>NW_024429266.1:84070140-84738379 GCF_017639785.1 Mesocricetus auratus
TCTTAACTCACTAGCCTTTGGGAGTGGGGGTATTGTTCGAGGTGCTCATCTCTTCCAAAGAAGCTTTCAGGCATGAAGTCATGCCATCCTTTTCTCAGGATAAATTCAGTTTATCCTTAAATCATCCACCAACTTCGTTCAGTGGGGACGAATTGCCAAGAATAGCCACTAGAGGTATGAGACAATTGCAGATTCATTTCCAACTGGAAATCCCCTCTTGCCTATCCCAAGGAATGCTGCCAGTGGCAGAGCAGTGTTTTGTGCATATATACATCAACTATTTTCTTTTCTGGCCCCTGTTTAGAGAGCCATGAGTGTCCCTTGGTGTGAGCTCGGTACTCTACCAAACTCCCAAACGAACCCCGGGAAGTCTGGTTACAATAACAGTCATGTCGTCGGTGGTTATTATGGCTTTTGGGAAAGACACTCGTGTGGTACCACTAACCTGTGACTATCACCGGGAATGGAAGGTATGGTCAGGCAAATCTGCTTATGGTTTTAAAACAATCATCTGCTACCTTCTCGTGTCCCGAATCTTTTTGATGTTCTCCGCAATAAGGATCTTTTATTATTCAACTGTTTTCCAGCACTTTTGCAATTCAAATTCAGGTTTGTTCCAAGGCTCCCGATTGGATATAATTACACAATGTACACCAGATTGTGGACGGAGGAGAGGATCATGGCAGTTTCACCTTGTAAGCTTCCATCATGAAGGCTTCCAAGGTGACTTTCAAAGGTCAGAAAGGATATCAAGGCTTTCGATTTTAGTGACAGATTTGAGCCAATTGCACTGATTCTGGCTGAGGTCACGTGCTGCAAATTTGTGTGTGTTTGTGTGTGTGTGTGTGTGTGTGTGTGTGTGTGTATGTATGTATGTATGTATGTATGTATCCTATCACTGCAATGGCCTTTGTGGTGATGTGACTTCTCAGAGAGGCTTTGATTGTGAGTGAAAGAATGTGTAAGTGGAAATGTGGGGCATGATGACTGAGACCAAATGGGTTGTGCTTGAATTTGGGCTATAAGTAGCCAATGTGTTTGAGAGGAAAATGACAGGACAAGAGGAAAGGTGTCTATGGGGAAGCACACACACACACATACACACACACACACACACACACACACACACACACACACACACACGCCAAGCAAAGGAACAGTCAGCGCTCAAGCTTTAAACAACAACAGCAGACAAACATGTGAATATTTTAAGTACTCAAAAGTTTCAGGTTAGATTTCAGAGGAGAGATGGACACATGTCCACACATGCTCACATACCTCTCTATCTTACCTTATCTTTCTAAGACATTCTTATCTGCTAAGTGACCTCAATATTCAGCCCTCCAGTGCCAGCAAGAGAGCCTTGAATGTTGATCCCAAGGGACCTAGAGTGATGTCTATGCCCTCTGTTGTGTCTTTTGTTTCCAAACTTTTTGAGCCCTGTTGTTTGTTTTGAACCAGCTTCCTAAACTCTAACCAGTAGCCATTTTATCTCAGTACATTCCCACCCCTGAAACCAGAAGACATTCACTCAGCAGGACTCAGGGCTAGTTTACCATTAAGGATAACACCAGTCAACTGGGCAGTGGTGGCTCACGCTTTTAATCTCAGCAGAGGCAGACGGGATCTCTGTGAGTTTAAGGCCAGCCTGGTCTACAGCTTGAGATTCAGTACAGCCATACACAGAGAAATCCTGTCTTGAAAAAACAAAAACAAAAATAACAAAACAAAACAAAAAGGATAATACCAGAGCTAGTTAACCCTGAGAGGTTTCCTAGGTTGTTTTCTAGACCATGGGGTGGTAGGGTAAAAATATGCATAGCTATATTTGTTAAAAAAGACTCAGGGAAGAAATACTTCCTCAAGTCCCATTACATGGGAGAAAAGTCATTGTGAGATTAGTTTTCCTAGAAATTGAATCATAACTCTGAAT
This sequence comes from Mesocricetus auratus, assembly GCF_017639785.1. Lineage (NCBI taxonomy): Eukaryota > Metazoa > Chordata > Mammalia > Rodentia > Cricetidae > Mesocricetus > Mesocricetus auratus. The sequence continues at coordinate 84,072,074 of NW_024429266.1, forward strand.
TATGGACTTTTAAACTGGAATGTCCAAGTCTATTGTACTGAGAGGCAGGTTGCCATTTAAGCCTCTAAGCTTCTTTCTGGGGAAGCAGAGTTAAACAGGGGGTGACACTGATCATTCTTGGCCATGCAATGCACTGTGTGGATCGATGGTTTTGAACTGCAGCGTGCATTAAAGCAATCCAATGAGCTTGTTAAAACCCACAGTGTGGAGCCTAGCCTGGCATTTCTGATTTATAGAGGGCTGGGGTCTCAAGTGGGAGCAGCTGATTTGCATATTTCACAGGTTTCCTAGTCATTGCTGATGTTGCTTGGCTGCAGACCAAACTCTTAAGAATCACTGTAATTGCTTATTCTAAACACACTATATATAGTTACCCATGTCACCCTAATTGCATTCTTACATCAAAGCTTTCCCATGTGGGATGGGAAGATCAATATTGAATTCTCTCTCCAGAACCTCATCAAGTAATAAGGGCTAGATTCCATGGCTGTCGGTTTCATTATAGAAGGTCTTTAGGTTTAGAAAGTTAAGCATACATCAGCATATACAATAAACATGTCCACAAAATATAATTCCAACCCATGTTCTATGCTATTAAGTGTGATACCCTGAAAGTCCATTTCTAGAAAATTCTACACTCTTTCTTCACATTATTTTAATAATAACATTACAATTCTCTTCTGCCACTTAGGTGATAGTCACCTTATCACTTCAGGGTAATTAACACAGTGACTAAAATTTGTTCACAGTTTCTTGGCTAAGCACAAATGAGTTGTTGATGTTTTCTTAGTAAAACCTGTGTGAAAGTTTGTTAATCCCAAGAGCTGAAAAAGAATGAACAGAGGAAATGTTGCAAGGGACATTCTGGGGCTTTCGGGTGAGCAAGAGTTAAGGTGGACAACTGTCTTGTCAGCAGGCATAATTAGAGATGCCATTTGCTGGGCTAGAAGACCTGGGTCAGCTTAAGAGGTGTGGCTCTGGCAAGGGAGTTGAGGAAGATTGACAGGGATTTCTGTGAATGGAAGGGAGGCTGAGCTTGTTCGGGTACTCCTCCTCAAGCAAAGACCTGCCTTTGATTGACAGCACAACTAGGATCGCTTAAGGCAATCATCAGCAGAAACTGCCAATGGGGTATATTTATTTTTAAAAAAGATGAAATCCTATTTTTTCAGTTTATAATTTCCTAATCAAATCTGAAATAGAGGTCAAATTTGACAGGAGAGAATTGTTGCAATTTAAAAATGTGATGCATTTACTGCAACTGAATGGCAGCTCTCGATGGAAACATCACGAGAAAAGGAAGAGTATTTTTATCCTCAAGCAGCAGTCACAGAAGTTATTATGGCTGTAACAAAAATATTACACATTTAAATTTCTTCTCCCTACACTATCTGTTGCAATGGTGTCAGTCATGTCTGGTTACCCCTTTCTACCTCACAAATTTGGCATCGTGGCTCAGGGCTAATAAAGCTGGAATGCTTTGCTCCCCCTAATGTTGGAACAGTTTACTCATTTCTTGAGACATTCCAATTGGGATTCCTTCAAGAGAAAGCTTACATTCACTCCACGGAAATATTCTTTGTTTACATAAGCAGAGTCCTGATATTTTTTTCTTTCTTTCCTTGAGAAAATGTCTACATAGCTTTTATGTGTTTTGTGTGCAATCCAGGTAATTGCTGTGGTTACGATTTAAAAAGTCTTTCTGTGAAATCATTTGTAGTAGTCATTTCTCCATAACAAAGAGGGTATTTAAAAGACAATTAAATCTGTAGCAAATGATATTATTTTTTTTAATTTTCCTCCACAATACTTGTACCTTTAAATAAACTTGGAAGGGGGGTGTTTGCTGGTCACTGCACAGTCTGTTTATAATTTCATATAGTTTAGTGTAAAACAGTACTGACAATCTCTTTCTCCTATCTCTTGCAAAGCATAAGGAATGCAAAACAAAAGGGGAATTTCTGGGAGACACTGTGAGAACTTAAAGGCTAGCCTTAGAAGAAGAATGGATTTGGTGTTAAGAAGATCACTAAATTGAAATCCATTCCAACCTCTCAGATGCTTCTTCAAATGGAGGACACTTCCCACTCCCTCTCTTCAGGGAATTTACCCCCCACACACACACACATACACACTGTAGCATTGTTAAGTTCTCCCAGGTGGATGTGATTCCATTAGTTTGCTACTTTTTCTGATAATCCGATACAAGGAGGAGCAATTGGTTGGCAAGCTAAAACATCTTTAGCCTATACCTACAAGAAGGAAATGGGAAGCTACTGACCACGGGGAGGGAGGTGAGGTTGATGTGTTCTGGAAAATGACCTCTCATGTAGCAATGAGAAGATTGAAATCCAGAGAGATCTGAAGAATCATAGCTCTCTGATGATGACCAGAACACTGTGTATTGAGAGTGAAGCTGAGGTCCCCTTCTCTAGATGCTGTGAGTTGATGAGGAGTGGAGTTTTAGCTTGGAGAGGAGTCATTTGCCACCAAGTCAAAAACATTCAATGTTCATAAGTTCATAGTTAGTAGAAAGAACTTCAGTAATGGCAATACAAATGATGCCGATAACATGCTTTCTACAACTTGAAATGCTAACTACCAGACCAGTCTCACATCGTGATTGGCTCAGAGAAGACTGTGGAATGTGCTAGTTGAGGTGAACACATTCATCTTGATGGTGAAAGACAGAATGTGCAATTAAGAAAATCACTATTTCTATTTTTATTAAAGGCAAGTTCTTTGATTAGTTTCAGAATGACCTCTTTAAATAGTATCACATTCATAAAATATCCTTATACCAAAATGGAAGGTTAATTTAATTAGAGGACTGTAATTGGAATTAGACTAAACCCAGGGTCAGTGTTAATTGTCTTAGATCTTCCTTGCCTTTAATCCTTCATGTTATCTTATGATACTTAATATTTTACCAAAACAAATGCTTGCAGTTCATGAGATTGTGTTAAAAACATAAACTCGGATTTTGAAGCTGCTCCACAGGCTAGATTGAATTATTATTATTTTTCCAAGTTTGAACTGAGTAGAAAGTCAGTGAGTGATCATGGAGGGAGGTTTTGTTTAACTTTCTGGCTTAACTTGTATCCCCTGCCCCAGGCGATCTGTGACCACCCATGTGATATTTATCTGGCTCCATGGCTCCACCCAATTTTGCAATAGGTGTTTAGGAAGCAGGTATTAATTCAGAGACAGTCAAAATGCCATGTGCTTTTGTTCAAAGTTTTTGGTTTGACCAGTGAAGTTACTGAGCTTCCCCAACCTTCTACATTATCACTGTGAAATAGTTGCTCTCTTTCCCTGGGAGGATTTAAAAAGACAGTAAGTGGAGACCAATGCTCTATCTTCATCCTCTTATAGACTGATTATGGAGAACATTTCACTGGGAACAGGGCAAATACAAATGGACTAAGAAGGGCAACATATCAAGACAGCTCAACAAAAACTCCATGCTCATCTATAACAACAGGTTGTGTAGAACCTTCTCTCCTGTTTTTGTTTCAAAAAACTATTTAATATTCTGTCACTCCTTTAAAGAGACCAAAAATAATTCTTATTTTTCTTTCTTTTCCTTCCTTCCTTTCTTTCTTTGTCTTTTTTAAATAAAAAATTCTAAATTTGAGGTATAGACAGAATACTACTGGCCATGAAGCTGATGCTGATAAGTGGCAGCTCTGAAGCAGTGTAAAATGAACCCTAAAGAGTAATAAAGCAATATTTCTTTTCATTTTACCAATGACATAACTACTAGAGTTGGAGTGCCAAAGTTCATAATAAGATACCGATGACAGCAGCAACTCCTTTCTTTGAGTTTTAGACAGAAACTTCAAAGACAAACATTTTTTTGAGGACTTAATGATAACAATTGTAGATGAACTCCAAAGACTTTGCACATGTTCAACACCATGTCTTGCCCTGAAAGGACCCCTTGGAGAAGTCTCATTGGCAACTGGTTGACCTGGCTAGTAAGATTTTGGAGGGAAATGCCAGAGAGAAGACAATCAACAGACATGAAAGTTGTGTGTGTGTGTGGGTGGCCCTGTTTTGAATATCTAACCTTAACCAGAGCAAGTGAAAGATCCACAGGCTGGGTGATAAAATATCAGTGGACAGGTAGGGTGAGACCCCTCTTCTGTATCTCCCAACATGCCAAAATACATAACTAGAAAATGCTAACTGATGCATGGATGCTTGACTGTTTATAGTGCCATCTCTCAATGGAAAATCCTATCCTATTAACATCCAGAATTTGACCTTGACCAGAATTTTTTTTCAAGAGCTGTTTTTGACACTCATTCTCAAAGGCAGAAGGATGCAAATCAATCCTAAAGGTTTCCTACCTGAAAATACTTGCTAAATAAAAGGGGGAAAACAAATTTCTTATTTAAAAAAGATTTTTACATCTTTTTTGGGAAAGATACTTGTTGTTCTAAACAGTTCTCAAACAACTTTGAATGTACATCTTTAATTTAAGAATAAAATTCCTTCTTTGCACTTTGTTCCATTTATGAAAGAGATATGACATAAAAGAAACTAGTTTGACATGAATTTGAGAGTGGTCCTAGATATGTAGAATGTGGTTCAGGTTATTCAACATGTGAAACTTATGTTTGTTTTTAATATACATACTTTTATGGTGTGGGAGAAATAGAATAAAGGAGAGCCAGTGTTGAAACAATGTACAATTTCAAGAAAAATTATCGTGCAACTAGTAATCCAAATCTTCTAAACCTGGCTTTGTACCAGTTAAAATGCAAACTTTTGGTAGAAAAAAGACTAAATGCTACATTCACATTTAGCATTTAGAATGCTGGTTCATCAGAAACATTTAACTGATGGTAGATCTGTCTGGACCATGTGGTTATGGGGGCTAGACTCAAGCCCAATATCCCGTCCCATGTATTGATTCAACATTATAATTAGTGCTGAAATGTTAGTAACAATATCAAAATGGAGTTATCATTTAAAAGGGAGGAGGTATTAAGTTACCAAGTTGAGTAATTTAAAAGCACTATACATTTAAAAATGGAAGGAAATTATTGAAAATATTTTTATGATTCATCTGCTCTAATGTATTCCATAAAATAATTCAATGACATGAAAAGTATGCCAAAAGAATACTTTTCTTTAGTTTTTCAAGCCAAAAACTATATATGCACAGCTTTGATTTTCCTGTCAAATGTGAGAATGATTTTAAATTATACAGTTGTCTCAGGAAACTCGGAATCATTCTTACTTAAAGGTAATGACTTTCAAATATCTTAAATAATAAAACCCTACTTAACACATATTCTTTGTGCCAAACTATTTCATTTAAAAATATAATCTTGTAAACAGTGTAGATAATTCTCACCCATATCATTATCTAAACCATATAAGTTAATTCTATGAGCATCATTGTAATGCAGTATAAAAATCTTTCAAGAGTTTTATTTGAGATAATTTTCAAGTCTAATGTTTGCTAAAATGAATTTAGCAATGTAGGGTAAGATTCAGAAAGAGTATATCATCTTTTTCCCAAAAGCAGCCATTATGATCATGATTCCTATCATGGAGATACTATTTAGTTTATTTCTTTGGTGAAATACTTGGTGAAGTAGTTACATATTTGGTTTAATTTCAAATATTTAGTACCTAGGGGTAGTTACCTCATTTGGAATTAACTCTCAGGGTTATGATCTCCACAATAGAGGTGGAACATTGCAAGTCAAAGATTTGCAGAACTGATCTCCTCTATTGTATATTTGCAAGGGAATCTAAGAAACAGTTCTGTAGATTATAAGCTCACTAGCAAGGAGTTCTGGTAGAGAGGGTTATATAGTCATCTTAAACATCAGTTTCCCCCCCCCAGCACATTTTTAGATTTGGCAGATTATACATGTCTTTATAGCACACAAATTATTAAGCTTTGTGAAATAACTATTTAAACAGATCTAGTAATTCTGAAGTTTGGTAATTTCTTTCTTGTTCTATTTGGTCATTTATGTGAATTTTCCTATTCATTGCATAACCAAAACACAGTAATCAGTGAAGCAATCAAGTCACTCATATTTCACAGAGTCATATGTATTTTTCTGTGTTTATATATTATACCTTTAGAGAAACTCTTCTTTGGTTTGGGGACATATGTCTTGCTGTTCTTTCCCACTCTGTACTTACAGATATTGTTAGAACGGGCTGGGAGATGAACACTGGACATGATAAATATGACCCCCAAAAGACAGGAATAAATTATCACTAATTTCTAGGGTACCACATACTTCAAGGATTTATAGAGATAATACACTTTGTTCTAAAATCTGTTGTCTTTGTGAAAAATCATCATAATTGATTTTTCTATGACAAGTTTACTTTCAGAAGAAAAATCCCTGAGATCCTTCTAGATTGAACCTTCTCCTATGGGTGAGTAGTAGCAGCAGCCATCATGAAGTTTGTTGAATGTACTAAGAGTGGATGGAAGACTAACAAAGTTGGGCATTATGGAAAGGGAAGGTTACACTATGAGGTGTTGTTCTTTGCTAAATGTAAGTGTATAAAAAATAAGTAATCATATGTAAATGTCTCTTGAGACAATGAGGTCATAGAACCCTTGACAAAACTGAAAATTTGGAGATTCTCCGAGCGCATCTGTTTGGACATCTTGGCGGGCTGAGGCAAAGTCACAGCAGGCTGGAGACTTACCATTTCCTGTGGACTGAACAGCAAAAGTACTCTTTGCCTCTCTTAGGGATTCTGCCTCTCAGTGGTTGGCCTTTATGTGGGAAGGACATTCTCTGCCTTGGGAGATTGTTCTGCATGGCCTGGTTAAGTACTAAAAGTGAAATGACTAACTATTTCAGTTGTATTTCTTTTCTGCAGTGTCCTTGGCAATGCAGAACTACCCAACAGGACTACCCAACCTCTGAAACATGCTGGCATGTGTGAAAACAATGGATATGGCAATAATAGTGTTTGAAAAGGATACTAAAATCCCCAATCCATTACTAAAGACATAAAATATGTAGGGAGACATGAACACAAGTAAATGGATCTATTCACACAAACACATGTCCGCAGTACGATAAATGTGGTTCTTGTATGCCTCTTCTCTGTGACACACTACTTACTTACCCACTGATAGCCACACTTTCTAGTTTTTGCCAGTGGTTAGAATGACTTGCACAAGGGGCATGATTATTATAAAAGATGCTAGATTATAGCTGTTAAGTTAGGATGTACATTGTCAAATGTTCCTAAACTTATGAAGGTACAACCATGACTTGCTCTGGGTGTAGTTTCCCAAGATCAGAAATGGAAAATCAAAATCAAGAGGTGGATTCCACATTTTCAACTCAAAACAAAACAAAACAACCCCCACCCAAAACTAATAGAAGTCTTAACGAAGCTGCGTTGATTTAGAAAAAAAAGAGGAGGGTTCTAATTTCTTCTGTCAGATGTGAGAGCAAACTAGCCACTCTCACTTGATTTTGATAGATTAATCCCAGGAATGTGGGAGCATAGAGTTTCTAACAAAGGAAGCCTGGTGTGGAAAGGACAATGGACACAATGCGTTTCTATTTGTTTTGAGATGATTTCTTAGGGAGGGGTTGCTCATTAGATGTGAGCTACTTGTCCATCTTGCATCTTGTTTCTGACAGCATCTTTGTACTATAATCTTATGTTTGAGAAGAAACAGCAACAAAAACAGTACTCTTATACTTTAGGAAGCAAGGTTCTCTGAAATCTTCATGGTTGGAAGCACTGAATAAGAACCAGCTAACAAACGAATGTTTGCTCGTAAGCACTCAAGAGTCAATCAGCCAAAGAATGTTGCTGAAGTCTATTAAGTGGTCAAGGATCCCCACTATAGCTTTCTACTCAGGAAGTAAACAATGACTGCCAATTTCATATTCAGGAGTCATATTGATTCTTTGATTCAAGAAGAGTATTTAAATTGTACCTTATCTTCATCTACCTTGAAAATGTGCCACACATGCCCACACATGATGCTGTGACGAAAGGCTCTGTGGGAAACTTTAAGATGATCAGATGACCAGAGTATCATTTACACATACCTAGTGTCGAGTTTCTACCACAGTAAGAATTTCTTTTCCCACAGTTCTCATTTATGTCTGGTGTCACCGCTTCTGTGCTCTTTTGATGGTATGAGATAGGAAAGCAGTAACGTATATAATTCAAAGAGTCAGAAATTAATAAAATAAAGCATAAGCTGTGCTGGGCGCAAGAAGACATACAAGACACGATACTAAGTGAACAATTTGCTTCCAATAACCAGTGTAAAGGGCTACATGATTTAGTGTAATGAGCTGTGTGCTGAAAGATTCCTGACAAGTTATAGTTTATGAGGCCATGTTCTTGGATGCAGAAAGCAAGAAGATAGAGTTCAACTAAAAGGTGAGAAAGTGGTGAGAACAATGCACACCCAATGTTTACCACAGCATCACAGGATGGACAGGCATTCTGACTCCTTGTGCTGCTCTTTGGGACATTTAAACTAGAACATTGCATGACCAAGGATGAGGATACCAATTGCACAATGATACCTTTTTGGTTTTTATTTCTTCAAAACATGAAAACAAACAATTGGGAGAATGGAGTAGATGATAATGAGAGGAGCCATTCCACAGGACAGAATAAGCTGTGCCACCGGGATGAAATCACAAACAATTAGAAACTTTATTTTTTTCCTGTGTCAATAATGTATACCAATTTTAAGGAACAGCACTGTTAGTGCCTGTCCCCCTAAAGCCGTGCACAATACACACAAAATAAAATAATCAAACAAATAAAATGAAATCATTTTACACATAATAATTAACAACCCTGAACATCCAGAATCATATTTTCCCTACAGCATAAAGACTGAAAAGGCAAACAAAGCAAAAAGCTTGAACTTGAAACTGACCAACAGCAAGAATTTCTTGGGACATTCTCTGTGAAAATTCACTATAAGATTATCGACATTCCAAAGATGGAATGTATTTTAAAAAAAGTGCAAAATCTTTCTAATGCTTTAACCATGTATATCCTTGGATTGTATTTATTTAGTAGTCCTAGGCTATCTTTTAATTTTAAAATCTAATATAAGTTTAAAAAATTAAAACAAGACAGGTTAGAATGTACCACTGAGGGTCAACAGTGTCACTAATGTTGGTGGGCTGTGGTATGCTTTTATGGAAAGGTACCAGTGCCATATAGATTAAAACCAGGTTAATTGGGTCTTCTCAGTGGTATCAGTCACCACCATGATTATATTACTCTGCTTGGTCTAAAGTAGGAAGATGAACAAACCTGCAAGTTGGCCAAAACTAAAGAGTCCTTTTCCAAAGCTAAACATTATATTCTTTCAAGAAAAAAACATGAACATTTGGTCAACTGCTTTTGTTGTGCAATTTTAATGTGAGTGTGTTTAAAAAGAGTTATAATTATTTTTCTCTTGCAAGATAAAATTATCTCAGTATGGTTAGGTCAATTCTTACTCTTTGAATAGGAGTCTCATCCACAATATACCCCCTGGGGGCAGGAATCTGGGCTATCTTGGTCACTGTTCAGCTACCAGGAAATAGAATATTACCTGGTTTATTGAATGGGTAACAAGTATCTAACCATTCACTCAGTCTCTAAAAGTTTATTAAATAATGGGCAGTTATGATCACTGAGTGGAAGAAGAGGAAGGAGGTCTCAGCAACATTAATGTCTTAAGCATCTTTGAATCAATACAAAGGGCCACGGAGGTCTCAGAGAAGTCTCTGTGAGAGGTGGACAAAGCCATTCCATTTTCCCTCCTTAGTAGAATCACTGCTTTTGGAATGTTGGGTTTCTCTTTGCTCTTTGGTGTTTTGGAATAGAAAGAGCCGTTTCTTTCAAAGGGTTAAAACTCCCCAGTGTCATCTTCCTGGGGGGCCCCAGTACCTTTGACAAATCTCCTCTTTGTGTCAGACACAGTGGACTTCTAAAGGTCTACCAGTCACCCCTGGTTTCTTTTCCACTCAGGAGTTGCTAGTGAATTCAGGGAGTCTGGACTGGAAGGTTAATGAAACAGGGCTCAAACAAGCCTTCTACATAAAAAAATAAAACCAACTAGCACTATCCACCATCTGTGCCAGACAGAGCAGATGTGCAATAAATACTTTGGGGGAGGGGTAGCATGGAAACGGAGGCTCTAAAAGTCCAGGCACATCCAAAGTATCCACGTTTCTCCCCAGCGTTTCTCTTTGGCCTGCCTGAATTAATTGTGGGTGATTCTTGGAGCTCTCTTCTGACATGCTCTACATGGCTACAACTCCATGGAAATCTGTGTAGTTTTCCTGCTGTCCTCTCAATAACTTTAAAATCTCCTCATATGACAATTATTGCTTCTTAGAAATGAACGTGCAGAATCATGAAAACTAAGCCATTTTCTTCTTTTATCCCTATCAATATTCAAACTCAGCAACAACTCAAAACTAACAACTCAGGTGAAAAGCAAAACTCACGTATGTCTTCAATGTCCAATCAACATCGCTGAATGGGAGAACAGTATTTGCTATACTCTACTATATACAGATACGCTTTGTTTTATTTGTTTTTCGTCCATGCACTGTGTAACGGGGATCACAACAACATTCCCAAACAGGCACATGAAGGAGGGCAAATGTTCAGTCATGACTGGAACAGGATTGTGCAAGCCATGGATGCCACTGAAAATAAAACTGATGGGAAAATCCCAGGCAACGGCAACGTGGGACCTGAACACACATGATGACCAAAAGGATGACAGATTTTTTTTGTATGGGTTTAATCTTCCTGCTTGCAGGGGGTTGGGTGGTGGTCAGGAGGAAGTCTGGGATGGGATACCTGGGGAATTAGCTGGGCTGGAAGGAGAATAAGGGTCTTGCTAATCACAGTTCAGAGCTAAAGAGATAAGGGATGAAGAGTTCTGTGTGTTTCTGGGAATCTAGGCACATTATCCCCGTACCTGTTGAACAAGAGTGCCAGGCACCATATCCTTAGACTACATCTAGAACAATTGCTTTTCCTGGCTCCAATGCAGCTCTCATGCTTCTCTTCCTTGAGGCAATTCACCTCTGTTCATATCTCGGAGATAAGCATAAAATTTGGTAATATAGTCAAGACGTGCTTCTTTCTTCTTCCATGCCAGGATCCTTCCTTAATCCAAAGTAATGTTTATAGTGTTTGGAGGAGGTGAGGAGAGAATCATAATGATTTCCAGGTTGATCCCAAATCCATTCCATTCACCTTTGGGTGGATCACCGCTTCCCATAAAGAGAAGTAGGATCCCATGGCTCCAAACAAAACAAAGCAAAATCAAATTCAAGCCAACCGCCACCTCCCTGACCCCACTGGAAACAAACAAAAAAATAAAAGAAGAAAAAACAAATCAAAACCTTAACCATTTATGAACTCGAAAGAGTACAGCCCTTCTAAGTTGAGCTGAACGATGACCCTGCCTCCACGCCTTGTTCAACAAGATGATGCCAGGAAATGGGAGATGGTGGTTTCTGACTTCCGCCCTAGTACAGAGTATGTTCTTGAAGCTGGATTCCATCAGCAGGTTAAGTGAACATGACAAATGTCAGTTTCCTCTGTTCATTATACATAATTCTTTATGTATATATGTATATATATATATAAATTTACTATATCTGATTGTTCCTCTAGAAGCCTTTTATGTGGCAGTAGGCCTCCAGGGAGGAGAAGAAAATGTACAAGAGCCACAGGAGCACGAACAGGGAAGACGTGAGGAGCTTGGCAGTCCGGGGCCCACCCAGCTCACCTCCTATTTCTGGCCTCCGCCGGTACAGCAGCACCCCCACGTTGATGAATGCAAAAATGGTGAAGAGAGTGACAGAGAAAGCTAGTGTGCCAGGGGACACTCTGAACTGTTCCCCATTGGCTGCATGGTAGATGGCAGCAATGGACCAGGCCACACCAATTCCCAGGAAGACATTCACAGCGTTGCTTCCAGTGACGTTGCCTATGGATGCATCTGCGTACTGATCCTGGGTGGCTGCTACTTTGCTGGCAAATGTGTCTGCAGGGAAAGGAGAAAAAAAGAGGCCATGACACATGGAGTTACCCTTACATACACACCCATGGGGTGCCAGGAGCTTTTACTGTGTAGTCTAAACTCAAGACCATAGCAGAGTTCTGTATCTTTGAGTCAGTCTTCTGGTCAAAGGAACACAACATAGATATCAGGAGTCAAGAGCTTGGTGCTACCCATGTTACTAACAGAGAAAGTAATCTAAGTCAATTTCTTTATCGACAGATACCATAGTTCTTTTTCTACTAGGCTTGCATGGAAGCTTTTTCTTTCAAAAGTATTCACAGCGCAAGTTATATCAAAATCCAGCAGGGACCTTCAAAAGTCTGACTATTACAAGCCTCCATCCAGCTGTTCTTGGTCATAATCCCTGGGGCCCAGAAATCTATTTTCACAGAATCCCCAATGATTTCTAGGTCACTATGCGTGGAAAATGGTTGCTGGAGGGTACTACTAAAATGCTGTGTCAGCAGCTATTGCTAACTTGTCAGGAGAGAGTTCCAAAGATTGAGGAGCAAGTCAATACTGCAACTGAAAAGAATCAGACTGTAATCATAGCTGACATTTGCCTAGAGCCCCAAGAATAGGAAAGTAAGTTCACCTGCATGATAGTATTGATTGTGATAATAATAGGCCCAAAGATGATACGCAGCAGGCACCATGTCACACAGCTAAGAGGAAATGATGGTAGATTTGGGGCATCTGCCTTCTGCCTTCAGAACTCACATTTGTGCACTGTAACATCTTACCTATCACCATGCCACAAACATCAGTTGGTATCCTCGAAGCTCTCTATTGGCCAATAGCCTTCACTCTGCCATATTATGAAGACTGGAATGTCATGCCTCACTAGAGGGCAAGTTTTCAGATAGCAATAGCTTATTAGCATATTATTTCTAACCTTCCTTGACAACGAGCTCTGTGACCCTGTGCTTCCATTGTACTTCTGTGGAATGGGACTACTGATATTCACTCAGACTTGCTGTTTTTAAGACTATGGGACAGAATATGGAAAATGCTGTTTATACTTCTTGTCCAGGGTAGGTAGCTTTTTGTTGTTTTATAAAGACAATAAAAATAAAGTGATCTAGATTAGTTCGTAAGTTGGGATGGGTTGAGCTATGGCTCCACCTGTTAGTCATGAAGACATTCCATTTCTGGTCTGTGTGATGCTTAGTTCCTCACAAGACGGTTCTTTCAGGGCTGGTGAGATGGCTAAGTGGGTAAAGGTGCTTTCTGTGTAAGCTTCTTGTTCTGAGTTCAATCCCCGGAACCTATGTAAAACCTAACTCCCCAAAGTTGTCCTCAACTTCCATACCCATGAGATGGCTTGAACACCCTACACACACACACACACACACACACACACACACACACACACACACACACACACACACCACATGCGCATGCTATATATCACATACACATTCATTCACAAATGCAGTATCTCACACTCAGAGCTGTTTTCATTGTTCCTATAAAGTACCATGTACAACATGTTCACAATAGATGTTGATAATGGCTACATTGAATTCACATTTGCAGCTTTAGTGATGGTGAGTGTTGTAGGACTACCAGCTTCTGAGTGCCCTGCATGATTTGGCAGGCAAGTACCCATGTAATCCTTGAATCACTTTCTTCTTTCTGCTCTTATTCTGTCATCAACATCCTTATGAATAAACTTCCATATGAAAAGCGTGTGTGTCCTTCTGTGTCATCCAGTAGATCTGCTGCTTTTTCATGGGGAAGAAGGTTATTTAGGTTGACCAGAAGCCTACTGCTTCTGTACGTCATATTCTTTCTGAAGGGGAGCTGGTCAACCCTGAGGTCCCATATTGCTCATTATGATCACCATCTGTGATGAATGGAAGATTTTGTGTGTCTTCTACAACTAAAGAGATGGAGAAAAGCTCTAAATACTCCATACAACATGCACAGCTTATGTGCATATTGTCATCTGACCATCTAGAGGTCTTATAGCCAGATGTAGTTTTTCCGTTTTTGTAATTTTGTAATCTCTGACATCATTATTTTATGCCTCTTAGATAAGGGTCCTGGATAGAAGAAACATTTTTAGACCAGCAGGAATTCAGGGTTCATTGCTAGTCCACACCACATTGCCCATCCCAGGAAGACCCAAGGTTTCCTTCCTCTTAGTTTGTTACAAGTCCCTTTGTTCCTTCCACCTAGAAACTTTGAAGCAGGTTTTTGCCAAAAAACTTTTTCTGATTCAAGGGGGGAGAAGCCTGAGAAGGTACAGACCATCTGCTAATCCACCTTTTGGATTTGCTCTGCCTTCTGCGTGTCATCACACACAGAAGCTTGATCAGAAGACTCAGAGATGGGTGAATAAGGCAAACTAGACACATCCCAACAGTCTCTGCATTTCATTACTCAAAGTTATTGGAGCTGCTGATGTTGAAGCAGCCTAAAAGAAAAGGGGTTTTGTGCTCTTCTTCTCCAAGGACAACCAGTGCAGTGGGACAAAGAGACAAAGAATTGAGAGACCATGGTGGGAGAACGCAGCTTAGAGGAGAGCCACCGCTGGGGAGTCTCTGAGTCTTGTTCTGATCTGAAGTGACTGCCAGCACTGTCCGGTGGTGACAGGTGCCAATCAAGTGAGGTGGGGCAGTCAGAGGCAGGGAGATTGCCTTCTGATGCTGGGACACACTAGAAATCAGTCTTCCTTCCTTAGCATATGGTTCCAGGGCTCCTATCTCCACTCTGCAGGTGAAAATGGCATGATCAAAGATTCAGGTATTCAGCGAACCTGACCACCCAATCTGGTCATGTTTGATGGATTGGAGAGCACGCAAGGATATGGCAATTTACACTATCACTATTTTTCAATAGCCTGTTTATGTGAACATTGTGTGAACATTCCAATTTGTAACAACAGGTTCCAGTTTCACATGTTTTTTCTCTGGAGTCCCTGACAATTAGGAGACCAAATTGCCAACTTGCTGCATAAATAAAACATGTTCTGGGCCTTCTTGAGTTTAGTAGACTTTATGTACTTGGGTCATTCACTGGGCCACTTGTCTATTTTTATTTCTAGTTCAAGAGCTATGTAAAAATGTTGAAAGAATGCAGGCAAATCTGAATTATTAACAGCTAGCCATAGCTAGCTGTAACAGCTAGCCATAGCTTAGGGTTCCACATGCTGTGTGCAATGGGATCTTCCCCAATCACCCTCTGTTGCTTCTTTGCTGCTTTGTGCACAGAAGAACATCCCATCCCACACACCATATGTTAGAGGATGACAAGCCCTACCCCAAGCATACCAAGTCTACAAACTGACTGTGGTTGAACAAGACAAATGCTAATCCGCAAAGAAAAATCTGAGAAACCACTACTGCCTTGGTCTTGGAAGGGAGGTGATGTTGAGAAGTTTGCACACTAAACACAGACATAGAAGAATCAGATTTCCAGTGCCATTCACATACATACAGACATGTTGATGATGGCATACATCTGCTTTTGTACATGCATACCCCCAGCTGGCTTATCACTCATTAACTCCCATCTTAAGCTGTAATTAATGGTACACTAATTATAAAATCTACAATATTTAGTCCTGTTCTCTTAGTCTGAAAGCCTATAAATCGGAAATAGGGAAGGGTTCCAGGAGTTAAACCACACATCAGAAAGTTAAGTCATAACTGTCCTCCGTGGAGCTGTTTCCAGTTCACTTTATATAACTTTGGCCAACACATCAAGGCAGAATACAAGAATAATCCCCTGCTTTCTTCCAGGATTCTTAACCTGGAACTCTTCAACTTTATAGTTACTTAAACATCTCTCGTGGAAATGGCCATCCTTACAGTGTCACATTTGGGACATAGGCTTCTCTGTTACAATTCAAGAGTGTCACCTCACCTCAGATAGCTTCTCTTATTCTCTACTCTTTGGGGACACTTGCTCAGTTCCAAAGTGATTTGATCATAGGAGTGACTTTTCTGGAGCTCAATTTCTTGGGGAGATATGGTTACTTTTCCTTCAGCCATATAGACTATGGTCACTCTAATACATGGTCTATTTCATGGTGTCAAAGTAGAAGGCAGATCACCAGGGAGATACTCTTGCAACTACCTGAAGGCTCCTCTGTAAGGCATACCACGTTCAGTTTCAGTTCCCTCTTCTAAAGTGAAGAACCTAGAAGATCTCTAAATCTCTAACACTGCTGTTTGTTGGGTGGTCCTTCACAACACACCAACATATTAAGATTGCTTTGGGATTTGTTCTACAATTTGGATGTGACCAATTATCTTCCTTAGAACTATTGACAATTCAAGAAAGGAAGATTTTTCAGACCCGAAGTGCACTGACCAAGCTGTGTTAGTTTTAATGAAATGAAACCACACAGCAGAACCTTTTATTAGGTAAGAAATGTTGGGAAATTTATTACCTCCCACCTTTGTGTGGGACGCCACAGTGTAAAAGGCATACAGGAAACTTTTTCTCAAACGCTGTCTTTAGTTTCCATAGTGTTTACATATTATTGGCATCAGATATATGTAGAAACCTTTGCTTATAAAATCCATATTTGAGATCTACTCTAGGCTGATTTACTTAAACCCTATAGCTAAAATATTTAGGAATATACCTCTTAAACAAGTACATTAGTTCCAATGCTAGAGAGCCACAGTTCTAAGATTCTAAAATAAGAGGACAGGCTGCTAGTGTCCACAGTGTGGGGTCCTTCTGGGAGGAACTGATGTTAGTGTTCTGGGGAAGCAGCTGATCAGAGGTGGGAAACAGCTGGTTTCTCTTGGAAATATTGATGCCCCAGATATGCTGGCCATTTTACTCATAAAACAACTTGGGTGGCCCTGGTGGAGGTGCTGGTCCTGCCTGTTATCTCACCCTGGGTTATGCTTCCTGCTTTTTTTTTAAAGACACTATTTCTGCACATCTACAATGAAAAGCCAGTGGTGGGGTGGGGAACTATTTTCTGGCTCCTCTTCTCAGAGGAGAAAAGGTAGATATATATCTGCCTCATAGGGTTTGAAGGGAAATGAGTCACCATGCATGGAATCTAGTGATTGCTTAATGTTACTGGTGATTCTACAAGGCAGCAAAGCCAGAGATTGTAGTGTAGGGCAGCCAGACTCCATGCTGGCTGATGATTCTAAATATTGGGTAACAAACACCCTTAACCAAAGAAACTTAGCCACTTTACAATCTCGTGCTTTGAAATGAGACCACATAGAAATGACTCTTACAAATTAAAGCAATTCTTATTGTGAGAATTTTGTGAGTCCTAAGTCACCAAAAGTCATTAGATATCTGGTTAAGCCTGCCATCTTCCAAATGGCTACAATGCAGTCTGTGTTTAAGCATTATACATACATGTTCCTCGATTCTTTTTCTCCCTTACCCACCCTCTGCCTCCCTTTCAGAATTCAGGCAGAAATAATATATTGTGGTGCTAACTCTTCTGCTATGACTAGCCAGACATAAACAGGTTTTAGTCTCTGGTTAGAGTTAGTTGTGACATTTATATTCCCAAGTAAATATGGATATCGTCCCCTGCATCCCAACTCTTACTGCCCCCATTTCGCTGGTTCACCTGAAAGCAATGCATATTTAGCCTCCAAGAAGTGTGTCAGAAACCACAGAATTACGATTGATTGATTAATGATGAGTAAGGAGAAGGGTTGTAAAGGCTAAGTCAAGGGCAGGGGTGGGATGGGGGAGCCATTTCTTCCCATAAGAGCTGTCCTTAAAGAGATTGGAAAAGATACGGAGATAGTCACCGAAGACTCAAGAGGTCTCATGCTGTCAAGAAGAAAGCTCAGAACCCCTGGTGTTTGTCATTTTTATCCCAGTGGCATATTGGAATCAGCCAGTCAACTTTGGGAAAAAGACTTGTTGGTCCTCCCTGACTCTGCTTAATTATCTGGGACAGAACTTAACTTGATGGGACGGGGCCACAAAAGCAGGCTGGTTTTAAAGCTTTTGCAAGCATTAGCCACTGGGGTCCATGACTTCTTGCATTCCTGTAAGGAAGACAGTCTAAGCAAGCAATTTCTGATGGGATGGCTCTGACATCATCAGCAAAGAGACCCACCTTTGCTGATATAACAAATGGCAAATTATTTTTTTATTTTGATACATTAACTTGAACTTGTGCACTGTGCAAGGGTGTTCTGGGCCTTAGATTTCCTACCATCCATCTGACACTCTGCTCGAGTTGAAGTTCAAAGAAACAAATTCTCATTCAAAGAGAGAAACAAAGAAAAGACAAAAAAAAAAGCACAAACAAGTTAATCATCTTTCCAAAATGTACTTTGATACAGATTCCTAGCTGACAGTGACAATCCTCCAATCTATCACACTCAAACGGGGAAGCTTTTAAGTGAAAAGTTCACAAATTCTTGAGAAGATCATAGACTTATCCTCTGTAGAGCGCCTACAAGATTTCTATGTTTTTATCTTTTTATATTTTATTATTTACCATTTATTTATTTATTTATTTTCCTTTTTTCTCTTAAATCTTGTTTTATTTGGGGGGCCTGTGGGGACAGAGGGCAGATATGAAGGCATGAGGAAATGAAAGGGACCAAGATACATGATATAAAAGACACAAAGAACAAATAAATTATATTAATAAAGTGCAAAACCTAGAATAAAATGGCTAAAAAATCTCTGGCTCTATTTTTTCCTTGACAAATAAATATCCTGAGCATTTTTTAAAAGATTTTATTTTCATTCTTTTAGGTATGCGCATGCTTGGTGGGCAGGAAGAAACTGAAAAGGTCAACAGAGAGCACATGGCCCCCTTGGGCTGGAGTTTCAGGCAGTTGTAAGACCTTGGATGTGAATGCTGGGTTCAGAACTGTTTATCTTTAAGAACAGAGCACACTCTTGACTGCTGAGCCGTCTCTCCAGCCTCAAATTGGAACTTTAAAATGACTCAGATGCCTTACTTGGAATGGGAATTGCATTATTTCTTTAAATTTCTTGGTCACTCACTCCATCTTCTCTCTGGTTCTAAAGAAATCCTAAAGAAACTAGCCTAGTGTGCAGAAAAAGTGGTATTCCTCTCTGGCTCTCTCTTGAGATTTTCATATGGGTCTGAAGCAGACCAGAGTATGTATGCTTACAACCTTGGTACATTTGCTTTCGAATCACATTTGTTTATTGCAAGAAATGAAAAGGACTTTTATATAAGTTAAAATGTTTAAAATTCTAGTGTGTGCTTGATCAAGCAAGGTACACAGATTCAAGAGAGGTCCTTTTGTTCTTTTAAAACCTTACGGACAGACAGTTGAATGATGATGGTTTCTGCTCTTATGGAGATAGCTACCAAATGGAAACTTAGGCAGGTGACTGATAGGCTCACCTGAATCAGTGTAACTCAGTGGGTAGCCACTATTACTACTGAGAAACACTGACCCTAAGTGCTATGATCTGCATAATCCAATCTTGGTAGCCAGGAGCCAAGCTGGGGAGAAGGATCTGGCCCTGTTCTCATTTTGCATGAACTGACTAGGCTAATTTAGTATAATTGATCTCAAAGGCCTCTGAAACCTCATTTTTAAGTAGAGTAAAATGCAAGTGCTCATGTGTATGGTTGTTAAAAAATGATCTTACAAAGAAATGTTAAAAGGCCTAGCTGGGTACCTGAAAGGTGGTAGGCACATACAAAAACTACTCTCTATTATTATATTTTCAGAATTTTTTATTCCATCAATAGCAGAAATTATGGTGCAGTCATAGAAATCTTTCGTCACAGCTTCCTTCAAGGAGGTGATTTGGGACTAAGAGATTTTCTGTAGGATGGTGGAACAATGTGGTTCTGTCTGTGTTGTCTATAAATGATGGTGCCAATAGAGAGGATAGTGAATGTTTATTGGGGCTTTCTGGGTGGAGCATTATACGTGGATTCTCACTAAACTAGAACACCCTATCATGTGTACACCTATTGCTATGTCTATCTATTTTAGAGATAAGACAAATAAAACGTGAAGAATAAGGAATGTGCTTAACATTACATTACCAATGGTAGGCAAAGCTAGGATTCATTAGAAAGGAACAGGACTATTGTAAATTTTCTTGTGTTGCTACTCTGAGATTTCCAACAGAGTCTGGCCTTGGGTTGGAGGGCAGGGTCCATATTTCGCTGATAGGAATGGACCATGGTGTTCTCTGGAGGACTCAGGGGAGATAGACAGACATACAAGAGAAATATGTAGGGTTCAAAGCAGATGAGAGGGCTCTTTTGGGGCAGGAAAGCCTAGAGAGTAGAGGTTGCCTATTGTTTTCACATTTGCTCTGTGGATCTACCAGGTATTACTCTAATATCTGACTCCTGATAATTTTTTTATTAGTAAAACAATTAAAGAAGGTGCTATATCTGGTGTAGGGCTTGAATACTTAAACATAGGGTCTGAAAAAGCTATGAGAAGTTCTGGACAAGAAGACAGATGTGGATTCCTAGTCCTGCGGTCTCACAGGCAGGCCAGTGCTAGGAGGCCCATGAAAGATACCAGGAGACACAAAACAAGCAGGACATATAGAAAAAGAGGTAACAGCCATGAGCCATGTGGCAGATCATGGATTAATAAAAGTGGGTTAACTTAAGTTCATAAGAGCTAGTTAGAAACAAGCCTAAGCTATAGGTCGAGCTTTCATAATTGAATAAAAAGTCTCCATGTCATTATTTTTTGGGAGCTGGCTAGTGGGACCAAAAAAGACTCACTACATAAGGCTTGGGCTGGAGGTCAGATTTCTTTACCATTAGTTCTTGGGGGTCACTAAAAACCTATACTATTGACACATCATAAAACTGAAAGTGGACAAAGAGTTCAGAGAAGATACCAAGAACTTTGTCTCATTTGCTATCAACTACACAATGTTACAATGTCTGCACATATGAAAGAAAATGAATAACATCATTTTCTGTGGAAGTACCAGCTTGGCTTCTTAAGCAAAATACTATATTGAAAAGGGCTAAGAAACAGATTAAAGGGGAGCTGCTTGTTCAGTCCTAGAGTTCTGGCTTTTCTTGGGTTATATTTCTATTGTCTCCCTCTACAATACCCCCAAATAGGCATGGGTAAACCTATTTTTAACATAGCATGAGGGTTCTGATAATTCTACATTTGAAGTGTGATTCTATTAACTTTTATTATAAAACTTAGTAACACGGAGTCTATGAGTATAAATTCAGTTTGAATTAATTCAGCAGCCTTTCGCTGACTTTGAAAAGGAGAAAGCAAAACAAATATGGAACTCCAACACACAGGAGCATTATTAGTTGTCATCTCCTCATGCCAGCTGGTCTGTAATATGGAAATTTGCTTTCTGCTTCTAAGATAATCCAGGCCAAGTTTATTTCCTCTATCTCTTTACCTCTTGCTGTTTTTGCTTTCTGAGACAGGGTTTCACAGAGTTTCTTTGTGTGTAGCCCTGGCTGTCACTGAAATCACTTTGTAGATCAGGTTGGCCTCAAACTCACAGAGATTCACCTGCCTTATGCCTCCAGAGTGCTGTAATTGCCTGGCTATTCATTCCCCTGCCCTATCCATCTCCCTCCATCATGTATCACAAGCTTACCCTTTTACTCTTATGATTTTTTTATAATTTTGGAACACTCATCATCTCCTTGAATCTTCTCAAGTTATCTGTGCTTCAAGTCTAATTCCAGAATGGGAAAATCATGTGCTTTGGAGCTAGGGGTCTGGATAGAGCTAAAGGTAACTGCCAAGGATTAGACTGAGAAACTGTACTTTCCTCCACCTAGCCCTGCCCATCTCCAAACCCTCTATCTCACCCACAGGACTATGATAGAACTTCCTGGTCATCTCAGTTACTGTAGCAACTGACCCGGTGAATCTAGACAGTACATTAGACACTCAACATGTTCCCTTATCCTGGGGATAATTAGTTCATCCAGATGAACTCTTCTGAATGGGTGGCTTTGTTCATTATAAGTCTGAGATAAGTATGGACACACTTAAAGTTAGCAAATAGAGGCAACTCAACCAACAGAAGATGTCAGTGTGTAACCCCAACCAGCATTTGGATGTAAGGGACTGGTGACCTTCAAGGACAGGTGTTCCAGAGGTGATGCTGAAACGTTCTGGTGATTTAAGTGTTTAGTTCCCATCATGCTGTGATTTGGTGTGGATCTCCTGCCCCATTAGGTCATTCCTGCATAAGTGTACATAATTATCTGAGGTAAGAACACATAGATGTCTATCAAAAGCCTAAGAGCTCACACACTGCTCTCGTACTTCTACAGATTTAGAAACAGAACTAGAACTAAAATTGGAAATAAACCGAGCAGGTGCATAAGTCTGTGTAAAGTTTTCGTTGATGCAGAGTTTTTAATGTTGAGAAAAACTGGGAAAGCTGACTTGCCCAATATTCTTCTGTAAAATGAATTATAACTTCATTTAACATTTTATAACTATTAAAATCATAAGAGCACTTAAAGTGTTCATGACACTCTATTATTTAGTGGCAAAGCAGGTCATATATGGAAGATCAATTCATTTAAAAACTGTGAATCAATAAGTCAAAATACGCTTGTGTGCATATTTTGTGTAATTTCTTTAAATATTGCAGAAATTTCAAATTTGAAAGCTACAAGAATATTAACTGGTGGTGAGACTGCATTTTTCATGGTTTGTTAATATTTTCTGCATTATTTACAAAGGACACATGTTGCTATTTGTATTATCAAAAGGTTCATAATAAATACATGCATTAAAAATCGGCTTACAAGTGATCCAATTTGTCTAGGTAAGAATGAGAGTTTTCTGGTCCCTTTGGCTGTGCCAATGGTCCGAGTTAAGCTAAGCAGATGGAAAGTATCATACATGCAACATACAGAATGGATGCACTTAAAGGGTATGGAGGATGAGGAGGGGGTTTCATACAAGACCAAGTTGGGAGAATCCTGGCTATCAGGGCTTAGCTTGGAACCTAGGTTCAGAGATGTGTCTGAGACAGGACAAGTTACAAAGAAGAGCAGATATTTCTTCCTTTTAAAAAACATTCATTTGTTTTTTTGAGACGGGATAGGTCTTACAATATAGTACTGGCTGGTTTGAAACTAGTTATGTAGCCCAGGCTGCCCTTCCATTCACAAAGTTCTGTTTATCTCTGCCTCTCAAGTGCTGGGATTTCAGGCTGGGACCACCATGCTCAGCTGAGGGTCATGGGCTTTAAAGAAATGTCACCAACAGAGAGCAGTAGCTGCCTCTGTGTCTCCAATTCCTTGTGACGACTTACTTCATGTTTTCATTTTGTATCTTATATGTCATTGACCACCCGCATGTTCTGTTGATTGCACTGCACAGCATTGCTGTGCATAGTCCTTGGATCTGACAATCTTTTACAGGCTTGCTAAGGGATCTGTGCCTTTGAGATACTTAGGGGAAACACACACACACACACACACACACAAACATACACACACACTCACACACAGGGCCCGCATCTTCCAACCTTTATACTTGGTATCTTTCTAGATATATAACTAATAATACAAATGCTTCACAGGATGACTGGAATACCCAGTGTGCTAAACCCACCTGCGTCTTTCCCACTCACCACCAACAACAGCCCTAGATGCTTAATGCCTGCTGCCAGACATCTCCTAATTTTACGGATGTTTGCCAGGTTCAGAGCACTAGAACAGCTGTTACATGATTTTGCTCACTTTTTCCAACTATTATGAGGTGGTTTGGACAGCTACCCTTAGCTCCACATCATCCCACCCCCAGGGAGGAAACAGTATCTTTTCATCAATTGGCTAGATCATGGCCCATGTTTGGCACTGATAACCCTCTGTATTATCTAATTTCCGGAGCTTCAGTGAGTATTCAAGTGATCAAGTTACACAGAATGGCCTTTTCTAGTCAATGAAGCCACACCAGTGTAGTTGAGTTTGAAACATTGTAGTGTGTGTGTGTGTGTGTGTGTGTGTGTGTGTGTGTGTTTGTATGTGTGTGGTGTGCATTAATTTAAAGTATTCTACCCTCAGGAAACCATCATTAATAGGTCATGCCTTAGTGGGATCATATTTTTGGATATTTTCAAAGCCAATCTAGAATATTTAGAATGAAGGGAAGCAGGGAGGTTGGGGAGAAAAATTGGGGGCACTAGGAGAGCAGCTGTGGAAGAAGTGAAATGAGTAGTCACTGCCAGAGAGAGAAGAAAACACTAACTGATCAAAGGCATTATGTGAAACGGGAAGTTCAGAAAATGTAATACATTTCCATAGCTTTTAAAGACTGGACCTGCCAGTGTAAGTCTGCTGGAAAAAGACTAAAGGCTTCATTGTAATTTGTCAACGATTAGTGGTCTAAGAAGTTGACCTGCCCTATTAAATGTTGTCCTACCCACACAAAGACTATTCTGTGACATCACAATTTGTTTTATTTTCTTCTCAACAGTTCCCATTTTCATTACTAAGTGCCATGCCCAGAAAAGGAGTACAAGCTCCATGGAATTCCCTATAACCCTTTACTGGTCTGTTGTGAAATTGTGCCTAGTGCTTAGTGAGTCCTTGAGAAATATTTCTAGAGTGAACAAGGGGAAGGGATGCAGAGTAGCATGTAGTTACTCCCTGCATGTGTGCTTAGTCCTTTCTTTGAATATCTTTGAAAACTGGTACACCCCTCCTTTTGAATGTCTTTATGACTAATGTAGAAGAGAGACAACTTGAGGGGCTTTTGTTGTTGTTGTTTTATTTTTCCCCCATGGAAGAGTGTCTGTTATTTCACAGATCGTTTCAGGGTTTCTAGTTATTTATTGACCTTGTCAGGCAATCTTACAGAGCTTTATGTTTATTTTTTATCACTAAAAATTCCCCCATAGACTCAGGACAACAATATTTGATTCTTGAAAATGTACTCATAGCAACTTCTTCTGAATCAATTACTCTCTACTGCCTAAATGCAGGAGTCCAGAAGCAAAAAGCTTGGGGCACCTCCAAGGACTTCCAGAGCATGGCCATAGCAACTGCCCATTTCCACGGAAGCAGCTTTACCCTCAGATCACCTACTTGTCAGACAAGCTACCTCTTGGCCAGTTTCAGCCATCTGAAGCTTCAACAACAAGGGCATTTTCATGATCATTTTGTACATCTGTGGTTTTTTTGTTTTGTATTTTTTTGTAAATACAGCTCAGAAATGGCAGGATATAATTAGTCCTCTGCTGAGCCTGGTTGCAGACCCTATTGGGGAGCATTTTTGTTTGGAACTGCAGAAGAGTCTTGCTGTTTATCTCGACCCATGATATTTTACTATGATAACCTAATAATAGCTTGCAATTTATGAGAGACCATGCCCCAAAGCCTCCCTGGGCTCTAGAGGAGGGGAAAAAAGAAAAACAAGCACAATGCAATTTTCTGATTGCAAATAATAGGGCCCAAACTAGCCATCTTCTTTTTATGAATGACATGTAGGATTTATATTTGGTGAGCAAGAAGAAGGTTATAGAATATTGTCACTTAACAACTTAAGCATCTTTGGGATCATATACTGGAAAATGTGTCTATATTATGGAAGGCACTTTGTGGATTTAATTTTTAGAATGAAGCAGAGTACATAAATAAGTAACATGAAGCTCATGTTTAATCCCCAAGAAGAGGCAGAATATAAGGTCTGTGTGCTGTGGAGCAAAGATGGTACCCAGCTGGTATTGCATATAAATGCTAAGCATCATGGCTTCATATTTATACTATGTATTATTCCAAACAGATACCAACATTATTTTGTACCCACACATAAGGGCAAAGTTTACCTTTCAAATTCAGTGAGCATTGTATTCGCCCTCTTTTCTAAAAATACCAGTTAGCCTAAATTCATTCTATACCTCACACTGTACCCATGACACAGTAATGAAGTTATACCTTCTTATAGCCTAATGTTTCTTCTTATGAGTTTGACAGCAGGGTAGAATTCTTTGTACAGGGCAATATGACAAGGGTTCCTGATGGATAGGTCCTGGTCTCTGTATTCTCTCCCTAATGGGTGGGATGGATGGATTTGTATTTACCAGAGGACAAAAAGGGTGATGCCCTGGATCCAGGAGGCCAGTTGCAAGCTGAATTAATGGCACTGGTCGCCTTGACACTGTGTAATGATCAACAAACAGAAGTGGCTAGAGACATTTGCACTTATATAATGCTAAATGTGACCTAAGATTCATCTGCTGATTCCTAGTATCACAGTGTACGTTTTTCCTCCTGGTAAACAATAATGTGTGGGTGACTAGAATTTCTGGGGAGAAGATATTTAGGGGTGTTTGGGTTGTTTTCAAGAAGTTCAAATCTACAGAGGCACAAAGCCATAAAGATGGAAAATAACACCCACACAGAGTTGTAAGATGTCTGGTGAAAAGAACTTTTTTTTTATAGTTTTTTTTCGAGACAGGGTTTCTCTGTATTGTTTTGGAGGCTGTCCTGGAACTCACTCGGTAGACCAGGCTGTTCTCGAACTCACAGTGATCCACCTGTCTCTGCCTCCCGAGTGCTGGATTAAAGGCGTGCGCCACCAACGCCCGGCGAAAAGAACTTTTAAACCTCTCTAAAAGTTTACAGTAACTTCTACCCTTCTGTACTGTAATTACAATAAGATGGAAAACCCACATTTTGTATTAAAATTTCTTCAGTGGTAACTCAGAAAAATGGAACTATAGAGTCAGAAACTGTGTGAGTGATTGCTTGAGGCCGGAGAAAGAAACCGAGGTTATCTGCAAATGGTGATGAATCTCCTGGGAATTGTTCAGTGCCCAACAACAGGAACAGGGTAATGACAACAGCATAATCCAGTGAATTTACTAAACAGTCACTGTAGGCTATTCTTCAAATGTGTGAAATTTATGATTTATAAGTAATGTCCTTGTAAAGTGTTAAAAATGTAGGATGTGTCTGCATTTAAAAGAATTTTTCATTATCCTATCTTCAAATATAAAGATAAAGCAAGGAAAATCAACCAAAGCACTATTGTAAGTCCCGTGTCACCAGCCTGCATGCTCGTTGAATGTTTTTGAGCTGAAGGGACTGATGTGTTTATTCTACATGATGCTTATGTCTTGTCAAATGTACCTCAGATGGAAAGAAGTGGGGATTTAAATTCACTCACAACACACAAGCATAACAACACTATTTCAAGCATAAGAAGATGTGCACACATGAATGTGTGCACACACACGCATTCATGCCATCTCATTTGTGCCAGTATCTTGGCTTTATGGGCAGAGAGTATGTTAAGTCTCAGACAAGACAGAATAGAATATTTTTAGCTCCTCTCTCTTATCCTGTAATTCTGATGAGACTGAGTGAAACTGGCTGGTGTGCGATTGGGCCCTAATACAAAGCCCCTGGAAGATGTCAGGCGAGGCATGACACATGCTGGATTATCTCTGCTCCCTGAACTGCCTCCTGATAGAGGACATCATTGCTATCTTCCTGGTCACGATCTAGGCTTGTGCTTTTGCAGGCCTGGGAAAAATAAGTTCAGTAGCTGCTGACAGAATACAAGAAGGAATAAAAGCTGCAAGCAGTTTTGAAAGGGATCTCCTAGGTTCTTAGCAAGTGTCTTGGGCATTTTGTACTGTCTGTTTTGTGGTGTGTTTTGTTCTAGAGCAAAAGGCAGCTGTGGTGTTGGTGCTAGAAAAATTCTTACAAAATCTGGTAAGTTTCTTTTGACTCCAGTTTCATCACCTAACTGTAGGAGCCTGAGCTGACAAGAGCAGGGCACTTAGACTCCAGATGGCTTCTCCCCGCCACTGACTAAAGATAGGGTCTCTAGGAAAGTCACCAACTGACTAATGCTGCCCGGGGCAATTTCTCTGACACTGTCCCTGGGTGGCCTTGCCTTCAGCCTGACTATAGGTCTGACA
The DNA here is from genome assembly GCF_017639785.1 of Mesocricetus auratus. NCBI lineage: Eukaryota > Metazoa > Chordata > Mammalia > Rodentia > Cricetidae > Mesocricetus > Mesocricetus auratus. The sequence goes on from NW_024429266.1 coordinate 84,100,002, forward strand.
GTCCCATTTTAGCAGTTCTGACCTTTCTTGGTAGTAAAGAAACTGCCTGTCTAAAGTTAGAATATCAGGAGACTAAACATTCCTGCCCAGAGGCAGCCTCTTGGAGGAGCTGACACCGACAACACTGGGAGTCTAGGCTGCAGGGGGAACGCATGGGATAATAGGAAATGTTTATCATCTATCTAGGTATGCATACATACTGCAGAGTGGCTCTCCTTGAATACTGTGGGTATCTAACTTGAGGTACCAGTGATCCATGGCACACAATTGCAGGAAACAAAGGCACTAGTGCTGTCCACTCACCAAAACCCCAGCATCTATATCAGGGGAGACCAGCCTATCATTTATGTAGCTAATCATGCTTTGGTAGATATAGGGCTAAATACTCCAGGAAGACTAAACTATTTAAACAGCAGATTGGATGAGAAGGATAAAAAGACAGAACATTTCTTTTTGGATCTGCTTTGTCTGGTTCCACTTTAAAGATAGGTAATTCTCACAACAGTTCTGTGGGAGATATCTTTAATTTCCCCCCAGTAAATATCTTCATATGTGTGTGTTGGGGGGTTCACATATGTACACACACATGCATATGGAGGCCCAAGGCTGACATCAGACTTCTTCAGTAGCTCTCCATTTTATTCATTGAGTCAGGGTCTCTCACTGGACCCCAAGCTTACTGATAAATCTAGTCTAGCTCGCCTGGCTTCTCCAGGGGTCTCCTGTCTCCACATTCTGAATGCTGGAATTATAGATAATCCAAATCTCATCGCCATGTTTCCAAGACAATCACTTTAATTGCTTAACAATGCCCTTATTCCAGAGAGATGAGGGTGGTGGAGGTGGTGGTGGTGATGATGATGATGATTTTTGTCTGAGTCAGGTCAAGAAAGCAAAGTTTACAGTCATTAAACAATGTGTTTCCACAGTGCTTCCTGAACAATAGTAAGTGTGAGAGGGAGGGTTGTTTTTCACGCTGATCCACGTGACTAAATGGCTCATGTTCTTTTTTATCTTCTCTTTCTATCCTGATCATTAGACTGGGAGGAGGGTGTGCTATCTTTCAGACACTCAAGTCTGTGAACTATCAACCTGTCTGTGAGCTCTGTACCAATAACATCGAGTCTTTCTGAATGCAATGCAAGAGGAAACTGAGCCAATATGAACAGCCTGCTGTTCTCTATAGAGCTCAGATGGTTGCTGATTTGGAATAGCTGGGTAGAATTTCCCACTGAGAAGTGCTTTTGCTTAGGTAGAGTGTTGTCCTCTCCCCTTCTGATACAATCTCCGTGGCTAAACAAGGGGCAGACTGAATGTGTTTCATGACAAATCCTGAACAGATGCTCACTCTCAATCTCCTGGAAGTTGACTTCCAAAGCTATCACGAATCCTTTTCTTGTTTGTTGTGAGAGCATCCTGAATTTCTCTGGGCTCCACCCACCCACACCTAGACAGCCGTGTACTATGGGCAGCTTGACCTAGCCTTGCAATGACCAAATCTCTTTGCCCACATGCATTAGCCATATGATGTGTTGATGAGGAATGTATTGGCATTTCATTTATCACTAGTTATTTCAGAACTGAATAATGCTACAAGTTCACAGTAGACCAAGCTTTAAAATGTTGACTTTTAAAATAATGAGTATAGGATTATAAATTATAAAGGCAAGTCTTTACTAATTTCTGAAATTGTTTGAAAAATAAAGCCTACTATCTGATTTTTATTCCAAAGGGAATAACAGCTTGGTATAAGATTAAGAGCTCATATATAACCCCAGGGTGACATGTTTTAAAAGTAGAAAATGTCAAAATTGAGGCAAAGACAAATGAATAATGCCAGGAAAATTGTAAGGAATAAGGGAAAGAATCTATATAGTACTTTAAATATATGTTCAAGTGGCATGGCAGAAAGGCTAAGAACTGTATTATAAATTCCACAAATTCCATGCATCTGAACTTTAAGTGTAAACAAATAATTTATTCTCTTCACTTGGTGACTCATGAAAGTCTTGGTGTTCACTCTTTTGTGGAGTTGTCTTTAGAAAGAGCAACCACTGTCTGCATCCATAGATGTGGTACCTAATACATTTCCAGGGTGACAGTGAGATTTGCATCTCCTTGAAATAGTAGTATGACTTCTGCTACATGCAAGCTATTTTAATGCCCACTGAGAAATAAAACAACACAATGTGGAAAATGATAAAATATCTCCTACTTAAATATAATATAGACTATGTTAGCTCTAAGAGCTACTAGAAACTAAGAAATTAAAAATGGAGACATAAATCATTAATGAGCATTTTTTGTAAAGGTATTACAAAAATGTGTGTGTGTGTGTGTGTGGGTGTGTGTGGGTGTGTGTTTTGGCACAGAAGAGAACAAAACAAATAAGCCCACTTTTAGAAGCAGGAGCCAAGGGGCAACATATGCAAACTGATGTTGCAAGGGAGCAACACCATATCATTTAAAGTATAAATAATCACTTAAAGTATAAATAATAGGCAGTTTGAGCTTTATGGTCACCTGAAAAAGTTCTCTTCTTGCTCAAAACTTTTTCCATTTGTCATCATTTTTCTGTTGATCTCCAACCGTTTTGCCATTGTTCAGAATTGATTTTGGCATCAATTCTGAGGTGATTAATTCCTGCATCACATGTTAGTGTTCAGAACATATTTATTTAATACTCCAGTCAATTCTATTTGACTGCCATGTAGTATCACTGCCCATTTTTCAGCTATAAGAACTAAGGCACAGAAATTCAAGAAGTCTCTCAGACCCACACTATGACTAACATGACAGAGACCTGAACTGCATTCCTGGTGCACACTGATACTGCAGAAAGCGAACAGGGTGAACAGTCAATAGAACCAACTTCATCCTAAATTCTTTTGTGGTCTTTAAAAGTCTGAGGGTGCGAGGCTGGAGAGATAGCTCAGAGGTTAAGACACTGCCTGCTCTTCCAAAGGTCCTTAGTTCAGCTCCCAGCACCCACATGGTGGCTCACAACCATCTGTAATGAGATCTGGTGCCCTCTTCTGGCCTACAGGTATACATGCAGGCAGAACACTGTATACATAATACATGAATAATTTTAAAAGAAAAAGAATTCACTCATTATATTAAAAAAAGTATGAGGGTCTATAATTAAAAAATGATATAAGCTCCTCCCCACAAAATAAGAGTGTTTGTTTATGATTTTTTATTTTTGTATACAAACCAAAAACAAAGTTCAAAAACACCCAGGATTGTGTTTCCTTTCATGTCTTAAAACCTTCAAAGGGATATAATTCCTAGGTGGTATATTTCAAAGCATAAAGTGATCATCAGAACACTAAAGGTAACAGAAAATCTTACAGTGCCAGAAGCTGAAAGATAGCCTAGAGTACTCATGATTCAAAAATTTCTGGTCTGTAATGAGTGGCACATGCTTGAGGGGGCAGTGGGCAAGCATCAGGTGCAGACCAGTTGATACCTTGGAGAAAGTCCAAGGCCAGACTTTCTGGGGTGGTGAGCAAACATATTTGCAACTTCTCAATCCTAAGAGGTTTCCATATAACACTAGGAGAATGTTTTCGTCTATCTGAATCCAATGTGAACAAGTGGTAAAGGGACGCCCCTATATAGAATACAGAGTACCAAGCAGACTGTTTTGGCCCCACAGACAGGATTTATCAGAGTAAATTACCATGAGTTAAAATAAGTGTTCAATTAAAGGAGGCCTCTCATTTTCAACAGGTAGACTTCCAAGGGTATATCCTCATATTTCCTCCTTGAATCTCAAACTTCCTTTCCTATAGAAATAGTGGGATATGATACAGTTTTGGATTAGGGGGTATAACACAGTATACCTAAAATGTAAAAGTGCCCATCTGAGTTCTGTATCTTAGGAGCAGGAATCACGGAAAAAAAGAAACAGCAGCCTTGTTGTTCAACACAGTTCCCAAGACACACACAAATATGAAGAAGGAAAAATGCTTCTCCTCTGAGGGTCTCTGTTCCTCTTGGCTTCCCTTTGCCCTCTTTAAAGCAATGGCCTCCTTAGAAATGCCCTATTCCTCACGAACCAGCCACGCTATGAAAATATCCTTCGTTTGTTTTCCCAAATAATCAGAAATGCTTACCAGTCTCTAGAGTGCTTTAAGGAGAGTCTGACTGAGTCAATTAATGCTAAGGAGTACATGACAGTCTTGCCCATTCTGTGTGTGTGTGTGTGTGTGTGTGTGTTTGTGGTGTCACTGAAACACACACAATAAGGGCATGATGGAAATAACTAGGTTTTTTGATTGCATGACCGTTGCAGTTGGGAGTTAAGTAATAACAATATTCAAGAACAAAATCAAAAGGCCAGTGAGATGCCTTAGTAGGTAAATGTGCAGATGAAACCACCAAGATTGATGACCTGGGACTGATATCATGAAAGGAAAAATCAAACTCCCACAATTTGTACACACACACACTGAGAGAGAGAGAATAAATAAAAATGTAACAAAAGAAAAAGGTTGTAAAGCTGCCTGTAGTAATAAAACTGCACAGAAAAGAAAATGTGACAATATGAAACACTGTGTGGTCTGCTTGATACGGGGGAGGTACTAGTTAAGGTTAAACACAACTGTAGATGAGCAGACAGTTTTGTGCACATGAAGGGAAGAGTGACTTTTACAGCCAGTGAAACCCTGAGATGCAATGAATTTAGTTGGGGAGAACAGAAATGGGGCAGTAAGTCCAAAGAGCAATGGACAAAGAGAACAGAGGGGAATGCCGTGGAATGACCGGATGATGGAAGTCTGCAGGTGAGACTGATGCCTCTGAGGTTTGTCCTACTGACTGGTGTAGCTTTCAAGCTCTAGGAGGAGTGGGGACCATTATGAGCATCCCCCTCCCTACAACAGCACATTAACGAGTTCTAGGTACTTGCTAATATGATGAGAAAAAATGTTCATTCACCCTCAAAGCGACAAATCTTCCCCCATATATTTGGAAAAAATATGATAAAAGATATTTTGAATGAGACATGTGAGCATTCAACCCTGCCCCACTGAGGCTGAAGCGTGGGGAAGTTTTCAGTTCCTATCTGGCCATTACAGAGTGTAAGTATCAGTGTAGGAAGCGAAAGCAATTCATAAGACAGTAGACAGTAGCACTTCTACTTCACAAGTGTCAAGACATCAGCTGGGTCCAAAGGCCAGTGCTCACTGAGCAGGCTGACGTGATAAGCATTTCACTTTTTGTCTCAATTTTGTCTTATTGTAACAATGAAGTGTCATGTTCCAGAAACAATAGCATCATTTTCCCTTTTGTTTTTCAGGTGTCTGGTATATAGTCAAACAAATGTCAGGATCAATATTGAATAAGGCCACATAGTATAGCCATTTATCATCTTTAATTTACATAGCTTTTGGGAGTGAGGGGATTCCATATGCGCGTATACACACACACACACATATATGCATGTACAAATGTATATACACACACACATATATATACATGTATATAAGTATGTGTACAGACATACACATATATACGTGTATTTCCTGTGATTATCATTTTTAGTGAGCATGATGTACAGTTAACATTGTAATAAACCACAAGTGATTTATTTATAAATTACAGCAAAGAAGGCGGCGTCCCAGTGTCCCAATGAGAAGCATTTCTGGCTGAGAAGAAGTGCGATTACAATAACTAATAGTTTTGTTGTATTCTTCTAGTAAATCAATTGTTATGGTCCATTTTTTTTTGGTATGAGGCATGGTTGAAGTTTCTCAAAGCCACAGGTAAGCCAGAGGTGCTATGGTCCCCTCTCTCTTTTGGCTGGTGGCTGGTCTCAGAACTCTGAGTTAGTCTGTCATGTGACTGAGCCCATGGTAAAGGGGCAGTCTCAACTCTGTGTCTTATACCATCAGGATAGGGAATTTGAGAAGAGGCAGGTCCTGGTCTTTGAGAAGAGAAACTCTCACAACCAGGAAACTTAAAGCAACAAACCATTATCTTATTACTACACCCATAGGGCAGAGCATTTCTCAAGCCCTATCAGAGAAGCTTCTTGCAGTACATGGGAATTAACAACGAGATTCACAGCTGAACAATGAGATGTGAGTGAGTGAGTCAGTGAGTGAGTCAGTGAGTGAGTGAGTGAGTGAGAGACTTTGGAGCACTCAGCACTAAATGGGCATATCAATCAAATCCTTCCTGTTGAGGCTTAGGCATCTATGTGGAAGAAGAGATAGAAAGATGATAAGAGCCAGAGTTGGTGGGTGATGCCAAGGAAACAAGGTCTTCCTGACAGAACAGTACCGATACACATGTGAACTCACAGAGACTGTGTGTGACAGCACACTCAAGACCTGTGTAGATTCAAACTAGACCAGAACCCAGCACTGAGAAGAGGCAGGTGACACAAAGACCCACCCCTAACCAAGAAGCTGTTTGGAACTGATACCTGCTGGGAAAATCAGGTTTTTCCAATGGAGTGCCATTGGGTATATCATCCACACTCCAGGGCATGCCCCATTTCCAGGAGTAGCTGGCCAACACAAAATGAACTTAATGGTGTGTGTATGTGTGTGTGTGTGTGTGTGTGTGTGTGTGTGCGCGTGTGTGTGCTGTTTTGGAGAGTTTCATAAATCATCCTTTACCTGGCACCGAGGTTCCAAGAGCGACAAACACAACTGCAGTCACAGAATCTTTCAGGCCAATGGTGCAGCCAAAGTGGGAAGCCAGATCTCCAATGAAGGCTGTCAGGAGGCCAATCATGAGGATGGAGACAATGAAACAGGCCCAGCCATTCCAGTATTCTGTAGGGGGGACGAAGGCAAACAGAACCTTCCAGAACACTGTGAGAAAGTGCATCACGTAATCAAAACAGGAGGGCAGCTTTTCCTCCCCACATTCATCGTCGTCGTCATCTTCCCCTAGAAAAGAAAAGAAAACACCTTTCATTAAGACCCAGCTGCCAGGGACTTCTTCCATTCCCTGCATCTCCTTCTGGACTGTTGGCATGCTCCTCTGAGGGTCAAGAAGCCATCAGGGGTCAACTAAGCTTAGGGCTTTCTAAAAGTCAACCATCATGAGCCAATTATTGGTCATGGCATTCAGGAACCACTTCCCTTTGGCTCAGTGGTCAGGGGCAAAAGTTCATATCCAATCAATACACCCTTCCTACATAATGCTCACATTATCTCCCAGTGGTATTTGTCATTGGAGTGATGAAAAGATTTCTTGCCAAGAGAGAGAAGCCCCTCTGGAAGTTGGGCAAAGTTCTAATAGGATTCTTCTCTTAAAGTCTAATGGAAGATTGGTAGTTGTATGACTTCTACAGTGTGGTATTCAGTCAAGGCTCCCAAGTACAGCAATGAGCCTTTATACCACTCTGGATTGACCTCCTTTAACTATTTCAAACTTTGTCTTAGCCTAATAGTATTATCTGCTTTTTAAAACCATCTCCACTTTCTCTGGCTTTAGAGCTCAAAGTGTATCCCATATTCGTACCCCTACATCATTCTCCTCCACTAGTCTGTTAAAATGTCCCTCACCCCTCTTCAGAGTTGCCATGGCATCCAGGTTCTTGGGGATGTTCCCTGAGCAACAGCACTAGGGAATGCACTTGAAATTCAAATTATCAGTCTCATTGGATATGACAAGGAATCTGGGCTTGAATAAAGCCTCCTTGTTATTTGACTGCATGTTCAACTTTGAAAGTTGCTGCTTTGTCTAAAATTGGGCCTGTCTGATGTCCTCTCTTCTCCAGCCCTTTATGAATTTTGTCAGTCTAGTATTTGGTATCATTTCCATCAATTAGATAACTATTTTGTATCCTTTGCAGTTGGTACTATTTCCATCACTTAGATGACTAAGTACCTGTAAATGAGAGAATGCATGCATGGATTTCTACTGGTTTTACATCATTATGTATTTACATAACATATGTGTGTAGATCACAAATTCTCCTGTTAAATCACATTTGAACACACAAAGAAATGCAGGAAGCTTGTTAGTTAAAAAGACCAGGATGTAAATAACAACAACTTAAGGTATATTTCATTAATAGGTGATGTGAGAATAGTGTAACTGTAATTTACATTGGGCAGAAATAATCCCCATTCATGTGTTTTCAATTATGAGAGTCATTTTTCCTCAAAGTGAAAATACATGTTTCATATGCTTTGTGACAATTTAAAAAAGGAAATTATCCTTGAACATTTTGTTTACCTTCTCCAAAGTCACTTGGAATTTACTCTACTTCGTTCTAACTAATGTGGCTGGCAGCAGGTGGGGCTTGCAACTCTCTAGCTGATTGTGTAATACCAGAATGCCAGCACCAAGCAAATACCCATGCTCTTTGTGACAGAGTCCGGGGTGAAGCCATCTGAGGGCAAAAAGAAGTGCAGGAAAACCCTTAGACACACTCCAGCTTGGAGCAGGGGGTGGATGTCATGAAACTTGTAAAATCAGATGACTGGGTTTGTTCCTGGCCAGGCAGGAATAGAGAAATAGTGGAGGACTGCTCTGTGAGCACACAGTTACAGTTATTACATAAATAGTTTGATTATAAACAATGTAGCCTTGTCTTTGAGGCCTTGGGAGGTAGCCAATAAGCATTAGGAGAATGCTCTCATGGATATACAGAATCACCTTTGGGGACCCCTTGGGTGAAGAACTTGAGTCAAGTGATTGACAGAAAATTCTCTGGGTAAAAAAGCAAGACTGACCTCCCAGGTTCATGCTGTAGGAGTGAGGACATATTCTTAATAGCCCTGTCTGAAAGCACAAAACACTTTTTGAATAAAAGTGTCTGATATGGGCTGCATTGTACTCCTCCCTCCAAATCAATGCTAACCCCAAAGCCCTAGAATTGGATGTTTATTTAGAGATAATGCCTCTGAGCAGAAATGTAAGACAACGCATCAGAAAGGCATTGGCTCTGGGCATGGTGGCCCAGTCCTGTTGTCCAGCATTTGGGAGGCAGAGGCAGGAGTTAGAGTTTGAGGGCAGCTGGGCTACACAACGAGACATTATTGCAATTACATATGTTGTGCAAGCCAAGGAATTGCTTGGGTGTAACCAAACCTACTCACACCTTGATGCACAGAGAATGTCTTTCTTGTGTTTAAGCACCAATTTGTGGCAGTTTATTATGGCAGCTTTGGTCAACCAACAGCAGCTCTTTGGGCTCTTCCTGTGTCGCCATTTAAAGTCTGGGTATGATTATCAACATGTCACACCACAGCCACAACTACGTACAATTACTGCATGTCACTTACAAAGTAAACACGGCCCCCGCATTTAGAAAATTTCCCTTCTTCCTTACGTTTTCTTTGTCCTTTCACTCCTCGTCTCCCCCCACTTTTCTTTTATCCTTCCTTTTTTTTCTAGATAAAACTGTAAAAGCTTCCATATTCATAGTTAATTTTAAGCTGGGAGGGAGATGAGAACCATGTCAGTCTTTTGTCTGACTTGAGTCTGACTCCCGTCCTTCCTACTCTCTCTTTATAGACCTGTAATGTTTTCTCCTGTAGACTCTGCAATAGCATTGAATTTTTGGTTGTATTTATTTTGTATGAGGTTATTTTCTTAACTTCCCTATTTTAGGGTGCTTTCTAATTTCTCAGGCTATATGACGAGAATGTTTGGTAAACACGGAATTTATATCAATCATCTCCAGAATCAAAGAACATTCTGCCTCTGCAAAACTATTTATTTTGGGGATGATTAAGTCTCAAAGTTTAAAGATGAAACAGAAAGCAAAGAATGAAACTTCTCAAAAGAAATGACACATATAAATCAGGATATTTATTTGCAAGATGGAAATAATAACACCTTTCCCAGGAGGGCTGTGCATAGGAATAATTAGATCATTTGTATCAGGTATCTGAGGATACTTCAAACTAATGATTATCATGTTGCTTGTTGTTATAGCCTTCTGCTTTGGCATACAGCTGTGTTTTCCCATCATTATTAGCTAATGCACTGTTTCCTAAGGTGATATTCTACAAACTTGAAACAAAAATGACAGGAAGCACATGGCACTGTGGTGGGTGCACTCCTTTAATTTTCAGGAAGCAGAGACAGGTGGTTGTCTGTGAGTTTGAAGCCTAGCTGGAACTGCATAGCAAGGCCCAGTCTCAAAAAACCAATACCAAACATAAAGTGTGTGTGTGTGTGTGAGATATATATATTATCCCATAGCCTTCCAGCACTACAGAGAATCTTAAATGTCTTCATGCTTCAGTCTGAAATGGGAAGCCCATGTGTATGTGTATCTTTCAGCCTTTCAAAGCAGTGGCTTGTGTTCATTCTTTCTATTCTAGCATCTCACTGAACTTTATAAATTTTAATGATTAGCTGACAAGTCATGTAACTATTAAAAATGGCCACTGACTGCCTTGCTAGCCGCATAATTGCCCTGTCTTAGGGAAGGACAAGAGAGTATTTAGAGTGCCCATCACCAGCCGGGCTATTCTTAAGAGTCTGTTTCTTGAAAAGAGCAATGGAATATTAGTTCTATTCCTCCATACCTTGAGGGCATCTTTTATGGCATAACAGGGAGGACAGCAATCTTCTGGCTCTGTAGTCTGCCAGCCCAGAATTGCTTGAGCTACACGCTTCCTTTGCATCCCTTCTCTGCACTAGCTTGGAGATAGACAAGTTGGTTGGTTTGCTTTTAGAGGCTCCAAGTTAAATCCCTCTTATCTCAGAGTCCTTTTTTTCAGCTTTATAGATTCTATTAATGGAAAGATAAACAATCTGTGTTCCATTAATCCCTCCTGGAACCTTAGAAATGGCTTCCCCGATACATGTTGGCCTCCATAAATATAACCATAAAAATAGCCAAATCATAAAAAGTATAGGTAGTGGAGACAGCTTCACTTCAATTATTGATGTAATAACAAGGTGTTGTTGCTTCCCTGGAGCACAGAACGAGGGCATCATCTGTTCAGTGAGCCATGGCAGCTGAGCACGAGGCTTGCCACCAGCTGATACCTTATCTTGTGCAGTAACCAGGCGTTTGTTGACATCCCTCCACAGACATGGACCTCAAGGAGGGCATTGGGAACCAAAAAAAGAAGCTGTACTACACTTGAGTTAGAAATACTATAAATAAATTTCTGTTTCTCGTTGCTTGCTTTGGGAAGACACTTGTATTTCCCAAGTTTCATATCCATGTCTGTCAAATGAGTTTGCTAACTGTGGCATCACAGTGTTACTCTGAAGATCAGGAGAGGAAAGATCCCTGTCCTGTGTAGAGCCCTTCACAGGTTTGTGCTGTAGCCTAGCATTGTTGCTTGCTGACAGGAAGGCACTAAATCAATCCAGCCCCAGCAGTCTCATGTCAACAGATCTATGTACAGCTCAAGTGAACCATTGTCACCACTATTTCCTCAAGCTGACTTATTTTTAAAGGAAGGAAGGAGCATGGAGAACAGACATGACTGGGTGTCTAACTAGAGGGAGACTCTGAGTAAAAAAAAGAATATTTTCCCATACTGACCTTAAATCAACTTTACAGTTATCTTCTAAGAAAGGCATTGTTATTCTTATCTTTATGGAAGAATCTCAACCATAGGAAATTTAATTTTTGTTTTACAATAATCATTCAATTGGTAAGTAGCTAGGTTGTGATTTGATCTAATAGCCTGAGGGAACATATTCCTACATGATGCCTTCCTTATTGAAACAAGTAGGGTTAGCATCAATCTCATACTGATTTAACCCTTCCATTGTCTAGTGCCAGGTAGATACAATGCTGTGCCTTCTGTGAAAATGAAAACCCTGGCACACACAGTCAGCAACATCTGAATTCCAGCATTTTTAGACATAATTTTTATTTACCTAGTCACATGTATGCTATTATGTATTTATACCTTTGGGCACCATGTGCAAGAGGCGGGTGACAGCATAGTTGTGTCCATTTTGGATCTCTGCTTTGGAAAATGTCAAGTTCTTACTCCCATTTCTAATGTGCAAGGGTCAGCTCTCAAATTCAAAACATATTGACTTGCATCTAACTGCCCATTCTAGAACCCAAGAAACTACTTGAAGGCTCATCAGTGTGTGTGTAAGGCATCTGGGAGACACAGGTTGCTGTTAGCCTGAGTTGGTGTCTGATCATTACAGTCCTTCACAGGTATCCAGTGAGATCTCTGCTCCACCAGGCCAGAAGCTTTTTCTCTTTTATGACTTAGCATACAGACTCAAGCTAAGTGCTCTTATCCCATTCTGTTTTGATTTCCCATCTCCTGCAAAGGTTTAGGCAGAATCCATTCCAGGTAAGGCGAACAAAAACATAGCTATCAGACAATCAGCTAATTCACCCTTTCTCTTCTTCACAGAGGATGGACAGCAACACCAGCAGCAACAACAATAAAAACAACAGCAAAGGCAGCAATAGCAACAACAGAAACAGTAACAGCAAAGGCAACAATAGTAACAACAGCAACAATAACATCAAAGGTAACAACAGCAGCAACAGTAGCAGCAACATCAACAACAGCACCAACAGCAACAGCAACCTAAGATCTGTAATTCAACAAGCCAATCAATTCTTCCTTACTTCTGTGTACCTTTGTACTATAACCGTGTGTTTAATACAGAAACTTAGATTTTCTTTTCCTTTCCCCTTTTATGTACTTGTAAGTCATGCTTTTTTAAGAATAATCACCATTTCCTGGTGTTAATGGCTTCTGTGTATCACAAGTACAGTGATCACCCCAGGAAAAGCAAACCCTAGAGATTCACCTCTTGTTCTAAGTTTGGACAGTAATCAGCATTCTCCATAGCTTTCTCTGTGAGAACACCGCTACATGTTCTCAGAGGGAAAGGAGACATTGTGAAGGTTTTCTTCTAAGGAAATTTAGAATGACACCTTCTGGTCCTGCCCCTTGGGAATTTGCACATGGCAGGGTGCCCTGACCCTTTAAGAGGAAAACTCTACCCACAGCCACATTTGCCTTCCCCCAACTCCCCCCCCCCTCCCTGCCTTCCTCTGAAGGGGCAGACAGGACTTTTACTGTCGTTTTTTTCCTATTTCTCCCTTTCTCTATCTCCTTCCTCTGTCTTTCCCCCTTTCCCTTTCTAATAAACATTCTCACCTAAACTCTGCCTGCCTGGCATGTTTATCCCTTGTCATGGTCACCCTCGAGAAATATTATAGCAGATCTTAAACTCAGTTTGCATATTTTCACATATAGGAGCTGCTCAAGCATTGGAGAAACCATAGCCATTTGCTTCTGTCATCTGAAACGAGGGGGGAATTAGTTAAAAATTGGCCTTAAAGCTGGCCAAATTCAGCTGCATATTTAATGTGAAGTTTTCTATAACCACTCTTCTAAAACAGCCACCAGTGCCACACTCAGAGTCAGCTGTACCAGAGGACTTAAAATTTCAAAAATCTGAATTTGATGGATCTGGTAGGCAGCCCAGGTTGATCTCTAGGGAAAAAAATTCTTTGTTTTCTTATTATCTGAGTTCCGTGAGCCAAAGGCCTGGTAGAGATTCAGGTGTTAGAAAGGAGTGGTCTTTTCTTCACTAGCTAGTGGGATCAGAACTAGAATGGTGACATAGGTCCTGGAGTCTGTGGTTATTGGACACTGGCATGTACATCAACATCCAGGTCACATCTGGGATACAGTTCTTTCCAGTTTGTGTCCTCCTTCTTTTATCAGTGAATGCACTGGATCCCAATATCATTGTCCATCAAGTTTGAGTTGAAGATTGCTACAACATGTGTGTCTTGGACTGCTAGCCTGATCTTGAGTAGAGAACACACTACATAGGACCTCCTGATAAATTTCACCAGTTATTTACAGCCGTGGGGCATTCATCGCTGAGGGACTAGAATTAATTGTAAGGGAGCCAAGGGCCAGGTGACATGTGACAATATTAGAAAGGGACTCCAACAACAGTAGCCCACTTTCAGTGTGTGGGTCTCAACATTGTTTGAGACAAATGAGACTCTGGGAGAGGCTGTCCATAAAGATAAACCTTAGGCTTTCCCAGCTCTTCTTAAGATGGCTAACACAGCTGAAGAAATGTCTCATGCGGCACAAATATTTCTCAGCACTGTGGCCACCGTAAAAATGAAAACACTGACCCACTAAGGCATTCCAGCTCTCTGTAAGTCTGATTGTTAACAAAATGAAACTGTTAGGAGGTCAACATTGATTGTCTGAGTCTTGGCGACCACTTCCCCAACCCCGCTTCTCCATAATGAGAGCTTGACATTTTTCTGTCAGGCATGTTTTTGCCTCTAACTCCCCTTCCCACTATCAGAGCAAGACTCCTGAAAATCACTCTTCTCTATTCATCTATGAATAGCAGGGTAGTAAGAATTCTAGGCTCCAGCAACAGAAGCACATTTCCTGAAGAAACAAGCCTTCAGTAAATAGAACGACACAGAGCAAAGACATATACCTCCTGCTACTGTCTATGATTTAGTTACAGTGGGAAGTAGTTGGGTACACGAGGTTCTTAGACTGACCTGGGGGTTCCATTAGTCCTTTGTAAATAGCAGCAGCTGTGTCTAAATTAGCCTCCTGGGGCGAGAGAGGTTGAGATTAGAGTAGCTGCAATGTATTGATGTTGTGTTACATCCCAGGAAAATGTTCAAGATTTTATAAAGGGTAGCTAAGGACCCAAGTCTTCCCTCATGCAGGGGAGTATGAAGGATATACCCATGTCTCCCTTTATGCATGAGGTATACTCAGAGCTACTGAAGATGTGGTTGCAGTGAGGCTGTGAATGCTGATCCCTCCCTGGACACTTATTTCTGTGCATATGGGTAAATGCACACACCTCATCCCCTTTACATTCCCAGGAGCCTAATAAGGCCATATTAATTAAAAAATCAAGGCTATAAAGCTGCTAGTGACTTTCTTACAAGCTCTAAAATACTTTCTGCTACCTCAGTGCTGTGACTAACTAGGTCCACTGTGTCCGCAGGGGAAAAATATTCTCTGCCCTTTGTGCGGCAAACATTCATTCAGGTAAAGTCTAAACTCATTGGTTTTGTTTTGGGGGAAGGTATAATTGAGAAACATCTGTCTTCTTTAAGCCTCTGTGTGATTTATGAAATGCTGAATTAGTCTTTGGGAGAATGGCTGGCTCCACTTTATTCTTAAGAATTCAGCTTTGCTGTGGTACTCAGGTTAGTGGTGTATGTCAGCTTTGCTGGAGACCAGGATTCTCTTTTATTTTGGCTCAAACACCTTTCTCTCTGAATACCAGGCAGGAAGAACTCCTGCCCTTCAGTGGTAACAACAACCTTCCTAGGACCATTTTCCTGACCTCAGGGCCACCTGAAGGTACTGTTCTGATCTTGGAGTTACATGAGTCTATTGCTGATAGAGTGGTGGCTGGAGTGAGCACCCAAGATTCTAATCATGGCCTTGGTTTACACAATACAAAGTGATTGCAATTGCTCAGAGAATCCTTCATCTGTGTGCTCCTACTTCCCTTTCTGTTGTGATTTTCAATGAGATTTCCATAAATAGGGCCCACCATGGAAAGCAAGGCTCTGCCCATGACTTTTATGGGTACTTTGCAGAGTCCCTTTGTACCCTAGCTTCCTCCTTTGGATAAATGTGCAATAGGTACAACTAGCTATTTCTTTTGTGATGAGATTTTAAAAATGTAAGTGTGTGTGTGTATGTGTGTGTGTGTGTGTGTGAGAGAGAGAGAGAGAGAGAGAGAGAGAGAGAGACAGAGAGAGAGACAGAGAGAGAGAGTATGGCTAGCTGAGAAACCCCTAAGATGAGGAGCCCCGTGAGCTCAGAGAAATAGGCATGTAAAGAGGAAAGGCATTGCACACAGAGGCAACGTATGTGTCTGTGCAGAGTGAGAAGTGACTTACAGGTGTAGAACTCTGGGAGGCACAAGCCAGACAAGATGGAAAGTGGACCGGTACCTTCCAGATTCAGAATCCTAGGCTCGGGGTAGGAATCCAACACCTGTGTCCCCGTGTTGTTTAGTGTACTCAGTGGTGCTGCACAGGGCTGCGGTGAAGCCGTGGGAATGGGAAACAGCATGTCACCAAAGCAAGGTCTTTCACTCATTCCACACTGCTAACAGTCTGGTCCAGGGAAGGTCCAGTCTTTACCCTGCCTAGTCTTGAGATATTTCATCACTGGGAACCCCACTGATAGCATGTCTCTCTGATAGGGGAAGGCACCATCCAATAGGAAAGTGAGAACACTGCTGAATGGGGGTAGCAAGAGCCAAGCTCCAAAACTGCCTCTGTGCTACCTTGGAGGAGACTTTCTCTCTCTCTGGTCACAATCTTTATTAAATAATGGAAAACTGGAATAGATTATTAATAAGCAGATGTCCAGAGCTTTGCCATGATTTGAACCTGAGATGTTCTAGTAGGGAAAATGACACAACCCTCAGCGAGAAATGTGCAAATGAAGACAAGGAAGGAAATATGTACCAGGTAGTGAAAAGGATCCTCACCAATAGGGCACGATGTGAACAGCAAGGATTAGTGCTGTAGGTTGCTGTGGTATGAGTTGTTGCTGCCTATAGTGCCTGTGGCAGGGAGGGTCTCTGCACATACAGGGGTATGTTTATTCTGTTTTCCATTATTTCAATGATACTGAAATGTCCTCCCCTTGAAACACTATACAAAGGCTCCCACATAGGGATGGAAAGTGCCCCTGTGTCTGCAGCACTGATGGGTGAGCAACAGCTAAGTCTGTCTTCACATGGCAGTAGCCAATGCCAACAAAAGAACTACTGGATCCAGAGATGGAGCACTTTTGGCAGAGCTGAGCTGTTGCCTCTCCAGACAAAAGCTGCATTAGAGACATGACTTCAGGATTATGAAGGAGAGTGCTGACTCATTCTGGAACCCTCCAGTACAATGTTTTCCTCAAGATTTCTGTAATGGGCAATTTAAGAGAAAAACAGCTCAACAGGCCAATATTCTTTTCTGAAAAAAAAATCAGCTAACACCTATCCAGGGGCCAGAAAATAATTGCCCTGCCTCTGGTCTCTGCACTTGCTCCCCCATTGTGGCTGGCCTGTCTGTCTTGTTCCAAAGTGATGAGGGAAAGCTATTAGATTCTTCATTTTTGCCTGCTATTGCTGACCGTTTTAAATTGATGGATATCGCAGGGATTCCATACTACTATGACCTAGCATGTCTCCCACAAAGAGTTTCTGGAAATTGCTGTCCTCAGTATTTTCTTACTCATTCCTTCTACTTCTACTCTTTCTCCGGTAGGTTCTTAATTATCAACTAAATGACAAAAACATTTCACCACCAACAGTGACAGAGAGTGCTATTTTAAACATGAATTATTTGCATATTCAACTTGTACACGTATATTTTCTATTTATAAGAACATACTTATGTACCTCTATCTGCCATTTGTATATGGAATTTGTAAAATTATTGGATTAGAGGTATCTCAAAGTGTTCTTAAAGTATATCATTGTGTAAGAATCTGTATATATGTGCACATGTATAAAATATGTGTCAAGTAATACATATACATACATTTATCATAGATGCATGTATTCTGTCATATATTATGTAAGCATATGCATATATTATATGTTTAATATATAATTATTCAATATATCACTTAATACTTATATATTAAATAATGCACATTATATTTAATCTTATGTCTGTGGTGACCTTTGATCAAAAATACCCACATAACTTATTTAACATATACTCTAAAGCCGATATTTCATCTCCATTAAACTTAGACCTTAGACCTTCAATTTCAAATAACGAACTATGCAAGTTGATTGCCTAAGGTGAAGGACCCTTTGAGGATTCCATCAACATTTCTGTCTCCTTCCTTCATTGTTTCTGTGTCTCAAAGATATATCATAAGGCTGTGTGTTCTATCCCTTCCATTTATAGACCAGGAGGGCCAAAGGACTGACCTAGAGCAGGACAGTGAGTTTTCGTGACTCTTTGACTATTTTAATTCAAGTGATCAAAGAAGCTAAGAGTTTCAAGTGTAAAATTTAAAAATTAAGTGATTTGAATGCAGTTTCTCTCACAAAGAATGTGTTCTGGCTATGCGCCGAGAAGGGATTGGAGCTAAGGAGGATGGCAGCAGTGGTATCTACTCTTCATGTCAAGGAATTGCTACTCTATCAACACAAGACTGGGTAAGCCTGTGGGGGATTCTAGGCATGAAAAATCTATGTAGAAAATGCCATATGTCACAGGGAAAGGCCAAGAGCTTATAGGAGAGGCTGGTCAGTGACTCTTATCTGAGTTTAAACAATCAACCTTGCATCTAGGATCAGACATAACACAACTCTAAAGTCACAAAGTCACCTTGGAAGCCTCCTGGCTTCTTCAGGATAGGATCAAATCCAGAGTCTCTGGAAATCCAGGAATCAATCTAACCTTTTTGCTTTTAAAATAATTTATTTATTTTTTATTTTGTGTGCATTGGTGTTTTACCTGCATTTATGTCTGTGTGAGGGTGTCAGGCCCCCTGGAATCGGAGCTACAGACAGTTGAGATCTGCCATGTGGACTTGAACCCAGGTCCTCTGGAAGAGAAATCTGTGCTCTTAATTTCTGGAGTTATCTCTCCAGCCTGATCTAGCTTGATTTTGAAGATAGACTTTTCTTTCTAATCATTCACTACATGTATTTTAGGCTTACATGTTCTTTTCAAAAATTCCAACTTCATGACTCTGAACCTCAGGCCAAAATACTTATCCATTGCTAAATCTCCTTTTCCAGTATTACTTCATCTGACTTGGTACCAGTTACAACATGACTAAAGGGTTACATATGGCCAAGCTTGACACTTGCTGGGTATAGACTTGCAAAGACATGCTTCCATAAGCCAGCTGTCCTTTTCCACTGTGTGACACCAATCAGCTAGGTCTCCATGAGCCTCAGGGTGTTCAGTTGTACTGGTCAAAGTGCAGCTGTGATGAGCAGAGGGAATGTGTATCGAGCCTCAGACTTGGAGGTGAGAGTCAAATAAATGAGAACACTATTAAAGCAGAGTAAGGCACCCTTTAACTTGCTGGCCTTCACTAGACTTTATTCAAGACAAACAATTTTACCAATCCTATCTCATAAACTAGTTTCTTTGATTTTAGACAAAGAATACTTAAGAACTTATGATATTTAAGATTTTGGACAAAGGATATTTAAGAATCTTCACAGTGTATGAGAAATAAGTACAAATATATGTCCCCTTTCCTAGTTGTCATATTGTCCCACTGAGGCTTTGTCAAACCTGAACAAGCAGGATCATTTTTAACAACTTAAGTAGGATTTGAAGGTGACCCAGTGTCAGCACACAACGTAATGAAAATGTCCTGATGGTGTATTCGATGACAGGGATTTCTGGGAAGAGCTCTGCTCAGACCAGACTGCCTGAAAAATCCCTTGAAACTCATTTGAGATTCCACTTTTATTGTTTAGGACTTTTGGAGTGGGTCATTCTTCAGGCTGACAATTATTTAAGTCAATTCCTGTCTGGGGGCACTGCTGAGTTGGCAGCTTTGGAAATTAAACAGTTTGTTTTCATTGAGAACCCCCCCCCCCGGCCACCTAGCATCCATAGGTAAAGTACTGGAAACAGGAGCATCCCCTACCCTATGCCAGTCTCCAGTGCAATTGGCTATCTCCTGATGTGATCCATCCATCCATCGAGACCTGTATTCAGGGTGGGCAAAGCAGCTACTTGAGCTAAACTGGGCTTATATTGAATGCTTTCTCTTATACCATGAAGCTTCCACTGACCGAGTTAAGGGCACCTTTGCATCTTTATCATCTCAGTTTCCTCTGAGGCTAACCCAGGACCATCCTCTCATTCTTTCCCTAATGGGAGGAGAGAGATGGAGTGTATGCTGCTACTATTCTGAAGTACAATATGGGCAAGCCAAGTGGGTGGGCCGGGTGTGCTTTTTCATTGCCCTAAATCTCACCTTGTCCTTTCATTCCTCTACTGGTGAGACTCAAAGTCAGAAAAATAATTATATACTTGGTCAAGGATATGCCCACAGGCTTAAGATGTCTCTCTCTCTCTCTCTCTCTCTCTCTCTCTCTCTCTCTCTCTCTCTCTCTCTATCTATCCATCTATTTCTCTCTCTCTTTCTCTCTCTCTGTGTGTGTGTATGTGTGTTGAGTGTGTATATGTGTGTAGGTATTTCTTTTCATTGTGAAATGCCAGTAGGTGCTATGTAAGATACACAAAAATAGTGTTAAAAAAGGATTTCAGAAAACTCCTTACTTTTGGCTTTTTAAAGTTATCAGTGAAATAAAGGCTAATGGGTTGCACTTCTTAAAAAAAAGGTCACAGATTATCAGGCAGTAGAAGCCCATGGGCATGAGTAGGAAAACAAATGCTTCCCTCCAATCTTTTGGGAACTGACAAGCATCATCCCCAAGGAGCTGTGAACTAGATTGTAAAGAGACAAGTATTGTGGAAAACACTTTCTACTTCAAGCTGTGGTTCCAATACCCAGATGGTGCCACATGTTCCACTGTATGGGGGTATTGTGTATACCTGTGTCTGTGTATGCCTGTATCTCTGTGTTTCTTTATATACCTGCATCTCTCTGTGTGTGTGTATATGCCTGCATCTCTGTTGTCTGTGTATGCCTGCGTGTGTGAGTGTGTGTGTCTGTATATGTCTGCATGTCTCCGTGTGTCTGTGTATGCCTGTGATGTCTGTCTGTGCTTGGATTCACATGTTTGTATGTACTGGTAGGTAGGCTTTTGTTTATTTATGTGTGTTTGAGGGTATGCACTTATTGTCTGCACATCTGCACATATACACACGTTCTATGTGTTTCCTTGTGCATGGGTATATTTTTGTGTATATGCAATCAGGCCCCAGGCACTACCAGAGAGTTCATACTTCACAATGAAGAGCCTCCTTAGCTGACCTATAATTCAGCACTGCCCCTTGCCAGTCTGCTTCTTGAGTGAGTTACAACATTTTTCAGATCTCAATATTCTTGTATATAAAACGTCATGCTCAGTACTCCCATGAAACCAAAAGGCCAACTGATAGGTTTTCAGCCATCTTCATACTAGCATTAAGTTGAACTACTGTGCATGTAAAAAAGCTTTGCTGTATTTTCTTTTAGAACCATATATATATTATATATAACTTCCCACATATCCAGTTTTGCCCACATTTAGACCTGAAAGTGGGCATTGTCACAACTAACACTGTGGTGAGTTTATGAATTAGGTACACCTTTCTCCACTTTACATAGGAGGGAACAGGGATGGGTGTGCATGTGGGCACGTGAAATAATCTGCTGAGTCACCCCAGAAGTTTTTGAAGGGCAGAGTCACAACCCCTATCTGTCTGCAAGGCTGGCCTCACTCTGACTTCCCACATGCTTCCTTAGCCAGAGGCTAAAGTGATGAATGACATGAGCATCCTAGTGGTCCATACCCAGGTTATATTTGCCCTGTATGCTGATAATCCCCCATACTGGACTGACACTTGATTCTTAAGGTCAACCCAAAGTGCTGCTCTGGGTGGGGGAAGCGTAAGGAAGACAGAAGAATTGGGGCAGGGACTCTAATTGGATAGGCAGCAAGTGCTAGCTGCATTGAGAAGTGCATGTGTGGACACATCCGTAAAAGCACCTGGTGGAATTGAGCTTGCCTCAAAATGTTTTGGCAGTCTTTTAGCTGCTGCACAAGACTGCTTCTGGTTTTCTACCAGAAAGTATCAGAAGGAGACTTGCTGGAACATGACTATCTAATCCCTTCCCAATCTCCAGAGTCTCTTAAGTCCTTCATTTCTTCAAATATTCAATTGTCAGAACTTGGTGATTAGACATATTATGGCCAGAGGAAGCCCAGGTACTGGTCTGTGCAGCTCAGGCAAAGTGAGTAGAACATTATCAGCTAGTTACTTTGAAAGGAGTTTTGATATAGTTAATAATAATAATAATAAAAAACCAGAGAGAAGCCAAATCCCATTTACAAAATTATCACTTTTGTTTAGCAAGACACACAGATTCAATTTTGCACAGAAAATTGCTTGGGAAAACAGGCTCTCAGCAGAGCCCTTCAAAGACAATTTAATATTTTTAATAAGGAAAATCTTTCTGATTCTCAACTATTTAGCCATGAAATCTTAAAAATCCAATGAAAGTCTGCCTTCAATAAAGCTGCTTTACAAATTTTATTGTATGTTTTACAACCTGAGAATATTAACATTCCCTGGGCACTTAAATTCAGTTATAATTACAAACATTGCACTTTGAAAACTGTCTTTCATGTACTTTAATGTAATTTAGTGCCTACAAACTATGTGTTTATTTTTTCAGATCTTCTTTATCTCAAAATTTTAAATAAGGTCAATTAACCCAGGAAAAGGCAAGTTTCTAAACATTGTCTATTTCTAAGCAGTCATCTAGAAGCACACACACACACACACACACACACACACACACAGGAATAATATACTTATACACATATAAATCACCTATATGCTTGGGAGGTTTTGCATGTCATTGATTATTTTTCAAAAGTTTTGGAGCTGGGTGAGTTGTCACAAATCTGAAATATACTTGAAAGGATGCAAAGCCTCAGGCTACAGAGTGAGTTTAAGGCTAGGGTTGGGCAAGTTATTAAGATACTGCCTCAGAGTTTAAAATATTAAGGCTAGGGATATAACAGGGTGGTCGCAATTTTCGTTACACTGAAATTTCTTTATCTCTTAATGACAGTCCCTACCATATGGAGTC
This sequence comes from Mesocricetus auratus, assembly GCF_017639785.1. NCBI lineage: Eukaryota > Metazoa > Chordata > Mammalia > Rodentia > Cricetidae > Mesocricetus > Mesocricetus auratus. The sequence goes on from NW_024429266.1 coordinate 84,122,705, forward strand.
CTTTTCAGCAGATTATAGCTCAAGATAAATGCTGAGGAGATGGGTCAACTGAAAAGCACTGAGTGGGCAAGTGAGAGGATCAGAGTTCAATACACAGCTCCCACATACAAATCTGGGAATGGTGGTGTGTGCTGGTAATAATGGCACCAGGGGGACAGAGACAGAAGCATCCTAGGGGTTTGCTAGGCTAGCTGAATCACTGAGCTCCATGGAGGTCTAGTGAGAGACCTTACTTCAAAAACTAAGGTGGAGGGGAATGAAGGAAGGCATTAGGCATGGACCTTTGACCTTTAAATATGCACACACACACTTCTAGAGCTGAGCTGTTTTACTGGAACTATGTAGATTCTCCCATCTACACAGAAAAGACAACTGAAAAGTGCTACATGGCAATCTGAAAGGATTTCTTCAGTGTCTACAATCGCAATTCCAGGTCTTTTAATGAAGGAAGTACCAACGTCTTTATACTTGTTTCGCTGCATACCTGAGCATCAGATGCTTGGCTTTGGCATTATCCATTGCATAATCTCCCTCACTGTTTAGCACTGCGCTGTGTCATTGGCTTAGAGCAGTCTTGAGGTATTTGGCACACTTTCTAAAAGTTACTAAAATGTGTAAGAACATGAAGCCACTCTGTTGCTAGGAAAGCAAACCTTCCCTTAAATGTTCTATTGATAGAATCATATTGGTCACGTGCAAAACTCCCTGTCTCTCTCCATAGCCTCAGTGTTCTCTATCCAAAGCTTGTGATCAGATGCACGTGAACTATGTGTCTTTCTTGCTCTCTCCTCTATTAGAAAAATAATCTTCTATACTAGAATTTGAGCAGGAGTAGAGCTGTCTATTCCGTTTGCCCCTACAAGAGCAATGATGGACACAGACATTCCATGAACAGGTAACCAGCACAGAGCTATCACACAAATGTATATATATTCACAACAGAAGGAGACCCAGAATCTATTGTAAATGCCTCAACATAGTGTTATGTTGTTCTTCATGTTGCAGTCTGAGTGCCTCAAAGCTCTGCAATAATTTGGACATTTCTGATACTTCCTAGTATGTCATCAGTGTTAGTTTCTGCTCAGTTCTTCTGTGCAGAGGGAAGTATGCTCCTGTCTCTGATGCTCATCTTAGATTTATGGAAAAACATAAGCCAAACAGGGGGTATTTCCCTCTCCTTCTATTACCATTGACATGTAAATTTTAAATCCACTTCCAAACAGTAATCTGCTTTTTAGTGCTCATAAATTCCCATTGTATACTTGACTGCAAGAAACCACAGCACTAATAATAAACAGCTACACTATGTTTTTCTAAACCACTCTCTGTTCCCACAGCACTTGGGAGAGCTGTCCAAGTGTTCTGTGGCAGATTGGAAAGCTGGGGGCTGTGACAGAAGCCACAGCCTAACTGCTAGTGATGATGCTGTTGCCATAATTTACAGTTAGGGAATCACTCGATGCTTAGAAACCCCTAGCTCTGCCGAGCGGCTGCAGTGTGTGTGATAAGCCTGTGTGTATTTGGGAGAAGGGACTAGTGTACGTGGAGTAAAGACCCATAAAAGAAGGCAAAAATGCAAGGTAGTGTTCTTTCAGACTGTCAGTGACTCCCTCTGTCCCTTCATACAGGAGAGTGGACAAGGCTTGACAGCAAAGGAAGTGCTGCCCTTTTTTTACTTCATGTCCTCAGGTCCATTTTGCAGGATATTCTTAAAGAAAACCCTGCACTTTCCTTGTAGAGGCAGAATCAAAATGTGCCTCAGTTTGTACCTCAGAGCCGGTGCAAATGCTTAAGATGTTCAGTGCCCTGGAAGGGTTGTAAAATGATGCAAACAGTGATGAAAATATCTTCATGTCTTCCTTTTCTTCCCCCGAATTTGCTCCCTTTTGACCTTTATTTGGCCAATGTGTACTGCTTTCCAGAGAACCAGACAAAAACCCCACGATTGGTTAAACAACAAATTAAGACACAAATGGGTTCAACTTCATCTTGTCTACCCTCCAAGAGGATGATAAATGGATACAGGCAACAGATATGCTCATTTCTCTTAATTTTGCCCCATGTGGTGTTTGCCAGTGGCAGAACAGGAAAACTCAGCCAAGACTGGCCATTCCACCTCCTCACAGGGTACAGGCACTCACCAGCGCTGACAGTGATGGCTTCGATGAACTGTTCCCTCCAGCTGTTTGTTCCCACCACAAGGGCCAGGTTTGTCTTCTTAATGAGTTTGTCCACAGTGCTCTAGAAAGGGCCAAAGGGATAAGATAATAACTTCTGGGGTTGTGAAGGCCTCGGGAAATCTAAAACCTTGTTTGGAAGCCTCAGGGTTCTATAAAGGGGTAGCAGATGTCAAGCTCAGAAGAAAGTTATCCACATCAAACAATGTTAGGATTATGCAAACAATTGTGCTCCTAAGAAATATTCTGAAATGGAAACTTCCTCACAAAGAAGTCTAGCCTCCTTTAGAGCTAATGGCTAATCAGGAGGAACTACATTGTTTGCAACAGCAGCTGTCTGAAAGGCCACTGGCACCCCTCAACTGCAATGTGAACTTGATTCTCTTTGGCTTGTCTGTCGCATGCTGTCTGTAAGTGAATCAATATTGGCCCTGTTCAGTATTTAGTGTCTGTGAACACCTGAAAGGGACAGATCTAAATCAGAAGGCATATTGCTATATTTTCATCAGTAAAATGAAGCCAGGTAGCAGGGTTTCAAGTAGGCTGCTTGCTGCATGATTGTCAGCAAATAGATAATTTCGTGGCGAGGGTGTGGGGAGCAGAGAAGACACTAAATTTTTCAGACTGCTAATATTAAGGCAATTGTATTCTCTCTCTACTGCTATTACATCAGGAATACATTAGACAAGCAAAAGTCAACACCTGTGACTTGGGGTGCAGTGCTAATAACCTTGCATCACATTTCCATACTTTAATAGCACCGAGGTACATGGCCTTTCTTTTACTTTAGATCTTATTAGGCAATTAGTTTAATACAATGAGCACCCTGCAACTTTCTAAATTTGCTTAATAAAACAACAGGATTTGCCAAGCGGTCACAGGAAAACTAAGTGAGCCACACAGTCAAAGCGTTACCACAAATTATAGCAACTACAGGGAGAAGGGACATTTCCAGGGCACCGAGGCTGATCCTCCCAGAGAAACTACAGCACCGACTAGTCTACCACACACCCACACTTACTGTCAGAGCATCTTCCAATTTCCACTAATCACAAAGAGGCAGAAAACACACATTATTTGCCTTGGGTAACGACTTGTACTTGTTCAATGCAGGATATTACACCATGGTTTGAGAGAGATAACAATCATGGCTGAGCAGGAGTTAAGAAAATAGTATCTGAGGGTTTGTATGAGAGGTCAAAGGCAATTTATGATAGCAAGCATGTTAGTTCAAAATGAGTCATTGGAAAGAAAACAAACATGAAAGAATCCATGTCCAGCTAGCTCACTCTGTATCTGCAACATTATTCTTGGTCAGCTGGTATGTCCTTGGATAGGGGGTGGTGACTGCTCAGCTTCTTGCCTGGATCCAGACCTGCTAGTTAGTGTCCTTGATAACAGTTCTAACAGTCACCGCTGTTGGGCATGATAAATTGGAACACACAACAGGCATCTGTCTTTCCTCTCTCAACCCAGCCACATCTCACCCAGTACTCTATGCATCTTGGCAAATGCCAATTCAAAGCGTGGTGTGGAATGTAAGAAGAAATGACCTCGGTTTTTTTCTACACGGAGTGGAAACTTGAGGCATATCTCTCCAAAGAGGACAGAACACACTGTGTTGCAGCCAGGGCAGAGAACCTCCTCAACCAAGAGATAAGCAGTTGAACATGGCTCCAGCAGCTCAACACAGACTTCCCCCTCAAATGATGCTAAAGATCAAACTTTTAAGAGGAACTAAACTTACCCTTTATTGATGTGGAAAAACACAGGTATATATTAAAATGTAGAAAATTTAACCAGAGGGGCAGAGCCAATTTTTTTTCCAAGGGCTAACGTTGTACCTGTGTGGTTTGGATCCTTCATTTATTTGAGAAAGAAGAGTGAATCAAGATGGATTAAAGTTCAGGCAATATTTTCTGTATTCATCTGGAGAGTTCTTAAATGGTTAGTGACATTCCAGACATTATGAACACCTCACCCTTGACAGTGGACATTAGTAAAGACACACTCTTAGCATGACAGGTGAGAAGTCAGGGGGGACATGTGCCATCTAGCTCACGCTGTTCTAGAGCTCTGAACGAGTATGCAAGTTACATTCTAGAAGAACACAATTCCTAAATGAAGAAAGTCAAAGATGTTGATACTGCACTTGGAAAGTGTGCCCCCAAGATATCTTGGTGTTAAGGCTAACAATGATATGATTGTGTTTGTAAACTTGAGGGAGAGACTCAAAGTTATTCCAGAAAGTCAAAAAAAAAAAACCAGGCAAATGAAGTTATGTAAGGAATCTGGATTCTAGGGAGGCTTTCCAGTTCTAGATTGTGGTAGCTTACAAGAGAGGGCTGTGTGTGACCAAAACTTTTTCTTTTGTCTAGGAAGAGTCCTTTCGGAAGAAGCTACTACCACTGCTCTTTCCACAGCAGGTGCATGGGAAAGCAAGCCTGGGCATCCTCTAAGGTAAAGAGTGCATATTCTCTACAAGAAGGGCAGTCTCTGTTGTGGTAGCTGACACTGAACCCTTTGATTCCCACTGAAAAAAAGAGTTGCAGGAGGAAATGTGAAGCTGGAAGCACATGGACCCAGAGTAACAGAGTGGGCAGTAGAAATGGACAGGCTGAGATGCAGGGGAGATTACATGAACTTATGCATGCTCCCTTCATGTGCTCAATGAGCCAGGCTCAAGGCTATGTTGTGATGGGCTCTGACGGTGGGATCAATCCCGGAATCTTCATTCCAGTGTTTACCTCTCTTTCTATGGGTGTGAGTTGGAAAAAAGCTCTAATAGATAGATACTTAGTGACCTGGAGAAGGTTTAAATGTGTTATTATCTTTTTAAATTCTAATTTAATTGCAAAGACACTTTTTAACATACAACCAATCTGGTATGTCAGTTTGGGGATTAGATTTAATGAACCAACAAAAGGAAAAGAGGCAACTATTACTAAAGATCCACATAGGATTCTGAGGCTTCTGTATTTTTCTTTGGTTGTTTGAATAAGCATCATCTCCTTTTGAAAAGCAAGTAAAGAAAATAATGCTCTGCTCTGGGTTTGCAATCCTGGGTTTTACAAGAAGGGATAGGCTCTTATCCCATTGTACAACTGAAGTTGGCTCCATCTTAAGTATCTTTAGAGACTAAGGGTCTGGCTAAGAAGTGCTGTGCGTTTGAAGGCGAGGGAGGAGGAATGGGTGGAGAGGATTGGAGGAGAGAAATGGGCTAGGAGAGACAAATTGGAAGTTTCATCCTCAAGTCTGAAGCTCATCTCTGTGTATCTAACTTATAAAAGAATGACTTCTATTACTGGGGAAACTTTAAATCTGGGCTTAGGATGTAGCTCAGTGGTACAGTACTTTCCTGACATATGAGAATCCCTGGGTTTAATGCCAACTAACACACACACAAAAGAAAGAAAAATAAGAAAGTAGTAAATCCAATTTTACCAGCTCATGGGTAAACTGTATAGTTGCAGACACTGCATCTTTGGCAGGCAGTGCTAAACAGTTCTCAGATCTGAATAGCTTAGATATAAATAACCATTCTCCCAAACCATGGCCTTCGAATATTCACATGGCAAATGCTTGGCTTCTAATAGACTCATCAGACTTTTTCTAATGTACAGAATCTCTCAAAATCTGCTTTTGGAGTCTCCTTTCAGGTGAAGCACTTCTGTCTGGGTACAGTTCTGACTCTGTCATGGTGTACATCACCTGCTGGAGTCTGGTTCTGATGCTGTTTACTGTATAGGATTTCTTGGTTCTCTGCTAACTCCACAATTTCAAATTGAATCTGACCGCCTTTTAGTGAATGAGCTTGCACATGAAGTCGCAATTTCCAGTGTCTGTAGAAGGCTCTTATAGCACAGACCACACCGAACCAACTTGAGCAAGCCGATGGGTCAGGCAGTGTTGACAGACATACCTTGAATTCGTAAGACTCTTCAATGATCACCTCCAGCTTGGTGTGCTCTCCCAGGATGGGGCGCCCCATTTCTGCAATGCGCCTCTCCTCCTCCTCTTTGCTAGTCAGTGGCTGCTTGTCATCATACTCGTCTGGGAAAGGGAAGGTAAGAGTGTGAACAGTGTTCCTTCATATATACAAGTCCCAGGATCCTGCTTTAAGAAAAGCAGGGAGGAAGGATGCCCTATGGACTGATTAAAAGTCTCTTGGGTGAGATAGTGAGTCTGAGGGGAGAAGAGGACAGGGCTTGGCTGACAGGGTAATGCCACATAGAAGCAGCAGATGATGGGGATACAGTACAGTCCCATCTCATGTAAAAGCACGGATGAGGAAAAGGCATGTTCAGGTCATGTCACCGCAGAAGACCCTCTGCACATGGTCTGTGCTGAGGGAATCATCCAGCTGTTCTACGAGAAGCTGGCCAGTTTAATGGTCTCCACATATTTTTTCCAGCATGTGACCAAAGGGAAATGCAATCAGAAGTCTTAAAGTAACCCTGAGGGATGTGAGAATTTGGTCTTCTCCTTTCCCTTTTCCAGGGGCATCAGAAAATGCCTAAGAGGGGCAAAAAGACACAGAAGGTAAATTTTGACCTTAGCTTCACACTTGCCAAGAGTCCCTCTCACAGATTCAGCTCCAAAACTTCCATTTTATGTTTCCCTGAGATGGCTGGGCCCCAAGTACATCCTCTCTGGTGCAGAGGAGAAATGTATTAGGAAAGCCTTGACCATGTTAATCTTAAAGCAAACATAGAGGGCGAGGGTGAGGCCTTTGGGGAGCTAATATTCTCTGTGTGAGCATGATTGTTTCCAGAACCACCAAGTAGCTCTCATTCTAGGAGAGGTAGGGGTGAAGGGTGCTTAGAAATAAGTCTATAGATGAGGAGGAGATCACAAAGTGGTCTCTCTCTTTATGGAGGTCATTGGGATAAATCCCAGACTGAAAAGACCAAGCATATGTGGAGGGCAAACACTTGTCCTGCAATTACCCTTGTCCTTTAGGTCCAGGATGCTGGGAAATGATAGGCTACTTCCTCTGAGCCAAGCAAAGCACTTATATCCAGGGAGACAGTGGTGTTGCTATGGAAAAACCTCCATTCCATGGCCCTCACCTCCAGGATATCTGGCCAACTGCCTGTAAGTGGAGTCTGTTGTCTGAGTCATTCAGGCTGAGAAGGACTGACCTTTTTGTTCAGCCTTCCTGACCTGCCTTTTGCATTTAGACATCAGCTTTAGCAGGGGCTCATACCTTCTATTTCCTGCAAAGAGCTGTAGCTTCTTCTCTGCTCTGGGACCCTGCTATAGTTGGTTCTATTTTTTGATCTAGCAATTGTTTCAAGAGATGGTGTTTTGGCTACTGTGAGGACTGGGGTTGGGCGATAGAGGTGCTGGAAACATGGCTAGTACCTTCGATTTCATTCATCAGAAGTAATGGAAGGCAAAACCAGAATGCAGCTGCTGACACACTTTTTAGCATGCATTTAATAATGTATTCTAAAGCAATACATTTTAAATCTCGAGTGGTCTGTAACTCCACCAAATCAAAGGAAAACAAAAATGGGTTATTTGGTCTGTTGCGAAGCTGTTGAAAATGAACAAAAGCAAAGCAGAAAGAAAAGGAGACTAACTGAAAGGGTGGTAAGGGATTTTGTATAAGGATTGGGAAGTTGTAAATCAAGGAGAGGCAAGGGTTAGTCTCCACAATTGTCCTGAAATCATGTGTTCTAGTCAATGGGGTGGGTGGACATGTGTGAAGTTCATTTACCTAGGGTTCAAATCAATCATCGCTTTGTTCTCATTGCTCTCTGATCTTTGGGACAATGGAAATGTCACTGGTCATTCAGGTTGATTTTGTGTCTTTGTCCAAATCTCTGACATTCAATGAATAATAATGACTTCCCCCAGGAGAAATGTTGCCTCTTAGATACCTATCTGAAATGCAAAGCTAAGTGTGGGAGAATATTTATTGTGGCCATCATATGTGATTTTAACATAGAAGTTTATTTGGAATGGGACTCGAGTTAGTTTAGGTAGAAAACAGAGAGTGGTTTGAGAGGAAATGGGATTGTTCAGGGAAACATCTCACAGGATGAAATGGATCTGGAACATGGTGTCAGATACATGGTCATGACAGTAAATGAAACCAAATCATCCTATGAGTGAAAAAGTGTCCCCCCCCATAATCCTTCAGTCTTTCTGGTCAGAAACAAGTACATAGTCTGATGCACCCAGGTAGGGTCTATAACTGCTTCCCAGTATCTGGCATTCTTTCATTTAGGATCAAGTAGTTTATAGGCATAGAATACTTGACTAGTCAGAATTTAGTGCCCTTCTTTTCATTGTAAAAAAAACCCAACTTATTTTCTTCTTATGGAAAAATCTTACCAGTTTAAAAAAAATTAATTTAAAAAGGTAATTAAAATCCCAGTATGTAAATTATAATTTAATTAGTATTTAATCTTAAAAAATGTCTTCAGAAGCTGAAGTGTGGATATCTCATTTTAACAGTATTGATTTAAACATAAATAAATGCTAGTGAACATGTTTCTACATCTTGCTATGCTCTTATTCTAAAGCATGGGTTTACCCATCATGCAATCACCCAGAAATGTTCCTACACCTTCATTTAGCTATATTAAAGGTTCTTCTTCCTTTTGTATACCAACTGACAACTAGAATTTAGTAAATATCATTCAGTTCCTTAATATTTATCATAAACAGTTTCACATGGCTTCTGAGTTATTTTAAATTATCTTTACATACAAATACCCAGTCTGTAGACTTAGAAAGCTACGGTATGTCTCAGAACTCATTGGCCTATCTTTACCTATGTCTAGTACAAGGTATGGAATGTGAAAACATTACTCAAGTATTTGTTATGAGATTTTCCAAGTTACCATTAGTAATACTTTTTAGCTGCTCTTTTTTTTAAATAGGACCATCCATCATTTAAGAACATGGTATTGTCCTCTTAGAATATGCCAGTACAGATACAGTCCTCCTCTTTCTTCAGCTATCTTCCAGAAATTTCTGGTGTAGTGGGAAAAGAGGCACATGAGTGCAAAACCAGAATCAGTGTGAGGTGACTGAAGGACTGGTGTGGGAAGAATGTTCTGCCTATGGGAGTCTTGGAAAGCATCAGAACATAGAATTCACTTGAAACTATCTTTGAAGCATGTAGAGGACCTTGCTCGGTGAATATGATGGTGAGGATGACTAGGAGATATGGAAATGAGTGGTCATAATTCAGGTATGGTGGACACAGTATCAGGGAAAAGTGAGGGCTATTTTCATTTGGTGAGTATATGTAAATCTAAGAGACATAGTTATTTGTACTTGAGAAGTGACAAGTGGATAAATCTTATGGCTATGGCTGGTCTACAGTGGTACTGATATATTAGTGGTTACAATGTAGGGTTTTGATGAATAAAGTTGAATCTTTTTCCTCCTTAGTGTTCTCCTTAGGTGTACCTTTTATTAAATAGGAAAATGATTCAACACTATTTTCAGAATCAATTACTTTGTTTCTTTCTCTCTGCAAACAAATAGATCAAAACTGATTATTTTACTGTACCCTAGGTCACTTTATTGCATTATTCATGACTTATTTATGACTAGTGAGAGCATGATGGAGTTTTGACTCTACTTCTTAGAGCAAATTAATTTTCTCTATGCCCAACTCTGGGTCTCATTGACTGTCTTTTTATGTACATACACATACTTGTAAAGCTCACCAGTTTAATTGTGATATTGTATATAGGATATACAATGCTACAGTATTGACCTGTGCATATAGGATATACAATGTTGCAATCTTGACCACTGTATATAGGATATACAATGTTATAATCTTGACTCACCACAACAATGTAGAGACCCTGTGCACTATCAGCAACCATGGTTAAAAGCCAGTGTGGTGAGGACACAGAGAATCTCTAGGATAAAATCACCAGAGTGCACTCTGTGTTCATTATAGTGATCGGCTTTTATAAAAAACAATAAAAAGCATTTGCTTTAGGTGTCTGAGTTCTGGAAACAGATGAATTATGTAAAGCTGCTTCCAATGGTTCCTGCTTGAAGCCAGATCTTGAAACAGCATCATGGTGATGAAGGGGTAAGAGGGGGTCATCACTTTCAGAGGACCTTGTCACCCACATGGCTGGTTCAACACAGAGTTCTGTATTGCTTGCTTGCTTTCTTTTCTTTTTTTTTTGGTTTTTGTATTTGTATTTGTTTTAATCCCAAGAAACGAAATAGATCTTAGAAAGTGGGGGAAAGGCCAGTGGCAGGAAAATCTCCTCAGGGTTATTTTGACACTTTGTTCAGAACTACAAGCCTGCAAACACAGGACACTTGACAATGTTTCAGCTCCAGCTGGCCTCTCAGATTAGAACCCAGGAAGATTTGTATTTTTAGTCTCTTGGAGAGTACTGTGAGAAAAATGTGTAGTTGGAGCTTAGAATTATGACTGTTGGGTGGAGGTATGATTTGTGAGGCTGAGGGGGACCCATAGGGTTGGGCAGAAGTACTTCCACCACTGAGATCAGTGAGGGGCAGCAGTAAAGACTGAAGGAGGAGGTGCTGCTGTTCTCAGCTACACACTCCCTTCTAGGAGCTGACTAGTAAGCTGTAAAACCCCACAGTATAACCAGGAGAGCGGTGTGATGCTAGGGTTGCCCTGCCAACATTTCTTTGTTTCCTTGTACACCAAGAAAGGAAACACAATTGTCTTGGTTTTGCAATTTTTTTTAAGAATTACTTTACACTAGATGAAAAGTTCACATGTAAAAGAGATATTTGTAAGAAATCTAAAACACACAGAACTCTGGGATAAAGAAGGAATTGGAGCAGCCTCTGGGTAGGTCCATATTCTCTCTCCATGCTGCTTTCGGGTTTTAATCATTCACAGGATCCCAGCTCTCAGAGAAGTCATTTGTCAATCAGCAAAATTTTGGAAGGCCCAGGGACTGACATCTATGGTTCTAATAAGGAGTATACCTGAAGGCTGTGGATTTCAAAAGCCACAGGGAAACGAGTACCTGAAATGCTGATTACAGTGGAGGGAAGCGGATGGTCTCTAGCATGAACCTTCCTGAAGACAGGTTGGCCTAGCAAAAGGACAGGCAGAAAATCAGCAGGATGGATCACATTGCTTTGCTCTCAGTGGATTTTGAAGTTAGTAAGCTAAAAACAGCACCCAAATGCACACACTGTAAGCCATGTTAGTGTTGGTGGTTGTAGGTCACCCCCTGTAGGCCACAAGGAGGAGTTCTGGTGGTTACCCATAGAGATTACCACCCACAAATGGGGGCAAATGTTCCATAAGCCAAACCAAATCATGCTTGATTAAGTTTGATGGATGAGATAATGAACCTCTTTCCTTGTGGTAAGAGGTAGAATCAGTCTAGCAAGTGTTTGAAATGGATGAGCCAGGTCCTTCAATTACTGATTCCAGAGGCATCATAAAACAACAGAAAGCACTTGGTGTAATGACATGTGTGCTAATTTTTGAAGCCTATTAGTGGCATCTGTACAGCCCTTAGTAGGCTCTCTTCTCTATTTTTCACATATAAAATGCAGGTCACATCTACTCCATTTATATCACAGGTTTCTTTGAAGGTCAGGGAATATAAAAGCCTTGTGAAGGTGCTCACTACATCCATTTCCTGTGCAGACTAGAAAGTGTCATATATGCTTCCATGGAATAAGGACAAGTCATTATCAGCCAACAGTTTCCATTAACCAGGACTTAGGATTTCATTGAACTTCTCATTCAGGTGGCTGCCAGGTCCACCTGCTGTTTTTGTCTACAAAGATATACTGAGAATTAAACTGAGAATCTTGAGACTTGGACTCAGGGGCAGCTCTCTGCCACTTGTTTTCTGCTTAAATGTAGACAAGAAGTTTCACCTCTTGGAGATGCAGTTTTCTCAGTTGTAAAATAAGGCAAACTTTGATGGAGGGGCTTTGCTCCTCTAACTCATACACTGGTGTGGTGGAAGTGTTCTCAAGTGTCAGGATTCTCAGAGTTTGGCCCATTAAAATCGACATGCACCTTAAGTCTGTTACAAGACCACAGAATGAATGATTGGAAGAGCAACACTAAGAAATATATTGAGTGCCATATAATTTTAGGGAGAACTATAGCTGTATGTCTTAAAAGTTTTAGGGGAACCAAATAGCCAGGATACTGAATTTTATTTAAAAATACCTCTACATATTCTAATTTCCCCTTATGGACATTTTTCCTTTATGCTTCCTTTGACTACCATTCATAATGATGGCTTTTTATAAGATGTAGTTGAACTTTAGACTGATAAAGAGTTAAATGTATAATATAATGATGAAGGGAGAAGGAAATGGCTTGTACTATTGGATCAGACAAATGATTGTACTATTGGATCAGACAAATGACAGGGTTAGTGGTAGGATAATCTCCAAAAGGCCTTTTACATAGAGTCAGAAAGGTCACTGTCTTGGATGAATGGTTTGGGGTAGATCAATCTTTTTAAACCTTTTTTTTCCTTCTTGTAACTGTGTACAATAAAGTCCAAAGGAATGGTGATAAAATAATATTCATTATAAACTCTAATGAGTTGTAATGTTATCATAAAACCATAGGGTCAGGGGGGAATGAGATCATAGATTCAAACATAGGCTTTTCAGAGACACAAGGGCTAGAACAGCAGGTGAAGATATGCAAATTTCAAAGGCATCTCCAGAATTCAACATCTATTACTAACAAGGTTTCTAAAATATGGTGTATTGTTGTGAGGCTGTGGACAAAACTGATTTTTTTAAGTTTCCATATACACTATTTCCAAAACCACATCTATAATCATCCCTGCGAGTTCATGTAAAACCTGCAGGCTAAGTCCAAAGGCTACATTAATTCTTCTCTTCTTCCTTGTACCTCAAAGCCTTGACTTCAAAGCACCAATGTAATTTCAAAGAGAACTCTTTCGGCCTTATTGCTGCTGTTCACTGTACAGACCTAAGTTGCAGAAGTTTCTTAGATGCGCCGGTAGCAACTGAACCCAGGGATTTCTGGTTTGATGGGGGGAGGAGGATATGAAGTTCACAGTATCCAGCTAAGTAACAATTAGGCTGATATAGAAATGTGCAGAGTCCTGGAATAATCTCCCATTCTAACTGCACTGACTTCTACATTGGGAGAAGTTAACAATGGAGATACCTCAAATTTTGTTAAGTTTCAGCCATAGGGGGACCCAATGGACCATTCATATTGTAGGAACTTTCTGAGAATGTGATTGTATCCTGTCAGGTACAGGATACAAATGGTCAAGGCCTGGGATGCTGACACAAAGGTTATGGGAAACTTTATGAGAAATATTTACAAGAAAAGAAAAATGAGGATCCTACCAACTGAGGTACTAAAAGGGAGGATGGTTCAAGTGGCATGGAAAGAAAACCTTAGAAATGTAACCCTCCCCTCACATATGTAATGCAGGATGGCCAAAGACATAGAGGCACTCTTAGTAAGTTACTCTGGACTGAAACTGTGGAAAGTCTCACCAGGTTGCATAGAATGAAAGGAATGGCCATATAGTAAGCTCTTTCTAGAGACTGTGGTTGACTTTAGAAAGATAATCCACAAAGCCATGAAGGTTGGCATGCCAATTGTGTACCACCTTCAACTCTCTCAAGGGGAGCTCTTCATCAATTGGGACATTTTCAAGATGACGTCAGTTATCTCAGGATATATATATATATATATATATATATATGTATATATATACATATATATATTCATTCTGACTTGGGAGAGGCTTGGGTGGTTCAGATTCAGGGACTTCTGTAAGAAGATTACCCTGTTTAACATTTTAAGATTTTCTAATTTCTATGTTTCTGAGCATCTACAAGTCATTCTGTCATTTACTGCTGTGACTAGAGGTGATTTGGGAGCAGCCATCCATATAGAACTACAGATCTTCCATACAGAATTGCCAGATCGAGAAAGGTCCACTCTGGGCAGAATCACCTTGGTATTCACTGTCCTGGAGTTAATACTAATAGTGGCTGACATCAGTCCCCATGCCTACAACAGTATTTTCATGACTAGAAATTTTGGTACTATTTCCTTCTAAATGTTTTTTTCCAGCTCTTGGATTAGTATTTGCATGATACATCAGAATATTTTGGTGCTTGGCTAACGTATTACAAGTGGTCATACCTAAGAGGTGGGTTATCAGAGACATTTCCAACCTGCAGCTTCAGACAATTTAGAGTCATTATTGGGTAGTTACCTTCCTCTCTAGATCTACAGAAATTATTCTGAAAAGGTGAGTAGGTATGCAGGGTCAAAAGATGCTGCAATGAGGAATGATTTCCACCTGTGCACAAGGAACTAGCTTTAGAGATGCTAGAACTTTGCAATTAAAGGCTTCAAGCTTTCTCACTTGGATCTTAAATGCTTATGTAGCACTTTGTAATGCACCTCATATAGGAGAAATGGCTCTTGTTACCATGCTTTTACCACTAAAGCAAAGTACTCAAAGAAGGCCTTGGATCTTTATCCTCTGCTAATGTGGCATTATCTACTTTGGGGATTCTGATGATCCTTGACCACGAAGTGTGTAGTTGTCATAGCCACCATCTGAGGCCAGCTATCTTCTACTCCTTACACTGGAGCACCGAGCAGCATCTATCAGAATACACTGTAAATTCTCAGTGCTCTGTGGGCACCTGTAGATTAGTATCAAAAATATGAACAGTTAGAGGCTCTCCCTGTGAGTTTTCTTACAAATAAATAGGATACACACACACACAGGCTGTTGTTAATTTGTAAAAGTGTTAATGTGTAAACATACTAATGTGTAAAATCAATGAGAAGATAGTGTGGGCCACAGTTAAATATTAATTCAGGTTACATTTGGCTTGGTATTTAGGCTATTTGGGCAGAAACAGGAACTTTTAAAAGGCAGTATCTTACCATACAGGCATTTTCCTTAATTAAAAAGAAATAAAACAAGAAAATATATTTTTTAAAAGTGTAATATATTGACAGTGACAGTAAAAGTATAATTACGTAGTATTAGAGTTGAAAAATGCATACCTGTCAATGTGAAGCCACCTAAAAAAGAACAAAAGAAAAGAAATGTCATAATTTAATTTATATTACAAATAAGAATTACTAGTGATGTAAGATACTTGATAGCCCACCTGAGTTATGAAAACTTGCCAGATTTGTAACTAAGAGGAACATGAAAAGTCCAGTCATAACTGAACATAATCTCTTAAGATTATGCAATTTAGTGCACAATCGTAGTTCTTGTAGATACCCGAGGAATCACTGGCCCTTTAAAGCTTATATACTAAATTTAAAATGCGATATGAATGATCTGGCTTCAACTACAATGAAGCCAATAGACTTAAATGAAAATCTGGCTAACCCACAGATAGAGATAATAATCAATAGTTATGGTATTATCCCAGAGAAGTGGAATATAACCTACAAATATGGAAAGGAAATGCAAGAAATGAAATGCTTACCAAGCTCATTCAATAACAGGGCTGTGAAGGAAACAGACAGAGACAAACACAGAATAAGAGACCAAATGAATAATGAAAGAGGAATATTAGCAGAAAGAAATCCAGGCAGTCCTTAATAGAGTGGGGAAACCATTGTTTATATGTAAAAAATGTGCATCCCAAGGGAATGCATTGCTGGGGACATTTCCAAATAACTGACCCTAACAGAAATATTTCTGTGTGATTGAAAAAAATCACCTTATATGTCTTTGTGTATGTCGTAAGATATTTTTCCCACAATTGTTGACATATAGTACTTACAAAATATACTGTGAATATTGGAGAAGGTAATCTTTAACTCGGTATGGAAATAATAAATATTGTCTGAGAGCTAATAATGCTTGGAAGCCTTTAATGACTAAAAACCTCAGCTATTTTCCATGAGAACAAGAAAAAGACCCTAGAAAAAATCCATTAGCTAACCCTCTTGGAAGGAGATTTTAGCTCAGGTAGAGTTCTTTTTGCATATTTTATTTGGAAGATATTTTGACACCCCCAAAATTTCCTGTGCTGTTTAAATTCCCATATCATAAGAGGCTCTAAATTGATATTTATTTGTGTGTCTTTATCAGTAACTTCTGCAAGTTAACAGGCTAACCAGAACACTTTCTGGTGGATATATAGCTCCAGAGAAATTGACAGGGTGAGGAATGTGGGCCAGTCTATAACGTAGCTTTTCAGATTGTATTCTTTAAATACAAATGGAACCACAGCACTTTATTTTAATGAAAGTTAACTTGATATGCAATTCAAATTAAAGGCCTCCTGGGTTGTCTACAGGAATATTACAAGTGCTTCTTTTCAGTACAGTTTTCCCTGTACCATGGTCTTGGAAGTAGAGGGAGTCTAGGAAACTGAAATCAATAAGTTTACTTATACTGAGAAGAATTCACTTGGCCGGTATGAAATGGGAGAACACCATCAAGGAATTTTAATTTGTTTCTATATGAGGGCATATTTTATTAAAAACAACAATCGAAAGAGCTGCATCCAAGGCGACGGTCCTCCTTGAGATAAAAGACAGCTCTTTGGAGGAACACAGTAAGCAGCAAATGCTTCTTCCTGGATGCTAATGAGACATCTTTGATCCCATCTTTGTAATATATATTTCATTTTTGAAGTCTCTTTTCTTTCTGTTTACTGAATATTGTTTCTTCTTAAACAAGTTGTATAAAAATGAGTACTGAGCGTTCCTTTCTGCATCACTCCTGTTGCCATTTTGGACGTAAATCAAATACATTAGGAAAAAAATATTTTTTCTCAGATGGTCTCTGAGGTCCGTGGGTTCTCAGAATGGGAGACTGTGTCAAGTCTACAAAGGATTTGGCTAGATACATTACATTTCTTGCCCTACATTTAAAAACTACAAAAAGATTCTCCTTCTTCCTTGTGAAGTAGAACCTCTTATAAAGTAGGGAAGAATTAGGAAACAGAATTGACTTCTCTTTGCAAATGTTTCCTAAAACAGTGAGAACCAACAGAATCTAATTATAAAATTCTCAAAGAATTAACAAAAATGTCATTCAAAAATCTAGTTAAAAGAATAGCACTGCTCAGCTTTTCTTGTTACCATTCATATTAAATCTGTTTTAATTCTATAAGTATCAAAAGATTTTAAAGCATGGTTAGGATTAGTATAAGTCAGGGTCAAATGTTTACAACGCCTTTAGATACTGAAACTGACCTCATACATATGACTGTGGTTTCATATGTATGGTATCTTATTTGTTAGAGTTTATTATTATTATTATTATTATTATTATTATTATTAATGTAGTTCAGGCTGCCCTTGAACTTTTGGTCTTTCTACTTTGATCTCCCAAGTGCTGGAATCACAGAGGTGTGCCATCATGTCTAGCTTTATGGTGTCTTCTAAAGGATGTAATTGATGATATGGAAAATACCAAGTAAGTACATTAACTTCCTGACAGCAAGAGTCATAAGGCTCTTTGTTCTTATTAATCACTTTTTAAAAGCTGGGGCTGGACAGATTGGCACACACCTCTCAGCACTTTGGAGGTAGAGGCAGGGGGATCAAGAGTTCTAGGTCATCCTCAGCTACATAGTGAGCTCCGAACTCAGACTCAAATTCAGGAACCCCTGTCTCAAAAACAGAAAAAAGACAACAAAACAAAACAAAACCCTCCCAAAACCAGATTCTCTAAGAAACCTGATGACTGATTTTTCTGCAATTTCTTATAAATGCACTCTTCATCTACTATGGACTCTTAGGTGGCTTCCCTTTTCCTTACTTTCATCGACAAACTATGCCAGAGTGAACCTTTGTGGCCATGTCCTTACGTGGTTCTGAAGCAGAGAAAAGTGGAACACCTTCTCTTATCTCATCATTTCTGAGTTACAGAAATTCTTCCAGTATTTGTTAATGTATAACAAATTCTGGTTGCAATCAAGGTTAGTCAGCCCTTCCTAAAGAAAATGGCAATTGCTTGGCGAACCCATTAGGGAAGGGAGATGAACCCACTAAGCTTCAAAGGCAATGGAATTTAGTGCTCGAAGCCAAGGAAGAGGAGAGAGTTAAGTGTGAGAGTAGGGAGACACGGAGAGGGAGAAGAGTACAGTTTCTCGCCAGTATGTCTTTGTATACTCTCACACCTTTCATTCCTCTTCTTATCCATTTTGGTTCCTCAAGCACAAGGGAGAAACTGCAATCTTTCTCATATTCCTCACGATCAAATATTCTAATGGTAATGATCTTCCTGTGGGGACACAAGACAAAGGCAAAACAAATGGTTGGAGTCACACGCTCATGCTCTAGATGTCCACCAAGCTGAATGTTGTTGTGATGTTACGGAGGGAGAACCAGCAGCACATGACCTTCGGGCGTATGTAAAAGGGCATCTTGGGCGCTCTTCCCTGGTCTCCACTGAGGCTTCTGTGTTAACGGATCGCTTGCATAGATCTGCCTGCTTCTTCCTCCGTTACAATTAGGGTGACAGAATTTGGATATTGCATAGTATCTGTGCCAATTTCCCCAGCTATGGAAGCTTGATTGATTGTGCCCAAAATGACCCTTGAGACCTGCATGGTGCACAGCGGCCGTGACTGGCTGATGTGGCTGCAGCTCTGGCTCACTGCTGCTGGGGTGAGAGCTGTGCCCTGTTACATAGCCGAGGCATGTGTGCATTGTAAGTCATGTGGTGAAGAATGCAGGCGTCCAGGGAGGCACAGGCCAGCAGAAGCTGTCGGACTCAGCCCTGGAGCGGCTCCCCCACCTTTCTTCTCACTCATCTCCACCAGGCGGGGTTCTCCAATCTCAATGAAGAAGGTCTTGTTTTTCTCATACTCCTCATCATCAATTACCTTGACTGCAATTGTTTTGCTGAAACAAAGAAGAATAGAAATTGACGAACAGGGGAAGAGGCATCCATGCATGCAAAGGAACGCAGGCAAGAGGAAAGCAAGGTTAGAGAAGTCACTGAAAACGTAGTTCCATGCCCACGGCCACAGAATTAACTTGGACAAGTACAGTTCTCAACATTAATAGGCTTGTCATTGGTATGAGAAGGAAAAGAAGATTATAGTAAGAGAAGAAAAAATAATACTTATTAAAGTATTAGACTCTTGTGTTGTCTTTGCTGTGTCCTGCAAGTCATTGATTTAGAACAAATTAATAAAGCACAATAGGACCAATGGGAAGCTTCAGTGGGTAAAGGCATTTGACACCCAGACTGATGACTTGAGTTTTGTCCATGGAAACCACCTGCTGGAAGGAGAGAACTGACTTCAACAAGTTGTCCTCCAGCCCTCACTCACATGCCATGGCAGGTACACCACCATACATGTATGCACACATACATATCCACACCCCTCCCACTTATATACATAAATAGATAAAGGGAATAAAAACACAATAAAATACTACTAGAAATGTTATTCAAAGTGGTGGGTAATTTTCCCTATATCTGTGTTTTATTTTATTTCCAAGCATATTATTTAAAATATGTTTTCCTCTAACTCTCCCATGTACCTCTCATTATTTTTAAAAAATCCATGGCTTCTTTTTCCACTTATTGTTGTGATAATATATATACATATATACATGTGTGCATGTATTACTATATATATATTCCTATAATGTTGCTTGCATATATAACTTTTCAGGGATGATCATTTGGTATTGGACAACCAACTGGTGTGTTCCAAAGCATAATATTTTTATCATTACATTTTATTTTGATTAACACAATGCATATGTAAAAGCATTATAGAAGAGAATGAAATCCCTTCTCTATTTCTACCTAGTGTCTTAGGATCTAACTTATTTAAGTCCCTTGGAAGTTGTTCTTGTTTTGAATGCATTCCTAAAGATGGAAACTATTTTATACAGCCATTTCAAAATTGTGATGGCAGTGGGGGGGACGGACAACTGCTAATATAATTATTCTCATGCAGTGCCAAGTTGAATTTCAACTTTCATTAAGCTATGACATTTATACTTCTTTTCAACTTCATAAATATATTGTGGTGTTTCATGGAGAATCCTTCCTGCAGTCCATCCTTCAGTAATGTTTGCCCTATGGTCCTATGGCTGTGAATGATTGATGAATAGACATTACAAATGCAAATATTATGCAAATCCAAACTCCAGTAATGATACCAGACATAATTCTTGATGGATCTGAAAGTAGATCATTCTAAAATTATCTTTTAACAAAGCTTAAGTGTGGTATACATTACAACTTACCCAAAGCCCCCTAAATACTGATTTAACAAGATTTTTAAAAATAGCATTAACTGAGATAATAGCTGATTAAAGTTTTGAAACAATAGGCTTATATAGACAGAAAGTTTTAGTGACATGGAGATCCTTCAATTTTGGTAATGTTTTCTGGGTCTTTTAGAAAGAGATGGGTTCATCATTTCCCTTTTAGTTTGTTGAAAAAAATCTGCCAAGTTTCACTGAGACACCAGTTTTCTAATGAGCATTATTCTTTTTATCCTAACATGAAGAAAGTATGAAAAAGTTCTCTACATTTCTCAGCCCCTCTTTCCAAATTTTTAACTCATCCTTTCTAGGCTCAGCATTGTAAAAGGGAGATCAAATGATTGTTTCCTGCCCTTTGGAGTCCATATTATCCTTCCTTTCCCTGGCTACAGAACATGTATGATACCGACATCCCGATTTCTTCCTCCTAAGAAGCCAGGGCTCATGGGAGTGCCTTTTCTTTGTGGTCCAAAGACTGCAGCAGGTGAACAGTAAGACATGGCTAATGTAATGACAATTTTTTCAGAGCAGGTATTTATAAAACTATCAAGAGAATGACAAAGCCAACTGCATCTTCAAACAGCTCCTACCTAGTTGTTAGGCACTTTTCTGGATTTCACCTATTTACTCTGTGTGTGTGTGTGTGTGTGTGTGTGTGTGTGTGTGTGTGTGTGTGTGTGTTTATACACATTAAAATCAACTGGTCTGACTAACTTGGGATCTTTAGTTGTTAATTTTCATCTGAAAAATCCAAAATACTTTAAGAAGCCCAAGAGGAAACTATCTGAAGCATATTTGGAATTGCACATTCTATTTGAAAAATACATACAAAGTATGTGCTATTGTAAGTTAGGTCAAATTTGCCATTTAAAATGTGACCAAAGTTCTCTCTATGTTTTTTTTATTAACTAAACATATGCTCTTTAGGTATTAATTTCTACTTTACATTCTTGAAATCTTAAACTGGGATGGCACATCTGTGCTAGAACAAGCAATGTCATGAGAACAGGCAAGGAAGTATGAAGGAAACTGAAAGTGCCAGGTTAGCTATTGTCCTTAGGAATGAAGGCCCAACATTCATTGTGAATGCCCTTCATGGTAGGGAACAAACTGAAAAGTCCCCATGATAACAAGTCAGGTTGTAATGTTCTTGCGTTTTATTATATGACCCACATAATATTTCCAGTCCACAGAGCATCTCAGATACTGTTTTACTAAAGAAGTAAAGAAGGTTTATATGGTTGCAGTAACCATTTTAGTGAGTCAGCGTCTATACACTGATTTTATGCCCAGGGGACACTACATCAACTTATTCAGTATCCCAAATCACCCGCTGACATCTTATTTCTTATTACCCCATAATGCCATTACTATTCCTCTACAATCATGTGCTAGTTAGCCTTAGCTATCAACTGGATACAACCTAGAAACAGCTAGGAATATTTTCAATGGAGTAATCATCCAGATCAGGTTGAACCATGGGCATATCTGTGGGGCATTGTCTTGGTTGTTAATTAAGATGGAAAGACCCATCTTCAATGTGGTTGTACCATGTCATGGACTGGGTAGTGAACTATGTAACAGAAGTGAAAGGTAGCCGAAAGCAAGCAAGCAGGTAGTGTGGACGTAGTTGTTTCTCTCTGCTCTTGACTGTGGGTGGGATGTGACCAGTTGCTGAGATTTCTGTCTTGAATTTCTTGCAATAATGGGCTGTAGCTTGGATTCTAAGGTAAGAATAGACCTTTCCTCCCCTACTTTGCTTTTAGTCAGGGTACTTCATCACAGTAACAGAAATGAAACTAGAACACATTGTAAGTACTTTATTTTCTATACCCCAAGACAATAACTATAATAGCCCATAAAACCTGTTTCCAATTTATCACTGGAGCATCTCTATTCATCAGGACCAGGATTCTTTAGAAATCTTTCAGTATCTGATAGTTGCAATATTTTTCATATAGAAAATGAAGAAAAGAAATACATCCATATATACCTTTGTAAAGACACCTAGGATAGACAGCATTTACATAACAGCATATCATTTCAAAATCATTAGAGAACAGAATCGATATTGCCCTTGGCAAGAGAAGCCGTTAAATTATATATTGATTTAGCTTCTCTAGCACAGTAAAGCTATTAATAGGAAATGTGATTATTAAAGGCTGCTTCAGTCCATCTAAAGTAGCAGGATGAAGTCAGCCCTGAGTTAATTTTCTAAAGCAATGCAGACAAAGTCAGGAACCATTGCCTGCTATGTTCACCTTTTACTTCAGAACAGAATGTAGTGATGGTGAAATTAACCAAAGTAATTTTCAAAGGGAAGCCTCATGAGAAACACATGACTCAATTGTCTTCCCACTTTGTGGAGCCAAAGTGGAATCCAACAGTTGAAGACCAAGATACCAACCCACCCAGCACAGAGCATGCTGCAGGAGCTGAGGCTGGTTGTTGATCAGTGCAGCTAGACTAGATAATCATTGGCAGTATGCTTTTATAGTAGCGGCCACACACTTTGGGTGTGGTTTCAGGTGTAGATGTGACCCTTTTAAGGTAGTAGAACTGTGGGTTCACACTTTCTTGGGTTGCTGAGAGCATCAGAAGGGCAGAGACTGCATCTTCTGGAACAGGAAGACCTCTGTGGCTATTTACTCTTATCTGTGTAAGTCCTTCCCTAATAAACACGTGTCTTGGGTCTTGCAAACTCATTTAAAGCCACACCTTCGTTTCTGCTCATAGGAGGCTGTTATTTCTTTCAGTGGACAGGTTGACAAAAATGGAGCCTGAAAGAGCATAACTTGTCCACAACTGCACACATGAGGAGCAAATAGAAAAAAAAACAAAAATACAAGCACCTGACTGTTTGCAGCAACCATAATTGTTCTAAAGACAGCCAGGACAACTCATTTGATTGTTTCCATTCTTAACTACAAAAATCACATTTTCTAAAAAATGAGTAAAATACTTAAAACCTTATGATATCATTAAAATATTTCTCAGTGGGAACAAAGCATGTATAGAAGCTATTTTCATTTCATTTCTAAAGATGCAACTAAGAAAAGAGTTATTTAGTGGAAAAATACAGATAATTTCTTCTGATCTTTGTGGCACCTTTCATGTACGCACACCAAGCCAATGCGATTCTGTTTCTTAGTCTGTCTTATCTGATGGGTCTCAAAGGACTCAACTCCTTCAAACAGACTACCAAGGAGTCTGGTGGTGAGTCACTGACAGGGGAATGAAAGTCATTCTTTATTAGTGGTGGCTGAAACAGAACATCTCTTTAAGATATACTTAAGTCTTTGTTAAGTTAGAGTGGTACTCCTTCCTATCTTCTTTCTTTTTAAAATAATTTAAATATAACTTTGTCTTTCTATGGTTTTATTTTCCTGGGTCCAACCTTGGCAAGAAAAAAGATGAGCCTGGGGCTTAGAGAGGAAGGGTTCCTTTCCAGATTCTCACAGGGAAGGTTTCAATGAAAACGGTCACAAATTTGGATACTTCCATCGCTCCCTCCTTAAGGTTTACCCCCATTTAGGCATACTCAAAGGTGAGTAGAGTCAGGCATCTTTTTAAATCCATAGGTCTTCCTGACATCCCTAGAAGTAATTCTTTCTACCTAGTGCAGAGGAAATTAGACTTAAAGAAGTAGTGGCATCCAACTTCAACTGTTTATTTCCTGAAATGGCCTCAAGCTCCTTTGAATAATATAACCTACTGCCAATCACCAGGTCTCATAGTCAATTATTCAGTATATTTATGACCACATCAAGTGATGGAGATCATTATTTTAGATTAAATGCAGGCTTATTATTTTAGCTTTACACTCTCTTCTTACATGAACAAGGATGTATTTTTATTTCTATTTTTGAAAGGAATGCAGGACATGGAATAGTCTATGATGGCTGACTTGCAATGTTAAATCTTTGAAGAGCTAGAGCTTTAATTGGAAAATGTCATACAGGCACATGGGGCTTCACTAAAACTGAGGACTGAGTAGGCAAACAGTAGGCTCAGCCTCATTCTGTGCCACCTGAGAAGAGTCGGATAATTTCAGGTCCATTCTGGACCACCAAAATTAGTATCTACATTTGAACATTTCCAGATGATTTCTACACATGGTGAAATCTAAGAAGTCATAATAAGAAGACCAATGGACTCTTAAACTGGATAATATATTAAGAGGTTGGCTAAAGCTGAGCTTGTTACAGATCTTCCTGCATGTCAGAGTCACTTTGAAGCATCACAAAATCCCAGTGTCTGGTTTCACTCCAGATAAGCTAAACAGAACTCTTCAATACAAACATAGTTTTAAAAGATGTTTCAGATGATTCTAACGTTTGATCAGGGTTGGTAACCGGCTAATGGCCTACCAGAATGTGTGTCCTCATGTCTAAAAGACTGCACTGGAGAAAGAGGGTATTGATATCACCTGTCATTATTGCTTTAGTGTTAATCTGTGCCTTTGATTTCAGGAGTGTACTTATTTAGGAAATTAGGGGCGTGAGAATTTGACACATATGGAATGGATAGGATTGTGACAAAGTCCCAGATGAAACAAAAATTAGATCTCATGATCCATCTAGGTTGAAACTTGACATAGAAGTGTTGGTATTATCTTTCACTCAATGCTATGGTGTACTCAGGAGTCTTCTTGCCTCTCAAGAAAGATGTCTTTTGTCTCAGCAGGCAACCTTCATGACATAGGTGAGAGAATCCCTTTAGCATCCAGGCAGCTGTGCTTATACTCAGGCAGGATAATTTCCCTCTCAACAACAGATTGGACCTCTGTTGTACATTTCATGCAACAATGGTTACCCCAGAGTAAAAACTAAGGTGTCACTTGCACCAAAGACTGTACTGTTTCCTCTCTCTTCCTTGTTCTCCAGAAAACCTTTGAGTCTTGTGAGGAAGAGACTACGTGGGTGGAACTGGGACTGAACACATGAGCACTCTAATTTCAGAGTGAGAAGTGTCCCTGGACTGACCACAAAGATCCCTGCAAAGCCGTACAGTGAACAAAGTCCTCAGGTGTTTAAAAGGAGAGTTGCCATAGGACCAACAATTCCACTTGTAGGTATGCAGTAAAGAAAACAAAAACCGGAAACAAGACAAGAATTTATCAACCAATGGATGAATAAACAAAACTAGATCTATTTACAAAACAGACTATTAATTGACAAGGTAAAGGAAGGAAGTATCGATATATACTACAGCATAGAAAAACTTTAGTGAAAGAAGCAAGGCAACAAAGATTATATATGGTATAATTACTCTCCCTCTCTCTCTCTCTCTCTCTCTCTCTCTCTCTCTCTCTCTCTCTCTCTCTCTCTCTCTCTCTCTCTCTCTCTCTCTCTCTCTCTCTCTCTCTCTCTCTCTCTCTCTCTCCAGGATGGACATATCCAGGGACAGAGAATATATCAGAAGAATTTCTTTAGAATGCTAAAACCTAATGGGTGAGTGTGGGGTTTTAATTCACGGATAAACTTTCTGAATTTTGATATCAATTGCAAATTTTGAGGCCGTAGCAAATCCACCGATTTCTTTCTCTTTTTTTGCCTAAATATTTCTTTATTCATAAAATATTTTTAGAACAATACATAGCTTAAACTATTTTAGCTTATACTTTTACTGTCTAATAAAAGCAATTCTGTAGTTTCCATATGTGAAAACAGTTCCAGCTTCTTTTATGTATCTCTTTTCTTTCTTTTTTTTTCTTGCTACAGTGGTATCTGAGGTTAACCTCAAAGAGCCAGTGCCAGGAAAAATAAAAACCTGCAAACTTTACAATGTATCAGTCTTCCCCAAAGGCTGCTGCCTGGGTGAGAAAATGTGAGAATGCTCAGAGCTTTCAGTAAGGGTTCCAATTCTGAGACTATTGCCAAGAAGACGCTGGGGTGCAGCGTTCCAGACAGCGCAAGCCCACTTACATCAAAGCTAAATACCTTCCCTGTGTCTGTCAGCTCCACTTCCCCTCAGCCCAGGACTCTCAGTCTCTTTACAGAAAGCAGCCTGCTTCCTTCAGCATCAAGGGCTGCCCGCCTTCTTTGACATGCTAAGTATTTCTGGTGGCTGTTACCTCAGACCAGGCTCCCAGGGCTTCCTTCCTTCCTCAGCAGTTTAAAGTATTATGAAAATACCAGAAACAGCCTCCCCTCACAGCATTTGTTTAGAGTCTAGCTCTGTCCCCCTCTTCCATCACTGAGTGCCCTCTCCAGGTCCCTTGCTGGCATTCATTTCTCTCTCCCAGCAAGGAGCAATGGGATTGCACTGTGTGGCTTGAATTCCCCTTAAACTTTCCCACTCCTCTTCCAGAACAGATCAGTGAACAGCTTGTTGATTTGGGCTTAGAGAAAGAAAACTGACTTAAGAGGAGACTCTTGAATAGATATTGGCCACTTTTCCTTATGTGAGCTAAGCCGACTCCCCCTTCTTATAAACATTCCAGATATGAACAGGTTGCTATTCTCATCCTCTCTATTAATATTCTTACATAATTGGTAGGAAGCTAGGGAGAAACTTTAGGCATGGATTCACCAGGGAATTTGTTTAATATCCTACACTGAGATGATAACAGGAAAAACATCCCTGATGTCATCTATTTATTCTTTTGAAATGGTGAGAATATGTAAAAGACACTCATGATTAGGCTCCACACTTGGCTCTACAACTTCCTGGTACAGACATTAGGATGGGCTCTGCCTGGCTTCTCTCTAAACATTAAAGCTATAATTTATTGAATGAGATTAATATACCTCACACAGGGGCAATTATGGTATGTTTGCAGTGCTGTGATGATCGGATAATGAGTGTCACTGTTCACAAGGTTTGGAAGATGGAGCACCACAGGTTATTAAAGATCAGATGGTACAGTACATGCAAAAATATTTTGTAAAGGGCAACAAATGTTAGGCTCTTGCTATTATTAGCCCAAATGTATTGGGGTGGAGGATCAGGGGTGCAGCAGTTGCCTAGTTGGAAAGTAGTGGCAAATTTATAGTTCTTCTTTGCTTGTTTGCCCAAATTGGTGGGGATCAACATCAGGAAACATCAAATGAAGTAGAGACTGTCCCCACAAACCCACTCTCAACTCCAGCCCTGGACCACACCCTCTATATTGAGATAAAGAAGCAAGAAGTGTAATGTTAATGTCAGGATGCTTAGTTTCATGCTTCCAGCTCTGCCAGAGGTCACCATTCACCACTAGCTGCATGTCAAAGAGTCTGCAGCCCCCCCTTCCTGGGGCTCCTTCTATGAAGCAGAACCTGGCAAAAGCAATGCTGCCAGTCTTCTGAAGATGAGAGTTCCTGAAGCAGCTGAATCAAAGTGATTCTCCAGAAGGACTGTCTTAAGCACTCTGATCTCTTTGCCTTGTTAAGTGGTAATTGAAATCATTGCTTCAGAAAGAGGGAGGCACAGAAACAGCTAAAATCCTTCTGCTCCAGAGAGACCAAGGGAATGTCCAAGAATACTTGGAGTGACAAATTTCCTGAATAACTTGCCCTGTTTTATTTTCCTCTGATCACTGTTTAAATTTGATGGAAAATACCTGATATTTTAATCCAAAATAGAAATAAGTTATCTTTTGTTTCTCGATTCTTTAGCTCTCAGTTGTAAACTTTAGTCTCAGAAGATATAGCTGAGACTGTGGCTCCTGTCTGTAATCACAGAAATCTGGGGGTGGAGGCAGGAAGGTGGAAATTAGGTGCCAGCATGAGCTACATAGCCAATGGCAGGCCAGGTTGGGCTAGGACATAAAACCTTGGCTCTAAGGCAAAGGGAACAAAATGCAAACAAATGGCAACAATCAAAATCCTCCTGAAAACATGGAAGCGAAGTGAGAAACTTACAGCTTACCCTTCTTGAAACAAAGAAACAAAAACAAAAATGAGAACAGATGAAATATCTTTCCTTCCCTGGAAGATACAGTTGATGATTTCAAGAGATGCTGCAGGAATAGAGGATACTGCTCCAGTGACTAGTGTGCCAAGCATCCTGATACCTACTATCTACCTAATAGCTATTAAAGTTCTGATCTAATTTGACAGCATACCAACAAAACTACATGAGCAAAGTCTACTAAGAAAAAGAGACAATGGTATCCTGGAGACTGTCTACAGCCTTATGATATTTACATATTAACTTGATGATTACTTCACTCAATTGAAGTCAATGAGTATCAGTCTTAAGGGAAGTAAATATATAAGGAGCCAGGGATTGTTATTAAAGCCCTCATGCTGAGACATTTGTCCATTCAATGGAAAATACAACAGATCAAGCTTCAGTTACAATGCCTGGCCAAGATGACTAAAATTTGTCCAAATAGACCTTGGTCTATGTTTATTGTTTAACAGCATTTGTGTTGTGGGATCTATGAGAGAGGCACAATTTTACCACAATGATGAAGGATTCTAAGCATCTTAAAATATATTCATGGGTCAGGGACGTAGCTTAATAATAGAGTGTCTATCTTAGAGTGTGCAAAGCTCTGGTTTCAAACTTCAGTAACTTCCCCTGCTCCTCAACACAGTATTCCATGATTAGTTCTCAAGAATACATCTTCTGAAAACATGATTTCAATGAGTACCTCAACATTAAAAATGCATACCTGCACTCGTAGAGCTTGGAAGGCTGAGAAGAAGGATTGAGAGCTTGAAGACAGCTGTTGCAACACCATAAGATTCTCAGAATGCAGAAAAAATGAACGTACAAGGAACACCTTTTCTATGCTGAATAATACATTTCTTAGGTTCAAAGTTTAGAAACCATTATCAGCCCCTTAATTTCAATTTTCCATTACCTTCTCTAGGGGTAGGCCACTAGATCGAGAGGTGAAGAGGCAGTAAGGGTGACAGAAAGCATTGTAGGTGACCGATAAGCTCAAACAAAGACAGCCCTCCAGGAGTCAGATTTCAGTGAATCACCTCAACTCTATTCAAGAGCATAAAGAATATATAGGATTGGGGAGTCTTGGGATAATCCATAATTTGCATTAATTGGCATGATCCTATCACAAGGCTCCTAGCAGAAGTCTTAGTTATCATATGTGTGGTAAGGGATCTATGACAAGTTTCAAGCTAAAGACAAAACAGGCATCTGGTTCAGAGACAGCTTTCAGATGAGGTCAGTCCTTCAGGACCAGGGATAGTCTCCAGATAAGGGTACTAGAGGAAGGTAGAGGCAGAAAGTTCTGCTGGAGGGAGGGGAGCTCCATGTTGCCAAGCTATTGAGATAAGCTGCCAGGCCATGGTGGAGATTATAACCTCTGCCAGTCAACAAAAATCTTTCAACGGCCTTTTATAAGAAGTTACAATAAAATGAAACTGATAAAGCTGTGCAGCCAGGAAGACTGCTTCCCCAAGCTTTCTCAAAACCCCCCTACATTGGCATTAGACTTTTCCCAGAGATTATTCCTGTCTTCAGACCTTATTTCTTTTTTCACATGTTTCTTTTTGCTTGACATAGAGAGTTTCTGGGGAGAACAATGTAAGGATTGTACTGAGGGAATGTTGTAGGTCAGCGCAAGAATATGTTGAATCACCTCTGTTGGAAAAGGAGCCTGCTTTGGGATTATTGGGAGATTAACTGGACTTTCTCAGGTCTTTAAATTTGTATTCTTTCTTCTTTCATTTCCTCCCTTCCCGTCTTCATAGCCACAAAACATACAGCAGCAAACTAATCTCTTTGCATGCGATAACATGAAATACGTGTAGTGACAGACACTAAACACTTGCTTGAACATAAGCCAGTAAGTAGTGAACTGATGCTGTTTCGATTTCATGTTTCTGTCCCATGACTTTGTGTGTGTCCATCCACGTATGAACAAAGTCATGGCCACACATGTATAAAATGCATGTGGAGGTCAGGTGATAAGCTCCAGTTGTGTTTCTCAGTGTTGTCTACCTTTTTTGAGACAAGGTTCCTCATTGGCCTGAAAGTTGGCATATAGGTGAAGCAGGCCAGTTGGCGAACCCCAGTGATGCAATGCACTCTCTTCAGTAGTGCTGAGATTACAAGTGTGCACTACCATGCCCAGCCTTTCCTCATGGTTGTTGTTGGGATGGAACTCAGGTCCTTGTGTTGCAAGGCAGGTGTTTTTCCAACTAAGTCATCTCCCTCCCCCAGCTCTGTGCTTAATATTTGATTGCTACCTTATATTAAATTAAGCTTTCCATATTTCTGTTTCTAGGTTACATTAGAAAAACACATCTGGATTTTACTTCTGTAAGTGGTGGATACTCATTGCTCATGAAAAATTAGGTAGCAGAAATATTGACTAGCAAGAGAGGCGTGAGGTTGGAAGGCCAGGAGGGGTTTGGTTTTGCTTATGGCAAAGGAGTCTTCTAAGAAGTTCCTAAATGAATTCAAATTGTTCTGATGTTATTTTTCCCATGAGTAATTAATAATGATAATAATTATGTCAATGGGTTATGACTCAGAGCACCTCTGCATTATTGGCAAGGCAATAGGATTTAAGAACCCTTCTTAGGGGAAAGACTCACATTGTTGAATTCTTGCTTCTCATTTCCTGCCTATACTTACATTAGTTCTCTACTCTTAAGGCTCAAGCTCCTGTGCTATGAGATGAACACAGTGATATCATTTATTGCATCTGATTGCATTATACACTGGGGCTGGTACCTTTTAGGTACCACAACATTATGACAGGTGTTCATTGTGATCCAGGATGACATTGTGTCCAGTGAAGAAGTGGGTCTTTTGCAATGGGACTGTCTGTCGTCCAATGAAAATAACTTCACCTATGCCTTGATTTCCTTACAGTTCTTTCACCATAAGGTTGTAAGAGGGTCCAGTGAGAGAAGCAGAAGGGACTGCATGCATTGCAAGCCCTCATTAAGCTACAGAGATTAAAGGGAATAGACCATAAGCATTTTTTGAAAGTTCCATTCCTAACATCAGTAGGAATCAAGGAGAGGCACCATTGTTTTCTCAAATCAGATGTTCAGTGTATCTCTATCTGTCCATGAAAATCTAAAAACAAAACAAAAACTAATGTTGTACTCGAGGGACTCCCATCTTTGTTTATGTAAAGCATCATAAGCTATCAGTGAGCCTTAGTCTGAATCCTTAGGATAGGACTCCCAACATTCTTTCCAAAATAAATTAGTAACAGCCTGAGCATCACTAATTGTTATTGGGGATCACAAGGGGCAATCCACAGTCTCAGTCTGGGCATCTATTAAATAACTGGTGAATTGAGGGTGTCTGTAGTCGACTTTGGTTCTTTCAGTCAGACGCTTTGAAAATATTTACATCTTAATAAATTACAAAAAAATCCCAACCTATTTGGCATGAGCCCTTTCAGAGGTAATAGTTTTCCTTTAGAGTTTCCTTGACATCTGGAACTCCTTTGGCACTAACTGTGGATAGTAACCTTTGTCATCTCCTTTTATTCCACTGTTTTTTTGAATGGAAGTTCTTGTCTCAATTTTGCCATTTGGAAACTTTGTGTGTCCATGTGTAGAATCTTTCTACTTGGTTGCTATACTGAATCATGGCCTAGACAGTATTTGACCTTCAAACAAATGCACAATATCTACAGACACAGCAACAAAGAGCCAAGGTAAAATGAGAAACACTCAAAACCAAACCACATGGTACTGGGATCCCTACATTCTAGCATACATTCTGTGTTTTGTTCTCTTCTTTCATCGACCAGGGTCCTAGTGTGTCAACCCCTTCCAAGCACTAAACAAGGAACCCGATGACAATCTACTTGTGTATAGTAGGAGTGGTTAGTAATTGTATATTTGTATATATGTGACTGTGTGGGACATGCAGAAAACATTTTTCTGTATTGAAAGGGACTAATTATGGAAGGAATTGACTTTGCAGTGATGTGGTAAGACTCTAAGGATACTGCATGGGGTGTCTCTATGGGAAAGATGCCTCCGGAAGAGCTAATGACAACATATAAGAATTAAAACTGACATCTATTAGGAATTGACATCATTAAAAACAAACTGTCAAGGGTCTCAATATGTCTCCTGCTTTATCTTGTGGTCTTGGACTCTGCAAACCCAACAGGCACACTGTGGACTCTTATTGAACTTTCCAGTACAGCACCTAGGTGGCTTTTAAAACCCTTCCTGGGTATTCTGCTTTCCTAGAACCCACCTAATAGTTATCATTTCCAAACCCTTGTTCTTAATGGAAGAGACCTGAGGCACTTTATAGGTAAGACAAAATTAGCAAGGAAACAATTTAGCTGTTCAATGATACGAGCAATTTGAAGTTTAAAAATCAAAATTAGCAAGCCCATAATGGCCTCTATTGGCTTTGAAGGGAAAATGTGTTTTGCTTTTTCCCCCTCCTTTATGTCCCTTGCTTTAATGGAAGTTATCCCCAGTTAAGCTTTATAGAATGGCTGCTGGTTTACAGAATTCAAATAATGACACTGTTTAATAAAACTGAACTACTGGACCAAACACGGTGAAAAAGTCATAGTTAAAATTTTGTCAATTAATTATTGACTCTTTTCTGATGTGTCTATGCTTAAAGTGCACATTGTAGGGGGGATTTGTGTGTGTGTGTGTGTGTGTGTGTGTGTGTGTGTGTGTGTGTGTGTGTGTGGTTCAGGGAATTGTGTAAGTGGAGCACACTGTGGCATCTAGATTTGTAATTCTCAGCTATGACCTTACCTAGTCACTTTCTCTGAATTTCAATTTCACAAAAAGTGAAAGGAGGAAAAATGGATGCAACTTACAGGCTTAATGTTAAAAAATGCAATAGTGAGTATCCGGAGATTTTCTCACTTAAAACAGTATCAAATGTAAAGCACCTGCCTTTGCGACTACTGTCCAACCACGTCGTCTTCTCATTTTGCAACTATGTCTGCTCAATTAGAATTAAACAGTCCTTTCATTAAATTGGAGCTCCTTCAATTCCTTCTAAATCTGCAAGAGGAAATAATGTCTGAATAGTGAAATATTCATTTTGGAAAATAAAGATTTTCTATGTGAAAGCAAATATAGCAAGTCCCGACAGCTACCCACATTTTTGTTCTGCCTCATTTTGTAGTTCTATCTTGTATTTATAGAATCAAAGCCTTTCGGGACTGGCATCAGCAGGTACACTTGACTGACAGAACATAAACAAATCCCTCCTTAATTATTTACTATGATGACACCATATTGTATTTTAGCATTTGTACAAACATGTCACATAGAACTGGATTCCAGTTATGTTAGCTATATAGCCCACGAAATAAACGTCATTTAAAGGATGCTTCGCAGTGATTCTCTGAGGCAGGTCTATGTATTGTGAGTAAATCCTAGGGACTTGACACCTGTATATGATGTGACACCTGTATAATGCTGTGACAATCAGCCTAGGGCTGATTCCTGGTAATCATGATCGACATGGCTGAGTTCACTGTCACATTTGTACTTGAGCTTTTTTTTTTTTCTTCCTAGTCTGTTTCTTACATTTCTTAGCAAACGCAAACAACATATATATTAGAATAAAAGAAAGTAGTAGGTTTGTTATTGTTGATTCCACCAAGTAAGTTTGCAAAATGAATGGCATGTAGGTGACTCAAGCTTATGGCATGGATGTTATTGTTTCAGGTACTATATACTCATAAGACATGTGTCAGTTTTCTTCAGTATATTTTTCTATTCATCCATTTTGTTAGTCTTGACTGAGGAATAGGGTTATGCATCAAGTCTATGTCAGGTGTCAGAGAAGAATAGAATGAGTTCACAGTTTCAGAAAAGGAGTGACATGGACAGAAAAGACTGCATATTTTCACCTGTGCTAATTGTACGTAGGACTCTGTATTATGGGAGCACAGAGGAAGAGGAACTTTGCAAAAATCAAGAAGAAATGTCTGAGTCTTGATGCAAGAAGATAAATTTTTTCCAGGTAGAAATATATTCAAGGCTCAAAGATAATATGTGTGAGTGTGTGTGTGTGTGTGTGTGTGAGAGAGAGAGAGAGAGAGAGAGAGAGAGAGTGAGTGAGTGAGAGAGAGAGAGAGAGATGCAGCATAATGCACACTTAAGCAGAAGCCAGAGAAACAAACAAACCTAGTACAAATGGTCAGGGCAAACAAAGAGCCTGCTACCTACGAAGTAGCATCTAGTGCCATTTCACTAGTGTTTGTCATGTATGTGTTGAGATCAGTGGAGACTGGTTAGTGATGTTTAACAAATAAGCAAACAAACAAACACATTTAAAAAGCAGTGTTTGAAGCCAAGGGAAATACAAATTCATATGGGCACAATTTTGTAAGGAAGAGAAAAGGGGTCTTTTAGATTATGTATGGACTACCATGACTGCTTTTGACCTTTGACATAACCATTCAGCCAAGAAGGAAGCCAGGAGGTATTTAAATAATATTTGAAGAAATGTCTGGCCTGTTGTCTTTCAGTCTGACTGCTGAAGCTGAAGAAATAGGAGCAACTCTAATTTCTTCTCTGCAGTCCCTCATTCCTCAAAACCTGTCTGCAGGTTAGTGAAAACAAATTGAAATCCCATGAATTTTCCCCTTTGAGCTCTTCCTTTAGACTGCAAAGACTCATTTCTCATCGCAAGGTGGAAGTAGGGAAATACACGTTCTACCAGAGAAAACACGGGTGAATTGTAAACCGACCTGATTTGCATGAGCAGAAAATCCAGTTATCTAACATAAATGCATGTCTGAGCACAAATTTCATCTTATTTGTATCTACCATGAGTGGTTTTGGCCAGCTTTTGACAAAATGTTGCTTGGCCATACGTATTAAGTTTTAAAATTAACTTACCAAATTGGAAGATGGATGTCTGAATTACATGCAAGATTGCAATCGTTTTATTTTACACAGTACTGACAGAGGAGCTGGTTGGTGAAAGAAGTATAAGCAAAAATAATGTAATTAAATATCAAATTAAAGGTAAAGGCATGAAAAGGGGGGTAATAGGACTATCATTCTTTCAGTACAATGAGTAGTCACACACACATACAAGTTACTCAGTTGGTGTGTAAGGGAGATAGAAATGGGATGCAGGAAGTGAATGAAACATCTTGGGGTCAGTGATACCATTCATTTAACATTACAGGCAATTGCAGACCAAGAAAATTGAAAGCATGACTAACATGCCATTGGCTCCTATGTTTTCTAGTTTTGTAAAGGTACAAGCAGAGAGGGGCTAAAGGTGAAGTAGAGAACAAGAATTCTGTAGGAGCAGGTCATGTCATTGCCAGGGCTAGGTGGGTCTTGTGCATCACAGTCAAATGAGACTGATGAAAAGTGGTTAAGATTAGAGTGAGATCTAGCCCTTGGGGTAGAGCATGTTGTTGGATGATAGGGAGTGATACAAGGCATTAATTGTAGAGAAGATCCATTCCAAAGATGCACCCAGAAAGTGTAGACCTAAGCAACAGACCGAAGCCAGGTAAACTGTCTGCTGTGATGGGCAAGAATATATGTACTGTGGCTTTGTGGAATTGAGACAAAGCTGTGCATACACATCTGTGTGTCACATAGCAGACAGCTGTCATCACCTCGGAGAAGCGCCTATCCTCCAAAGATACTGATGACAGCAAGGGTGAGCCTTTATTGAAGATGGGATGCTTCCTGAAGTCAAGCCAGCAGGATGGAAAGAGGATGCAAAAATTAAATCTGGCTTTTATGTGGATTTCAGAAACATGTGAATTTGTTGACTTTCCCAAGTTCCTGGAAGAATAGCTGGGATGCACAGAAGTTCCACTCATTTGGAAAGGAAGACAGGATTTTGGAACAGATACTTAGGCCAGAATTTGTGACAAGCAAGCTTTCTGTGATGCCAAGGACCAGAAGGTTAGGGGAGAGCATCTGAGGTTTCTTCCTACGTAAGGCAAGGGCAGCTGAGGTGGGCTGAGAAAGCTTATTGGTATCAATATAGTGTTTGCAATGAAGACAAAACTCTTATAAGAGAGGTTGCAGTATGTTTGTCATGCACTTTGAGATGGCAAATGAGGACACTCATGTGGTGTGAGCAGACTGATTCTTTCCTCCCCCCCCCCAAATTATCTTAGAATAAAATGTCCACAGAACAGGAAATCTTTTTCTTGAATAATGTTGCTGCAAACAGTATGCTAAAGTGGGAGTAAGGGTGGGGTTGTGGGGTAGTGGAAGGGAAGAGACTGGCTGTAGGAAGACCAAGCAATTGCAGAGTCCTTAGGAAGTATGGAGTGTAGGGTAGGATGTATTTCAACGTGGAGGCTACAATATGTTTTGGCCCATGTTTTAGAAACTAGGCCAAAGAGTTGATTTGTGTTGTGATGGCAGGGGCAGGAGTGGGGAAGGGTTTGCTGGAGTTTGGATATTATTGATGCATTCAGCTTTGTGACACAAAACAGAAGAAGGAGCTGTAGTGATTGGTGATTTTTAAATAGAGATGACAGAAAGAAACTGAAAGTTAGATTGATAAAGAAGAACTGGAGTCTCAGCCACTAATCAATATGCTGGAAGTGGATGAATTGGAGAATTTCTCTGTTAAAATAAAATCTGAAAGAACCACCTTTTGTTTTCATTACCTTGCCAGCTTCTAAGCAATCAAAGAATTCCATAACCTCTCCACTGACGTTTATGAATGAAACAGCCTAAGAAATTCACTTAATTAAGCAGCTGGTTAAAAGAAAGAGCTGCACTTTGCCACATTAGCAGGCACTCTGCCCTTCATGGCCTCCTCTGACTGGCATCCCACCCATGTGGCAAGTATGCTCTTGGGTTAGCTTCTGTCTCCTCAAATCCCTA
The DNA here is from genome assembly GCF_017639785.1 of Mesocricetus auratus. Classification (NCBI taxonomy): domain Eukaryota; kingdom Metazoa; phylum Chordata; class Mammalia; order Rodentia; family Cricetidae; genus Mesocricetus; species Mesocricetus auratus. The sequence goes on from NW_024429266.1 coordinate 84,159,859, forward strand.
TAAACGAGGGGTCTCAAGCTCAATTCAGTGTTCTTGGAGTGGGAGAGAACTAGGTATCCAGAGGGAAACTGATCTCCAAAACTTTCCTGTTTGGTTTTTTTTTTCCTGCTTAGCTTGTTTTACTTTCCCCACCTGCTCTGTGGAACTAAGAACGATGCTACCCACAAGGTTCTACATTAGGTCTCTTGGCAAAGGTCCAGGGTGAATGGCTGCTTCATTATGCTGCATGGGGGCATGGCTTTCATGCAGAGAAAAGGGCTTCCTGCCCCCATTTCTAGCTCTGTCAGTTGCTTGGAGCACAAACGATGTTTTGAGCCCCTTCTTCCCCACACAGGTAAGGGATACTCAACAGAACTGACCACATGGGGTCACAGCTTGTAAAGAAGAAAGGAAATTATCTTTGAGATGTTCAGAAATTATAAGATGAAGTCACATAACTACCTTAAATAATCTAAAATGTTGGTATGTACATAGTTCCTTCTAAACTGCAAGGTATATGAATAATGTTATCATGTCAACATGAGTAAGGTAGATATATTAGACATAATTGAACTAATCATAGGGAAAATATTGGCAACACAAACCTTCATTTTTTTTTTTTGGTTTTACGAGACAGGGTTTCTCTGTTTTGGAGGCTGACGGTCCAGCCTAGCCTCGAACTCACAGAGATCCCCCTGCCTCTGTCTCCCGAGTGCTGGGATTAAAGGCGTGCTCCACCAACGCCCGGCCCAAACCTTCATTTTTGTAAACAACTGTGGTTAAGTGAAGCATTCGTCCCATGAACACTGGCTATTTTCTCATGGGATGCTATAAACAAAATTTTTTTATTTCTCTAATCTGAGAAACTGATTTATAAATTGTAAATATCAGATATCCATGCTGCATGTTCTCCAAAATGCCCACTCAGATGACATCTAGTTTTTTCATGCTATTTCTGGAAAATATTTCAAGTATTAATTTCATTTGCTATGGGACACTTTGTTAGTTTTAAAAAGACTATTAGTAAAACCTATCCAACCATGAACAGAATGGAGAATACATTCCAAAATAAACTGCATAGTGAGATGGAAAAAGAAGAGTCTGAAAACCCAAAGTAAGGGATGTGGGACTTGATCTCCTCTCAGGTGTATGGAAAATACATTCTGAGCATGCTCACAAATGTGCAGACTTAATGTTGGACACACCCTGACCTAGAAAGTACCTCTGAACTTATCCCCAGGGTCATCATCACTCTGACAATGTTCACAGCGATTCTGTAGTCACTGCACTTTCCAGTTCAGATAATATTGGAGGAATCTCTTCCTTATCAGTGTTCCATGAAAGGATGTGCAGGTCACATTCAGAGTATAGAAAGTCAATTGAATGAAAATAAGGGGGATCTCTTTTAGGTCCTGTGAATAGATCATCATTTACTTTGGATGGAAATTGGAGGGGATTGTCTGCATGCTGTCCTAAAACCTACCTCCTCCAGGCTATGTCTTAGTCCACAATGGTCCCTCTGCACAGAAAGGCCTTCCAGAAGGACCAAAGTATAGTTTGTACTATACTGCTGTTGATCAACACCCTAGCATCCTATGAGGTTTATTTTATATAGGATAGACACTTCTCCAGAAGAGGAATGAAAACAAATAGGAGGTTTTAGTGATGACACAGGGTTGCTCATAGAAGGAAGAAAATATCTCTTTGTATTTGAAGGGTAGTGTGAATTAGAATTTCTGGAAGCAAACACAAAAGTCTCCCATATTTGGCAAAGAAATTTTGTCCTCGAAATTCTTCTCAGTTAGAAAAACAACAAAAATCATAGGCCCAGAGTTTATGCATCTTGACACATGTTCCTGGTTCTACATAATAACTGGTCAATGTGAAACTGTCATTGGGACTTAATCGTGGGCTCTTGTTCCTTGTTTTGGTTTTAGCAGAGGCAGTCTGAGAAGACTGGAGAATTACTCATTGGTGGCCATATTTGGCCAATCAAGTCCCCCCTTCCCCCCTAAAAAAACTCCCTGTACCATTTATCCTGATAGAGCCATGACACAGAACAGATGTCATTCCAAAGTTAAAGTGACATTGTTTTCATAACAGAATCAGCTTACATCACGCTTAAATACATCACAGTATTGTTCCTCTGTACACGGTCATGGAGAGGGTGAGTTAGATCTTTCCAGAGAGCTTGCCAAGCACACACAGTGGGAGGAGTCAAGACTTGCTCAGGGCATTCAGCCCCTGCCTTACACATCCTCCTGTTTTAGTGGAGCAATAGAGAATATTTCAAGTCATCTCCACACAAATCACCTTTGGATTTCTCTAAATCATGGAGTAATTTACAATATCCCTGTGGTAGGTAGAAGAACAGAGCTTTTGATGGCTGGGGCTACCTTCTTGTTCATATCCTGTCTTTCTTGGACCATGGTCACCTGCATTTAATTTTTGGTTCAAAAGCTTAAGGGCCAGGTGCACTCCTTTTGTCCACTTAGCACCTAGAATTTGGAAGACTTCTAGACTGGGAGGCTGTGTTTATTGGTTTTAGCACACAGAGAGTCATCATTTTGACAGCTTAGGCCCACCTTTGCCTTTCTCTTTGTGCAACCACACTCGCATTTTATCACTTTAGTAGACTAAATGGTACATTTGCGGACCAAGAAAGCCTCATGTGTACACAATAAAAACTCCTCCTTGGGTAACCCTTGTGGTACAATGTCACACAAAGACGTCAGTAACTGTCTTCAGACTACTGCAGTGAGCCCAGAGAAAACTTCTGCATCTCTTCAGACTTTGTCCTTAGTTGTATCCACGGTTCTAATCATCTTTGATACCCATTGTTAGGCGACGGACTCATGTTGTAGTGAAGCAGCCCACTTAGATGTTTATGTTTAATGAAACCAGTTATTATGAGCAAGATTAGTAAAATAACTTTGCAAGAAATACTAAGAAATTCTTATTTCTACCTTACATTCTTTTGTTCTATTACCTACTCTTTTTGTCTCTGAAGAAAACAAAATTGAAGGATGGTGAAGGTAGAATATAAGTTTTATGACAAAAGCACTCATAAAACATAATTCCATAGTGATTATGTCCTCAAAAAAGGGAAAAATTGTCATAAAGTACACACTTCTTTCAAGGTTACCAGGACATGGAAAATAAATGTTGTCACTGTTTCTCATGCTTCTTAGTGCAGATGTTTTGTGATTTTTCTGGCTCCCTGTTTCTTACAATTTATCCAAGACATGACCAGTGAGGTTTTATCAGAGCTTTCTACCTAATAAACACTTTCTGGGTGTCAAGAAAAAAATGAGATGCAGTTTTCAGATTTATTTCTTTTTGGAAAAATTGGGAATACATATTATTCCAAACTAGATATTTTGAGGTAACTATTTTATTTTGGAGAAAAATGAAAATTAGTTTATTGCTATAAGAACCATCCCTTGCCACAAGGCCAATGAGAGCCTCTGGTCTAGACTGGAGGAGTCATGGTTCAGTGATCGTGGTTCACTGTCCCTGAATGTTTACATTGTATTATACTGAAGATTTATTATGTTAATTGAAACTTATAGGACATTGATGATTCCAGCTTGATTTATGTGGATGAGGGTCATGTCAGCCAAGGGAAAGGGCCATACAATCTGGAATATGGAAAACTGTTTGGACATATAAATGCTGTGTGTGCACACTTGGGCCATTTTCAGAGGATGAGCTTGCAGAGATTAAGGTCAGCACCAGGCATGCCAAGAATGGGAAAGGGAAAACGGACTAAAAGTTGTCAACGTGGGGTCATGAGAAACAGTCAGAAGGTCTGACTTTCTCCTTGGTATCTGGCTGTTGCTCTCTTCACCTTCAGTGGTGTACTTCCACACCTCTCTGTCTCTAAAGCTTGCTCCATCCTTTAAGATACAGCTGTAAGGCTACTTTCCCTGAAAAACCACGTGTAAGTAATTCATTCAGAATTAGGCTTTTCTGTTCTGAATCTACCATAGCAATTTTCCTGTAGCTTCCCTTCCCCCATGCATATCAATTCCTGGCTTCCATGATTATGTTCCTACCTGATCTTCAAGACTGATCTATTAGCATATTGAAAGCAAAGTCTTGTCTTCTACAACTTTCCATTTCTGAAGAGAATTGAAAGCAGCCATGATTATTTAATAAGTAAAATCTACAATGGAGGGCCACACAGTTTTTCCCCCTGCTTTACTCTACTCCTTCCAACATCCCTAGAAATCACAACATACCATAAAGAAGGTCTAAGAAGCTAAGTGGAATGAAGCCTAATGAAGGAAACAGGCAGACACCTCCCTTACACAGAGTCGTGAGCACTGAGCATCATTCTATCACCTAGATAAGAAGTCTTTGTTCATAAGTTGTAATTACTGTTTTGATATTTCTCTTATTGGTTGATGAATAAAACACTGATCGGTCAACAGAGGCAGGAAGGCAGGTGGGGTTAGGAGGTGAGGAGAATGCCGAAGGAGTTATATGATGGATTATGTGTAAGCTATAGCCTCATGGCAATATATAGATTAATAGAAATGGGTTAATAATTGAGACATAGCTAGCCAATAAGAAGTCTAGGCCATTGGCAAATGGTTTTATAATTCATATAGCATCTGTGTGCTTATTTGGGGCAAATCAGCTGTGGGACCACCTGCGACAGAAATCTCTACCTTCACCATTTCGTCTCAAAGAATATTCTTGTTATTAAGAAACTGTCTCTACAGCTGACCTGAGCTAGTGGGAGCTCATGGGCTATGAGCTGACAGCTGGGAAGCCAGCATGGTACTGAACTAGACCCTCTGAGTGTGGGTGACCATTATGTGACTTGATCTGTTTAGTGAGGGGTGGGTGGCTGGCAATGGCACCAGGATCTATCCCAGGGGCACGAACTGGCTTTTCAGAGTCAATTCCTTATGGTGGGATACCTTGCTCAGCCTTGATAAAGGAGGGAAGGTCTTAGTCCTGCCTCAACTTGGTATGCCAGACTTTATTTACTCTCCAAGGAAGTAAGGCTTTACCTCCTATGAGGAAGGACGGGAGGCAGGGAAAGCAGAAGAAGGAGAGGCAGGGGGGAGCTGGAGCTGGTATGTAAAATGAAAAATAAACATTTTAAAATAAAAAAAGAAACTGACTCTAGGACCTGATAGAGTATATTCCTGGCTTTACTAGCAGGAGCTGATAGCAACTAGTGAATATATAAGCAACTTTAACCAGGCTTTTTAAAAGCGTCACTGTGATGAGCCCTGAGAAATGACATCGATGGTGAAGAACTCAATGACTCCACTGCCCTGTTATGCTTACAGCCCACTCAGACAGCAGCACAGGATGGATGCTTTTAAACTAACTGTTCACAGTCGATAAAACAAAAGGATAAACTGGAGGCAGCCTTCCCCTGTCCTCGGCAGCTGGCCGAAGCTCTGGATAGTTTTCCCAGACCCCTCTTGCCCTGTTTACTTGCAGTTCCTTCCAAATATCACTTAGGAGAAACTCTGCATTCCTGATGTTAGGAAATGAACCTGGAGACACAGCTTTCACCAGCAAATGGAAAGACGTTCAGAGCATAGCCAGGGGTAAACAAATCAAAGGACATAGAAGATGGGGCTGTAGCTAGAGGGCTTCATTGTGGTGTTTGGGACTCAAGCTCTCTGTTCCCATTGTGGACTATCTATCCAACAAAACCTAAACAAAAGATGCTCTTTACCCATGAACTGTTATCAAATTATTAGGTTGAAAAAAGTGGAGAGAGAGAGAAATGCTGTTCTGGTGTACCTAGTGCTAAAGCTTCTATCAGTTGCCCAACAAATGTGCAAGAATAGCTCACAAGTATCTTGGCCAAAAAGACATAATGATACCATATGGAAAGTCTAATAGAATAATAAGCTGGGAAAGATTAGCTGCTAAGTAAGTGCTGGTAAGGTTAGAAGGAAGATCCTTTCATTCAAATGTAATTTAATCTAAATCTAACTTGGGAAAGGTTGAAAACAATTTTGTAAACCAAATTTCAGGGAGGAAGGAAAAATATAGAGCGGTCTGGGTGTTCTTTAAATGACATTTGAAACATATATACATGGTTCTAAAAGCCATTTGTAGAAGTTACTATTCATGCAACATCCTTAATGTCTGTTCAGAAAACATTTTAAATTTAGGATAAACTGTCCTATCTTTTCAGACTTGGTTTAACATGTTGCTTATTTTTATGAGAATTACGCAATTACCAGGTGCAATGTGAGCAGAAGCTCCAACGTTCTAACAATTGCTGCAAGCTTACACAGACACTTCCAAAGGATTGTTTCTCTTGTGATCTTTCAGCAAATCCAGGTACAGATTTTCAGATTATTATTACTATTATTATTCTTAAATCTCAGTGGAGAATCACCACAGCAACAACTAGGCAACTCGATCTTCAACAGAAGTGACTACACATTTTTTTTTTGCCCGTAGCTGAAGGAAAAACAACCATATGGACCTCATTCTTAGCCAACCTTCCATTAGCTAATTAAATTTGCAAAGCCCAACCGCCCATCCAGTGAGAGTTCAAGGACTGGCCCTGTTTTAATGACTCCCATCTTTTTTTCCTTCTGGCACAGTTAATGCTGTCTTGTTTCAAAGCAGACTAGAGAAGTCTGCATCATTTTAAACAGGTTATACAGATGAATAGGATACAGAGAAACCACATGGATTTCTCTTTTGAAAAACAAAAAGATAAAGGTAAAACAATTTTTAATAATACATGCGATTTACCCAGGACATTTAAGCTATTATCATCCTAACACACAGGTAACATGAAATTGATTAATGGGTCCAGGTGTCTTGTTTTTTCATACTAAATATTTGATATCTTGTATGTACTTTGTAGTTACAGCACCTTTTAATGTCAGTTAGTCCAATTTCAGTTATTTGATAGCAGCATGTGAGTAGTTAGCTATGATATTGAACATGGCATGATTAAGAAGTGAGTTTAGAACTTCTGTCTTATCCCCATTGTTTTCTGAAGATCTTCCACACACGATGATTATGTGAGGACAGTTTAGATGTAATTCCACAATACACACATCATTCAATGAATGATAAATGGCATAAATGTAATCATTTTTTTCAAAGTATATATTGAGTACATGTATATTCATTTACAATATATACAACATATATTAATATATATATTAAAATAATAGTCAATACATTAATAAATATGCATTTTTGTAATAAATATTGTACATAAAATATTAATAAATAAAATAGTCAATATATATTGAAAAATAAAAATTGATTGCATTTAAATATATATACATATATGTAAACACACATATATACATATAATGTACACACACACACACACACATATATGTGTGTGTGTGTGTGTGTGTGTGTCTGAAAAGTACTTTGGTCGGAGTATTGATACAGCAAGTCCCAGTAACCTGTTGAACACAATAAGTCTTTACAATTTTGCAATGGTTCAAGGATCTTAAGGTATATTGTGAATATATGAGTTACATTTAATCCTTCACAAAATTTAGGCAAATAATTATACTGCCTATGGGTAAAATGATCATAGTTTCTCATTTCAAGATAAGGCAGGATGGTCTGACAATGAATTATACGCACTTAGAATACTAGGTGACATTTAAAAAAACATAAAAAAAACAACAGCAACAAAAATCATTACCACCAAGATAGGGAAACACAAATCTTCCTGGGAAGAATTGGCTGGAAGCCATAAAATGGCAGAAAATTTGGGTTTTGTCTGAGAACTCACTGAACAAGGGAATAAACGACTCTAATACTTCACAATTGCAATGAGACTAACAAGAAGTTGAAGGCTGTAAAATGTCCATAAAGAGCAAGTTAGGAGTTTGCTTCACTCAGCATCTGCAGTGGTAGAGTGAAGTAGTCTGTCGGCACTTATTGAGTGAAAACTTAAACCAGGCTAGTTTCCTTAGCCAACTACGTCTAGCATCAAAACTGTCATAGTAATTATTTAAACATGATATTGCCACAAATCTTCACTTAGATGCTGACTATATCATTCACTCTGAGTCACTGCTGGACACCAGTCCTTATTAGTTGCAGGTTTTTAGAGTCCAAGTGAAGGATAGTCTTAAAGATTTCCCCTTTTCTCCCTTTTAGTTGGGCATTCTTTTTTGATTTTATAAATTATTTTTTACTTGATGGCCTGACTACCACAATTAATTTGAGAATGCACTAGATTATCACATTGCTGAGTATGGGATGCAGAAATTCAAGGAACCTTTTCTTCAGTACTTTCTTGGATTATCCTTAAATGCTAGTGACAGAAGCAAGAACATGAGAAAAGAAGAATGACCTTAGGACTAAAATCCCAGAAATAGAAGTGAAATCACTTGGCATCTAGTGAACACTGTTCATCCCTGGGCATTTGATCTGCTAAATATGGGTCTTGGAAATTTGACCTCTGAAGATAAAGAAACTCAGGGCAACATCTGAAACAGAGTCTTGATTATACAACTGGAAGATGCCTGCTCATTGCCCCTAGTCTACTGACTCAAAGCTTTATTTTATGTGTAGACTAGCTTCATTACTCAGAGTGTTCTAAGGAGATCACCCATAGCTTGTGTTTTGAATAGATAAGGAGGACTTTGAAGTAGGGCCTCACCATCACGCATGAGTTCAAGAGCACAGAGGACAATTAAGAAAGTGTTAGATGTACTCATAGACTGGCATGTAAGCTTGCAGTTGGAATTTAAGGGAGGAAAAGGCCTGTTAGTGGCTCTTAGAAGTGTTCTTGATGTGAAATGAAAATTGGAGAGGGGCAAATCTGAAATGCAACTGACTATCCTGCTGCACCAGCACTCCATATTCTCCCAGACAACACTGAATAATGAAAGCATTTGTTGCCTTTTCTGTGCTCACATTAGGAGTTGGGTTTTGACGTTCAGAACTTCCCACTCTTACAGATTGCTTCTTTGCTCTGTTCCCCTTCATTTTACTTCTTGGAAGGCCCATTGATCTTTCCAAGTCTTCTTTCTTACATGGTCTTTGTCTTTTCATAATTCTGCCCTTTACTTTGTGAGTAGTTTCCTAGACTGGTTAGGTGTATATGGCATTATTAATAGACTGAGCCATGAACAGATGGCAAGGAATAGGTTATCCAACACAGGACTCTGCTGGATTTTACTGAATCCCTTATTTACTCAAACCCTTACACGCACACACACACACACACACACACACACACACACACACACACACACACACATCGATATTTATCATATGCAGAAATGTCATATGCATCTATCAATTTCTATCTATCATCTGTATCTATCCATCCATCTACATCTCTCAATCATCCTATCTTTCATCTGCCTATATCTATCTATCCACATCTATTCTATCTATATGTCTGTCTGTCTGTCTATCTATCTACTATCCATCTCTAGTCTTTCCAGTCTAGAGACAAAGTCAATTCAATATTAAATAATAAAATGAGTGATTGCCTTTAATGGAGGACCTAAGTTATTTTTGTTTCACCCTGCTTGCTTAGGCACCTGATTGGTCTAATAAAAAGATGAATGGCCAGTAGTAGAGGGATAGGTAATACTGGCAGGCAGAGAGAATAAATAGGAGGAGGAATCTAGGCTCCAAAGAGGAGAAAACAAGGGAGAAAGAGGGAGATGCCATCAGCTAGCCAACCAGCCAGCCATCAGTCAACCAAACATAAAGGAAGAAAGGAAGTAAGACATCAGAATGAAAGAAAGGTAAAAACCCTGAAGGAGAAACTTAGAGAAGAGAAACAGGTTAAAATAAGTTATAAGAGCTAGGGGGACAAGCATAAGATAAGGCCAGGCTTTCCTAACTAATAAGTTTCCATGTCATGATTTGGGGCCTGTCTGTCTGAGAATGCCTGCTACAAGTGTGATCCTCTCTGACCAGCTCACAAAATCCCACACTAGCTTTTTCTTTTTCTCTCTCTCTCTATTTTCTTCTTGAATATTTGGGTTGTCACCTATAGAGATACTACAGTAGTTACAGCTATGAAAATTTTCTAATGATGTTGGGTCCTTTAATATTTTGATATTTTGTCACTTTTGAAGAGCCAACATGACCTGCCATTGGATGCTTCCCATCACTAGCAATGTGTACCCGGAGCTTACAACAGCATTTGAGACCAAGGATATGGACAGAAAAACTCACTGAGGTAAGTGGTGTATAGGTTTGGGCTGGGAAAGAGATTTTTTGTGTACACAAGCAGCAAGCAGAAGTGTTCAAAGAGAATTTCACATTTAGGTGGTGGGAAGAAAAAGATGAAGTAGAGATGGATTCATTGGGGCAATGGAAAAAGCTACATAAAGACTCCTCAAGGCATCACTGAGGAAGTCAGAGGGATAGCTCTTCACAGTGCTTCCAGTGGCCAATGTGGTCAGGTCAAAATTATCTGCTGCAGAACTGGAAACTCCCTAGAGAGAGAAGTTTCAGCAAATTGACAGATGAAAACTCAGCCTCCAAGCTAGTAGTGTTTTTGCCTTGTTTGATGGAAGTGATATAAATGCCATCAGGCACAAGATTCTATACAGATTTTTTTCTGAAAGAATAAATAAAGAGAAGTGAAATGTGAGGGAATCATTAAACATAAGAAGTGATGAGTGAATAAAATGTCACTCAACACTGTCACTTAATACCCACCTAATATCATGATTCCATACTTAATTAAAGTTTCATGAACAAAATAGGGAGCAGCAATAAAAGGAATTTTCATAATATAGTCTCCCATAAATTTTACTTTTTTACTTACTGTGGTGCTGTGAATAAGAATGGTCCCCAAAGGATCATATATTTGAATGATAAGTAACCAGGTGGATGGTCTATTTGAAAAGATTAGAAGGATTGGGAGGCCTGGTTTTGTTGGAATGGATATGGCATTGTTGGGGGAAGTGAGGTTTCAGAAGCTCAAGGGAGGCCCGATCTCTGTCTCTGTCTCTGTCTCTGTCTATGTCTCTGTCTCTCTCTCTCTGTATCTCTCTCTGTTTTACTCTTTCTCTCTTTTACCCTTCTTCCCCTCTCTCTAATGTCTCCCTCCCTCCCTCTCTCTATCTCTTTGTCTCTTTCTGCCTGCTGCCTATGAATCAAGATATAGCTCTTAGCAACTACTCTACAGCTGTGTGTGCCACCATGTTCCCTGCTATGCAATGACAGTGGAGTATAAGCCCCTGAAACTATAAGCAAGTCCCCAACTAAAATGCTTTCCTTTAAAGGAGTTGCTGTGGTCATGGTGTCTCTTCACAGCAATAGAACAGTGACTTAGACACTTACTTTTCTCTGCAAACCTGTAAGGATTTTATGCACTTTAAGTACATATTTGAAAGCGGAGGAAGAAGAAAAGGGAGGATTTCAATATGGCTCAGAGGGAGATAGAGAAAGGAAACAAACCCTATGTAATTTGAGAAGAGACACATGATAATAGCTACATACTCTGCTGTTTCTCTGGTATTTGTTATTCAGTACAATGAGGGAAGTATAGACTACCAAGAGGCATAAACTTTGATTCCGTTTTCTCATCCAGAAAACATTTAAATATGTCAAAATCCCAGATCTAGTGACTTGAATTCAAAGCCTATCTTCATGCAGCAATGTCATCTTCTACTATCAAGTAGCATTGGTTGAAGTGTCTTATGTATGTATAAGACACAATATGGTGGAGGAGTTGCTGGGCAAGAACTGTAAGGCCAAGTCAGAGACAAATGCTATACACAAGCAACATCATAGAGCAACCATATCTTACTTGTACAAGTGAATGATATGCAAACCAATAGTGACCAGAATTTGTGTCATAGATGTTACACACTTTTGTGGTGTCAAGATGACTCAACTGACTCTTCTCTATGGGTTTCTCCTGTGAGTTGGAGGATTTCAGAAATGAGGGGACATTTCTTAATGTCAGATCTCCAGGTCTCAAATTCTAGTTCCCATTGACATCAGTCATCCATAGAAATAGATAATTTTCTTGGAAGATCAAAAAGTGACGCAGGAATGAAAGCTGCCACTGTAGAAGATCTCTTCAGATGTATATACACTTCCTTCTTCCCTGTGACACAGTCCCCAGTAAAAGGAGATAGTCTTGTTGAAAATGATGTGTCTGGCCAGTAAATAAAGTGTTTCCAAGTAAATAGCTGCATGCAACTTGAACCTAATAATCATGTGCTATAGACTTCAGCAACTTTTTTTTAAAGGGACAACATGATTGCCAATGGTTAAATGTTGAGTTTGGTCTTCAGTTGTAGCTGATAAATGTAATAGATGACTTGGGTAGTTTTACCTAAAAATTTCATCAAAAGGATGCAAACTCATGACTGCTTAAGCAGGAGCATCAGCTAGGATGCAATGGGATACAGAGGCAACTCAGGGTATTACGGGTCTCTTCATTTCACAATGCTTCCTCGTATCTAGGAAATAATCCTGCCCTACTCCATCTCCCACATCTTTTCATTTCCAAAAGTGGCTCTCTCATTCTGTAGTTTGTCTGTAGTGTGCACGTGGGGTGGGACAGAAGTCCACTTTGCAGCAGGTACTAGAGTGAACTGCTTCGGTTCTTTCAGGCTGCTTTCTGGCAGAAGCCCTGGGGATATTATACAAGGGGTCATTTACCTTGCTTGCTTAGGGGGTTCCAAGTTTGCAAGCTCTGGCTAATTTTCAGACACAGCAGGGAGAAAACCTCTACTTTCCTAAATTAAAACAGTAATGACACCACCTTTCAATTAAACGAGCCATAGACCATGAACCGTCACAGAAGATCAGTGACAGCTAAAGACTCCAAACATGTCAGACAGAGATGGGATTGGTGGTTATGTGTCCTGAGAAACCTAATTTGATGGGTGCTTTCAAGGTGATGTACACAAATGAAGTAACTCTCTGTGTTCATGTTCATGGGTAAATATGCGCCCACACGAACCTGTAGAGCCTCCTGTGTTCAAGTACAATGGACATAGTTGCTACAAGCTAAGAAGAAGTGCTTCGTTTTGTTTTCTGTTCAGAGTCAAGGGAAGTTTTACTCACAATCTCTTGTATTTGATTTCCCCAAATTCCTTCCTCACTCTCCAGAGGCATCCAGGGTATCTCTTTGATCATTTAAAGTCCCATGAGTAGGGACTGCACAGAGGTCTCTCCAGCTTACTCAGTCGAGTCAGAACATTGCCCTCAACACTTTGACTTTTCTTGCATGTTTGATGGCTTTATACTTGCAGGCCTAAGGTTTCAGAAGCTGTTTAGATTATCTCCTAGCCACACATTGTCATAGGCCACATAATGAGTCACGCTTTTCTTGGAGAGAGATATTTAGAGGCTTACAAGAGTATCTGGAACAGGCATCTTGATGGTAAAGAGGCTCAAATGTTTTTGTGGTCAAAAATCACATCTGCTTCTGTGATAATCTCAGGCCCTTGTTTATTATATACTCTGGACTAGGCCCGCAAAGTATGTGACTCTAGATAAAGAAAGCCAATTGTGTAAGATGAATAGTTAGATGAATTCAAAGGTCAGCCAAGTTAAGTGTTTGTCCCTCTCCCCTCTTTAGACACATAGGCCTATTCCAATCATATCCCATGGTCTTCAGCTCCAAAACCAAGGGGAGTCTATTGTCTTTCAGGATTCTATCAATCTCATGTGCCCTGATTTGAGAGTATCCTGAATGCAAGTTTAAAAGTGTGACAGTGGGTTGATGCGTAAGCCTTTCTGGCACATGTTATTTGTTGGCCCGAACTTTATTGATCTGCCATATCAATGGATCTTCTCCCTAGCCCTCTAGTTTATTAGGTACTTCTCTTGTCTTCTTACGCTGTTCTAGGTGTCAGTATGAGCACAGAGAATTGCTACTTTACAATTAACTATAACCCCAAATCACTACCCTGGACATGAACCAAATGAAATAGAACAGGGTAACACTTTACCTAATTCATCCAACCTGTTGGCCCTTGAAAACACTACTTTGAATATTGTAACCGCAACCTTGACACGTAGTTCTAATTCCAACTTGTTATAAATATAACCAATAAGCCCATCTAGAATTTACTTGCACAGCTGCACAACAGGGGGTGAAAAAGTGACAAAATGCCATTAAGCAACCATGTACTGAACTTGGATTTACTTCAAAGCAAACATTTCTGTATTCTGACAAAAATTATAATTAATGTTGCTGTAATTTGGCAAACACACTGTGTAAAGGTGTGTCGTTGCAATATTAATTAATTAACAAGTTGATTAACTTCAGCAAGGCACTGAGGAAACAATAGTTTCAGAATGCCTTGGGAGGCCGCACCTAACCTACAGATCTGTTCAGTGCTGGAATGTCATTAATGCAGGCTTCAATTAAGAGCCACTTTGGATCTAAGTTTCAATTATCAGTATTTCTTCCCTCTGCTGTTGATTAGGAGGCCTGAGCTGGTTGGCTTACATAAAAACACCCTATTTCCCATTGCTGACTGTGTTTTGCTGAGATAAACTCATTACAAATTGTGTGTAATTACCACATTGTGAACAAGGGAATGGTAATAAATCAGGTAATCAAAACAGCATTTTCAAATAAGCCATAAGCAGCTAAAAAGAGCATTTCTGAATGACAAATTTGGCATGACCAGGTAGGTTAAAATTACCATTATACATTATTATCTGTTGGGTTTTTGTGAATTTGGAGCAAAGCTAAAGCCCGCCGTAGGCCTTAGCCTATGTGCTTTTCTGATTATAGATGATTACATTTATCTAAGGACTGTCATGCTTTATAAGGGATGAAAACATGCTTTGGGGAGTGAAAACTAATTAACTTCCTCGCTCAGAGATTGGTAGGCCTAGCTTTCGTACTTTAGATTTCAATAGGACAGTCCCATGCTTGGATGAAAAATGCTGACTGGTGTGTTCTGGGAATGTTGGCTTACCCTGAGGCTACTCAGCTCCATGCCCTGGCTGTGTTCCCAGTTCTTGGGGGATGGAGTTACCATGAGGGCTTGTGTCAACTTACTCTGAAGTTTCAACTGAGAAAGAACCATGTGCTAGCTGATCACAGGAAATAGGGTTTTCCCTCTATAACCACCTAGGTCAAATCTCACTTCCATTTGCCAACCTTTCCTGGTCTCTTTGCTATCCTAAAATTTCCACGCCCATGGAAGTTCCCTGGGGTGGTTAAGGAGGGCAGTATATATGTAGCTTTCTTATAATTTGGAGGTACGCACGTGTGTGCCCCTTTCAGTGGCTATGTGGGGGAAAGGGCTGTGCTGTAGAAGAACCTTCGAGATGTGTGGGTGAAAAAGGGAGGAACAGTAAACAAGAGAAAAGGAAAGTGGAGGAAAGAAACTCTTCCTTTTCCTGCAGGGAGCTGAAATCCAACAACCACCTGACACAGGGAGCAGGTGGGGCACACAGGGATGATTCTGCAAGGTTTTCTGTGAAAATATTTCAAATATTGATAAAGTACTCTTTGGTTCTCCGTCATCCCTTAATTGCTCAGTGAGGGCATTACCCATTTTCTCTTGAAATCAATGTTAGAAAAAAAATGGAAAGAAAGAAAAATCTGAATGAAGTCTGAATACACCCTGTGACTTCTTCAGGGATACTATCTGATATGTAAGAAAAATTTCCATTTTTCAGAAAGGACTGAAACACAATAATTACAAAGTTGTATTTTTTCCTTCTGACTATCATTCTTGGAAGTGTTTAGGCTCCTTAACAAAGTAAAGGTCTGTTAAAGTTATTTAAATATGTGGCCATCATGTTCCAAATTTTTAAATTTTGAAAATTGTCATAAAAGAGTCAAATCACTGTCTTAATTGACATTGCTGAGGTCATGAGAGATGTGATTATCATTCAGCTCCCTATCCACAAGATGGCTTGAGAAATGTCATTTAGTGACCAAAGAGCTTGCACTATTTTTAAAAAATTGATATATCTCTGTTTCAGAGTTTGCTTAGGATAGGATTTTATTGAATTTTCACTGGTAAGATTATTTTCTTGTTTGAAATGGATCGTTGCTTCTAAGAGCTTTTTTATTGTTTTGTATTTATTTATTAATTTTCCACTCAGGCAACTGGGGCAAAGATTTTCTCAGCCCATTTCACAGCTTGTAACCTCTGATCTTGCTGGTGGTGAGCAATGAGAGGAGGAGTGTGGCAAGGGGGTTAGTAAACTTCACGTTTGAAGGAAACAAAGGAAAAAGTCAAAAGGCAGAGGAAGAGGAGGGTACTAAAGGAGCCAGATGAAGGAAAAAAATAAGAGAGCTAAGAAGAAAGCACAGAGAGAAGGAAAGGGCGGCAAAAGAGAAGAAGACGGGATAATCTTAGCGAAAGAAAAGAAGGGATAATCTTAGCTGTCAGGGCTTCCGTGGGAATGCCAACTATGGCGGTTAAAACACAGTTCCTTCACCTCTGAGCAAGGAGACAGCCCCGCTATTTTTAACAAGGTCATTAGGGAGTCATGCCTAGACATCACCATGTGGTGCTTGTCGGGGTGGTTCCAACCTTGTGACATTTGTGCCCAGGGTTGAGTGTTGCCTGCCACTCAGTGGCCAGCTAGCCAGCTGACCTGGGAACTGGTGAAATTGCTTTTCACTTTCCTGACAAAGCAGCACCTCCATTAAAAATAAAGGCACTCAGCTATTAATTTCTGCTAACTCTTGACCTGGCCAATGAAGCACGCGCGTGTGCAGTTTTGTGTCTATTTTAGGGCATGGGTGTGAGGCCCTTGGACATCTCCGGTTGGCTTTGAGCTCTCTGTATTCACACCACTCTCAGTTCTGTCTTCCTTGTTCATCCTTTTTCCTGACAGACTGTCTGATGGGAACACAGCCGGTGGAGGATTGATGCTAATAAAGTAGGGAAAGAGCTTGCAAAAGCCTTTCTTCTTAATAGTTAGTCTTTTTCCTTAAAGGGAACATCTGAATGCTTTTAAATGTTATGCATTGCTATTTGAATGCTTTAGCTTTCTTAGTAAGGGTGGACATACTAGGAACAAGAATGGTAGAGACCTGATGATAGTTAAAGCTATACGATAAACATAAAATTGACCAAACACTTCTGCAAAAACAAAACACCCCAAAACCCCGAGGCTAGGAATATGAAGTTTAAAAGAGGCAGCTGAGAGGGTGTGTCTCCTAGAGATTGGATGGAGATTAGGTCTTCCTGAAAGGCCTCGGAGTGACAAATTGTTACACTACTTGTAACAAACTGGAAGTTATCAGAGATATAAGTTCATTGTTTTATGAAGATGGAAATGGGATTCCAGAGACGTCACAGAACTGTCAGCTAGAGCAAAAGGACAAGCATGTACCAGCTGCTGGCTTAAGAGGTCTGAGGGTTGGTGCCCAATCCTTATCCGCCATGGTCTTGCATTCTGATAACCCACAGAAATGGAAAACACACAAAACCAACACTTAGCTGTCTATCGATTTCAGCCCGCCATCTGTCCAAGTCTGATTCCTTGGATTTGGGGTAGAAAAGGACAAGGATAATCTATTGCTAAATATACTATGAGTCACTGCAGGGCCCTAAAGCATCCTCTTCAGCAAGTGGGAGCCATGTTCACAGGCAACTTACTTCTAGATGCTGGGAGAGTTAAGTCTTAGGTTTTGAGATAATAATCGTAGGCCTTCCAAATGATTCTGCCTTTCAGGAGGATCCAAGGAATGCACTTCATGGCAGCAGAGTTTGTGGGAAAGGATGCAGGAATTTACACTCCAGTGGCCATAATAATAGCTAGGTGTATGGATGTGGATAGGCAACTTTGCTTTGGGGCACACATCTTTCTCTGTTTGTGCAATGAGAGCAATAAACAACATAGAAAAATTAATTTGGACATGACATAACAATATATAAAGTACTTAGTAGCTGGTACATAGTAGGTCTCAAGGAGCATGAGATCTCTGCTATACATAGTAAATTGGGAGATAGTTTTTGCTTAGCAGAAGGTTGACCAATGTAGGGCAGAGTCAGAGATTGTATTGATTTAGGGAGAATCTCCTACAACCACTGGAGGATAAGTAATTTTGGCAAAAGGGCTCATCAATGACATGTAAATTGGGAACTTATCCCAAAGCCTCAATAGGACTTAAGACTTTTTTCTTAAGTGGTGGTTTGGCGGTACCTAGGATAGCTGCCGAAACCTATGGAGGGTAGGCGACATGCACCCCTGGTGACACAGTTACTTGGGTATCACATTGCAGTGGTTTCACCTAGCTACACAGATTTCTCTGGTGTAACTCCAGTAGCTGCTAGGCAGGCACGTTTATCACTCAGATACCCTTCTCTCTGCACAGCCCCGATGCTTTTCCATGATGGGTGTGCTCTGCTAGTTTAACCAACAAGTAAGTATGATGCAAAACAGCTCTCCCTATTCCTTGAGGATTTGTGATGGATTCTCAAGGCAACCAGTGGCAATTTATTCTAGCTAATTTCCCTATTGTAAATAACATGAGGTGAGAGTTGGTTTTACTGATTTTTCCTCAAAAAAAAAAAGAAAAGAAAGAAAGAAAATCAGGTCTTGATATGATAATTGGCAACACCTGCTGGATGATAGACTGGGTAAGGGATGGCAAATTGGGCTCATTCAACTCTCTTACAGGCTCAGCCACACTAATTCTACTCAGTACTTCTGTGATTGTGTGTCACTCTGGTTCAAGAGGAGAAGTGGTTTTGGAAGCATGATGCATAGTGTGTAAGAGAACCTTGAATTTCAGTGATCAGCACTGTGGTCTAGAAGAAGTTTAAACAAAGGCTTATGGAGTTGCAGATGACATTTGAGAATAAGTTTCTGTTGAGGTACAGGGACAACCTAGAAAAAGTAGTTCTCAAACTGTGGGTCAGGATTCCCTTGAGGTTGCATTACATTTACAATTGATAACAGTAGCAAAATTGCATTCATAAAATAGCAGTGAAATAATTTTATTGTGGGGGGTGTCACCACAATATTGAAAGGTTATAGCATTAGGAAGGTTGAGAACCATTGGTCTAGAGGGTCAAATTTGTTGAAAATGATCTGATTTCTAAACAAATATTATACCTCTGGATGCTTCTGCTCACAGGATCCAGCCAGACTCTGGAAAAGGCCTGGGTTCTTCATATTCATCCTTACTCTGTGTGCCAAGGAGAAGCAACAGTATAGATACTTGATTGACTTATATTTCGTTTCCTTCTGAGGTGGCAAGGAGGAATTCTTGACCATTCCATCCACATCTGACTGCCGACAAGAGCAGCAAATGCAGGCACCCAACTGTTAATGGATGCTCGAAGAGATTCCCTAGTGGTTTTTAGTATATTCCTGAAATTAGTTATTGGAAGTACCACTAATGAGCATCTATTAATAGTAGATGACTGAATAGCACTGCTAATGAAATGGCCAGGGGGCATGATAAAATATGTAGATGAAAACCAGATTAATGTTGGGTGTTTATGCCTGTGTGTTGTGTGGAAGTCAACCGTCAATGTCAAATATCTTCCTCCATCCTTCTATACCTTACTCTTTGAGACAGGGTCTCTCATTGATTGACTAGGCCGTCCATCCAGGGAGCTCCAGGGACCCATCTGTCCTGGCCTGCCCAGTATTGGTATTACAGATTCATGCTACAGCACCTGTTTTTACATGGACTCTGGAGAAACCAACTCAGGTCCTTTAGCTTGCACAGCAAGTACTTAATGGAAGGAAACAATCTCCCTAGTCAGCCACTGAGTATTCAAAGTGTGTGTGGGGGGTGTAGTGGACAGATGTGCCTTAAAACAGTCTTTCTGTGTGGGGGGTGTGTAGTGGACAGATGTGCCTTAAAACAGTCTTTCTCTGTAGGATCCTACTTGCTAATTTCATCTTCCTGAACATAGCTGCATGTATAGGACCTCTTTTCTGGCCATGATGAGAAGCCTGTATCTTTTAATTCAAAATTCAAATTTGTGCTTTCTTATGACTCTCTCCCTTATAACAATCCAACTCCACAGGAAAAACTAGCAATGAAAAAATGTGGACCCACTCTTTCATAGAAAATCTTCAGTAAGTCTTCTCCTTCCTCCTCTCTTAAGTTGTACTTAAATGACGGCTGTGGTCTTTGAGCTTCTAGAGAGTTCTGTCCCCATTTTGCTATACTTCAATCATACCTTGTACAACTAAGCACTTAGGTACTAGACAATGTTCTTTGAAATTAGGAACCCTGTCCTTTATTTCTGATTCTCTATGAACAGCACTCAGTTATGGTAATACCAGGGCAGAGCTGTATAATGTGATCAACAAGTCCTGAGTCGGTCTGATCCCGTGCTTTTAGAAACTTGGGTGACAATGAGATGTTCTCTGCCTTCAATGGGTTCTTAGTCTAGATAGGCTATTATGCACATTTCACATACATAGGACTCAAATGGAGCTGGTGAATGAACTATACAGAATTAAAACTTGAATATTTATAATGTCTTAAAATGACTGCTCTCTTTCCAAACTTAATCCCTTATTTAGTAAAAATCGATTGTCCTTGATTACCTTCTTTTGTAAACCAAAGCATTGGCCAAGCACTGTTGCTTGCTATGAAATACAAAATGCCAAACATCAGGCACTTTTCATATGTTTTCATCTCAGTGATGAGGTTATGGGGATTTTGGCATCATATGCACAGCAATTTTCCCTCTCTGCTGTTTTAAACCTTCATGGGTAAAACCACACATACAGGACCAGGTAAGCATAGATGAAAATCCTTATATGCAAAGAAGCAGAGATGAACTCAGCTCTAGCTTGTAGGGACACACGATGATGTGGAATTGGCATGACACAGGGATTAAAGCCACCTGGAGGCAGCTGCAAGGGCCCTCTGAAACAAAGCTGGGAACTTGGCTGTAGCCAATGCCTCAAGTATCCAATTCCCTGCTGTGGGACCTGGAATAGGCAGAAATGGATTGGCACCACTGAGCTGCATTTAATGAAAAGACCCCTAGGTTTCTGGTCTGGGCCAACTCTATGATTACCACACTCTATTCCTCAATAGAGATTTGGGAGACAGGGAGCTTTTGCACCTAGGGAAAGCAGCTGCCATCTAGGTTTCATGTGGAAGTGGACCTACACTGAGGCACCAGTTGTCAACAAACAAGACTTTCAACACCAGTGAAAGGTGATGGAATCAAGCATGCCTATGACTCAGGACATTTTTAAATATATTCCATTATTTCAGGGGTGCTCATCCCTTTTCGGTTTTGAACTTACATGTTTGTCTACATTACTTTCCTCTTACTAAGATGAGAAAGTGATTGTTCATGTGAACTCAAGCTATCATTTACTCACAAAACTATCTGCTGGTTATAGTTAATCTCAGAATAGTTGTATGCAAAGATAAAATGCTCATGTCAATACATTTTATTTTACATATCACCAACATCTATAAACATAATACCACCTTTCATTTCTAAATCGTTTATTTCTTTATTTTTTGGTGTTTGGCTTACATATGTGAGAGTCTTGAATCTCCTGGGACTAAAATTACCTACAGTGGTAAGCTCCCATGTGAGTGCTGGGTATTGAACCCAGGTCCTCTGGAAAAGTAACCAGAGCTCCTAACTGCAGAGCATCTTTCTAGTCCCAGCATCTATCATCTTTTTTTGTTTTTTTTGAGGCAGGGTTTCTCTGTATTGTTTTGGAGGCTATCGGTCCAGCCCAGCCTCGAACTCACAGAGATCAGTCTGCCTCTGCCTCCCGAGTGCTGGGATTAAAGGCATGCGCCACCACCGCCCGGCATGCATCTATCATTTTTAATGTATCCCTAAGCTTACTCAGCTGCTGATCATGTAGAATACTAATTGGTTATTTGTGTACTTAACAGGGATGAAAGTTAAGTAGAAAATCTAGGAGAGAATTGTGAATGGCCTGGGGCCCAAATAAATTACCTTAAGTCTTTCTCCCCACAATTACAATTAGAAAAAAAGAAAAATTAAAATGCCACTGTTCAAAAGATATGTGTTTTCCTGTAAGTAAAGCTATTTATAACAGATGCTTGTCATATAGCTTGGGATTACAAGGAAAAATAGAAAGAAACAGTGTTATAGGGTTGTAATCCAAGGACATATAAAGCTGGGGTAGTAGGATTACAGCTAAGAGGCCATCTTGGGTTATATATAATTAATTTGAGGCTAGTTTGGAATACTAAAAGGAACTATTTCTTAAAGCAAACATCACCAAAACAAACAAATAAAAACAAACAAAAAATAAAAAGACATTTAAAGAAACAAATAATCCCCTTAATTTAGCTCATCACTGATTGAAATCTCTCTTCTGTATTATCTACACAGCTATGAAACTTGAACTCTTCTGCCAACCAAGAGTGAATACTGTTTGTAAGCCTGTGAGATACACATTTCCCCAGTAGATGCCTATCGCTTTTTCCATTTTCACAGGCCATTATGAATGTGCTTCATCAATGTGTGCCTTTGTAGACAGGTTCATTAGGATGCTAATCTAAAAATGTCCCCAGAAACATCCTGGCAATATGTGAAGTGTGCCATATGCATTATCTCCAGGCCCTTCCTACATTCTGTGTGGTTCTTTGTAAAGAGGGATTATGCAGATGTAAGAGAAGGATAATAGGAACAAGCCACTTATATACTAAAGCTATAAATAATATACATGTGAAACAGCCTAGCTATTGACAACATCACATCAGCACCTAGGGCTAAATTCACTCCTGCTTAGATGGAATCATGTTTTGTATTGCTGTTTTGAAAATCTCCAAGGAAAGATGAATTATTGTTATAAGTTCCAGAATGATCACTGGTGCTGGGACCTGAGTTTCATTTTGGGCAGGACTGTACTTCAGTCTGGAAAGAAGCCATCTGATGTCAAAACAATCAGCTTATCATGAGGCTTGGCTAGTCCATACAGTATGGGTTTCTCTGAAACCCCCAGCTCTTACTTGGTACCCTTGTCTGCCCCTATAATACCGTATACAGATACTTGGCTACAGACAAACTCTGGGTGTATTTTTCCTTCTTGTTATCACTTTCTGCCTTTTACACTCCTGATGATACTTGCCATCACCTCAGCCTAATTCATCCTAACTGCTGGACAATGGGTCTCAGGTTGAGTGAGAAACACGTTTAACTCTGCAAGGTGAAATGCAGCAAACATGTACCCTCCCCGGGTTCTCAGCCTCAGTTTAAGAAATGAGACGAATGTGGCTTTCCACATCTACATTTTGGCTGATCACGGCAAAGGATGCCTGCATCAGTAGGAGCGAGTTAAAAGAGATGAAGTTTCAAAGAATGGAAAGCACTAGGTTATTAGTAAGTTTCCTTTAATACCATGAATAAATGTTATTTAGAATTAATGTCATCTATAGGATCTTCACATTTAGTGTGAAAAGTCGCCTTCCCTATCAAACTATATTTATGCAGTATATACTTTCAAAAGTAGATTAAAACGATGGCTCTGCTCACTCCACATTATAAAATGCTCACTCTGTCAGTTTTTGAAAGCATGTATCATATGGGAAGGGAGATTTTCATCACTGTTACTGGCTGTGTAGAAACCAGAAGTGGCAGGAGCATTAGACACAATAAAAAACAAACCGGGTTGTTTCATGCCCAAATAACCAAGTACCCAGACTTAACTGTTAAAATAACAGGGATGATAGAAACCAAAATCTACCTTGAATCTCATTCAAGCCTTGAATGATTCTTTGAACTAGGTCCTGCTGTCACCAAAATCTTACTAGCCTGCTTTGTCTAACTACACTTGGCATGTCTTTCTGTATATCATCTATCTATCTGTCTGTCTGTCTATCATCTATCTATCTATAGATACACTTTCTTTCCTCCTTCCCTCCCTGATTCCCTCCCTCCCTCCCACTCTCTCCCTCCCTCTATGCCTTCCTTCTTTCTGATCTTTCACAGAGAAAGATGTCATGATAAGGATAACACAAGAATGCAGGTAATACATATGAAATGGTAGATACTTCCTTCTGGTATATACATCTAATTGGTTGGAGATATATGGATATATATGATGGAGGATTCCAGCTGTTTAAGATTTCAAATTTTTCCATTCAGTCTTTACTACTGATATTTTGGAGGGAAGGCTATCCATTTGTTTAAAATTGGCTTTCAATCCTCTATTCTCACCTACCCTGCTTCCAATGACGTTGGGTCCAGCTACTCATCCTGTCCCCACACTGTAGGACTGACTCCAAGTGAGTTTCCCCATCTATTATAAATCTAATATTATAACTATCAAAATTAATTCTCCCACATTCAGAATTCCTTCCACTGATCTCCTCTCCTTACATGTGGACAATTGGACAATTGCTAAGTCTTATATCCTTTATATACCTATCCCTTGGAAGACAAAACTTTCAGTTAAAGATCCTGTGTGTGTGTGTGTGTGTGTGTGTGTGTGTGTGTGTGTGTGTGTGTGTGTGTGTTTCTCATCAGGAGCTAATGACACCTATTTCAACAGCACCCACCTTCACCACCACCTGGGAAATCTACTTACTTTTGAAATTTTTTTTTCTGTTCATCAGAAATCCTGTTTGAACACAAGTATAGCTCATTAAGAAATGTTGGAGTCAGGTTGGATGCTCATGGGGTCTCATGAGGGATGCCTAAAATACAGAGACAATGGACTACATGGCTGAGGGGGAAACAGAAGTAAAATAATGTGATGAAGATGCTTAGAATATGATAGAATGATGCTTGTATCTTCAACAAAGAAAGCCATGAATATTCAGATTAAAGAAAAAAGGCTTGAGAAAATAACTAGGATTATACAGTCAATGCAGAGAAGGCTGGGGATCTAGTTAGGGACTCACAAAAATAGGCACCCTTTGGAGATCTTGGTCATATCTAAGAAATTTTCTGCTTTGGACTGAACCCTCCTCTGTTTGGACAGCTGGACAAATTGTAGGAATAGCATGGAAGGGAAAACTAAGGAGCATCGAGTGGGTATATCATTTTATTTTTGGTTGCCGTGTAGATGCTCTGATTAAGATGTAATTTTACAAGGCAGATAGACATGCAAATGTGGCCCAAGGTACCTTTTCATATTCAAATTTTCTTCCAAGGGATGATATATATTCACAGTGCCATGCTTTTTATATGGCATCTATCTATAGAAAAAGATTGAAGATTATGGAGTGGGATAAAAAAGAAGTCAATCCAAAGCAACGTCCCTGGCAATATTCTCCGACTAGAAATATTAAATAGGACTTACAAATGTCTTACACTTGACTATTCCATGATGTTAATGCAGATGTCTATTACAGAAAACATTTCAGGGAATTCTTTATCTGGTGGTAGAAATGAATGTATATCATAATATATAGATGCCACTTTCTTTTTAAGGTAACACTATAGAGGTATCAATGTTTCTCATAAGGACATCTACCTTTACAGAGATAATTGTACTACCCTTTTAAATGAACACATGCATATGCCAGAACTTGCACCTGTCATTGTCATCATGGAAACATGTCCAAAATATGAGCTACATTCCCCTTATTGAGGCAGTATTGTTTCCCAGATGAATTTTAATAATATTGTGGAAAGGAAAAATGAATTCTATGGAGACTTCTAAATTATTTAGTGAGGTTCGCTCAACTGCAATCGAGTAAGGCCACACACACACAATTGTGAGCTTCACTTGAGAAGGAGACAACAGGCAGGACATGTCAAGGTATAAAATGGAACATAAAGTAGGCATGTCTGAAGACAAACAAAGCACCCTGCTGCTGGCTCTTCAGTGTCTGTCACTGACATCACTAGTTTACAGTCACTATTTCTCTTTTTTTATAGCATTGTCTTCATGATGCACAGTAAGATCATGGAGTTCTCTGAAGATCATTCTTCATGTCTAATGTTTGTCTTGCTATTGGTACCACATGAGAAGACCCTGGTATTTTTAGTGCTAAGATACAGGATATACTGTAATTCTCCTCTTTGCATATTCAGAGATTGATGCCTGGGTGAAAAAAAAAGAAGTGCTTTGTCTCAGTAAATGTCTGACAAGTACATTTTCAGGCTAGACCAAAGTTGTGGTTCCTGCCCCTCATCCCTGCCCTCAGTGTCTGTGCTATGTCCTAAAGATGGTGCTGTCAACGTGTGTTAAAGCTGGTCTATTCTTTTATAAAGGAGGAAGTAATCTTTGAATTTAAACATCTGGGGCTTATATTGCCTTCTTTTTCTTCCCAGGAGATAAGTCTAGCTTGCTAAATAAAATAAAAATTTGGTAACTTCCTTACAGGATGTATCTCTTTAAATCAGTATATTATATGCCACATGCAGAATACCACTTCTCTCCATAGAACTAATATACATCTATAGCTAGTATGTGTGTTTCTTTATGAGTTTATGTGTACCACACATATTTGCAGGTGCCTGCAGAGGTCAAAAGTGAACATCAGCTTTTTAGGAACTGGAGTGATAGACAGTTTTGGATCCTGAGTGTTGGAGAGGGCTGGTACTGAGTGCTGAGAATTGAGCTGGGGTCTTTTACAAGAGCAGTAAACTCTCTTAGTGTTTGATCCATCTCTCCAGCCCCATAAACTAGTATCTTAATGTAATAACAGAAGGGAAAGTTTTCTTTATTCACAATGGTTGCTTTACCTCTTCATGTGTCCCAAGCTCACAATGAAACTAGTGCTTCCCTCCTAGTCAAGAGCCTGGAAAACATATTTATAGAATCTAGCAAAAGCTATCTGATGATAGAATGGGACTTGGCATGGAATTTAGAACACACAGTTAAGGAATCATAGTAAAAAAAAACAAGGAGAAAATAATGGATATCCCTAGATATAGAGAGTGCATGTTATGCAACTCTGGATGAGGCTGATGGTGGGGCAGGCTCTGTGCCCAGGCACAGGCCCTGGCCAAGCAAAGGATTCCCCAGGCCCAAGGAGGCCCCTGAGATGGTGTGTCATATGGTGATGATGGGAGGAAAATCCTCTTTAGTGTTCAAGGTGTAATTGCTTTGGCGTTCTCTTGATTTAACTTGAACTGGCCCAGTATGAAACTTCAGCTGGAAAGTGTCATTGTTTGGATTGGTTAAGAGCAGTTTTTGAATTGAATTCCACTGCAATTTGAGAGCAGGCAAAGCTTCCTGCTATATCCAGCAAGTTCCAGAGAGAGCATTGCTCTTGTGATTGCACATGAATGTACAGAAAGACACATTCACATATTCAAATAAATGCACATGCATGTGAATTGAGCAAGGAATTGTAAATTTTTATTGCTAGAATAGTTCATTCTATAGTCAGCAGTTATGTTAGTTCTCATAGAAAACAATGAAAAGAGCAGAACATGAGTAAGTTATAAATTTATACAACCTAGACCTCTTTCTTAACCCTCCTTACTCTAGAGATTTCCTGAGCTTCCAAATCCTACAGAAACCTTTTGTTGAATAGGGTGTGCACATGGACCTCTCAAAGCCCAGCCTATCATAAAAATGCATGCTGGATCCTCTAGTTTGTGAGAAATCCCACAGGTTCACAGAATAGCTTGTTACCTTTCGTGCCCAGTAATAACTGAGAGGTTTTTCATTATACACTTTGATAAACTTATCCAAATCTAGTACAGACAAAGAGATAGATGTATTTCTTTACTATAAAAGGTATATATATATATAGTGTTATTTAATATTTGGCATAAAACATTAAAAGCAGAAAATGCTAATATATCAAAAACTTGCTAAAGATTTAGGGATATGCCCCTAAAAATAAATACAACAAATCTATAATATGAATTTTGACCATAGATATTGCTATATGTAATAGTAGTATATCACAACTACTTTAGGTAGAGAAAATGGTGTTGATCTTGGTGATAGTGACAAATATATATATATATATGCACATGTATATGTGTACACACATATATATGCTCATATACACACATATATACACATGCATATATATGAAAGAGAGACAGACTGACAGACAGGAAGAGACAGAAAATATGAACATTAGAACACTTAGAGGAAGTGAGTCTACTAGGATTTTACTGTAATCCAAACTGAAAACCTCAATGATATTTAAGTTGCTGTCTATGTCTTTGTAAATATAAATTTTAGAAGCAAAGCAAAACCTTGGGTAATTACACCTCACCTGAAATTTGTGAATGAAGCTTGATTCATCATTTTTGACTTGCTTTGCGTTATGTGTACCCTTATGTGTTACCCTCCTGGCACCCCATGCCATGCAACTAGTATTTATGCTGCTTCTGTCTTCTGCGGCATGTGCTCTAAGCAAAAAGAGGCATAATTATAAATCCCCATCCACTAAATTGATAATGACTGTACCCAATAGTTCTATTTCATTGTCTGACCCTCCACATAGGAAACCAATTGGTGTAGATGCCATTCAGCATGTTTAAACCTTACAAATGCCAGGAAAACAGCTGTCCCTGGTTCCTTGCACTTAGTACTGCATTTTAACATCTTCTCAAAGGACTGTCTATCCATCTAGGCACAAGAAAACCAAGGACGAGAGACTGTATAAATCTGTTTCTATCACTACCCAATAAGTGTATGAAACAAAACAAAACAAAACGAAACAAAAACACAGCAAACTTGAGTCATACTCTTTCTAGACAGTCACTAAAAAGGGGAGGGTGTTGGTAGTGGTGGAAAGATGGCTCATTGGGTAAAAGCATGTTGCATGCTAGCAAGAAGACATGAATTCAAATTCCAAGAACTCACATAAATGCAAACTTACAGGGTGTTGTGAGGCAGAATCCCTGGGAGTTCATGGTCTAGGCAGATGCAGTGGAAAAAAACCAATGAGACCTACTTCAAGGAAGGTGGCTGGGGATGACAGAAAACAGGTTTGGGGAGAACTACATTTGTGTTGCTGAATAAATTGTTGAAGACCGGAAAGAGAACCATGTAATATAAAATGTCTTCCCTGCCATCTCTATATCTACAAGAGCAGATCTAGTGACACATTGGTTCTTTTCTCTGTCATTGACATTAAGAAGTAGAATTGTTCCCCTATAGGCTTGCTTTCAGTTGAGACACTCTTGGGACATGGAGGACCCTTTAAAAGGTCGAGGCTTGTGTGATAAAGCTAGGTTAGTGGGGCCGTGCTTGGGAAGGGGATGTGAGGATACACACACTTCCCATTTCCCTTTGCTTCCTGGCTGTTTCCACATAAACAGCTCTTCTGCCATGTGTTTCCAACCTCAGTAGATTCCTGTGATAACCCCTCAGTCAACAGAACCAGTTGACTGTGGGAAGAAACTGTTCCTTTTATGATATTTATGCCAAGGATTTTGCCAGAGCTAGGAAAATCTGACTTATAGTTATGCAGATGGCCTCCTTAACTCCAAGACCACAAGAAACATATGCAGCATAATAATGAGAAAACTTACATTTTTGTTTTCAAAAAACACAATTACAAGGGAGTACTGAATGCCAGGAAACAAACGTAGTACACTGAGGCTCATTTCATGTCCTTAGTTTCTACATGCCGTAACTATGATGACTTGAATATGAAGAAAATCCCCAACTCTTTAGATAAAGTCAAATTAACAATACTGGAGTAATTTTCAATGGGAATAAAGACTATATCTTACTCTGCATTTTATATTAAGATAGTAGTAATACCTAGCTTTTATGGATGATTTCCCCTATTTTTTCGATTAAGAGATTCCCTCAAAGACTGCTAATGTGGTAATTTGGCTTTGAGAAAGTAAGCTAAGGAAAGCAGTATTACATCAGCATCACATATTTTTGGAAACAGATCACATTTCTCTTTCATAACGGTTTGGCCCCTGCACCTGTGACTATAGTAACAGTGGAAAGACCACTAAGTCTGCAGCAAATGCATAGCTGAGTCCACTCCCCCCCTAAAAATACAAATTATTAAACGCAGGAAGAATCCCATGAGACTTTTCTCTGATGAAGGATGAATAGACAGCACTTGTAAAACCTCAAGGAAAACCCTTATAACAAGAGCAAAGGACAAGAGGCTTGGGAAGATTGAGGATAGCTTGTAGGTAGACTGTGACACTACTAGGTACTTAGCCAGGATCCTAAAGTTGTAAGAGAGGCAACTCTTCATCTTTTCTCTTATACGAAAACAGACATTTGACCAATTTAATGGAAAGATTTGTGCAAACACAGCTAAAATCCTTATCTTTCAATGAATGTGTCTTCTAATCTTTCCTGGGTAGAAACTTGTGAGCCTTTCACACCTCTATACTAAGGATTAGAAAACAAATAGATGCCCTGGGTCTTGGATTTGTGACGAGAGGTGTACTGAGAAAGTACCTGTTCAGCAGATGAGATCCACACTGCTGTCATTTATTGAGCACCTATTACACACATGCCTATTGTTTCTGGAAATTTCTCAGCAATGCTAAGGGAATGGCAACCTTCTCTCCCAATCTGTGAAGCCCAGGTTCGGAGTCGTCTAGGGTTTTTCCTGTGTGATCTCACCATAAGGGAAGATGTTACTCTTATTTTTCCACCTCATGGTTTTCCCTGGAAATTCTGTGAATAAATGTTGCTTTTAGAGTTGAGCATGCAAGTGGTGTGCACAACATGAAGAAAGAAAAGGAAAAAAGAAAAGGGTTCTAATGTAAGCACTTGTTTATTTCAGCCTACTCATACAATGAACAGGTTTTACATCTGCTCTGTTTTCAACTAGGCTTTGGCTCCATGCAGCATCGTGGGAATGAGTCAGACTAGGTAGACAGAGAAGCACCCACAGGGGGAAATCTTGAAGTTTGGAGACTTCTTTCTCCCAAGTAGAGTGTTGGTAGCATGGGCAGTAATCTTATTGAACAAATGTAAGGGTGATAGGTCTCAGAGTAGTGATCTGGAAAATGTCTGTTGTACGTTGCTAAGTGCTAAGGAATCTCACAAATCAAATAGGTCTCTACAGTTTATAGTCTTTAAAGGTAGCTTCTGGGCCCTGGGATGTTATAGAAATGCTCATCTTTGAGACACGCAACCAATTCAAGTGAGCGACCCAAGATGGGGCTTTGATGTGAATCCTAATCAACCATTAAATAAATCAAAAGGTGAGGAATTTGGTGTAAACTGAGAAGCATTCCTGCTCCAACTGAGTCAGTCTTACAGAGAGGGCAGGTAAGATAGCTTGAGAATGCTTTGCTATCCATGATACACAATTGCTAGTGCAACCCTTAGCCCTCCAGCATGCATACTCCGTCTCATCTCCCATCCGTCTCCCACTTCCAGCATCCTCTCTGTAGTTACAAGTCCACGAATGGAAAAATATATTAAAGCCATTTTTCCTTATGACAAATTTATAGTGTAAGGTCAAATGTCCACTTAGGAAGAGTAATGCATATAGCCCTGCTATGAATTAGGAAGAGAGTGAAGAGATTCCCACCAAGGATGGGTAGAAGTGATGGGGGAGGAAATGAACAGAAGATGCAGCTTAATGAATGTCAAGTAGCATATATATATATATGCTTACCAGTAAGGACTGACAATACACAGCATTAGAACAGAGGATTGTTGCCCAATGAGCTAATAGCTTCTCCTGTGGCCTATTACATGACAGAGATGACTTTAGCATTTAAAGAGAATATGACATCATGACAAAAGTTTTAAGTATGTGCTATAAAAGTTATTTTTAAAATAAAGTTGGGTAGTAGAATTTTCTTCAACAGAGTGCTTAGGAGCATAGTTAGACAGACATGTAATTGTTATTAAATCTGTCTGTCTGTCTATCATCTCTCTCTCTCTCTCTCTCTCTCTCTCTCTCTCTCTCTCTATCTATCTATCTATCATCTATCTACCTAATCTATCATCTATTTTTCTCGCTCTCCCTGTGTGTGTGGCTGTGGACACCTGCACATAAAGGTGCACTTGTTGAGTCAGAGGACAATTTGTGGGAATAAGAGCTGGGTTTCTACTTCCACAACATGGCAACTGTAGACTGAATTCAGGTCTTCAGACTTGGCAGCAAGCACCTTTACCCACTGCACCATATTACCAGTCCAGTTGGCCTGGGATTTGGCCAGGTATAATTTCACAGAATCTGTCTTTACTGTATATATTTGCTTGCTTCTGCCTCACAATCACCATTAATATACTAGACCCACTTGAAACACTCTACTTAGCAAAGGAAACCAAACCAAAGCAAGGGAGCTACACATTTGCATAAATACTTTTCATTTGGTTTCCTACTGTGTACAAAGCCAACTCTTTAAAAATGCAATTACTCCTACCATGGCCTTTTTGCAAGCCTTTCATGGCATAGATTGTGACAAACACAGTGTTTTAGAATCATATGAGATACCATGCTTAGTTTCTGGCAGTCATCGTGTTTCATATAACTATTGTAATGTGTGTTATTTCCTGCCAGGTGCCTGGTTCTCACCACTGTCTCTGCCCCCAAATAACACATGAGACACTATATTAATTATGAAGCTGTTGGCCATTTGCTATGGTTTCTTAATGGCTATCTCTGACTTAATTATTAACCCATAATTACTAATACATATTTTATAAGGTCTTATCTTACTGAGAACACCAGACTTGTTCCCTCTCCTCCCAGGATCACATGACGACTCCCTACTCTTTACTGCATTTTCCAGAATCCTCCTTGACTCTTAGTCCCACCTATTTTGCTTCCCTATTGGCCAACAGTGCTTTATTTATCAACCAATCAGACAAACATATACACAGACGGACTTCCCCCATCAAACTATATTATTTGTCAGAAACCTGTTGAATGTTTTCTAAACATTAACCCATTTTACTCATCAAAATCAATTTCATAGATAAGGGAAGTGCTGATAACATAGGTAAAGAGATGTCCTCAGTTGTACAATAAGCAACTGAGTGGGCATTTTCCAGGTCTGTATAAATGATTTGTGATTTTAATCATGATGCTTTGTGACCTGCTTTATAAAGCACATGTCCAATTAACTGATCAGTTCTTAAAAGTGATTCACTAGCTTTAAGTGATGGTTTTGCTACTTAGGTGTCAACCTGAATTTTAAGTTATATGTACTTAACCTCAAATGAAATTATGGAGCCTGGAGAGGGGGTTCTCAGGTTAAGAGCACATGCATTTCTTGAAGAGGACCAGAATTTAGTTCCCAGCACACATAGTGGGCAACTACCAACCACCTGTGAGATTGGGGATCCTCGGGGATCTAAGTCTCTCTTCTGGCATCCATGGGCACCTGCACATACATGTACACACACACACACACACACACACACACACACACAATTTTTAAAAAATGAACACACTTCAAGCACATGATACACATATACACAGTTCCTAATTTCGAAATGCATTCCTGGACTGGGGAAGTTAATTAGTAGTTTACTTAGCTGGTATGGTTCTGAGGCAAAAACCCAAGTCATTCACATGTCAAAAATACATAAATAGATAAATAAGTAAATAAATAAATAAATAAACAGGCACACAATGGTTTCTTAACAGGGGAAACTACATACACACGTTGGGACTCTGGCTCCTGTGAACTAATGCTTGCTTTTCCTGAGTTACACTGAGCTCACTTAAGTTTTGGCCAGAGTTATATAGAGCAATTAAAATAGCCTTCCATCAATTTTCTTTGTTCATTGTAATTATTTCTTTCAACCAGTCCTCACCCAGTTCCTTGACGTTTCTTCCTGGCTTCTCAGCAGAGCTTTGGGTCACAATTGTTCAGGGGCTCGCTCTGGGTCAGTGTCCTTT
Organism: Mesocricetus auratus; assembly: GCF_017639785.1. Classification (NCBI taxonomy): domain Eukaryota; kingdom Metazoa; phylum Chordata; class Mammalia; order Rodentia; family Cricetidae; genus Mesocricetus; species Mesocricetus auratus. The sequence continues at coordinate 84,193,478 of NW_024429266.1, forward strand.
GGGTTAGTCCCTCTGTTTGCCCTGCCTTCCTGATATGCCAGCTGAGGGTACTGTATTTCCAATTCTGACCTGTTCTTGGGAAGAGCATTCACTGGTCCCAAGATAGATGGTGAACAAAGGTTGCTTTCATACCAAAGATGCTCAGAGATGGTCTGAATTCTTGTACAATTTAAAAAATCTTGGCTATTGTTTATGAGTTTCTGTTAAGACCCTTAGGGAACTCTTTTTTTCTATTTGTATTTAACTCTGTCATTTTTAAATTAGGATGTTCTAATAATGTCAGTAGGCTACACAAAAAAAGTCTGGTTGCCAGTGTAAAATGGTATATAGTCTTAATAAATTTATGAGAAGCAGAGGAGCAGAAAGGAGAGAGTAAGGAGCAAAGTGTAAGAGAATTATCACAACTACCTCAGATTCTTCATTCTTTCCCCACATACTCTGAAAAATAGCATCTGAACGATGAAAAACATCCATGCCGGAGGGGGTGGCTAGTATACTCCTCTAGACTATTGCTAGAGGAGAGTTCAGTCATCTTCTGGGTAGGAGTAGGGAGTTGGTACATTAGAATCAATTCTCCATCTCTGGTAAACTTGACTTTATGCTAAATTCAAAGGAGTGGCAACTATTTGGTGAAGGCAAGGAGCTAGCTGGGGTATGTTAAATTCCTGACCAATCAGATTCTTAGTTAGGCCAAATATAGATATATTTTTCTCAGCTTGTCATTTGACTAGAATTACTGAATCTAAGAGAATGAAGAAGAACCTGGTCTAAGAAAAATACAGAAAAGGTATGATTGTTTGTGTGTGCGCTTGAGAATGCACCACACACCACGTACGTTTGTGTGTGTGTGTAGATGAGTCTGATGTCTAATGCAGTTATCTAAACAAACTCCCCCTCATAAAAATGCACCAGATGGTGCCATGAATGAGAAAAAAGGCTGAGGGCATTTGAGTCACATGCCACATTAGCTGTATTGGTCTGAATACAAATATGTACATTTTTAATCAGTTTAACATATAACTTTGTTTTATTCTTGTTAGTACATTAAAGGTAAGTGGTAATTGGTCTCTTTTACAGATTTTACATATTATTTTAATAAAATGCAAAAGTAATTTACAAGAGAAAAGGAATTCCTAGCAGTTCCAGGAAACACACACACACACACACACACACACACACACACACACACACACACCAAATGCATAGAAGCTGAATGACTTCCTGAATGTGTTACAGGTAATTTTAATGTTAGAACCATGATTAGAATGTAGATTCTCTGACTTCATGGCCTGTTACTATCCAAAAGAGATTTATATGGAAAAATAAATCTATTTAATCTATGGTTAATTCCCAATGAAATGCTGAAATAATAGCATGCTAAGTAATATCCTTAAAATTATTTGTACTCATACAAAGTGAATTAGAAGATTCAGTCTAAGGAGTAAATGAGCATTTCTAAGTCTCCAGTGGTATTATGCCATAGTGAAGGATCTGAGTACACTCAGTTGTGGGATAACAAAGTTCAAACTTCAGAAAACCTTTCCATAGTTATCAGACATTGATTTCTGAATTTCTCTATTGCTAAAGGCTGAATGTGCATTCTTATTTGGAGGTCATGAGGTCAAGGCTGATTAATATTCCAGCCCTGGTTACACGGGGTCTGGAGAGCTTCTTTGCCCTTCTGCTGTGGGAAGGTAGAGAAGCAGGCTCTTACCAGATAAAAGGCAGTTGGCACGCTGTGACATTAGACTTCACGGCTGGCCTCCAGAAGAGTAACACATCTATTCCTGTTTTTAGATGCTAGACAAGTCTGGTGCCTTGCCATAGCAGCATAAATGCTCTAAAATACTTAGTGGAGGAAGGATAGACATTTTCTTGTTGTTGTTGTCCTAGGTTTAGCAATGCATGTTCTCTTCTCTTTCAAATGGTTTTCGGACTGGTTGTCACTGGATTGGCTGGCAAGGATATGCAAATTAAGACGATGGTGCCAAGCAATGAGCCTACAAGCAGATGTCTGAGATCTAGTTCTGACCTTCCAGACATAAGCTGAACACATCAACAGATAAAATTTGTCGTGTTCTGTTGGTATTTCACTTCCACACCACTGGGGCAAAATGGAGCTTTTATTTCCAGGAGCATCCACTGAGAGCAGGATGTCCTAGGAAACACACAGGATGAACAGGAGCTTCTACAAAACTGTTGTTCCAGAAGCAGTTTTTGTTCCTACCCATTTTATTTTCTCTTTACAGAGAAAAAAAAAGTCAAGGAGCAGGGAAATCTTCAAAGCTGACATCCATATGACCATACCGAAAACTGGCAAAACGAAAGTAAACATATTTTTAAAAGGGCTGATACCGTGCCTCAGATTTCCTCACAGAAATATCTGTCACAGCTCTCAACTGACCATCTGGGTTTTGATGTGGAAATCTCAGTCCTTATTAGAAAGGAGATTCCGTCAAAACTTGAAGAAATAGTCAGATTGCAAAGATATCGGTGTCTCTGCTCGAACTGAAAGGTAAAACAAGGTGACCTTGTCCCTAGTCTATCCTAGGTTTTTAAAAATCCTATCTCCCTCTGTTTATTTGCATAACCCAACACTTTAAGTAATGTTTTCCTAACCCTTGGTACTTCTCAAGTGGATGGAGAGGCCCATACCTCACTCCCCAGCAGAGGCCTTAGTACAAAAAGTATTTTACAGCATGCTGGTAAGTACAGTTAGAGGTGATTCTCAAAGTATCAGAGTGCCCGCATAAATCCAATTGTGAATATTATTATTATTACTACTACTACTGCTATCAATCACATCGTAACTCTTTTGCCGTTGGTAGTAAAATTTTCAAAGTCATCACTTAAATACTAACCTATTGACTAACTATAGTGAATTATTTGGTTCCAAATGTCTTTCCTCAGGGTGTATCACCCATTCACCCCTCCACTAACACAAGGAAAGGTAGAGACTTCACTCAAAATGCTTCATGTGTATCAATTCAGAAATTTCAAAATAAAGTGAATTTTAAGGTAGCAATAAGAAATAAACCCCTCATTTATTGATCTAGGGCTGGTCTTAAATTTTTAAAGGGGTGTGTGTTTGTGTGTGTGAGTGAGAGAGAGAAAGACAGAGACAGAGACACAGAGATAGATAGACAGATAGACAGATACATAAAGTAATACATTTAAAGTGATTTTAATCTAGCCATTGCTCTGTACCTTGTCTTAACTTACAAAACAACCATTACTAAAATTGTTAAAAGGGCATGGTGGTGTATGTTAAACATGCTAGCCAAATAGAAGTTGCCAGGAACTGCACTTCTTTCAAGGAATTATTGTGTTGAGGGTACAAATTTAGTAGGGGTGAGGTTAATAGGATTTTGGAATATGGGTGGGTTAAAATTTCTTCTGTCTACAATAGTGTAAATATTCTTCAATATGTTGAAGGCTAAGTTTATTTACCTATTAAGTGTGAATAATATATGTGTTAGAAAGAGTACAGCGATAACTGGAAAAGGCAATCTAAAATGATGTGTTCAGCCATATTACTATCATTAATACCATGTATAAATAATAAATTTTATATATGTTCAATTATTAATAACATTTTGTAATTAATAAAATTTGCATATCTGTAAACATATACACAGAGAGAGGGAAAAAGACAGAGAGAGAGAGAGAGAGAGAGAGAGAGAGAGAGAGAGAGAGAGAGAGAGAACCTGACCTGGCATCATGTAGCATGACAGGAGAATCTAAATAAATCTAAGTATCTAAGTTTAGGCTGAAACTTTTGTGTCTGGAGGACCCCCACATAGCATTCTGAAAAATGTCTCCATGAGGAACGAGTGATCTACTTGTTTTGAATCTTTTCCATAGACAAACATACAGAATTTAATTCATTGTCATGATCTTCTACCAAGGAAATTTTCTTCTGGCCAACATCAAACACCACTGGTGTGGCTCTTATCTCTCACATTTTTCCATGGATCAGTTAAATACCTGTGGTTTACAAGTGCAGAAAATAGGATATTTTGGACTGAACTTGGGCACTAATGAACTAAAAAATGTGTATGTATATGGAAAAAGGGCCTATGGTTCCCATAGTTCCACTGGAGAGGGAGGTCAGGCTGTGTTCCCTTGGGTCTGCCCATACCCTTGGCCCTCTCCCAACATCTCATGAAGCTGTCAGGCCCGAAATCATGAAAGAGATCTCTGGAACCTACTATTCAGGGGGAAGAGTGAAGTATTTGTAGCTATAGTCAGAAAGAAATGTTTTTATTCAAAAATAAGTTTTGAAGGTGTTTTTGAAAGAATGGCCTAAAATATGGTGTAAGCGTGACTTTGTTTTCAAGATTGAAAAGAAAAAGAAAAGCCTCGGCAGAAATAACTCACCGTGTTAGGCAGATAACCTTCAGACAACTGGAAAAACCAAACCTGCTAGTCAGAGATATAAAAAAAATATCAACTTCTACCTTACGTTGCCAAGGAGACTGTGTAAACAGACTTAAACAAAGAGAAGTGGCTGGCTGGCAGTGGGGCTAATGTGGAAAAGCTCTTCATTGTTGTGTGACATGCTTCTTTTCAAAGGTCTAGAGGAGGTGGCAGGCAGAGAGGGAGGAAAACAAGAATGGGGATTTCTTTTTTTTAATCTCAAAGTGAGCTGTGAGAGAAGACTGACAGTGTGTACCTCTTAATAAACAACCTAAAAACAAAGCTTGCAAGCCTCGTGCATTGTATGAAGTCTGTTCATATGAAATTTCCAGCACTTAGAATGACCATCTGAGGAAGTCTTGGCAGGGGATCGTTTCATTAGACTTTCTGCCTGATAGCTTGGTGCTTCCTTGATCAAACAGTACCTAGAGATAGGGAGAGGGATGAGAGCTAAGTCCAGGTCTTAAGGAAGTCATACTAAGTCAAGGCAATCCCATACAACTGTCTCTCTTCATCCCTCTGAGGCTGCTTCTAACACAGTTCCATGTCCAACAACAATTATTTCTCCATCATTATTGAATACGCTCAATACAGATGGGGCATTCTAGGGAAAAACAATGAAGTTACAAGTATTCCTGTGCCCTCAGTATGCTCATACTATATGATACACAAAAGTGCTTTATTTATTATTAATTTATTTATTTAAGCGTTTGGAAAGAAAGAGCTTGTGAGTTTATAGCATCATGTATCCACAGGATTAAAAAATGTACAAAACTATTAAAAAAGCCAATAAAAAAGTTCATGGAGAGCAAGAGTGCATAGAGTTTGAATTTTTTCCTCCATTTAATCTTCGTTTCCAGATTGTCTATAATGTGGCTGTGTGGATTTATTCATGTGGTGAGAATTCATCGCTTATTAATGTGAGTCTGATTTCTGGCTTTGATTTGCAGCTTATTTGCCTGGCAAGTTTGGAATGACTAAGTTTGACAAAGCCCAGATATTAAATAGTTCTTTATATATTTTCTATTTGCTTGTAAGTAGTTGCTGTTTTTGTATTATTTTTTCTCCAAACAGCAAATGCCTTTCTTAATGTTTCTTTCCAGACTTTTCATCATAGAAGTGCTTTCATTAAAAGGAGATAAAGTAACATTTCAAACCTGTTCATGCTTCATTGACTTCTTTTCACTCATATAGACAGTGAATGTGAGAATTGGCAGTTATATATTCAAAGACAACAAGTTCTTTTAATAGTTAAGTCGTCAGTAGATGAGAAATAGAAACAAGACTGGGGACTTAAGTCATTCCCCTACATTGTAAGTTCAAAAAACGGGTTACTCTTCATAAGGAGACAGCCAGACACGCAGCACTCAAAGCTGGCCTGTCGAATTAATAATATACCCCTTTTCTATCAAACTATTCCCAACCTGAGTTGTTAAACAGGTTGTTTTTTTCTTTATGGGCCCAGAGGCCTTCACCAGGCAGCCCTTTCATCATACAGCACAGATAAGTGTAAGTGCTACTAAGTTACTATCTTATAACTCTGGAGCACACCATCTCTTCACAGAAATGGCTTCAAAGTTACAGCCATATATTTCAAACTTCTTTCCAGAGAGTCATCATTTTGGGCTTCCAATGCAAGGCAGTGGAATCCTAACACTGCCTCGTCAGCCTGAAGAGTTTATAAATAGTCAGATCCTTCAAACTCTCTGTATCCAGACTCTGCATTCTTGTTCAGCAAGATTGACAAGATTAGTCTAACAATGTTGATGTCTTCCTTTGAGAGTCCAACATGTGTATTTGTAATTTCATGTATGTTAATGAGAATGAGGAAACAATTTCAGTGAAGAGTGGATCTTTAGGTAGATGTCTGAGGCCCCCTCTAATCAAAAAGGCAATACAGGATGAAGCCCCAGGGTCCGTCTTTCTTTGCCTCCCATCTTACCTCTTTCCAACTTTTCTCTAGTCTCCTTTAAGTTTCCCATTTCCCCTTCCTTTTCTCTTTTTTCCTGCTTCCTTTCTTCACAAAGGACAGACATTTTCTTACATTCCTCTTTTCTATGGCTTAGCTTAAAACAAGAATTCTATCTTACTGGTTGTTGGTCAACATCTGCAGATGTGAGAGAATTTCAGAAGAAGAGATTGGAAGTAACAACCCCCTCCCCCAATCCACAGTAGAAAACCGATGATATCCCCACCATCTGCCTGCTCACAGGCTGGGAGTGGGCAGAGAACCAGCTGGAGGCACAGCCCAGCCCAGGGCAGGCGTCCAGAGCTTAGGAGTCCTAGAAGCTCTTGATGTCCCTCCAGTCATGTACATTCACAGGGGAAATGCTTTCACTTTGTGTTTGGTGAAGGGAAAATCTTCACTCTAAAGCAGGGGAAGGGGCAACGCAGAGTAGGGGATGGCATTCTAAACTCCAAGTCAGGGCTCTTTAGTGTTTACAGTTGGTGCTCTTGTACAGTTGCAGGATTTCAGTTCTGTGACTCAGCCATTTGAGTTTTTTTCCTCATTTGGCAAACTGGGTGAGGGTCTCTACCCTGAGAATTCCAGGACTCTTATACAAAAATCTATGCAGAATTGAGAGATGAATGAGAAAAATGAGTAGCGGGAGGTTTACTTTGCTTTGTAAGGCAAGAATTGGGTATGTTTGCACCTTTCCAGCATTTCTGAGAGGCACGATTTCAGTTAGCAGAGGGGATAAATGCAATGTATCCTCTATCCACAGGTTTAGGAAGACTGAGCCAGAGTAATGATGTCTGCTCAAAGACTGGGGGTGAGAATTCTATCCACACCCTTCATGGCACCATCCTTTTGTCCACTCGTGTATCAAACCAAAATCAGGGTCACTGTGCAATGACTCTAGTTTGGGAACTAGAAGAACATCACTGACTGGTCCCTGGAAGTGCCCCTGAAGCTGTGTGGGGAATCCACAAACCAGCAGACATCAAAGACAGAGTGTAATCTACACAAAAAGCTGTCTTTTATCTTTGTGTACTATTTGAACATCACCCGGTATATACCACTTAATCCTAACTGCTAAATGAAAATCCAATGACACTGACTCCTCCATCTCTAAACTTAATGCCATGAAACATAGACTATAGACACTTCAGATTGTAGAAGAAGGCAGGATTGGTATAGAGTACACAATTTTTAAAGTGGCTGCCCAACTAGAAGTCCTAATACATTTTAAAACTGAGAGTCTTTGACCAAGACATACATTTGTGAATTTAAGAATGCATAACTGCATGATGTATGTGTGTACATGTATCTAACAGAAGCTCTAGGGAAAATGCAAATTACCTTTATCTTCCTGGTTGTTCTATGTTGAAGCTATCTAGTACACTTTCTCACCTATTATATGGGTTATATTCAGTTTTCTTTTTCTTAAATTAATTGTTCCTTTGGGCTGTGTGTGTGTGTGTGTGTGTGTGTGTGTGTGTGTGTGTGTGTGTGTGTTTGGTGTTTTTCATGTCACTTAATACTTCCTGATAGTTGGTCAGCCAGCAAGTCTGGTGTGGGCATAGAAGTCTGCAGAATGGCCTACAATCCTACCCCTAGACTCTGAGTTGGGCTCTCTCCGGAATGATTTGAGGCCAAAGGCACATCCTGTATCCACAGGGGTGGGGATGCTGGGACTATTCATCCAATCTGCCACTTGAGAAAGCATTTTTTTCTGTCTCAGGCAGTATCTCCTTCAATGCAGTTTATGAGGATGAGTGGAGGCGGATCCTGCTGACAATTTATAATAGCAGGTGAGTTCATCATGAAGTCCAGCCTGGGAGTCTCCTCATTATCACCTTTCCAAAATTTAGGACTAAAACCATCTAGAAGGAGGAGAACGATACACACATACATACACATACACACACACATATATGGTATAAGATGTATGACATATCCTCACCATTATTTCTCTGGCCTCTTTTATTCTTTGAGTCTCTGCAGGCAACATAGATTGTGCAAATTCCCAGAGAGAAAAAAAAATTACCAAGATAGCCACTGTTTCAAAAATCACATCACTTCATAGCAACATCCCCTTCAGTAATCTGATCTTTCTAGGGTTATGTAGAACAATTAATTCTCTTACTTCACAAAGCAAGGTGACTGTGTAAGTTAAAAAAAAAACATTCAAATCCACAACTGTCCAGTAAGGAGAGTGGTTTTTCTCTTCACCGTTCCCAGTGTGTCAATGAACCTGAGGAAACTGAATTGCTCCCCACAACCTTCTTTGTCACTTTTAGATGACCTGTTTAACATTCTCCACTAGATTTTTATGGCTTTGTTTTGCTGTCTGGTGGGATGGCAGAACTACATGCCCACGTGAACACAGGATTCCAAAGTTATTTCAGCAGTTTCCATGGCAAAGGTGGACGATGGTCAACTCTAATCCAGCAGCAGGGGCAGAGCAAAACAGAACAGGACCACGCCTACTCTGACATCTCTCTCCAGCAACTGCCTAGTGTGGAGGATGCTGACAATAATTAGGCAAACAGAATGCCAAACAATTGTGGGAAAAGCTGTCAAACATTTTGTGTTATTATCCTGTGCACAGGCCTGTGATTTTAGCATCGTAGGGAAAGCACAGCAAAAGGAAAATTTCAACAGTGACATTTTGTTCAAATTACAAGCCTCGGCATCCCTGACTGCCTTGCACACTGGCATCTCCAATGTCAGATGTAATATTCGGCAATTTGTTCCCTCATTAAGCGGCATGTCTGGGATGGGTCGTAGCCACTGTTGCCAGCTACTGCTGTGCTGAGGACAAGAACACAGTGCTTCTCAAAGCACGAGGAGACACGTTCCTTTATTCAGACTAACCAGGGTCATGCTTGTTGAAATTAGAATCTTTTGCACATAACCTCACTTACTATCCTTTTTCCCCTCTGTACCAAAGACACTATTTGGGGTTATGTATTTGATTATGTATACTTTAAGGACTGATCTTTTCAGCATAAAGTCAAATCCCTGATTCTAAGGATTCAGGCATTATGCTGGTCTGCCTCTGTCACCTGGCAGAATGTCCAGAGTTCTGTGATTCGGTAGTCTGCACGCAGGTGCAAAGGACCCCTTTAAGAGACAGGTACCGTCCACTTATCTTTCTCGCTCTCTTCTCTTCTGCTCACTTCCCCATTCTCTTTCCTGCTGTTTCCCTGGGGTGGACAGGACTTTTCCTGTCTCCCTCTTCTCTTCTGTCCTCTCTCTGTCTCTTAGTATCTCTTTTCTCTTTGCTTCCCCCTCCCTCCTCTTTCTAATAAAACTTCTCTCTTAAGCTCTGTCTGCGTGGTGTATTTGTCCCTGCCTGGGTCACACTCTCCTGCCATGGAATCCACCAAGGTCCCCCATGCAAGGTCCCCCTCGTGCTTTATCATAACACTGATGGCATGCCACGGTGGCGGTAATTGAATTAGCAAGAACAAGAAATGGAAATGATAAAATTCTCACGGTTTCCATAGTGTCTGGTACCATTTTAATGGATAGTCATAAACCCAGAAGAGTGCTTCAGAGAGACATATTTCAAGTGGAGAGGGGAGAATATCCCATGGATAGTTTCTAAGTTAGGCTTGGGATGATGGGCATCGACACCAAAAACAATAAATAACCAGTCAGTAATGAACTTTGTTAATGAACTAGAGAATTGAGCCTGAAGTTCTGAGCAGGAACTCTTTCAATACCAAGGTGAAGCAGCCTTCCCACCACAAACACCTGGATGTTTAAAGATTTATGATTGGGGTCTTCTCATGATGGGGAATACCATAGAGACAGCTGACCTGAGCTAGAGGGAACTTAAGGATTATGGACTGACAGCTGGGAACCTGCATAAGACCAAACTAGACCCTCTGAAAGTGTTTTGGTCCTGTCTCAGCTTGGTATGTCAGACTTTGTTGACTCCCCAAGGAAGGCCTTACCTCCTCTGAAGAGTGATTGAGGAGCAGGAAAGATGAGAAGGGATGGGGAGAAGGGGAGGGAGGGGAAACTGTGGTTGGTACGTAAAATGAAAAATAAATTTTTAAAATAAAAAACATTTAAAAAAAGATTGGGGTCTTTCCTGTTTCCATTAGCCTGTCAACATAAGGATTCCCACAAGAGAGAGACTTACTGGATGGGTAGTCCTGTCTTTCCATCGCATTATCAGAACTCTCTCCTGCTCATTTCTTTGCCTTCCCATATTTACACTCACAATGGAACCATTCTACATAAGGATCTCTATGGTCCAGGTTTAGATAGTGTCACCAATGTCACATGCCTTTCTGTTTTCTTCATTTCTCATAGGCAGCTTTTGAATTTTAAGAACAACAAATAGCCCCAGCATATAGAGAAATTGACCCTCAATTTCCCCATCAACATGCATTTCCCTCTGTCATTCTTTTCTTAAGGCATTAAATAAATGCTTCTGTGTTTTCTGTTGGGTGCCCATCCCATGGATCTCTCACCAGGCTTTGTCATATTGGGTGGCACATAGGATGCTTTCTAGCTATCTTCCCTACAAACTACATATGTCCAGTGTTTCATTCCCCAAAATGTCAATTGTGATTTTTATTAATTAATGCTACATTATTAACACCTTATATGTGAACACTCACTGCACCCCAACCCAAACAGCATGGTTTGTGTTTGTGTGTCAACAGTGGCAGAGTCCACTTGCCTTCTCTTTCTCTTTCTATTTCTATCTTTCAAATTTGTTTCTGTACAGATAAATGTTAATCTAACACCATCAAGCCATCAGGCTACTTCTTTTGGTCAGTTAGAGTAGGGACCTGGTAAGGGAATGTCCAGAGAACAATTTATTTACTACAAACCTTTATTTACTATAGAATAAACAACTGAAAGGTCTGTATAGATTATGGGAAGCAGGCCTGTACTTGTCTACTTGGGTCATTTTTATTGCTTTTAAAACCAAATTTTAGGAACTATTTTAATCCCATGAGCTCCCAATCTACTTAATTACTGATCATTGTCAGATAATATCACACACACACACACACACACACAGAGAGAGAGAGAGAGAGAGAGAGAGAGAGAGAGAGAGAGAGAGAGAGAGAGAGAGATTCTATAGCTAAACACCATGTCTGAAGCAAAGTCTCTCACTTTGGAATGTGAAGCATGTCACTCTCTCTTGTACTTAGTCACACCCCTGAGGTGTGGCAAACCTAACAGTTCACTTTTGGTCATGAATGTTCCATCTTGTTTACAGCCATTAATTAAAAGAGGTGGAAATACCAAAGTAGCTAAGGCTTAGATGAAGTCTGGCAAAGAGACAAGAAGGAAGAACAGAAGGATCTCTGTATGTCTGTCTTGAACAGTCTGCATATGCTGCATGCATGATGCAAGCAATAGATGCAGGTCAACATGGCCCTTGTTTCGGGAATTCTTGACTATAAAGATCTTCTGTAGAAGAGTGGCAGAGGACATTCTATCATAGTAAATGGAAAGCCATCTTGGGTGTGCTTGCTGGATGTGTGTACATCAATTACACAGTCCCCTGTGTTGTCCTTTCTCAGGAAAGCCTTTGTTGTAAGCCTTCTGTGTTAACAGAACCAAAGATTGTATTTGCTGAAACAATCATTTTGGGGGTTCTTTTCAGATACCAGTTATTGGTTATTCTCCGATCTGGTTGAAAAGGTTTCTCCTTCATACTAAGGAGCAGTACTCCAACAGACCATATTAAAATGTGCCCAGCTGAGATTTTGCTAAGGCTCTACCAGGATCCACATGTGTGTCTTGGGAATTTTAGGTAATTTCAATCAAAACTTCTCACCTGGCTGACTTGGTCCCCTTCTCTCAGAAATTTAGGCAATGCTAGCTCCAGACAGAAGGATTGGAATAGTCTGAACAGCAGGAAACTCTATGTGAGTCATCTTGTGGAGGAAGAACCCATGATGCTTTAGATGTCAAGCTACTCTGCCTTCATTCTTGTGCAGGTGTCACTGAGTGATTTAAAGAGGAACTTGTGTGAGTGGGCATTGAATAGCAGTGCAATCTAGTCTTTGCACTGCCATTTTCAATCAGAACAAACACTTTCCTTCCCAAGTCTTCCTGGTTAAGACAAAAAGAGAACAATAGAAAGGATTCAGGGGGAGGTTTAAGGAAGGGCATGTGAAGGCAATTGTTTTATCAAAAATTTATGGCTGACAACTTCACAAATTTCCTCTGTGACATTTCTATCTGATAATTGCTCCACAGACAAGCCTTAAGTTCCGTGAAGATGGGAGACATTACTATTTTCTAAACTACTCTAATCCCACCACTGTCCAGAGTTCCTTGTGTAATAAAGACCAAACAGTTTATCTCCTTTAAATTAGTAGTTTCCATCTTCAGTTGAGAAAACAATATGGATTATTTTATCTAGATATTGTGAAGACTGAAGCCAGTGGTGGATTGAAGATCAGCTAATAAATATAGTCTTTGATCCATTTGGGAATGATGTCAATATTTAACCTGAAAATCAAAGCAGTGAAACCCTAACATTTCTAGTAGATGTTTTATATATTTGTTAATGAACCATTTTAAGTTACAGTATAGAAACATTAACTTTACTTTTATGAAAGCAAACACAATGGCATCCATTGTTCACTCACTTCAACTCCTAACTATCAGAGGAACCGCTCTTGATCTATGGTAAAAAGGAGATGCGGCTCAGGGAACTTTCACTTCCACACATGAACATAAACACATGGTTTAGAGCCTTAACAATCTACAGAGCAGCATCAAAAGCATTGGGAGACAATGGGAATCAGAAGAGAGACTGGAGTTACTGCTCTATGATTGTCAAGCTGTTTTCTAAGAAAGTGATTTTTACCTCTCCAGTCTGCATGTTATTTGCAAAATAAATAAGGTGCAGGGTTACTAGGAGCACAAAATAAAATAAATCACTGCATCATCTGCACCTTAAATGACTTGTAATAGTAGGTCTGACTGAGAGCTGCAGGAGAAGTTACTGTTATTCAGCATGGAACACACTTTCCATGGCCATTAATCACACCACCCTTTAGGAGTGAGTACTGTTATTTTACAGGTGGGGAAAGTGAAGCTTAGCTGGGTAGAGGACGACTTTCAGTGTGAGTGGGTACAGAGGAGATTTACACTTCACTTTCCCCTGGGGGTTGGATGTAGGCATGGGGCTTGATTTGCTAATGAAAAGCAAAGAAGACATAGATTATTTCTAGATGGAAGCTTTGAAAGCCATCTTTCCTTTCTTGAGCCATCACAAACACTCAGGTTTCAGGCAGATGATAATCCAATAACCTGTGTTATTGGACTAGAGAAGGAACAAAAATATCCACAGCTTCCTACACATAATGACAGATATGCAGTGTGAAAAGGAAAACAATATATGATTACTCTAAGCTACTTCGGATATGCCGGTTGATTCTTACTGAAGTACAGTCCAACTTTTCCTCATTTGCCCAAGTGAAAAACTATTAAGGTCAAGTATTCAAACTCAGGTCTTATGATATTGAAGACAATGCTTTTGTACTATCTTCCCAATATCCTCACTGGTTATTAGAAATGAAATGCAGGTGAGTGAATCCTTTTTCTTCGGGAGAAAGTTGGCTTCCATTTTGCTTTTATTCTTGGCTTGAAATACATAGAAATATTCACTGAACAAAGGCTGAAGGAAAGGTAATGGAAAAGCTAGAGTGAGATGGTAGATAATAGAACTGATTGAAAAGGCCTGTCAGTTTTAAAGAAACTCTTTATTTCCTACAGGTTCATGACCTGAAGACTACATGGGATAGAGGCTCCAAAGCTACAAAATCACCTTTAAATTATTTATGTGATGTTCTTTGGGACCAAAGACAGTAATTTATTTTCCACATGGCACTCAGGGCTGTTACTTAGGTAGTGAGAAGAGATTATTTTTTATTTTCAGCACGACTTTCCTTGTGCATGACCAGAAACAAGCTTGGCGACTATGACATTTCTATGTTAGTGATTCTTTGCTAAGAGAAGTCCTAGCCTCACTCCTGACCTACTAGTATCCAATGACACACTAGGAAATAACCATTGTGAAAATATTCTAAGACAAAACACACCTAATATATTCAGTTTGATTCACTTTGCATCAAAAGGCTAAATTAATTTCCTGATATCATCCATTCTATTAAATAAGTAATGACCACTATCTTTATCAATGAGAAGATAAAGCATTTAGAATGTCCATGACTTTATTTGTTCCCCCCAGAAGCCCAAGTGAGTTTTAACCTTTTCTAGAAGTTGGTTTCCATGGTATACTTCAAAACATTGAAATAGCTATTCAATTATAATGTGGCTAGGTGGATATCTTTTCTGGCCACTGTATGCGGAGATTTCTTTCTCTCCAAACTGTAGAATTGGTCTTCTCAAGTTTCCTACCCTTGTGCTAGCCAGCCTGAACCCAAGATATCTAACTGCACCTGGGGGCCAACTTCACATAGGTCAAAGTACTCAGTTTTCAACAATTATATCAACCTGAAGTCTCTACCCGCCCCCCCAGACCCACAACACAGCAGTAAGGAGAGGCTACTCCTTGTGCCCTTTAATCACAAAGGTCGGAGTAAAAACCTTGAGCATAAAAGAGAAACAGGGGAATCTATACTGGGACCACTGAAATGAAGTCTGCTTGCTGCTGGACACTCCAGGCTCACAAGACTGTACAGAAGGCTGTAGAGTGGTACCTGATGTCTTGTCTTCTTCTATTTTCTAGGGCAAACTTTCCCAAGGGAGAAGTTAGTAGAGCGATACTGGCCACTTACCAAATCTGCACTATAAACTACTCGCAGACTCGTGTGTATATTGTAGGACATCTTCATCCTTGGATCACTGCACACTTTTCTCCTTGCCAGGCTAATGATACAGCTTCAACTGTAGGTTGATGCTTATGAATTCCTGTTTCCTGTGTCACTGAGCAGAGCTAAACCTCTCAAGTGGACCGTCAATGAAATTGCTACTCTGTTTCTGCCCTCACCAACTTGGGTTGTTTAATAGGCATGGCTGTCATTAAACAGCTAGAACTAGGATGATAAGCGATAAAATATCCTGTCAGTACATTTGTTTTGACCCGTGGAAAAAGAGCTTTCCAGCCTGCTTATATATGGATTTTATCACTTATTAGAAACTCTGAATAGCCCAGCTCCTTAGATTTGCTGAGGGAAAATGGTTGACAAAGTTTCAAATAGAGTCAGGGAAAAAAGAAAAACCACGGGATCACTAACTGCAGTGTGAAATAAGAAAAGTGAGTTAAAAGGGGGCTTTGTTAACATATTAGGAAGATCAGAGTTCTCCCCTTAAAGAAACAAAGATAATATTTGATCAACTCTTTGATCATTCTTTTGACTCTGGGAAACAGCCATCCTAATGCTCACCATATCTAAGTGGCATAAGTCAAGGGATATGGACAGGGAAAATATAGGTACTCATAGACTAGAAATTTAACAGCACTTTCCTAGTTAAGAAGGCCCATATGTCTAAAGAACATATTTCACTAATTTCCAATTATGTCATCATTTTTCCTCAACCTTGAGCATTGTAGTTGTCTTTAATAATAAGACAAGGCATTATTTGGCACAAATATGTAATTGCTTATTTACTCCATTCAGATGCTGTAAGCTTTGCAATAGCAGAAAACTTATATACCGATTGTCTCCATAGCTACTTGAGTGGTGTCTGAGATGTAGGATGTATTCAGCAACCACTTATTACATGAATGAATAAATGAAGAAAACCATAGAATTTATCATTTTACTGTACTTAGGAGAGGACATAGTGAATATGCTAGCTTGACAACCCAGTTAATGTATTTTAAATAGTCATAGTGCCACAAGGTAGCTTTTCATCATTCAGTTAGTTCAACACACAGCCACTGCTTCTTGCAGTAACGACCTCCTGTCTTAGAGCAAAGGGCTCATCATGTGTATTTCACTGTAAGTCTACCACATTGCTGGGATGGCATGCAGGAAATCAGGTGGTGGCTGTTTGTATTGTTGCTTCGGTTGAAAACAAGTCTCTTGTCCAATAGAATAAGAAAGAAAAACTATTGCATTATTATAGGTATTTCCCATACCCATGTCACATTAGTCTTGGCTTTGCCACTTTTCTCAGCTAGAAGAGATGAAGCTGTTCTCAAAATGGAATGCTGGGATTCACACTGTGCTCCATAGCATTGTGCGTTTCTTGGGAACCCCCCTTTCTTCTGTCATAGGCCTTTAAGGGTAGACCATGGATGACCTCCACTTGACATATTTCTAATGGGTGCTAAAGTTGAACATTTCTGGGTCCTGCCCCAGACCTGCTAATGTGGAATTCCTAGAATCTTCACTTTTACCAATGCAGTAAGTGGTTCTGATGCAAACCAAAGTTCAAGAAACGCTGGACTATGTCCAGCCACCTCTAAATGCACAGACTCAGGGCAAGACATTTTTCATGCACTTGCATAAATAACAGTTGGAGTCAGATGGTCTATAAATGGAAGAAACGTCCCTTTAGCAAGCACTGGGGTTGCATTTTCAGAGTAGGATACGGGGAATGCCGTGGTGCCCTCCATTAATGCTAATAGGAATCATGTGGCTAATTCCCCAAACTCTATGCTGTAAAGTATTCCCTCCAGATCCAGGAGAAGTTATATTTAATCAAACCATCTGTATTCCTCTGCACATGCATATGGGCAGAAAATAGGTCACAGCCTCTAAGCTACTTTCTGGGAACTACTCCTTTGTATCAGCAAAGTCCAAAGAACTGAAAGGGTTTCTGCCTGCTTACTCTCTGACAGCCCAAGATTTAAGAGAGGTCAGAGAAGCCTCAACATTTTAAAATAGCTTTATTACTGAGGAAATACATAAATGATATCATCTCCAAAAGTTTTAAGTTGAAATAAAGTGGTTGAAACCTATTAACTTTCCCAAATAACAATTTTTTTTAAATTCCAAAATGATACCTTCATTTACAGCTTGGAAAACATCACAAAAAGCACAGTGCAGACATAAGCACCTTGTATATAAATTCACAATGTCCAAGAAGTAGTCAGCCCCTGAGTTCCTATGGAAACCACCAGGGTGGCAAGTCTATATGAGGCTGAGAGAGTTGGTTAACACAGCATATTAAAAAAATAAGTAAACAAAAATGGGAGCAATTATGAGAATTCACCTTTGTAACTAACTATGAGTTTCATTTAGTCCATCAGTTCCAGGCTATCTTTATTATAAAAGAGACATTACACAACAGTTTGAAGAATTTTAAGACTAAAGAAGGATTTATGAGACTTAGTCTGGCTAGGGTCTCAGTGAGATCTTCCAGGTGAAAGCCGCAGACTGTAACTGAGCACAGAGGATGATCCCAGGAGTGGGCTCTTTGCTTAGTGGCATTTCTACATTGTTGCAGCCCATCAGAATGTCACTTTCCATTACTTCCCATGAGTCACTCCAATGGTTTTTGTTTTTATAGCACTAACGAAACAGTGGCAAAACAAAAAAGATGGAAACTGTAACTTCCTAGGGCATGTGACACAGAGGATGCACAGCACATATTATATCCATCACCTTTTGATATGTATGGCAGACCAGCAGCCCCAAGTTAATCAAATACCCACTAAGAGTGGGAATTTACAGAAACTGCTTATGGCTGTCTGGAGTTGTCCAGCTGGTGTGGTACTAACCCTGAGGCATAAAACAGTGCAGAGACACCAAATCACTACTAATCTATTGATGAAGAAAATTTGAGATCTCATTTTTTTTAGTGCCCAGACACTTTGAATTTGTCCATTTTAAGCTGAAGATTTCTAATCTTCGTGATCCACAGTGGTGCCACAAGGTCCACACAGGAGGCAGAGTCACTGGGCTGCAGACACACTGCCTCTTGGTTTCTCCTCAAGTTTCCTAAGTGAGCTTGATCCTTGGGTCTTGTTTCTCCCTCTGTGTGCTTCCATCTCAATGCTTATGTGACTACCTCCAACTTTTTAAAAAACAATTTATTCTCTCTCTCTCTCTCTCTCTCTCTCTCTCTCTCTCTGTGTGTGTGTGTGTGTGTGTGTGTGTGTGTGTGTGTACATGTGTGAGCTGGTGACTGAGAATATCAGATCCTTTGGAGCTGGGGTAATGGGCAGTAGTGATCCAATGGACACAAGCTCTAGGAACAGAATATTGGTCTTCTGGAAGAACAATAAGTACTCTTGATCATTGAGTCATCTCTCCAGACCATCTTTCTTCTTTTTTATATAGCCTCATTTAGTAAGAAAGATGACAGCCTTTTATAAAGAAACAAATCTAAAAAAAAAAAACTATCTACCACCACACAACAGAAAAAACAATGAATAGAAGTCCTCAGGAAAAAGTAGTGTTTCAGTAACAAAATAGTCAAGAGAAGTAGGCACGGTACCATAATGCAGAACTTCTGCTGTGGGGCCTGGGGCACACCCCAGAAGCTCTGCAGACTCTAGCACACATGCATGTAGAAGCTTATGGCCCCATCATTAGCAAGTCAAAGTAGACACCCATCCCACCTTTCAGCAGGTTTTCACTTCCTGTTCGTGATTGCTGTAATTCTGCATCTTTCACTTAGGGAGCACAAGATAACTAAATGATTCTAAACTAACCAGGGCCATTTGCAAGTCTGGCCTCATTCTT
The DNA here is from genome assembly GCF_017639785.1 of Mesocricetus auratus. NCBI lineage: Eukaryota > Metazoa > Chordata > Mammalia > Rodentia > Cricetidae > Mesocricetus > Mesocricetus auratus. The sequence goes on from NW_024429266.1 coordinate 84,212,495, forward strand.
TCCCCACATCTGGCACACTGACGTAGGCTCCTTATGTACCAAAATAAGTGCCATGCATAGTGAGTTTGGGCAACATGTGGAAGGATGGGTGCATTCCAAATATTCTTAACAAACCAGAAGACTAAGGACAGGCTTCCCATGAATGGATAAAAATAAAGGACACACAAATCCTTGTCCTGTTTATTAGTTTGGAGGAAAAAGCTTGATGCTGGGAGCTCTGTTTAAATTATTAGCTGTGTGGAAGTTGTGAAGCTTCATTACAAGTGGTCTAGAATTAGATGCTATTTGTCAGCTATAATAAGGTCTTTTAATATTGAAATTCATACCTCTCTGTACTTTGAAACCCAGACTCGGCAATCAGTAATTACCCAAACAAGGCTGCTAAACCACACTATGGCAATACAAGATGTGTTTGCATTCTTCCTCTTTCTTGGCTCAATGTCTTAGAATGCAGTTCAGTTCAGAGTCATTTTCAAAGTCATTCATTTGCACAACAAAGAAGAGAAAGAGGAAACACAGACAACACACCATCCCCATCTTTCCTTCCCTGAGATGGCTCATTGGCCTTTTTTCTTGACTAGACAGACTATGAAGAGAATACTCCATTTCTGGGGTTTAGGGGTATGAGTGCTCCATGCTTCTCAGTCTTGTTGTATGTTAGTGCTTGTGCAAAAAGCTGAATAAGTTCTCTGAATGCCCTGATAACAGTATCTCTGCCTGTTTATAAAGATGACAATGCACCACACTTAGGCCACTGAGGCACACTTGATCATTTCGTTGACTTAATAAAGTGGAGGGGGAAGAACACAGTAAGATGTATATAGATAGAAAAGTGGACATTGGGGACTGCCACCTCACCAGCTGGTTGCCTCTTTTAATAAAGAGTTTTCAACCAATGCAGTATGAACACGGTATCTTATATTTGTGACCTTATTTACATGGCTCAATCCAAACTTGCTCCTGTATAAATAAAAACATAGCTTTTTGAAACAACTTACCAAGTAATTGCAAGACTTTATTGTCCAAGATCAGTAAAGAAGGGCAATGGAAAATATGCTAAAAGACTTTACAGTAGTCAACTAATTAGTAGTTGACTAATGGGCCTAAATGTTAATTAATAGACTTTTGCAAAAGATTAAGGAGGCTTGAACTGGCTCCTATTTGTGCTATAAGAAACCAAATTAGAGATTAGTGTCACTTTCAGTTAAAAAGTTGATATGAAAATGCTTCATAAATAAATAAATAATTCATAAATAAAAATGTTCCCTATTGAAAAAGAGCCAGCAAATACAAAACCTCTGTGATCCTATAAAAATCGAGTTAATACAAATGGAGACCAGCTCACCAGAAGGTCTCTCTGTAATGGACAAGGGTCAAAGCCTCTTGGCTTTCTCCTTGCATAGCATTAAATAGAAACTATACATAGATATGAAATTACAACAGCACATAGTTCCTGTTTCCCAGAAACTGCACAGGCTATGAAACGATCACTTCACTTCGCTACTGAAACTGCATCAAAATTGAAGCACTTATTTAGCACAAAGATTAATAAAATTGGAATTGAAATAATTTACAAGTGGTTAAAATGTTTAATTTGGACTTATCTTAAATGAAGAAAACAACAGCTATATTACTAACACTTTATAATTAAAGCACTTCAAAACTTAGGTGAAAGTCTTGCCTTGTAGTTTTTATTATTCTAAAATGAGCAATCCATATGTACCATTGAGGCTATCATTATGACCAAGAGGTAGCCACAGGACAGGGGCCATGAAGATCAAATTGCTATTTTCTGATGAACAGACAAAACTCTTATCATGTTAAGCATTCACTGAGTTAGCTGCCAGCTACTAATGTCACTCAGACTTTAATAAAGTACATTATTAGCCTTTGCAAATGAACCACTCTATGTCTGTGGAGAAAGAAAATAAAGTTAATTCCCAAAGCAACAGACTGTGTCGTGCTCAATGTAGAGTCTGTTTTCATCTTCAGTAGCAGGTTGTTTGAAAGGAACTCTGGATTGAAAGTCAGAATGTCTGAGATTGTGGCAATTTCCTTGTAGTTGGGCTTCATGTACCTTGAATAACCCATAGTCTTCTGCAGTTTGAACTTCCCTGGCTCTAAAATGAAGATGATGACCCTTATCCAATTTACAAGGCAGGGCTGCTGTGAGGATCACTGTGTGAAGGGTGCTTTCCTGGAGGAGACGTAATCAATGACCGCAGAACCTCATGAACAGTACATGTCACGAGTCAGGGTTTTGCAAAGTCAGCCTGCATGATTGAGGGTTGGGGAATGTATGACAGATTTCTCCTGGTGGTTCAAGAACTGCATCCCCCTCACTGAGTTCCTCAAATGCAGCAGAGTGTGGTTAGACTCCCTGAAAGACATTTCTAGTACCAAGGATGCTTCTATTCAAGCTTTCCAAAAGATCTACAAAGCTAGGTGTAAAAAGTTAAATGGGAAATTGTCTGGTCTAAGCACATTTTGCCAGCAGATGACTTCAGAATGCCAAGCTTGGCAAAATATCTGAGAAGTCTGAGAGCTCAAATTCACTCTGTGTTTTCACACCTGCTATGAAGGCAGCCAGGCAGGAAGACAAGACTAAGAACCATCAGACTCAGCTCTTGTGACCACATGTTCCCAAAGGGGATGTTTCTAAGGGAAGTTGGTTGAGCTGTCTCAGTATGCGGTGACTGAGGAACACAGCATTGAGATATGATGTTCCCATTCAAGTCTTAAAGGCTTAGTGAGAACAATGGGAAAAAATCAAGAGCCTTAACCAGATTTGGGAGCATTTCTAATGCTTTAGAAAATAACCTGTTCTCCATGTAAACCAGAGACACGTGTCCATGCTCTCCCCGGTTTGTGGAAACTGTGGCTTTACAGAGCAAACTCAGCCGTTGAAGGAGTTGAGTGTTTTCTACACATATCAACACTATCAAAGTGAGTAACACACAATCAGGGACAGCAGTGGACAAGGGAAGCGTTCTGCTTTGTCTTAGTGTGATAACTTGTTTAATCTTTCAAAATGTGCTCTAAATAGGCCATTCTTTCCAGTGACGTTTTTATTCCTCGCTGTGAGAATATTTTATTTCTCTACTCTCTAAGATCTATAGTACGCTTTACCCTTGGTTATGTCACAGAAACCATTGATGATGCTTTACTTTTCATGGTGGGGGAAACTTGATCTTCTGCGGTGCTCCAGCTTAGAAAGTCTGTCATGGTCAAGTGGCCTTAGTTAGAAAGCTTAGAAAGGAGACAATGAGAATTTCACACCATAGACTAATGTTATGCAGCTAAAGACAATGTCATATGTGCATATAATATAAACAAGTGCAAGCACAGGAGAAGATAGAGGTAACACAAAAGTGCATGGTTTATGCTTATAAACAAGACAGCATGCTAGTTTTGTCACCGCAATAGGCTTCTTACACCCTTTATTCTCTAGTTTTCTCATACTATGTTTACTTCCTCTTTCTCTCTCTTTCTCTCTCTCTCTCTCTCTCTCTCTCTCTCTCTCTCTCTCTCTCTCTCTCTCTCTCTCTCTCTCTCTCTCTCTCTCTCTGTGTGTGTGTGTGTATGCATATTCCATGGTACAGGCATTGTAGGAGTCATTTCTCGTCTTTTACTATGTGGGTCCCAGGGATCAAATATGAATCAGTTCAGGCAACTCTTGGGGGCCTCAGTTTATTGTAAAAATAAACACATTTATCCAACAATTGGCTCTTGCTTTCAGAGATGTGTGATGGTTACTCTACAGTTCTGCTTGTGACAGCTTTATAATTTTAGTTGTGCCTTTGGAAAGAAAAGCATTAGCAAGTGATGACAGGGACTAGAGTAACTTTGTGTAGTATTCACTCCCACGCTTGAAAATAAAGAACCCGATGCAAATGTAGAAAAAGCAATACCCTGAAGTGTCAGAGGGCTGGAGACAAAGGCAATAAGCTTTAGTCTCTGCCTTCTCTTTTGTGAGGCACACACTGATGGGGCAGATGGACATGTGGCAGCATGCCCATTCCTCTCTTTTCTTTCTGCATGTCTTATTCATATTTTTCTTATCAATACCAGATCCTGCCTCACACTTGACAGAAAAACTCCTTTTTAGTTAATATTCAACTTTCACTGCTTTAAACCTTTTTATTCCAGATATTTTTGACTTGTCCTCAAAGCACCATTGCTTAAATACTGGTTGCTTCGGCTCTTGATACTTATTCCAGATTCATGGGTTTTGAAAATTTGAACTCAGAATTTTTAAGATGTGACAGCTTGATTATTTTACAAGGTCAAAGCCCTGTTTCAAGTCTGTAGTTTTAAGAATCAAAACTGTTGTCCCATTGATGTCGACAGTCTGAAATGTGTGGTCCACAGCTGTTTATGGGTGGTTTGCAGCTGTTGCTTTTTTTGTGCCCAAAGTCACAGAGACTCCTAGAACTTATCCTCCTGGATTATTGGTTATTGATACCATTCTCATTTAAACAGTTGATCCTTCAGCTAGCAATTTTATGGGTATTGTGGTCATACAGTCTTCCAAGCGGTCACAGGACACTTTAGTAATGACTTACTTATAGCACATGTTTTTAGAAGAAGTAACTTATTCCAGTGCTGGTAAAAAAAATTGGACTTCACATAGAAAAATTGAGTGCCAGAAACTGAGGAAAATTTACATGAGCTAGGACAAAAGAAAAGAAATTCTTTAGTATAAAAATGGTTCACTTAATATCAATGGGCAACTTGAACTCTGAAACTTCATGGGGGCAATTCCCAAATGTTGTTATTGTACAAACAGACAAAACCCTTTAGTGAGAACCAGTCAACTTTTTTTGTGCATGAACATCATTTTGGAAGTGTTTTGCTTGATTCTGATGGGTGTGGCTGAACATAGCTCTTAGCAAGTGTGCACTGGAAAGGCCTTGCTATCCTCTTAGGGAAAGAAACCATTACCCCAGCCTCAGTAAGTGAATTGATACACACTGTCAGGTGTGTTATGGTGATGGAAAGACATTCTGTTTGTATTTTATTGTTTGACTGATGGATCTCCAATGTGGGGCAATTGTGGAGGATACCCTAAGTACTTGCAGTTTTTTTTATCTTCCATTTTGAGCATTTTTTAAAAATTTAGTTTTCAGTTTTATTATTTAATTCTCCCACATTGACATTTCATTCCTCTATTGTCTTGCCCACAAAATAGTAAAACTAATAGCATCATAGAATTTTTGTAATGGTAAGTGGTATTTGTATTTGTAAGTGGTAGGATTATGGTTTTTAAAATTAAGATTAATATAAAATAACAACTACATTTAGGACACCATGTGATAATATGATAATGTCATGAAGTCTATTGTTTTAAAGAAGGCATTTCTGAATTATAAGCTGTGAAGAACAATGGTTGTCATATTGAATAGTTTACATGAGTGTTTCACCTTTTCAATAGTGATAACTTACAGATTATCTCTGATTGCAAAAGAAGACATGGACATTGATGATATAAGTGACTAAAATATATGAATGGCAAGACAATAGACATTAGAAAATGGAAGATTATTATCTTTCCTTAAATATCCTGAGATATAATTTTGCCATTCATAGACATATAACAGGATAAAATATCTGTTGTAATGGGGAAAAATCACAAAATTCATTTCTATAAAACCTTATAGGAAAAATTTCACATAGGTAGATGGAAATACATATTGCACTTGTAGATAAATGCTCTATCTTAATGTAAGAAAAAAAACCTGGTGGTCAAAGTATACAAATATCACACTCTCCTTCAATCATGAAATTCTTCGAAGCACACTACCTACCCAGGACACCACAATTCTTAGTGAACTCAATTGGCTATTTATTCTTTCTTTGCCATGCAGAGGGGTGTATAGACACTGGAATGCTGAACCAAGTGGTTTAGTCCTGCATTCAGGAGTCTATGTGATTCCCTCGTGACAGAGATAAATACAGGTGTGAATTGATGACAGACAATGATGCCAGATCAACAGTCTAGGCAAGTTTCCTGACGGGACTTGAATGGTATCTGTGAGGAATCTGAAAGAATAGCCAAGCAAAGGTGTTCTGGACAGGAGGAATAGAGATGAGAATAGGAAGAACAGACAGAGGAAAAGCAGAGATGCACTGAAAAAAATCATTGCTATTTTTCTCAGGCATAACTAATCAATCTCCACATAGAGGTTTCTGTGAGCATAAGCAGTATAAGCATCTTTATTGATCTTAATTCTCATCTCCCTTAGGGACCATCTCCTAGAATCCAGCTGATCCATCCTTGTGCCCCAGCATTCATTATCCCACTCATTAACTAGGACAGCCCTCTGGGTTTTACAAATGCAATCCTATTCCCTGGGGCGGGAAGAGGAAAGCCTTTTAGTCTTTTCAAACAATCTCTTCTGCAAGACATTTTTGTGGTCATGTGAAAAAAGGGGGGCTGATAAATCTGCTTTCTGTGGCAGGACTGGAATAATGATTGGGAATTGTTTTGCCTTTTATACAACTTCTGGAAAGGGCAGCAAGAAGAAAAAATAGCATTGCTCAGCATGCTTCATGTCTGAACTGAAGAGGGCCACAAACAGAAGAATGTCTCATAAGCCAACTCCACACAGTCCCCTTGCCAAGAATAACTACAAAGTGGAGAGTCACATCAGCCAGGCCTTGTGAACTCTGTCTGGCAACTTTGGAGTCCCAGCCAGAATTTGTTAAAAAGTCGCTCTCTGAACTAGGTCCCTAGGTGCAATACTGCAGGCAGAAGGTAGAATCAGTTCTCTTCAGGGAGGAGTCCTTTGGATTTTCGATCCTAAGTGGTCATCCCTGGACACAGGTGCCTATGGGTATCACTAAATGGATTTTACAGGTTGTGTGTGATACATGCTTGTGTGCATGCTCACAAGCATGTGTGCACACATACAATGAATTTTTGTATGAATTTGAATTCAAAAGAGTGTCTTGTTGGGAGGCAAACACAGGAAACACTGGAGGAAGAAAGGAAGGTGTGGAAATGATAAAACTACCAAGTACTCGCATTTGAAGTTCTCAAAAACTCAAAATTTAACCTAAAACATCACCTCAAAGAAGGGACTACCTCTCTAATAGAGAAAGTCCACTTTAGAGTAAGGTCAGGGACTCAGCTCCTTTCCAGACAAATCCCATCAGAAAGCTTTGACAAATTCTGGAAAACAAAGGCCAGTTTTTTAAAAACGGATTTATTCTTAAAGAAGTGAATCAGGGATGGGGTTTACTATGACACCCATTTATCAGGGAAATGTGTCTGCTGGAAGCAGTGGATGATGCTGTCACGGGTAAATGCTTCTTGGTCCTAGGGATGTGTAGTCGCACCCTGGTGCTTCCCAAGCTTTGCCTTCATGTGAACTTGGGGTGGAATAAAGACCTTCTGGATTTGCTCTAATCCACTCTTCAAAACTGGCAACCCAGAGCAGTCTGTTGAGCCATCCACGTAAGTGTTTTAACAGGATTAGCTCCAGGCTTCTGTCCTTTCAATTAAGTGCCACCAGGAGACTCCTTTGTGACCACAGTGGCCCCATCAGTGTTGCCTGTCTCTCTATTATGGTAGCAAAACAATGAAATGCAACAAAACGTTCCTTTTTCTGGCCAGCCAACCTTTCTAGTACACTTATATTCCTTATCTAATTCTGAGGCATGCTGGGAAATTTATCTAAATCCGGGAGCCAAATGTTCTGGAAAGCCTGGAGTAGTAGCAGGGAGTAATTTCTCATCCAGGATAAGCTCCAGTAATCAGCTTTTTCAGCCTTGTTTCAACCCTTAATAAAAAGAGCGAGTGTTTTGGATGAAGTCTCTTTTCAAGCTCATTGGACTTACAAGCCTGCCTCTGTATCTCCTGCCACTCAAGACATTGAGTCTCTTATTGGGATCCTGCATAATGCTTACTGATGCAAGGATGCTGGTTTTCAAAGTTTGCATAAGTACAGTTGTTCACGGACCCAGGTTTATGTGGGCCATTACTGTAATCATTACCCATGATTAAGTATAGAAATTGCACCTAAAGTACTTCACTCCCCGGAGACCTTTGTCCCCCCAATTACTATGCTTCATCAAGTGGATACATCTTTTTCAAGCTGTTCTCAGCTCAAGTCTGCCTAGTTCAAGGAAAGGGTAGGACCCAATTTCCATGAACATAAGAAAGGAACATCCATGTGCAGTCCTACCTAGCAACAGAGATAGCCATTGGAAGTCTTCAAACACTGGTTAAGGAGGACCTTGACCCAGTATGAGCCCCAAGGAGGCAGATGTCCTGTCCAATCACTCTCTTGTATCCTTGGTCCCCAGTAACTCCCTGAGAACCTGGGCTGAACATTACCATATCTTTATCTAAAGTGACAGCCTGTGATTTAGGTCAAATTCTGCCGTGTCAGTGAAGGTGCTCCCTGTAAGAATTTGGTTTCACTAATTTCTATTTCGTGCCTCTTTTAAATAGCATAATGAAGTCACAGATTTTCCTGAATTGAGGATTGTGCCAGAATCCAAGATGATTTAGAGCTTAAGGTTGCAGCATGATAATAAAATATTTGGTCCCCGTGACTGAAATGAAGCAAAATACAAAACAATAAGCATTTTCCTTTTAGTCCTAACAGGAGGGAGAGGATGAGCAAGAGGAGAAATAGGGAAGTTAGTGTTCAGATGATGGCTCTGTAACTTCTCATGCAGCAGGATTAAGTGTCATGCTAAAATCTTGACAATGTTTTTTGGTTTTGTAATTAATGTGAAAACTGGTTTTGCCAAATGGTAAACACATCTGGATCTGTGCCAGACAATGACTTCTGAAAGAGTAATAGATAGTTATTTGGAGAAGATTTAGAGTCAGACATTCAGTGGGGACCACATATGAGCTGTTTATTGAGAGCCTCCCTTCAAAGACACCTTAGCAGAAGCCCTTGGCTGCCAGTCACCAAGGAAGTTTCCCCACACGTCTATTTGTGACAGCACTTTGTAAGACAGCAAAAGGAAGAGAACAAGGGCAGTTTAAGAGGAACAGTGGATGTCACTCTTGCAACTGACCAGCTATTGAAGGAGCCAACAACAGTTTCCCATGCTCTTTCTGGATATCATGTAGCTATTTTGTCATAAGTGTAAAACTTTCCCTCTAGAACACAAACCAATGTGGATCATACCTTTAAAGTATTCCTCTGTATCAGTGGTTCTCAACCTTCCGAATGCTTCTATTCTTTAATACAGTTCCTCACGTTGTGGTGACTCCCACCCTCCCCCAACTGTGAACTTATGTTCATTGATACTTCACTATTGTAATTGTGCTACAGTTATAAATCATGATGTAAATTCCTGATGCAGGACCAACAGGTTGAGAATCCTGAACATGGAGTTGACTCTCAAGGAGAAAAGTTTTGGAAACCAGGCAGAGGAATCAGAATGGGCAGTGGTTCGGCACATTTATCTACCACCACTTATTTTTTTTCCTGTTAGGAAAAGCAGGACTAGATAGCTACTCAGCAGGGATTTAGACTGAGTTCATAGAAATGAGGCTTAAAATTATGAGGGCAGTTCCAATGGTTGAATAGGTAGGCAGTAGTCTTGGGTGAATTGCATAGAATAATTCTGCAAAGAGAGCCTATTATTTTTAAGTGGTCAGTTGGTGAAATGCACTTTCTGACCTATGTAAGGTTTTACTGCTGCACTACTAAAAACCCTACACATTACATAATGCACATATATAGATATACAAGTTGTACACATATTCTCATAGAATTTGTCATTTAATATCTCTTGGTCTTGTCTGAAATAGCTTGGTGTAGTTTTCTGCCTCCATCTTACACATGTCTGCCTTGCAAATAGTTGCTCACCAAGAGAAAGGGCTGTATTAGGCAGCTGAGATATGGTGGGTATTAACTATATCTCTTCAGGAGTAAAAGTGACAGGTCTTTGTATCCCAGGAATGAACAAGCTTCCTGTTCTTATGAATGATTATCTGAGTGTCCTGGCTAGTTTCATGTCAACTTGACACAAGTTACAGTCTTATGAAAGGAGGGAAACTAAATTGAGAGACCGATGCCATAAGATCCTACTGAAAGGCATTTTCTTAATCAGTGATGGATATGGGAAGGTCCAGCCCATCACTGGGATGATGATGATAGTCCTGGGTTCTCTAAGAAAGAAGGCTGAGCAAAGCCATGAAAGCAAGCCAGTAACTTCTCGGTGGCCTCTGTATCAGTTCTGCCTCCAGATTCCTGCTTTGTTTGAGTTTGTGTCCTGACTTCCTTTAGTGATGAACAGTGATATGGAAATATAAGCCAAAATAAACCCTCCACCCTCCACCCCAGCCTTTGTTCATGGAGTTTCATCACAGCAATGGAAACCCTAAGACCTCACATAAGTCTGGGATTTCTTCTTTCCTTACTCTCATGTATTCTCATGTTCTAGATTTCTAACTTGAGGACAGTAGCATTAGCATCATGGTTAGAAGTCATCTCACAGGCCACAGAATACCGCTTCTCACAAATTCGTGGTTGAAAAACTGTCCAGCAGCCTCCAAAATCAGAGAAGGCAATTATGTCTTCTTGGATAGACATTTGCTAGGGCTCTGGGAACAAGCCTGTGAGTTGAGCACTGCAATTTCATTTATAGGTGGTAAAATGAAAACTCAACTAGTTTATGGTTCTTGAGATCTGACAGCTGGTTGAACTCCAAACCTGTATGTTTTTAGGCCACACACACACATTGCTGCTAAAAACTCATAAAACTTTTGCTAAGATAGAGTTTCTAGTACTCTATCTATCTATCTATCTATCTATAGTATCTAATATATCATACATATGTATACACACACATAAATTAGATACTTGAAACTCTAGCTTATCCAAAGCTGTATGAAGGGTTTTTAGTAGTGCAGCAGAAATGAGACTAGCATCATAGATCAAGAGTCTAGGTTGGGAAAGACAGCTTCTAGATGGAATTGCATTTGTTTGTTTTTAAAACACATGCACTGTTTCTTGACATTCTCTCTCTCAATACAAAATACAATAACAATTTCTATTTGTATTAGTCCTACTCAGGCTAACATGATTCACCCAGTCCCAGGTAATGACACCAGCAGCCAGACCAGAAAAGATAGCAGTGTTTACCAAAGGGATAATTTGGCTCTTCATCTGATCCTTCTGTGCCAAGTTAAATAATTACTCTCTTGGCTAAACAAAAAAAAAAGAATTTTCTTCAACAAGGTAAAGACAGTTGCAATGCTTTTGGTTTCATTTATTTCTCTTCACGGGACTTGGATAATGTGGATTTTCACAATAAAATTCCTTGTTCACTTGTGCAGTGAAACAGAAATGAAAATCTATTACACTGGTCTGTGGAAATCAAAACAGAGAAAAGAAAAGAACTGGGAGAGTAGTTTCCTATCATGTACAAACCTCTGGCTTGGGTCTCAATCTCTGCCAAAATGATGTTGATGTTTATGATAAAACTGATAGTCATAATAGCAAAAAATTGATTAATTAAAAAAAGAGAAAAGGGAAGACTTTTTCTGTTTTGTATTGAAGAAAATATCATGAATGGATTAGAGTTTAGATTTTAAAAGTGTTCAATAACAGGATTTTTTTTGAAGTTTTTTATGTGACCTTTAAAGAAAAATGCCAAAATGTTGTTTGAAACATGAATAATTAAAGAAAATCCATAAAAAGTAAATGTTTGAAGCAGGAGTGCCTCCTAAAAGCCAGAAATTGGAATCTGGCCTAAGTCTCTAGGGCATTTATTGCTTAGTACCCAGTGTCTAGAATACTGCCCAGCACCCCACAGACAATATCAGATAATAGATATCTGTTCAAGGAGCAAATGTCATTCCCTTGCTACCTTCTGCAGATTTCAGAAGCAATGACTCTTCCCTCATTTTTTTCTACCCCATAATTAACTTTGAAGTGGCTTAATTTCACTGAGTTTTGGGATCAATGGAAGACATGTTCCATTGGGTTGTTTCTCACTCAGGTTTTCACACTCAAATCTAAGCAGCAGTTTTAGAACAGAGCATGAGACAAAGTAGCTGCCCCAGAACCACAGTGGTAATGAGCCTGCTATAGGAGCCATTAAAAACTATAGAATTCTTGATTGTGGAAGACTATTTGGTTTTCAATGACCCAACTGATCTTCAGTGGTCAGAAGAGACGATTGCCTTTACTTTGATGACTCGCCTGTAAAATAGGTAGTAAAGTTAAGGCACCTGGGCTAGTTAACCCGGCAGATGACAGGTGTGTTTGTACAGTGGTGATTTATGTATGGTACTGAGCTTAGCTGGCCAATGGTATTCACACAGAGACCATTCAGAACCACTTACAACTGATGAGACCATTGTTGTGTGCATCAAATTGCTTGTAAGTTACATGTGCTTCATTGGTCAGACCAGAGTTATTACTTAGCAAGATGTGCACATGTGCTGTTCTTTAAATTTGAAAGCGAGAGGTGATGTGACTCCAAGTGAAGCTCGTCTGAGTATAACTGGGGCCATGGAGTTGACATTTCCAAAGAGACTCTTAGGGTCTGTAAGTGATATTTGTTGTCTGCCAAGGAAATCATAGGCCATCTAGCCATCTACTTCATAAAGGATATTTTAAACAACAGAGTTCTTTAAATAATGTTACACTAAGTTCTTCATATTGTTTGCTCTGCAGAAACTAGCAAAAATGATATGACTGGTTATGTGACCAGCTGGTCAGAAAATATTTATTGAGCTATACCAACTTGACACAGAAGTGTGCTATGCAGTGTGAAATCTAGTTGACTAGAAAAGACAGATACAAATACAATAGTTACAGAGAAGTGCAAGCCAAATTTTTGTGGAGGATTCAGTGGCTAGTTCATACAACAGATTGGTTGTGTTAAAAAAATCAGCTGGCAGCAATGCGTGCATGTTTTCTGAGACATAATGAGAGTTGGGCACTGAATGAGACGCACATGTTGTCCAAACTAGCCCCAAATCACACAGTAATGAAGACAAAGTCGTGATGTATTTTATTGTTCAATCAGCTACAACATCTTGGAGGACAGATATACACCTGGCCAAAAGCTTTCTGCAGAAGACAATCCCATTGCTGACTGGGAAATGTATGGGTGTTTATATATAAAGGGAGAAGGGGAATTCTTAGCTATAACGTACTACTCCATGAGGATAGGTTATACGATGTAAATCGAGATACAGGGGAGGAAGAAAGACAGAAAATTGGGAAGGGTGCTTTTCAGGCAATGATATTAAAGTCTCATCATATTAGCTGGGAAAATTCAAAGTTGTCATCTCTCCTTCCACCTACGCTAGCTTGAACTCACTGTGAGACTCTAAGCCAGACACTTTCTTTTTTCTACATGAATACAGTACAATGGTAAAAAGCCAATTATCAGGAGACTTCTGGATCTCTGTCATTTTCTAGCCCTAGTGGCTTTAGGCAAATCCATTTACTTTAGGACTCTGGCTGCAGTGAACTGTCTTCATTTCCTGTGGGTCCAGAGGGCAGAGAACAATGGTAACAGAAGACAGTTTTCCCTAAGCTCCAGGGATCATCCCTGACATCCCTCTACATCATAAATCCCTATGTCTAATCGGGATATCTACAGGGATTCTGGGAATGAGAAGGTCATTTACAAGGCTGTGGAGCTTTATTGTTAGTGGCCTAGACAATGTGGGAAAGGAACAAGAGGTAAATTTTAGTGTAAGAGGAGAGCTTGGTCTTCTGGCTGAGAAAGGGTTTCTGTTTTCTCCTTCTGCTGCCCTCAGCTGCACTGTCCCACACCCCCTACTGATACAGCAAACCATATGGGATGCTTCAGGCATGATGCTTGGCTTTGGCAATAAACCTGCCGGCCTTCAGGTTAGATTCATGATAGCTTGTTCAAGAATTTCCACCTAAAATTCAAATAAATAGCTCTCTGGAAAATTGTTCCTGGGGCTTCCCACAGAAATGAATGAATTAGCCAAAGATTATTTTAAAAAATCACATTGGCAGACAGGGTTTGAGGAAGTAGAACAGAAGGGAAACATGCCTGAGTATCATTTGGAGATGGAATTGTGGAGAAGTGCTGTCCAGAAACAAAAGATTTTTAGCTGTCAATTAGGTTCAGCACAGGGACTTGGTGGAAATAGGAGAGAGGGAGAAAGGTTGCTACTGATACGGCCTTCAGTTCAGCTACTAGATGACGACATGGATGGGCAACTCCATATAACACAAAAACTGTGTCTGTTTCATCCTTCTGCCCTGCACAGTACCCAGACCACAGTAAAGAGAATGAGTGGGACATGGAAGGTGGTTTTAAAAAATACTTTTTTTCTTTGTTTACCTCTTAGTCTAGTCGTTAGGCAAATGCAAATTCCTCATTTGACCTTTGTGTAGCTTCAATTCTCACAAAGATTTCAGGCATTATTATATTTTAAGCTGTGTTCTTTTAATAATTACTTCATCCTCTGCTATAGACAGAGAAATGACAAGAGAAAAATCACACAGACACACACAGACACACACACACACACACAGTATGGTAGAATCGTTGCTGGATTCATAATCTTGAATTGTGCACCTGAATCTGTTTGGTGCTCTAAAGTGAATTACAACTAAGAGAAACTGAAAGAAAAACAAATAAAAACACAAACAACAAAAGAACAAAAGTTTTCCTATTCTAGATCAGGAAACAAAACATTTTGTTGTCATATTTTTATGGATTAGGCTAAGAGGTTTTCAAGAACTCTTTAAACTATAACTAATAACTTTTCTTTTTAAATATATATTTTACATCCTATAAGTATAAATTAACCCCATAATATAGAAATAAATACTTTATAAATTTAAAATATCTGTGTAAATAATTTATATATGTGTGTGTCTTTATTTTTGATATATGCCAGTGTAAACAATCACTTTGGTTAGGCTGAGATTGACTACTCTGGCAAATTTTATGAGAAGGGTCTAAGTAGAGCTTTTCTCTGTTGTATCTTCTGCTACTATCTTATCAGTCGATACACTCTCTAGACATAAAGATTCAATATGATCTACAGAAGACCATACTGGCATCAATTAAAAAACAGAAGCAGAAATCAGAATAAATGTCAAACAGTATAGATTACAGCTTCACTTCTGAGGGAGCTAGAGAGAGACCACTTTCAGACTTTGTTGTTTGTTTGGTTTTCAAGACAGGGTATCCTTGGCTATCCTGGAACTCACTCTGTAGACCAAACTAGCCTCAAACTCAGAGATCTGCCTGCCTCTGCCTCCCAAGTGCTGGGATTCTTCACGAGTCACTATTGCATGACTACTTTCAGTCTTTTTCTTAAACCAATCAATGAAGGCCCTAATCAACTGTGAAGTTTTGTGTTTGTGCTTATGGGAAATATTATGTTATTTGCTTGTCTCCTACCCCCAGGTGATATTAAAAAGTGGTAAAGCATGTGCTTGGCTTATGTTCATTGGGTTCCCTAGCATTGAAACAAAAAGTATTATCTTAAAATCCCAAATGCCAAGTCATGGACAAATATCTAGAATTATACTCCAGGACTTTGGCAAAGATGTCTATAATATTTGGTGGTGTTATCTCTAGATTCCTGTGTCCAACAATATTCAAAAGGTAAAAAAGAATGCCAAGGTTATGTGCTGCATGGAAGAAGCAATCTGAGCTGTTGGCTTCCTCTCTTGATAAACTATATGGCTCCTCTATCATAGCCTGAGGCCTCCCCTTTACACATAAGCCTGCACAGTGGTTTTTCCTATAGCCCAAGGCTTACAGGGAGAAGAGTGTACTTTGTAAGTGGAATTTTCCCCACAGGTGATTCAGCTCACTAGTCCCTCAGTGGGAGAATATTGCGTCAGTTGCCTCTAAAGGAGCCACAGTCTCAGATTTTGAAAGAACGCTTTCTCATGGACCTTTCTAATAAGCTCATTTGTTCTTTTTTATGATGATACATTATATCCACTGGTATTGTTTAGTTAACACAAATCTTAAAAACCATATTTCAGTAAAAGCTATAATAGTCACACTTCATTTTCACTGTGAGATTGAGGCTGCCTCGGTTACCTTTTCCTCTTTGGCCATCTAAAAGCTCACTTGAAAATTCTTAAATGTTGCAAATGGTTAAGAATACACTTATGACGATGTCAGAGATCAAATATCACACTCACTTCTAGCTCCATATGGTTAGTTGTCTGATTATTTTATTTTTAATCTTTATATTTATGTGGTGATTTGAACAGAAACAACATAAGGAATTTTACATGTAGCTCAGAAGAAAAAGAAGTTTAAAGAGGGGTGGCAGCCAAACTAAGCCTTGAGGTCAACATGTAGGTTTTCTCTTTTGGTGATACAGATCCTGGCATAAAGGCACCAATGAAAGAAAATACATGTTTTCAGAACTTGTTTTTTAACCTCTGGTGATAAGTACACTACAGGAGTCTTTCAATGCCTGTTGCTGACCTGTCAGACTGATGCATCCTTCTCAGATGATCAGGGATTCTCACACAGAGCACTGGGTTTTGTCTCCAGCAACTAAGCCAGATTTGAGGGATGCTGCAAACATCATAAGGCCACACTTTAGAGAACTTTTTGGTCCCTTGCCACATTCTACATGGGCATCTATCATGGAAACAAATCTACAACAAAAAGACTTTGTTTCTGAACACTGTACAATGAGGATGGGAGACCTAATACAGAGAAGTATGCCCCGAGGAGTGATTGTGATATTTTCAATCAGTAAACCCTTGTTAGCCTTCTGTAAACTGACTTCAGAAAAATAAGTCTTGCTTCTTAGCACATCACCGTGCTTTCTGATTTGTCTATTGTTAAGTCATTGGTGGTGAAGGGTTGCAGAACCAGTAGGTTTATGACCTGGAATGGTACCACTGGGAGACAGAACAATGCACTATCACTTTGCTTACTCTCTTAAATGAATCTGTGAGAAAAAGGTATCTAGTTCGCCATCTGGGAAGTTTAAGGTTGGGTAGAGAACGGGAACTGGGAAGTTAGTTTCGAATGATTGTGAGACCCTGTGCCATGTTGGATGGGAGGTCACATACTCCTCAGTTTTAATTCTGGACAACCTTTTGATCCATTTTATTCTATTCCATTATCTTTCCTTTAAGTCAGTGGTTCTCAACCTGTGGGTTGCAACCCCTATGGAAGTTGCATATCAGATAGTAACACAATTCATAACAGTAGCAAGATTATAGTTATGAAGTATGAATGAAATAATTTTATGATTGGTGTCAACACACATGAGGAAATGTATTATGGAGGTTGAGAACTGCCTCAATTGGTAAATTGGGTCTTTTCTCCTACATAAACTTTTATTAAGGCCTTTCATTTTTTATAACATTTTCTACTAATATGTGTTTACTTTTAAACTTCATTTGTTTCTTTTTTTTTTTTTTTTTTTTTGGTTTTTACGAGACAGGGTTTCTCTGTATTGTTTTGGAGGCTATCGGTCCAGCCCGGCCTCGACCTCACAGAGATCTGCCTACCTCTGCCTCCCGAGTGCTGGGATTAAAGGCGTGCGCCACCACCGCCCAGAGTGTTTCTTTTCTTATTTCTGTGGATTCTACCAGTATGAAAGTCCAACCAAGATCGTTAATATGGGTATTAAAATTATAGGTGCCAGAGAAATACTTCTATGAAAACTGTTAAAATTTATGGTATAAAATTTATGGGAAGAACAGGAACTTTGTCATAAAAGAAGTCATTGTAAATGTAGATTTTAAAAACAGTGCTGGTGTTTCTGTGTTTAATTGAATATGCCTTGATCTTAATGTGGGAATTTTAGAGTTTATTCCTGAGTGATGGAAATTTCATCATTTATATTTTAAAGTATCATTTTTTCTCATTAGATGCATATCCTCTAGGTGATATTTAAATGTTACTATCTTCCCTTAATATAAGGGGCATTTTAATAGCTACCCATATAATGCTTTGTAAGTGCAAGAAAAATCATAGCATTGATGCCAAGTGAAGGGCAGGAAAAGCAATTCTATTAAGCTTTTGACCTAGTTTCTCTCAGTTCCTTCAAGGCAATTGAGAAGCTCTCAATTGTGTACAATTTGCCAGTGATTATTCCATTGTGAACCACTCAGAGGCATATGGATGGGGTAGGTTCCACAAATTTCTCTATGGTACATTCATTTACATAATATTCTGTCTTCAGAAGATAAAAAGGCCAAACTCAGCACTGAAGAGTCAGTTGTGAACAGTATGTCATCTTAGAAGTGGTATTGATTGGCATGGAGGTCAAGATATTTCAACGATGAGATGAAGGTTTACACAGCAGGGTTAGGAGATTTTGAGTAGTACATGTCTTTAATGTTAAAAAGGCAAGTTGCAAATGTAGTGAGATGCGCAGCTGACTTTTATTTTAAGGTGTAAAGAAAAATAAAAGTCCAAAAATGATTAATTAACTCGGATAGCACAATAATAAGCGGTACTACCCAAGCTCAAAAAGAGACGAGTGTGTGTGTGTGTGTGTGTGTGTGTGTGTGTGTGTGTGTGTATTTGTAGATGTGGGTGGGTAAAGCATAATATAGTAGAAGAAACGAAGAGAAGGTAAAAGTGGGTGATGAGAAAGGATAAAGGTAAGTGGGCAAAAGGACACAGTGAAGATGAAAGAAATAAATAGACCGAGGAAGGGGGCTTACAAGGAAGGAAGAGGAGAAGCAAGCAATAGATGAGTGGTTTTCTCTCTACATAGCTCTGGCTGTCCTGGAACTTACTCTGTAGACCAGGCTGGCCTTGAACGCAGAAAGATACTGGGATTTAAGGCACGTGCCACCTTGCCAGGTAGAACATAGGAGAATTATAATAAATACTCTTTGTTCAAGAATGTCATAATGACGTATAACACCTTGTATGCTAATTTTGAAAGACTAGACAATTTAAAAGGTAATTGGTATAATAACAAGCATGGTGCTGATAATAGCACTGCTGCTTTACACACTTGTGACTGTATAGCTGCTAAACCAACTAATGATAACTTTTCTTTCTAAACAGAGCTTTGAAGTAGACTTTCCCCCTTTCTCCCTTTAAAAGTCTCAATGTTGTGAGCTTTATATTTTTCAAACAAAAGTGTCATACTTTTTCCTGTTGCTAAAACACAGTTCAGTGCATTGTCACCATCAGCCTGCAGACAGAAACTCCGAGGTATACCAGTTGTTTTTTCCCTAATAATCAAATTAATATTATTAAAATAATCAATTTTAAATATAGGCTAGAGTCACATGCACATATAATCTCTATTAGTACATATGAAGCCTGAAATAAATTACTTCAAGAAGTGGACAGACAGACACTACTGTTTTTTAAGAGCTGTCCTCAACCCATTTTTAGATACACAGCATAGTATATGAGAAAAAAGACTCCAAGTCAATTTAAACTGGATATACTAAATGCAAAAGTCATTATGGAGTTGTAATGATTTAGGGAGCTCTGCAGTCATTATAAAATGATGCATGTATTTTTAAAAACATGTCTCTAAAATAGCACTGAAATGAGGAAATTCTTCTTTCAATAACTTATTTAGTATTGTGTCATAAAGCTGTCTATATGATCAATGATAAGGGCATCCTCAGAACCCACTAGAAAATTTTGATTATAAGAATGAAATACAACACCAGAAATGAGGTGAGTCATGAAATATTAATGCTAGATTTTATTAAGTGCCACATAGTGATGATGTGATAAAAAAAACTACCAGTCCTATACATTAACTATAATTTGATAGCTCTTTTCCAATATAAGCATTTTGGTCATAGACACTCTACCAGCTCTTTACACACAGAATCCATTAAAACTTGAGATAACTTTCATTAAGTCTTAAGGGGCAAACAAATCTTCGTATTGCTACTTTTCACACATCTCATTATTGTGAGCAGAAGTGGAAGGAAGAGAGGGAAATATCCCATCTGAGGAAAAAAAGTGTATTGGAGGTAAGAATGACATATTTTGACTTCCCTGGTGCCATCATGAGAACCTGAGCACTGTCCTTACTTACTGTGTTACTTGTACATTCCTGGATCCTGACCAGGTAAGCTAACAATTTATTCTGTTTTTGCCAAACAAAAAGGACAGGCCTCCATCCTCCTCCATGCACTCTTACTCCATCTAGTCAGATCTGATAATCATCACACACCTCTACTTCTTCTGTGGCAAACATAAAATATTAAGTGATTCAAGAAAAAAAAAGTGATTCAGGTTATTTCTTCCTTAACTAGAAATTGCCAAGGGCAGAAGGAACAGGAGCAGCTGTCACAGTTTCTTGCAATGACATCTCTTTGTTCAGAGATACACTACCACAAAGTGTGACGGTCAGCTCCTGAAATGACTTGGGAGTGCTTAATGAGATGGGGGTAAGGACAAAAGCAAAAATCCCTCTGTGAGAATCTTCCATGAGGACCATATGGTTCATCTGAGACATCTAGCAGACTTGTAGTCAGTTAAAATAACTTTTATTTCTGGAAGAATTTGGAGATTTCACTCTTTTAACCCATTTTCTTTTCAACTCTCCACTAACTATGTGCCTTTTGGTAAGTGGACCAGATGTTGAGTTACACATTTTTTACCCACTAAAACGTGCCAAGGAGTGGAAACCCTCAGAGTAGTTAAATATGTACTTAAGACGTCTATTATTTCTTTGGTCAGTATGTTCAGATAACATGTGGCATGTAAAAATTTATTTTATCATGTATAAAATTCAAACTTTGGCTTTAAGATAACCAGGGAAGGCCAAAATTTGCTTTCATATAGAGTGCTTTCAAGGTTTGGAGAAGCTTGATGAGTCACAGGGAACTGGATGAAACTGAATTAACTTAAGCCAAAACTTACATTTTCTTTTGTAGTATGATTTTCTTGAGTCTTAACTCTTTTTCTTTTAACCTTCTCTCTTTACAGAACAAGACAGAAAAAGAAAGAGTCCCATAGTCACAGAGTTGGTTGCCAAAGTCAGAGATGAATCTGGCAACTCACAATTCTATGTTGCTGTGGAAGCTCCCTCAGGCCAGGCTGACATCAACACGTTTGGCGATGATCTTCACTTAACAGATCCATGGCCCTCCCCTCTTTGGCATCTCACATCACTATCAATGTGGTTAACTTTATCTTTTCATGAGATAAGGTTTTATAATTATAAAATTATTATAAAGGTTTTTCTCAAATGTTTCATGAACTGAAGGCATCCGAGGCCCGTGGTGTCCCCCTGGTCACTGCTAGAAACTATGCTGACAGGCATAGAGACAGAAAGTGAATTCCATGAAGGCAGACATAGTCCACTCACTTTTGTACTGTTGTGATCAGAGCACAGCATATAAACAAACACCCAAGAGCTGTCTGAGGATTTGGCAAAAAAAAAAAAAGTGTTTTGCAGTCCTCTCTATGATCATTTCTTTCTGTGTAGCTTGGCTCACATTTATTAGTACCCAAGAAATGAGTTCTAAACTTCATTTAGTGGCTGATCGAAGAAGAGGCAGACTCCCTAGGTTAAGTACTGAGCTGAACTCAAGAAAGCCAGTAACAGAGAGGGAGGACTAATGACCAAAGGGATTAAGACTGGGCTGGTTTAACCCCCAGAAACAGCTGACCTGACAAAGGTTAACTCTTGAATCCTAGGCATCAGCCTGGGAATCGAGCATGGGACTGATCAAGACCCCCTGAATGTGAGTGTCAGTGAGGAGGCCTAGGTAATCTATTGAGCCTTGGGCAGCAGATCAGTACCCATCCTGAGTATACACATGGACTTTGGACTCCCATCCAACAATGTGAGGTGCACTCTCACCCTGAACTCTTGGGGAAGGGTCTAGGCCCTGCCCTATATGAAATGACAGACTATGGACACCCCCATGGAGGGCCTCACCCTCCCTGGGGAAATGAGGGGATATTGGGGGGGGGTTTGGGGGGAGGGCAAGGGAGGAGGGGAGGGAAAGGGAGAGGGACCTGGATCTGACTTGTGAAGCAACCTTGTTTCTTATCTAAATTTAAACTGAAAAATAAATAAATAAATAAATCTAAACAGATAGCACTGAAAAGTTGCAGTATCTCTTTTGCATATTAGACTGCACCTATGTTGACCTCTTTACCTTATAACAAGGTGGGGTAGCTTCTTAG
This sequence comes from Mesocricetus auratus, assembly GCF_017639785.1. NCBI lineage: Eukaryota > Metazoa > Chordata > Mammalia > Rodentia > Cricetidae > Mesocricetus > Mesocricetus auratus. The sequence continues at coordinate 84,234,593 of NW_024429266.1, forward strand.
CTCTATGTAGTTTTCTGAAGGAGATTTAAGATAGACTTTTCAATGTGTCCATATCTCCTGAGACTATGAGATGAAATCATTGTTTTGTGTCTAATCTGTGTAACCATCTATTTAAGGACTTAATCTTGATACCAATCATTTGCAAGTATAAAAAAACACCTATTTTCTCTGACTGTTTAACATATATGAATACACACTCAGAAACCCCAAACCACTTCTGTGCAGCCATGCTGAACACAGCATCTGTGGATAAACAATTCCAGGGGATGAATGCATCTTTAGTGACTCACCCCCAACTCAAGAGGAGGGACCCTGGTTTTTAAATGTTGAGCTGAATGATTCTGCCCCCAACCAAGGGGAAGACGAATGGTTAAAGTGTGAGCCTCTCAGGGACTTAGGTATTTGTGAAATGCATATTCTGATGAAACTATACTGTCTCTCTATTTACATATGCTAAGCAGTATGTGGATGACAGTAACAGGGCACACATATCAAACAGTGATTGGATACTTTGTCCAGTGGCTTGCTCCTTCCATTCACCATCCTACTGTGAACCACACTGACTGCTTGGCTGTTTTCTTCTCAAAAATGTGTTTGGTCATAGACTTGGAAAAGCAGGCACACTATTTTTAACAGCTTTAACTCAACGGAGTTTGTGAAGAAAGCTCCTTCTGTTTTTACATAAAAAATGTACTTTGTTAACCTGTGTAATACAGTGTGTGGGGCATACAATGGATAAATGGAGAATATACTTCTAGGAAAAAAATAGACATTTATCAACATTTTGTTGTCCCTCAAGCTGATGAATTACTATAATGTTTTTTTAATTAATTCTCAACTAATACTGTCACTTCCTGTTCTCTGAAATAAATTAGGAGGCGATTTCAACAGTGTTCAACATTTGCTAATTTGTAAGCTGTTAATAACTTATGCATGCTAGGGAGCTGTTTAAAAGATGACAAAAGAGATGAAACAATGAAGATGAAAACTGCCAAGCTTTGTATGAACTTGAAATACAATATTGTTGTATTGTTTATGGTGAAATAGGTAGTCCTGTATTTATTTAGAAATTGGAAATGTTTCTCTAGATTACCCAGATTGTCCATGACAGGCAGGAGTTCATCCAGATCATATTGCTTATTAGAATTTAAGAATGCAAGTTTCATGGGCTTCAACACTTGAGCTCCAGCTGCTGTCACTCTTTAGTGACACTGTGGGATGGAGCAGAACTAGGGAAAATGACAAGCTGTAGGAAGAATCTTGAGAGGAATAACCCAGGCCTGCTTCCACAAACCTCTCTCTGCTTTGTGATCTACCAAGATGTAAACAGGCTATATCATAAGCTCCTATTGCTGGGGACTAAGTCCCTCCAGCCACCATGCCCTCCATGCTAGGACATACTATTCCTTCTGAACTTGTCAGCTAAATAAAGGGCTCTTCCACTTAAGCTTGAACTGTTTGTGTTGTTTATATTGACACTCTGCCCTTCAGCCTCATTTCTATTCCTGCTGATCCTAACCCTTCTCTTCCATTCGGCTGGCCACAAATAAATAGTAAAGAAAGACATGGCAATGAACTTGTAACTAGTTGGGGAATAATAGGAGATCACCCCCAAGTGAGCAAAACATAGCATCCCAGAATCTCAGTACTTAAGCAACGCTAAAACTGAGAGGACTTCTCGCCAAGTGACCTGGATTTGAGGCTGGTGAGCATTGCTTCCTCCACTTCTGTAGGTGAGGAGCCCTGTGAGATTGATGTGCTGCACCAATCAGCAATGTTTCGGTGACTTCTTGTCACAACCAATTTGCTTCTACTGTCTTCTACCATCCGGATCTCAGGGAAGATGTCCACACTCATTAGTCATAAAAGGAGCTGATTGCTAAAGTGTTTTGCCCTCTTTATATTGAGGAGAAAAACTCATTAAAGATCTATCTTGTATGTTTCCTCCCATGCACGAATGCACGTGTGTATGTGTGTGTGAGTGTCTCCTTGTTTTCCCCATTTTCTAATAGGAACTATAGATAATTGTTAGGATCATTCATCTTGAATTAGAAGGATCCTGCAAGGCCTGTTAATTTTGTTATGATACTTGGGCATGTGATGACAAAAATAGCAGAGGTATAAGAATATGACATGTAACTGGTTCACCTCTTTGCCTCTTGCCTTCAAACCCATTTTCCTTTAATTGCTGTACATCCCATTGTGACAGCTTTCTCCTTGCCTCTAACAATAGCCCTTCGAAGTAGAAATTCAGAAGGTGGAAGAGGGCTTTCCAATCCCTGGGCCATATTCTGTTCTCAGAAGATTGTGTAGCTAGCTTGACAAAGAACAGACCTCCATAGTAGTCAGTTTATGGCAGTGTTGACTAAATATTGACCAAAGGTTCAAAAGACCATCTCTGTGGATCCTTGAGCACTCTGCTTCTTAGCACACAGAAGTATACAGAAAAATCCTGGCAAGTTGCTAACCAGTGAATATGACCAAATAAGCAAGATTTAGGTTCAGCAAAAGACCCTGCACATACACGCACCCCCACACATCCCCATACATGCACACTCACATGGTAAAGATCAGGAACTTGGTTTTAAATTCCCCAGTGCTGGGAGTGAAATCGAGACACCTATGATTCTCCAGTCTATGTCAGGCATTGTACTAAATGCCACCTCATTATTAATATCACACTGAAATTACAGATAAGGAAACAGGATTAAAGCAGTCACATACTTAACATAGCATTATGTGACTGGAACATTGTAGAGCTATGATTGTTTATCCTTCAGGGAAGAGATACATCTTTGCTTCCAAGGCTGACCATCATAACAAAATGTTTTTTCAGATCTTTGAAAGGGATAGGCAGAATAGGCCTGAATAAATTTAAATTTAACTGATATTCAATAACTATTCATGGAAAACAGAATTATTTATAATTGGGTATATCATATAAAGATTGTATTAGGATTCTTCATCTTCCTGCTTAGACTCTAAGACTAGAAGCCATCTTCAGTTCAAACTCTAGATCCAAATTCTGAACTAAAGCCCTTGAATCTTTGAATTTGAATGTAGCCTTGAACTTGAGCACAGAGCCTAAAGACTGGATCCTCACCCTTCTGTTCTTGAGAGTTGAAAATGAAGGCTCTCTAGAGTTCAAGGGCTGGTGCATCCTCCCCAGATAAAGGTGAGAGACACAGCTATGTGTGAAACCCCAATTCAGACACCGTATGCTTATTCTTTATTTTACCTTGTAGAGAATTCCTTTGCTAATCATTTTAACTGGCATATAAATGGCAAAATGCTTATGGAAATACGTAACTATATATGAACACCAAAGAAACAGGGCCAAGACACTAACACATTTTTTTCATACCAGGAAGTGAGGGAGACTCAGTTTAAACTCAGGAAAAAATGTCTATTTAGTAATTCTTCAAAATGAGGAGAATAGGTGTGTGTGTGTGTGGGTGTGTGTGTGTGTGTGTGTGTGTGTGTGTGTGTGTGTGTATGTGTGTGGTTGGGGGAGTAAGAGGGTGAAGGAACTTCACAGGCCACATAGTCAGGTAGTCTAGTGGTCTAACTCTGCTTGTTAACCTGGGTGCTCCCTAGCAGTGGTAAGATCTGAGCTAATAAGAAGAATGATAAAAGTAGCAAGGACTGTTTGCCTCACTGAACTCTGATCAGAATTTGCTAAATTAGTTATATTTCACTCAAGATTTAGAACAGCCTTATGAATGTAGTATTATTTGTTTCTTTCCATGAGTAAGAAACTGAAGTTGAGGGAATTTAGAAAAGCCACCCAAAGTAACAAAATACTTAATTTCCAAACTAATAGAACACAGTTCTGAAACTCTGACGGTGTAGTTTCATATGTTCATGTGGGTTCCTGAAGATTCTGGAGAGGAAGGAAGAATGTATGACATTATGGTAACTGGAAAGGCCTAGAGAAATCTGAAATAAAGCATAAGACATTATGCAGAAGCACAATTTGCTCTAAAGTCAAATTCAGAGAGTCACTGGCACATTCCCAGATGTTTAAGTAAGTTGTGTTCCTCGTGGTGGCATACAAAGAGTCTGGGTTTTCCCATTCTAAGCTTTCTAGATTGTTTAGGTCTAAGTCATGTATAATTGTTGTCACTAGCTTGGAAAGCCAGTTGCCCTAGGGTTTTATCCAGAAAGTTTGGGCAGTTAACACTTCTCTGTAATCTCACAGAACAAGTGAGAGTCATAGTCATGGTCTTTGGTCATAGTTGTGATCATGATCTTGGTCATGGTCATGGACGTGGATATAATCGTGGTCATTCTCATGGTCATAGTCATGGTCACAGACATGATTATGGTCAGGGATGTGGTCATCATCATGGACATGGTCATGTTCTTGGTCATGGTAGTGGTAAAGTTGTTGACAGACTCCAGATCAAAAAGATTTCATTTACTAAGAAAACTTGATTAAGTATTTATCTCCATAGAACTGATTCCATTGGTGTTTGAATAAAATAAGGTAACAACATACTCAGTATTTAAGTTCTTAAACCTTTTTTTTCCTTGAAATACAACAATGCCACAACATTTAAAGACAATGGCAGTATTTAAACCACAGTCAGAACCAGGCAGGTAGAGAATCTGAAAATGGCTGTTAGCCTGGGCCCTCAGAGATTCCTTTCTGTTTAGACTTATATTTGGTCCTCTGCTCAGATTTTCAGTTCACTTGATCCTTCAAGAAGGAAATGAAGAGAATGTTGGAATAACATTCTTCAATATCCAGATTGTAGATGCATCAGTCTGCTACAGACAGAATTCAAATGCAAAGCATTCCTGGAATCCCCATGTTAATTACTACATTATCAAGTCCTGGAAGGACTGTGAGCTATTGAATAAGGATTCTGGGTAACTCGATTCCCCTAATGAACTGGAGCCACCCAGACAATGGAATGAAAAGGCCTGTAGCCAGTCTGGGCTGCTGCCTCACACCCCTGCTGTCTCAGAGTCTTGGCCTCTCTTGAGCTTGGCTCATGGCCTGTCCTTTCCCACTGTCAGGCTCTTTCTTAGTGCTTTTGGCACAACCTTGTCCAGCCTCTTTACTTGACCTCCTGTTGCCACAGGAGCTGCAGAGTTTGCTTGCATAGCATCCCGCTGCCTTTGAATTGGTTGCTACTGCATTATTGCACCCATGTTGTAGGTGGCCTCAGGGTTGCCAACTGCTTTCAGATGTTTCCTAGGTGACAGCTATGCTCACCAGGAGAGCCAAGGCAGCGCCCTTATCTCACTGTTGCTAGGTGAATCTGGACCTCTGTAATGGAACATCACCACCTCGTCTAAACTACCTTTGGATGCCAAAGCCTTTGGTCAATGTTTCACAACTTACTGAACATCTCAGTTCCCTGAGAGTTTTGGTAGCGTGATGGTTTTGACTTGGGACATCTGGGATGGTCTTGGGATTCTGCCACTTCTAATAACTTCTTAGGTGGTAGCAATTTCTGCGGGTCCAGGCACTGAACTGGAGTGGTGGTTTTCTAGAGAACAGGCTTGTTCCCAGCATCTTCACACTCTTGCAATTTCACCCCTACTGTGCTGCCTCCTTGTGAAGTCCTTTTACATATGAAGGAATAAAGACCTTGTGAGGAATGGAGTAGCCCCTAGCACCAATAGCCTGAAGTTTGGGGTAGCATTTTTCATTCTGATTATACCCAGTGTTTGGGGAGATGATTCATAGCAGAGGGATGTGATACTGTGAGTTGGAGGTTATTAAGCAGCATCCTTAAAACATCCGTCTATTATACATCCGTCTACTATACATATTATCTTCCAGATTTTTCACATGTCCCATGAGAGACAAAAATTACCATTTGAGAGTACTGGTATAGGGTAAATGCAGACATAAATAATAAATTAAGAACTGCAATAAGGATCAAGTTACAGAAGCAGTGTACACATTATTCATGAAATCAGACCATTTGGCACATGCTAAGCGACCAAGGAAAGCTTGTTAGATAAATGAATGAACTGTTGACATTCCTGGTTACCATAATAATTTACTTTTCTGGCTATAGCTATTATAAAAAATATTTTCATACTCACTATGTCAATATCTAACTGGTTACTGACATCATGTACTTTTGTGAACATATTTACTAAATGTTCCACAAGAGGAAGGATAAAAGGCTTATTTTTTTAAAGGACATTTCAGATGAAGTATGACTATTTGTAAGAAGACATGGAGCTTAGCAGTTGTTTTTAAAGGTCCTTTGCACTGCTTTTCTTTGCATCAATCTCATAGTCATGCTACATAATGAAAAGAGGAACATATGTACATATAACTTGTAAATGATTTTAAATGACATGGTACATTTTGTTGTTGGGTACATTTTAAACTCATGGTTCTAATCAGCTGCATCATTTCCCCTGTAGGTTTCCTGGTCTTGACAGCTTTCCTGGGGCACTATTGTAGACTGACCTTGTGTAGACCACATATAAATCAGATGAAAATCTAGCAAGCAGGGAAGTTGGGTAACTTGAGTAAGTGGTAAACCAGGGAGTGTCTGCAAAGAAGTGAAGAGATGAACCAAGGAGACAAGAATCAAAGGCATCTTAGAGTCTTAACATCAGATGGCAGGGCAAAGATCAAAAATAATGTCACTGTTTGCCCTTATACGGTGGAGGGCAAGCTGGAATCAGTGATTTATCTTAACAGGAAAGTAGAAATAGAGGACTCTGACTTTGAGCAAGAACAAAGGGCTAAGACTTAGATATACAGGGGGTAGAAGGGTATTCAAGGACAAAGAAAAAAAAGAGGAATGCTGAAGGGGATGCATAGCACGGAATATTTCAGTGCAAATTTTAGGCATGTTCTTGCTTAGTGTTATTATTCCCTTATTCCCTTACCTTTTATTAGTGGAAGCCAAATAGGCCCACAGTGAATGTTCTTGGAAATATATAGCAACTGGACAGAAATACCCAGGGTTGCCAAAGGAAAGTGTGGCTCTTGATCATGTGGCCAAAGTCAGGAAGGCCTTGCCCAAGAAATGAGAGAGCCTTCCTTTCGGAATATGTTTTCATAATTAAGGCCAATGTCAATTCCTGCACATGAGTCGAAAGGAACACATCGGAAGTCAGGGCCAACCTTGGGGAAGGAACATTTCTCCTCCAATTTTCCTATCTGGAAAATGGGGAAATTAAACTTTCCACTGCTCTCTGCTGAAGGAGCACTGCGGTGAGTAAGAATGTTCATTTTTGACTTTGTTTCTTACATTCCAAAGGCTTGCTTTGCTCTAGTCAATAAATTCAAACCATCAACAAATAAAGAACTCACCCATCCACAGGAATTAAGAGAAAGGTCTTGAATACATATCTACACTTTCATATTAATCATGGCCCAATTCACAATAGCGAAGAAGGTAAAGAGATGAATGGATAAATAAATATGTGGGGGGGGTCTTGTAACATGCTGCAACATGGATGAATTTCAAAAAGCGGGCAGCCCTGTAATCACAAATAAAGTTTGAATCCATTCAGTATAAGACACTTACAAACTCATCAGATAAACAGAAACAGAGAATCCAAACCTCTAAATAACAGCCCCTTTAAGTTTCAGTGTTACGAATTGGCTGGGAGGCCGTGTTGGATTAGTTTTCTTGGCATAGGTAGATGAGTTTCTTCTTCCCAGAACTTTCTGGTCAGTAACACAGTGTTTTTACATAAATGAAGCAAATCCGCAAGTGCCAACAGAGGGCTATCATCCCGTGTTCTATTTAACTTATGTCTTTTAGTTATGTGGGATAACAGCAAAGGCACCAGAAACCCTGCAGAGACCTGAAGACTGTTAGCTGGCTGGGCATCACTCATTTGTGATAATAAACCATTGCTCTCAGCCACCACTGCAGACAGTTTCCACTGTGACATCATTAAGAACAGGAAAAGACTTACTGGAGTCAGAACAATAAAACAATAAAAAGTTTCACTGGAAGCAAACAATATCCAATTCAGTTTTGTTCTTCACCCAAACAACCCCCATAATGACCACAGGAAAAACCTTTATGAGGGTAGTTCTGTTCCCTGCTGTGCACTCAGTGGCCCCTTTTGCACGGCCCCTGTTTGTTGCCAATTTCTAGAGGAGATAGTGTCTCCTGACTTGCTATAGTAACACTATCTTCATTATTCTTCCTACTAGATGAATGCCTGGAATGATATGAACCAAGACAGTAGAGTGAGTTGGGATGTGAGAACTACACAAACAAAGCCATTGGGCCCCTTTCTGTCGCAGGTTATCCCTTCTGCGAAGGTATGTGGGCCATCTCAGATTTTTCTGCAAAGTGATGAGACTGAGATAGACACCCTCTAGATCTTCTGAGGTGACACATGGTATTTGATGAGGTGATGGGAAGTGAGCAGGGGACATTAGCTTGGGAGAAGCTGGGCCAATTCTTGCAGGCAAGGACTGTGAGAGGGAAGCTGGGGAGGTTACGTCTGAGGCAATGTTCTAAGGCTCTGAACCATCAGAATTCACACCAACATCTCAGTACTGCATTCTTTACAATGTAAGTGGAAGGAATTTCTCAGTTGGAAAAAAAAAGAAAATAAAAAAAATCAAAACATACCTCTGAAGGAATACCAAGCTCACAATTAGCTCTGCTAGTGGCTCAGTCCTGTGGGAAGGAGAGAGTTAGGTAGATGCCATGGAGATCAGACACTTGGCTGATTAACTCCACTGAGGATGCTGCATGGAGCAAGGCTTTGTCACCTCGTCTCTTTGAAGCAGTGACTTCTCTGGGGGCCTTTAAAAATAGACAGGCTCCCAGCAGTTGGAGAAGACACAGCATCAATCTTCCTGAAACATGGGGAAGGTAAAAAGATGACTTTCAACATCTTAAACTATGTGGGGCACTGGATTCTGTGTCCAGCTGGGCTCCTTAGCTGACAGGAGACACTGAAATCGTGTTTGAAAACAACAACAAAAATAAATCATGTCTATTCAACTTAAAACTCCAAGGTGTAGCGAATGTCCAATGGCATAGAATTGTAAGTAAAATAACGTCTGCCAGTGTTCTAGATTGCTTCTCTGCTGCTGTGACAAAAACAATTTGGGGAGGAAGGGGTTAATTGGACGTCCATGTTGGGTTCCTGGTCCGGGACTTGATGTCATGAACTCAAGCAAGAGCAGAGACTGGAGCTAAAGAAGAAAGCTGCATACTGGGTTTGCTCTCCTTGCCTTGCTCAGTCAGGACCACCTGCCCAGAGGTAGCACCGCCCACAGTGGGCGGGGCGCTACCGCATCAATCATTAGTCAAGAATAAGCCTATAAGCAGGCTCCTTCATGTTCCCCCAACGGTCCCTCTTCCCAGGTGCCTCTAGTTTGTGTCAAGTTGGCAAAAGCACTACCCAGCTTTGGCACTAGGAGAAGCCAAACTGGTTTTGTTATGGTTATTTTACTATTTGTATGGAATTTAACTCGTACCTATAGCACTGGGACTACGCTTCAGGCAAACTCTGTTTCCTCTGTATTTACCTACTTAGTTGAGATGTGTTTCAAATATCTTAGAAGGGAGCTACATTTTCCACACTGAGATGAGGCTTGCAGGAACCTGCTGCTGTTCACTCTATAGCGATCTGGAGTGCCCTCCCTAGGGACAGTAAGCTTCAGTGAAATGCAGTCATCCGAGGTTGTACCTTCTCGATACTCACCATCCCCCGAAAATACTGAAACATAGCCAAATTTCTAATCAAGTCGTGTTACAAGTAAACAAATCCTTAAATATTTTGCTTAATAACCTACCTAGGGAGCTATGTTTGTATAGGATAAAATCCTCCAGGCAGTGCATAATTCAGTGGACATGGTGCTTTCACAAGGTGTGCAACTACTACCACTGTCTAGTTTCAGAACACTTCAACCATGCCCAGAAGAAATTCTATATTCATAAATCATCGCTTCTATTTTCCTAGAGCCTCAGCTCCTGTCACTCACTAAACCTAGTTCGCTCTCTCTGTGGACTGATCATTGGCTACTTCAGTGTAACATTGGGATGACCGAGTATGTGGTATTTTGCTTCTAGTTTCTTTCTATGCCATAAAGCTTTCAATTTTATTCCCACAACATGATCAGGTACTAACACTTTCAGCAACTACGGTATACAAAGCCAACAGGTAGTGCATTGGCACAGGTTCAAAACCATCTTTGTGTCTAATGGATGCCACTCTCACAAAAGGCATACTTACAGTGTAGCTAAGGGTTACTGTAACACCCCCCCCAAAATAATTGGGTGCACCCAGTTAGAGATGGCAGACTGAGTGAAACCCACTAAAGAAACATCACAATTATGGATTTAGGGAGAAAAAAAGGTCAGGTAAATTATCGGTTGACCAAACAAGAGAGGGGTCAAACAGGAATGGGACAAGGCCAGTGGCCAAAGATGCAGGAGGAACACCCAAGAACTAAAGAATGTGCCTCAACAGCAGCATTGCTAAATGGGGCATGCACATTGAGACTATCAGAACCGTGGAATTTCCACTTGAGAAATCCTAACATCATCTTCCCAGCTCCACAATTTTGAAGATGAACGCTGTGAATCTAAGAAGTTAACAAAGCTTCCCAGGTCCACAAGCCTTAACCTTAGTGTTCTTCCTCTCAATAGAAATCATTTTAGTTCACTGCCATACCCCAACAGGTGAATTTGGTCATTTTTTTTTTAAACCAAAATACAATTTAGGAGTTATTGCCTCTTTCATGGACATGCTATGCAAAGCCAGCTGAAAGTCATAGATAGTTTGAATTATTTTAAAAGTTTGCCTGTCCTTTGACTTAATGTGTGTGCAGGGTAGGTGTACTCAGGGGCCAGAGGAGGACATCAGTCTCTTAATTTCACAATGACCTGGAATCAGACTAGAAGCCAAAAAGGCCCAACAGTATCCTGGGTTTGTTCCCTTTCTTATGACAGTACTGGGATTACAGATATGAACGTAGACACACCTTGCTTTTTACATGGATGCTAGGATCTGAGAGCAAATCCGGTCTCTTACAAGCTGCACCATCTACTTGGCACCATTTGACAGAATACTTATAAAGCAGTCATCTAGGATCCCTTCTTTTCTTTTCTAATCACGTAACATCTAAAATTTCAGACCTATTGATTACTATCAATCTATAGATTTAGAGCTTGAGTGCTAGGACTGAAGTCCCTAGCAGGTCAGCTATTGAGAATGACCTAATCTTATTCTATAATTAGAACAGTGATTCCCAGAATATACACCCAACTGTCATTCAATGTCTCTGAAAAAGTAACTAGTGTTTAGCATACTTGTAAAGTTAACTTCTGTCAGTTAAAATTCATGACTGTAAGTTTCTGCTCTAGTCGCTCTATATAAGTTCAAGTTTCTTCATAAAAAATAAATAGAAATTAAAAATTAAGAGGCCCAATAGTGTTGAAGTTAGAGAAACAAAAGAAGAGTTTCTGTAGTTGGAAAACAGGCATTGAAATGATATAGTTTTTAAAATGTATAATTTGGTAAAATGCTGAGAAACCAAACAGATAAACTGAATAGCAAACTGACTGTGTAAATAATGGAAGCTTCTGCTTGTAGATTGGGAATCCCAACAGGTCATAAGTGGCATGGAGCTTTACCATTTGTGACAAATGGTGGGTGTGTTTGGCGTCTTACATTTATTAGAAGTTACTCTCTTCTACTAGCATTAACTGCCTTTGTGCCCTCTAAGAGCTTTATTGAGGTATCAATCTCCTATAACAATATGGATATATTTAAGGGACTCACCATCATAAACTTGGTAAATTTCTATTTAGGAACCAGTGATATTTCACTGTGGCTTTAATTTATATTTCCCTGATGCCTAATGATGTTGAGCATCTGTTCATGTGTGTATTTGGTAACTGCATATTTTCTGTAGTGAGACAACTCCTCAAATCTTCTGCCAGTTTCAGGGTGTACTTTCTTAATTGTTGAACATTGAACACTCACAGTATATTCAGGCTAGAAACATTTGTTAGAGCTATGATTTGCCAAAGAAGCTTTGGCCTAGTTTGTCTTCTCATTCAGGTCTAGATGTTATCAAATTTTAAACAGATCATATTTCTGGTTAGTTGTTCAAGAAATCTTTGCCTAATCTCCTAAATATTTTTCTGGTCTGACTTCTTAGATTTTTATATCACTAAGATTTTATATTATTGCTTAGATTATGCATTACTTTATAGATAGATTTCATATTAATTTTATGTACTTTAAAATATAATATTTCCATATGGTTATCTAACATGAAATCAGCATTTATTTTCCTTTTAATTGCATTTGTATTTTTATAAAAGAAGTGAATAGAAAACAAATTGGGTCTTGAGGTGGAACTCAACTGGGCATATTTCATTTCTAGAACAACAAAAATTAAAAATACAGAAAACCCCACATAAATCCTCATGCTATGATCAACTGATATATAGTTTGTTGTATTTCACTGTCATCTTTCTATGTTAATGCCTCCAACACTTTACTCTATACATAAGTTTTGAAATCAGGTTTTGTTATCATTCTAATAACCCTCTTTTTCAAATCTGTTTTAGTAAATCTAGGTCCTTATTTGGATTACAAGGACCTGAGCAGAAAAATAATTTGGTAAACACTTTCTTAATATATTTAATTATTTAATAATTAATATTTAATTATTTAAATTAACTTGTAGGTAATAAAATAAAATTATTTAAATAAAATTAGAACATTTAATTAATTAATCTTGTTAATTAATAATACTTTCAAAAATTTAAGGATAATTTTTCTGCCCCCAGGAGAGCAGAGTGGACTGACATGAATAAGGATATGTATTCTTTGCTTAGAAGGTAATTATGAATTTCAATTGAAAGAAGCTATTACATTTGCTTTATTTCTACATTCTCCTGCGTAATTGGGTTCATTCTGAATTAAGACTTAGAAAAGAGATTAAATTGACGCAAATTCTTTAACATTCACATGGGGCATAAAGCGTTTCCCCAAATCATGATATCTCTGTAAAGAACAAAGGATTTTTCAAAATAAGACAGATTACACGAACAAAACAAAGCAAAGCAAAAACAAAAGCAAAAAACAAAAAACACTGCAAACAAAAAAATCCCAGATCACCTGGACGGTGATATCATTCTCTTGCTCAAACATTCTATAATACTTTTTTAATAAAGTCAGGAAGTAATCACTTTTCAAAGCCAGTTTCCAGTAACAGGTTATGGAAAGAGGAATTTAACTGAAACTTTCCTTAGTTCTTTGTAGCTTTTGCACAGTTATGATTCAGTAAGAAACCAAGGGATGGGAATACCCAAAGGCTTTTTAACAGAAACAAAACATCTCACTGGGCTCTATTGTGATACAAGAACCTGGGCACACAACCAGGACAATGCAATTACAGTGGCCCCCAGGACAATTTCACAGACTTCCACATAGATACTATTTGATACTTTGGTATCAACAAGTGTTTCATTGAAACAAAATACAACAGTCTTATTTCTCAGAAGCTCCAATTTGAGTGCATGTTATCTGGGCCACTTTTGCAGGCACACAGTTCTGGTGGATATGGTACCCATGCTTCAGAAAGAGACGCTAGCTTGTTCTGACCTAATCCATAGAAATGTTTTAGTCTATGAGACAGGACACATTTAAACAAGTATAATTCTGAATTACTCTGTATTTTTCTTCAGAGTTTAATAATGTAGGGAGAGATGGGAGTTGATTTACCACTAAAATGGTGGTGGGGAAGCAATTCACAATAAGAAAAACTATTTGAATTACTTTTGGTACCTCCACAAGCCAGTGTAATGTCTCAATGGAAAGACATTTGCATAGATTCAAAGAGAGAATGGCAAGGATTTATTTTTTTCTATTCATTTCAATATTGTACATGAATATATAATTTGGTTATATGCTTATGATTGTTTTTTCTCTTTTAATTTTGTGTATATGTGCGTGCCTGTTTTTTAAGTTTGTGGGCAAGAGTGCTGAGCCTGCAGAATCCAGAAGAGGGCATTGAATCTATACAGTTACAGGGGGTTGTGAGCTGCACAATGGAGTGCTGGGAACTAACTCGGAATGCGGACTTTTAACCACTGCACTATTTCTCTAGGCCCCGTGAATACATTTTGTATAAAAAGTACACTTGTTCTCTTAATAACTTAAATTGCAAGTTTTGTTTTTTGCTTTAGCTTGACAAAACTTATGACATATGTGGTGTATTTCATGACACTGAGAGACCTGGTGTGGGCTTGGCTTTGCTCCTTGCAGTGTGACCTTGTAGTGAAGTTGCTTTGGATATCCAGTGCTAATTGACACTGTAAAGATTTCATCTAAGAGAATCACGGGATTTAGATGGGAAATAGGCAACTAAAATGGAGCCAGAGACTTCATAACAGATATTTTGCATTCTTTATATTTTTTTAACCTTTGAAACCAAAGTTAGTATGATTTCAGAGACAGGAACTAATGAAGAAAATTTCTATTTCTATTAGTTTAATTGTCACAGAGTTTTGAAGCTAACTTATGACCAAAATCTGTCTGGATTGTTTCATAGGTCACACAGGAATTTCAAATAAAATTGCACATAATCACGTATATGTACTTAAATGTTTATTGCTATTCAAACACTCAATCAAATGTAATTTTTACTGATATCAGCATATATTACTACAGAATTATGACCACTATTTTATCTAAATGATGACAATGGTAGAATAAAATGCCTTTTGATATAATAACTAGTTGGAATGATATTCCTATAAGCAGACCTGATAGTTGTTACTGCCAAAGGTGCCAAAAGGATGGCAACTATACAGATGAATATACTATAATCAATGTTAATGGAAAATTCAAGACAGGAAGAAAATGTTCCTCAAATCAATTGTAACTGTAGATTAATGCAAATAGAAGATACTTTTCAAGTAAACTTATTGCACTTAATTATTTGTGGGGGGGATGAAGCTTCCCTTTCAGATGTGGTAAAGACTTTTTTGTACCTGGATGGTGCCACACACCTTTTATAATCCACTTGTGAATGTTTATGTGTTAAGTCAACTTGAAGAAAAGCTCCAGTAACAGAACGAGTGCTTAATAGACAAATTTGAAAAAAAAAGAAAAACATAAAATGAAATTAAAAATCAAAAGACTAGACTACCAATACCAGATAAGGAATACCAGAGATAGATAGTTGGATGGATGGATGACAGATACACAGATAGATAGAGATAGATAGATAGATATAGATGATAGATAAATAGATTAAACCTTTTTGGTATTGTCATCATTTCTTCTAGAACCTGAATTGAACTTTTCCCTAAATCAGCAGGGAATTTTCACCTAATTCTGCCCCCCATACATTTTCCAAATACATTTAAAAACCATATTGAATTGATAAGTCAGTCCCTTGAGTTTACTTATAGTCTCATGGCTCCTAATGGTCTTCTGAGAGTCTTGTGACTTCCTACTGAACAGAAAAGGCTAACAAAATAGCATCAAATCACAAGTCATTGACTTCTGATACCACCCTGACCCTTTTTTAGTACTTGTATGAATATCTGAAAACAGTTAAGGGAAATACTAAAACAATAACATGGCTTTTTTTCAGGTTTTCACACTCTGACTAATTGGGAAAAATACTAGAAGATTCAGGCCTATATAATTCAGGGAAAGAATAAAGATCGAGATTATTTATGCGAAAGAACATAAAATAACTGGTGCATGACATGTACTGCTGTAAGCCCAGTAATATCAGACTCAGAGAAGAACATTTTCCCACATTTCAGAAAACCTCTCCCGAAGAGCCAGTGAGGTCCACTATTAGATTGTTCCATCTGTTGCACACATAAGACCTGGGTGATATTATTCATTAGAATGCACTGCTTGAACAGTCCAATGCTGTGCTCCAAACAAATGCATAAATATGTGACACTCCCAAAGAATGCAGCACACAAGTACCAGGTTTAGAGAAGGAAATAGGTAAGCCAATAAATCACTCATTAGTTTTACTGGTTGGGAATGGACACACGAACAAACAAGGATGACGAAACACCTGGAAAGAAGAAAACATGTCCGGATGCCATTGTTTTTAAATGTCAAGATGCCCGTCTCTCTGTTCTACTTAATATTGTATCTAAATATTAGGGTTTGAGCAATAGTACATTAATTGTAGTTAAGCTAGCCTGCTTGAGTCTATATGTCTTCTCTCACAATAAACTAGTAGTCTGGTTTGGGGTAGACTATTTAAATGTCCTGGGTCTTCTTTTCCTCACTGGTACAAAGTGGACAACAGTGTATAATTTAGAATGACCTTAGCATATTCACTTAAAGGTTACTTAGCTCAGTGCCTCTTATGGAGCAAACAATCCACAAATACTATCCTTATTGTCACTGTGGACACTATTACCATATTAACAAAATTAAAGTTTGATTTCCTAATCAATAAAATGCAGTTGATTAAAAGTAAGTTCTAAGTGCTGCTATGGAATATGGATTTGAATTTAGACAGCTTGAGGCTGGAGCCCCCGGAGAAATGGCCACGTGTTAGGACAGCTTTTCAACCATCTGGCTGCCCCAGTGCATTAGTTACTCTACTGGTAGCTGGGGGCAAATATCTGACAAGAAGCTTCCTAGGGAAGGAGGGGCTTATTGGCTCATAGTTGAAGGCATGTGGTCCATCCTGGCAGGGAATGCATCATGAGGTTGTTTACACTGCACCCACAGCAAGGATCTACAGAGATGGGTGCTGATGCTCAACATGGTACTGCTTTTTACTCATATGTTTGCTTCTACTTCAGCCTAAGGGATATTGCCATCTATGTTTACAGCAGGTCTTTACACCTCAGTTAAGACTCTGACAGCATTCTTATAGACACATGCAAAGATATGTCTCCTGGCTGGTTCCAAGTCCACTCCAGTAAATAGTATGAAAGCCAGGACCTTCAGGTGTTTACACTGATGTGATCTATATGATCAATGGCGATTCCTGCAGTATGTGAGCCATGGGTTTAGTTCACAAGGGTTTTATTAGTTTCTGTGACTACTAAACATTTATTAAATTATTGATTCTTTAAGTGTTAAGTTGCTCTTGACTGATGACATTTTGTGAGCATTCTGAGAGTAGACACTCCTTACTTTATGAGGTAGGGAACACAAAGGGGTCATTCTCCGGCTCCCTGCCATTGACTTAACCTCCAAATGCTCAGTATTTTCACCATGATTTCAAAGAATCCCTTACTTTAATGTAAAGTCTTTGGGAGTGGACCAAAAGTTCTACTTAATGTTTTCTTTTTTCTAGAGGAGTAGGAGAGGCTCAAGTTCCTTCCCACACTAAGAGTCATTTCAAAAGTAAGCTTCCAGGATCACCTGGAGGTCTGATATAGATCTGACATCCAATTCCTCCTCCAGACTTCCTGTTTCAGTGGCTCTGGGTTGGGGGTGTGTGAGAAGAGAATGCTGCTTTTCTCTCATGTAGCTAGATGATGCTTCAGAAGAAAGAGAAAACTACCAAGTTCCCACAGTGATATAGTAACTTTCTGTTGACCCTTTGGTGCAGAAATCTGCCTGGCAGTATTTTTATGTACTCCCTGTCACCCGTTCATCATCACAGATCTCCCCTGAGTGCTTTTGCAGATAAGAGTTCTGCTCTATGTGCAGGACTTCAACAGAGCCAACACCCAAAATACATGTTTACCCATTCTGTGTTTACATGTTACCCAATACTGGAACAGCATCTGAGGCATGGACTTGGGGGAGGAACAGGTCACATTGTCAGATTTTGAGCTTTGGAGCCCCCTGAATATACATTCCTTATATCCCCCTGAAACTGCGTTGCGTTTTCATCACAGGTCCATTTATTTATTTATGTCTCCTCCTACACATATTCAGCTCTAAGATAATGCTTAGATGTTTTGTTGAAGAGTCATTATTAGCAGTATCAGTAAAAGAAAAAAACCCTAAATTTAAAATTATGTATTGGTTATTCAACTTCTCTGCCACTTTCATGGGCAGGAAGGGCCCCCAATCAAGGAGACACTCCAAACTTTCCCTGATTTATGCAAAGCCTGAGGTAGATAGTGGTCACCATTTCTCAGATTGATATATGGCCATGGTAATAAAAATAAGCCATATATATCATATAATCAAACAGTTTTATGGTGCCTATTTTTTTTCTGAATGGCTGTTTGGGTTCAGATTGGAGTAGAATTCTGACTCCTGTCAGCAAATCACTGGGCAGAGTAGTGATCAAAGGAAGAAACAACTAAAAGTGAATTCCTTCTCATAAAACCTACAATGCATTCCTGCAAGATCAGAAAAAGGTACTGAGAAAAAAAAACAGGAATATTTATTTGAAGCATTAATCTGCATTGGTGCCTAAAAAGAATTTTTAAAATGAAACAGAGTCAATGTATAACTAGATAGTATTTCACAAGCACTACATCTATTACCTAACTGGTCCTTACTTAAGAGAACTCTTAATATGAAAATCATGGTGGCATGCAAAAAAAAAAAAAGACTGAGAATTTTGTATTATTTCTTCAATTTCTGAAACATGTGGTGTATTTCATGACACCGAGAGACCTGATGTGGGCTTGGCTTTTCTCCTTGCAATGTGATCTAGTCCTGTAGTGGAGTTGCTTTGGATATCCAGTGTGCATTGAGTGTAAAGATTTCATCTGAGAGAATCACGGGATTTAGATGGGCAATATGCAACTAAAATGGACCTATAGAATCTGTACCACCACCCAGAAAACAACTTTGTTTTCTTTCTTTCGTTCTTAAGCTGGCCAAGTAATTTGCTGGACATAGGCAGGTGAGGAAAGGGTTAAAAAAATCAAAATATGTGCTTTTTTGAACTCTGATACATATCAGCATTCCCTGGAGACAGACAGTCAAATATCACTATCTGAGTTATCTTTGAACCACATGGTCAGAGCCTTCTTCTTTTTTGTTTGTTTTTCGAGACAGGGTTTCTCTGTATTGTTTTGGAGGCTGTCCTGGAACTCTCTCTGTAGACCAGACTGGCCTGGAACTCACAGAGATCCGCCTGCCTCTGCATCCCGAGTGTTGGGATTAAAGGCATGTGCCACCAACATCCGGCAAGATCAGAGCCTTCCAGAGGAAGCTGGATATCTATACTGTGAAATGCCTAACCCAGGCAATTCCGGTTCTGGTTTGTTTTTGCTCTGTACCAGAGATTAGACTAAGCTACTTCCTTGTGCCCCATTAGCTGAATGAATAGTCTGCAGTATAGCACAACTGTAGAAGCCAACTTTTACTGTCATTGATGTTTATAGAGAAGGGTTGGATGGCTTCCCCACAGTCACATCCATTCTTACTGGACAGGGAGTGACGGACCCAGAACCACCTTGTTCTGAATGTCATCCACAAAATCACTCTGCAAAAGGACCCCTTGATACATGTGAACTATTGCTGTTCAAGAAAGATCTGGCCACATTTAGGATAGTCTCTACTAAAGTCATGCTATTTTTATAGCTATAGGTTATAATCAGTGATGAAAAGGTTAGGATTCAAATTCCCTCTTCAGAACTCTAGAAGTTAAACAAAGAGTTCTGCACAAATTTTGATATATCCAGTGGTCTATTCTCTCAAATTTGGCATTTAAAAATATTCTAATGACAAATTGAGTAAGGGGTAAAGATTTTCTATAGGAATGTATGTATGTATGCATGCATGCATGCATGTATTTCCCAAAATTTGAACACTGGTTGTATAGCTTTGTCTCTACTGAAAGTATACCAAATTTGGGAAGCTTTCAATTCCAAGGAAACAGACTTGGAAGGTACAATCTGAATACTTTGCTGAGTAGACTATATAGACTCACACAATGAGAACAGGGCCTTGGTTGCTGGTGGATGCCTCTGATAGGCAGGGTGCAAATGGCTGGATTTCACCTTAGAAAGAAAAGTGATGGGCTGTTTTACAAGATGCCTATGATCACAATGAGAATTTCCCTGTGCAAAGCAGGTGTTCCTGAAGCCTCTAGTAGCTGATCATGTCATTTGAAGGATGTCAGAAGTATTCAGCTTCAACTCTCATTCTCTTTCCCTTTTCTTTCCTCAGAGATATTGGATTAAGGGACTTATTCTTCAATCGTGTCACCAATCTTTCCTCTTTGGTTCCCTGAAGCATGGACTTCACCAGTTACTGCATTTGTTGTTTGGTAGATCCAGCTATGTTGGTATCCATCCCTGTCTGAACCACATGGCTTTTACATGAGTTGTCTAGTATGTCAGTATATGCTTCCAGAACAAACAGTTGAATGAATGAAAGAGTATATGTCTCACTAAGGAGTACATCTCATAATCCAATGTCAGAGCAGTCCCACCCATCATACAGCTGCTGCTAATTCTAGGCAGAAATCTCTCTTGCTCCCCTCCCCTCCGTTGGTCGCCCACACTGCCTCTCTGAAGCCACATGCAGGTCTTTCCATGATCAGTACCTTTCACCCTTGAATGGAGCGGTCAGGAGCCTCTTCTTGATTCCTAGACATTATTTCTTTTAACCATGTGACTTCAAGACATTTCTCAATCTGATCATCGCCTTTCTGGGGACTGTTTGTCAATGACACTATTAGAATGTGGCACTTAAGAAGTGAGAACCACGTTGCTGAGATGAGCTAGAAAATTTCAGCTTCATTTAAACTTTAATTCCTTTCCCTCTGATAACACTCCTTCTTCCAAAACCAGCATGTGTCTAATATACATTATTTTCAGCCAGGCACAGCAGTGTTCTATTTCCAGGTCTGAGGAGGTAGAGGAAGCCATATCTCTGTGAGTTTGAGGGCGTTCTTATCTATACAGTGAACCCAAGGTCAGCAAGGACTATAGCAAGACTCTATCTCAAAATCTATTATTTTCAGGAATGTATTAGTTGTTTAGAGTGAGTAATAGCTTTCAACTAACTAGAATATCATAGCGACTCAATTTTATTCCTGTATTTCAGGAAATGAGATATAAATACAGTTCTTTGAACATCCATCATGTGATCTAAACTATGCACATTTTGCATATAGGAAAATAAAAGACATATGAGATCAATCAAGTATCATTTAGTCATCAGAAGTTCCTCTGCTATTTTCCTTCAGTGTAACAATAGTTAAATAAAAACAAAGTATTCAGTTGATGTTTATTGAGAAAATAGATACATTGAATAAATAGGAGGTATCTATAACTGGGTAGCAGTACTCACAATCCCCTCTATACAGGGGAGATAAATTCCCAAGAACCTGTGAGATGAGTGTCAATCATCACTAGTACTTGAATAGTACTATTGTTATTTAAGATTTGTTAAACTCTAATATCGTCATCAAAATCCCTATTTAAGCATTGGTCAGCATTGGCTTCCAACAACACACTGTTTTCTCGTCACTCTGCCCTGTCTGAACTTAGGTAACTAGCTCATTTACCTGAGATTAACTGACAGGTGTTCAGAGCATATGGTTTGCTTTCACAGCATTTCATCTATATTTACTGGTATGTATAAGTTTAAAAATCAATGTCCAACTTCATTTTGGTATTTAAAAATGATAAAGATAGAGTTTTCCCAAGGTGAGAGGTTTATTGAATAATGAGGAAATAGCTTTCAACTATTTTAGTTTCCTTTAAACTCTTAGCATCCCTTTGATATGCTTTGATGGTGTGTGTTCTTGTTAAGAAGACCAAGGACCAACTTGAAGTTCAGTGGATCATGTAACATGGGAGGTCATACTTAAAGAGAGACCTACCTCCATTTTCAATATTTTTCAGATTTGATCTTTGAAGGCTCTCTTCAAAAGAACATTTGATGAACTAATGAAATGCATTAAAATAAAATGTCAATGGCCTCTTTTCTCCTGGTGCCCTCAAAGCTTCCTCAGTCACAGCTCCAAGCAGATATAGTAAACCTGGCTCTTAGCCATGGCAGCCTTTATCTCTTCCTTGGTCTTTCTCATTGTAAACAGATGGAGGGGTGGGAGAGAGACACAGAAACCAAAGGCTGGAAAACTCCATAAGTGAAAGTTGGAAGCCAGGTGTCAGGTTTGGCTCTGTGTGATTTCAAGGTAATGCATGGACTTAGGGTGCCACTATATCAATTTCCCCATTAATTAGCTAAGGGGAATGTGACACCTCACTTTCAAAGTCTTCTAGTTATATATCAAACCAATAGGTGGGTTTAGACCCTCCACGTAATGACCTCAATATTTCAGGAAAATATCTATCAAAGAATGTATTTGATTTTTTTTTGAAATTTGATGTATGGTTTGCATAAGCATTTATACCTAGTGTACAAATGGACGGGGGCGGGCCTAGGCCCTGCCCCAAAGATGTGACAGACTTTGATGATCCCCCCATAGAAGGCCTCACCCTTTCTATGGAGCAGAAGAGGGATGGGATGTGGGTTGGTGGGGGCCATGGGAGAATGGGAGGGAGAGGGAACTGGGATTGATATATAAAATTGTTTCTAATTTAAATTTAAAAAAAGGAAAAAAGAAGATAGAAAGGCTGCCACTAAAATGAAGGTCACATTGTCTCCTATAGTTAGCATGTCCTTAAGCACCACAACAATTTCCTTACTTCCTATTCGTACTACATTTCATCTTGCAAGCTTAGGAAAAGATTCTGCTAGCCATGATTGCAGAAACTCAGTTTTATGGCTTTGTAACTATCACAGGGTTCATCAATGAAACTTCCCAAAATTCTGGCTATTTTTATTCCACAGAACTACCCCAGTTTCTGCCATTTAGTAATTTAACACTTGGTGAATGAAAGCATGATGGAAATTTCCCATATTTTACAAGAATCCAGTCAGTCAAATTTGAACAAGATCATTTTAGTATAAAATAAGAAAGGTAATTATAATGAATATCACTACTTGCATACTTGCGTACTTCCTGACACACAGTATATTGGGTATCACACACAAGCACACACGTACACTCACACACACACACACTATCTCATTCAATTCTTAACTCTCTGTAGTTTTATAATTCGTATGTGTATATGCATACATGCCACAACATTCATGTAGAGGTCAGAAGACAACTTTGACAACTTTCTAGAATTGTCTCAAACTCATGTCAATGGGTTGGTAGCAAATGCCTTTACTGCCTGGGCCATTTCACTACACATCAAGAGTTGGAATTGATTTTATGATACTTAAGCCAATGATGGATAGAGTCTAAGGTTATTGACAGAAGACAGCAGTACATGCAAAAATATTCTTAACTCTTTTTAAATCAATATCAAACAGTCAAGTTACTATGGTGGTCCAAAGAGCATTGAGCATCTTTATTATACAAGAATTACAAGTCTGTCAATCATTTTTCTTGAATAGTAAGGAACACTAGAAACTAATAATATCATGTCCTTGACAAATAACCATCTTAACCATCTTGAAATTCATCAGTAATGCTTTTTCAGAATTTAAAAGACAAACTGTATCAAGTTAAGACTTTAACCAGCTCCCATAAAAAAACAGCTATCAATAAAAAGCTCACATATTTTGTAAATGCAATGGTCATTTCTGAATCTCAAATTATTTCTTCACTTGGCTTTTAAAAAAAGGGTCAGTTCCCTTAGCTAAAATTATCCATGAGTGATTAATCTATTCAGTGTGACACAAATTTGGATCTCTGGCTTATTTGCCTATCATAATCTCCTTTTTAAAATCCCCAATTTAAAATTCTATTAACACTCATTCCACAAATATTTGTGTGACAAAATTCAAGTACCAGGAAACAGCATAATGTAAAATTACCAGGGTGGCTTGATAAAGACTTGTATGACCCAAACAGCTGCAGCTGGGTGACGATTTGTCCCATTGCCCAGTTTGTGGTTGGGAAAGTACAATGAAAACAGCTCTGCTTCCCAACAGCTTCCAGGAGTGCTTCACTAGACAGTCCATTGCTGCTGGTATGTAGAAATAGCTCAGGCGGTTTAAGTGATAGGGAATGAGGTTGGAAAGGTATATATTTTACCAAGATGCTTAGCTGATGCTTCCATGAATGGTCTGAAAGACGCAATTTATGGATTTGACATTTTCAAAATTCGTTAAAATAAAAATGCTTCTTCCTCTCCATGCATGCTTGGGCTTATAAATAGTTACCACGTAATTGAGATTTTTGGACTGAGGCCATTGGCCAGGAAAGGGGGTTTCTGTGAATAATGGGCAATAAATGCAGATTGAGATTTGTCATGAAAACTGGGGCATGCAGTCACTCCATTTATAAATGAATTAATTTACAAAGATTTGGGGGATCTTCTAAACATAAATCCACAGGAGGATTGAGACATAATGAGCTTGAAACCATTAACAAGGAGCTTTTAACTTTTAACTAAATTCTGAAAAGATTTGGCATGGGCACTACAAGGGTCAGAGCTTATGGTTTTAAAGAGATAAATTCTCAAAAATATCATAAGTGGCAACTTCACCTGGTTTGGAGCAAACAGCTTTCAAATATAAGGTAAGGCTACAACAGGATTCTTCCTAAAACTACAATATTATTTATATTTAATACTATACATATAAAGAACAACAAACTTTTTTTTCCTAACATTGAAGGAGTATTAAATCCCTGTGCTAAAAATCACTTAAAGTGAAGTATGCCACCCAGTTGCTGAGAATGAATTGTTTTCATCTCCCCAAATGGGACCATTTCAGGTTAATGCACAGGGACAAAGACTAAGTCATAGGATAGGCTTCTAGCCTGTCCCCTATCCTCCCTATGTCTTTTGTTTCCTCTCTTTTTTCTCCTCTCACTTTCTCTCTTCCTCTCAATTAATGACATGAATACTAAATCAGAAGTTTTTCAACTGGCCACCACCCATAAGTGCTGTACCTGAGGGTGTGATGCCGTGGTGGCAGGTGTGGCTGCTAAAGCATGGCATGCCTGGACTGTTTCCAGGGTTGGTGCTGACAGTACCAGCTCTTGTGGTACAGGACACAGTGCCTATCCTGGTGATGGTAAGATGCAGCTCTTCCTCTCCTCTTCCCTAGGCTGTATTTGTGTTCAGATATCCTTCTCATCACATTGCCTATTGCTCTGCACCCTGACGCTCTGAGATCTTAGTCTCTGATGCTTTATCACATGCCTTCTAACTCCTGTAATGATGAGCTAACCTGTTTACTTAAAGGTCTGTTTCCGTGTTTCCATCAGTCTTCGAGAAGGAAAAACTCAACTAATCTCTCTGTCTCTCCTTTATGTTACATCCTGATTTTTTAGACAGGGTCTCTCACTAGAGCTTGGTCTCCCTGATTAGGTTAGGGGGAGGTGGCCAACAAGCCCAAGGGACTTTCCTGTCTTTATCAATGTGATGACAAACAAATGCAACCTGCTTGACTTTTATATCAGTTCTAGGGATCGAACTCAGGTCATCAGGCTTGTACAGCAACCTCTTTATTGACAAAACTAGCTACCTCATCCCAAATACTCTGTAGATGAAATAATTTTCTCTTCTGTGGTCAGAAATAAGTGGACTTGGGAGAATTTGGGCTGATGCTCAATGATCTAGGGAAAGCACAATGGCATGGCTCTGTTAGGTGAAGTAAAGGAACATGATCTCCTGATGTTTGGTGAGGAGGAGAAGGCTTTCCAACAGGACCAACAGGCCCTGACACCAAGGGGAGTCACTGCTGTTTTTCTCTTGAGAACCAGTGGGTAAGCTGGTAAACCCAAGATAGGCAAAAGGGCTACCAAAACATATGATAAGCTTGCCCCTCGTTGTATTTTACATATCACTGAGATGTACATCCTACTATGTATAACTCAAAGCATTTGGAATACTCTTTATGAGATAGTCTTGAGAAGTGAATCAATCTAATAGTTGATGGATTCATCTCAGAAAAATGCAAACTCTTTCCACATCAGTATTCCTATATCTGTCCTTTATAGGTTATGTTGTGGTAGGTAAAAGGTGGAACATGCACTAATATCCATGCTAGCATTCCTTCTGAGCTTGCGCAGTGTCAAAACACCTGGGCTGGCTCTCTAGAACACAGCATAAGCCTGCATGTCCAACTTGATGCTGGCTCCTGTGTCAGCAGTCTCCCCATCACTCTGCAAGATGTACAGGAAGGGGGTACTACATTTTCCCCAAATTGGGTTTGGCTTCTTTGGGCTGGCTTTGGTAGCTGAACTGGAGGACCCTCTCCTCTGTACAAGCCATCCCAACACAACAAACACTAATTGCAACATAGAGAATATATCCTATAGCTCTTGTTTACACCACCCCTGGATTACTCCTTCTTATCGTTATGATGTGATTACTCAGATTTTGCAGTTGTCTATGCCTGTGATGTTATACCTCTGCTTCTGGGATAGTAGATTTTGTGAGTCAAGAGGGTCAGTCCCTTTATTTCCGAGACCACCTAAGAATATCGATTAGCGGTAAAGAACAAAAGTAGGCATGGTATTTGAAACTACACCAATTCTCTTTGAAAGACTCCAATGAGCAGCAGGGAAGAGATAAAAGAGTTGAGAATTCACATCAGAGAGGAGCAGACACGATTCATTTTATACTTAAAAACCTTCGCTGCCTTAGCCTTTTCTTGTCTCTTCGTTGTTCCTTCACAGCCCACTCTTTCTGCTTCCTCTCTGGATCTTGAATTTTCTTACATGTTCTTAATGCTCCTCTTTCTAGTTTTTCTCTTTGGACTTGTGAACTGCCAG
The DNA here is from genome assembly GCF_017639785.1 of Mesocricetus auratus. Taxonomy (NCBI): domain Eukaryota; kingdom Metazoa; phylum Chordata; class Mammalia; order Rodentia; family Cricetidae; genus Mesocricetus; species Mesocricetus auratus. The sequence goes on from NW_024429266.1 coordinate 84,261,240, forward strand.
CAGTTATGAGGGCACTGTGGTCCCTTGTCTCCAAAATTATGAACCAAAAGAGATTACTGGAAGTAACTAATGGCTATTGTTCCTACAGGCCACTTACAGCTCCTGATGCCCTTTGGTGACTCAAATATTTGAAGATGACATCTTCTAGCTAATAAGAAGGGCCTTCACTGTAAACCCTGCCTTAACTTAATATTTGATCCATTTGGATTAACAAGTGAACTGAAGGTTGATGAGCATGTAGAAACAAGGGAAGGATCCTGACCAAATTACAGAGGTATTGATCCCAAGCCACATCTCATTAATAGAAAGTCCTAGTGCCCTGTTTAGACTCTCAAGTCCCCTACACAGTCGTAGGACCTTCATGGGAGACAGAGCACTGTATTTATGTAAGATGACCCACAACAATATTGTAATGTGGTCAATTAAAAAAATAAACTGCTTGTATTCCGACCTCTATTAAAACATAATTTTGACATACTTCAAATAGTTTCCATTTGAAATCATTGTGGGCAAATGACTTTGTGCCTTGATTCTTTACAAACATATGCCTAAATTGGGAAGATTATGCATACTCACTTACAATCATTCATTCTTCTATGTACATTTTACTGGGGCTTGAACCTGGGTTTCATTGGTACTAAGAATGTTCTACTTACCACTGAGTTAAGTCCCTGTAGTTAGATTTTTTTAAGGCTGCATGCCTTCTGTGAATATAATAGTTATACTCATAACCATTCTAATAAGATATCATGATTCCTGATCTTGGAGCTACTTTGGAAGAACTCTGGTAAGAGCATTGGTGCATAGGATAGCTTTGTCTTTCACATTATCCTGCCGAATATATTTCCAGATGGGGTATTAAATATTAGAGAAGGTAACTGTCTTATTACACTGCAAGTATGTTACTGAATTTCACACTGTAGCACTGTAAAATTAAGTATTAACACTTTCTTTGATAAAAGACATTTCTAGACCTTTAAGCTAGAATGAAACATCCATCTATTAGGAGAAATAAGACACACATATGTGAAAGTCTCTACTACTCCAACTACCTGGACTTAGACAAAAAAGAGGAAGATCACACTTGGCAGCGGATAACAGATAGTCATTAAGACTGGAAGTAAGTAATCCAAGCTGGTAAATACTGTAACCAAAAAGGAACATGCAAATGAAGTCTATGTAACCCGAAGAACTATGTAAGTAGCTTTGACATACTGAGTCATAGGTCATGAACGACAAGGATTTAATTCTGTCATTCCTCATAAGTATCCTCTGCCTTCAGAAACATCCTTTTCCTCATCCCATGAGAAGTGACTCAACCTCGGTAGTGTAGAGGGACAGCTCTTCTATCTCCAGTCAATCGTCTCTTTTATTCTAAGTTTGTCACCCTCCAGCTGTATCTCTGAGAACACCTATCAAAGTTCTCCAGTTCTTCCTGTATATTCTTCCTGAGAGTTATGACACCTAATGGTTGACTTCAGCGAGCACTTATTACAGATAGCTGACCCCTCCCCCCACAGCTTCTACGGTAAACTTCCAATTCTATTGCTCAGTCTCATGACACGCTTCCGATTAAAATTCAACTTGAACAAATCCAACCCTTCCTAGTGATCTTTAGAACATGTGCAAACATCACAGAACACACACTATCTTTATGATTTCTTTAACTTCTGGTTAATAATATGTCAGATTCCAAGTTTGGGCTAAGCTTGACAGAGACTCCCATTTTCTTCCCATTGTAAGCTATCGAGATCTCTTACTTACCTTGACCGTTTAGAGGAACTTTACTTATCTGCTCACCTCTAACTTCATCCTGTACTCTGCACCAAAATCAGTTAATTTCCCAGAGCAAATGAATTAGTCATTTGTCCAACCAAGACTTCCAGTGGGCCTTGTTAGCTTTCTAATGTGCTGATGGACTCTCCTGTTCCTTTTTGCCATGAACCTAATCTATGTAGCAATTTCCACCTCTTTGCACCATAAACCATACCCGCTCTCATCTGTCTCCCTTCTTTCCTCCTTCCTCTCTCTCCTCCTCCTTTTCTTCCTCTCTCTTAGACACACCCCTCCCTGTGTTATTGGCTGAAAACAGATATGAATTTACAATCCACTGAACTGTTGGTTATATAGTTTCCCTTAAATTAAATACTCTCACATTCTGTGAGTGCTTTATATTGAAGACATGTAAATGCTTTACATCTACCCCAAATCATCACATCCAAAAAGGGTACCCAGACTTTATGTTTCAGGAAGCATTAATCAGAATGTTCCCTTTTGAAGGCAGGGTTAATAAATTCAGTAAACTTGACTTTCTTTAACTTTGACCAAAGGTAGAACTTCATCTAGATCCTCCAAAAAATGGGGACAAAAAAACCCTGCTAACTCTAAAAGCTTTTAGACACTACTTGTAGAATCTTTGTGGAACAGATATGTGCAGCAGAGGGTCGGGACAAAGAGGAAGAGAGGATCCCACAATTTATCAATAGCTTTTCTTTCCTGTCAGCTCTGGAATTCTTTGTCAGACCAAAACTTCTAATCACTTAGTTAGCAAGCAGTTAGTAACAACTTGGTATTTCAAAGCCTCATTCTTGATCTAGGCGCTTCCGTCTCTCTACCAGATTATTGCTAAGGTTTAGGGAGAAAGACACATAGGCTACCAGTGTCCTCAAACCAGTCCCTTTCCATTTGGTGTCCTGGCACAGTGTAGTAAATCTCTGTCTCAAAAACGGGGAGGGACAAAGAGGAAAGAAATTTATGACCGACCTTCTAGCTTTATTTATCGTTTACCCTGGGAAAGTACTGAACTGATTTTTAAAAAAAATGGGGGCAGGGAATGAAAGCCAAGCTATTTAAAGAGTAGGCTCTGAAACTTCAAAAACATAAACTAATGTTTTTGAATCAGAAAAGGGTGTGGAGTTAAAGACATTAAAATGTCAATGCCGTATCATAAGGAGTCTAACTTTTAAATGAATGGAGTGTGTAACCCTTTTTCAGAAGACTCAGGGTTATTCCCAAGACCTGTTTCTGACTTCGTGCCATTGGTTGGAACCATGTTTTCTCCATTTCAAGGGAGGCAGGACAATGATAGGATCAGCTTTTGCCTGAAGTGAGACTGATAAAGAAAACACATTAAAATGATGAGAATTAATGGTAATGCCTTATCAAGGCCAGACCTTCCTGCCATTCTTTAGGCAAAATTTCCCTGAAATTTAGTATACATAAAAAATCCTTCATGTATTGTTGGAGCAAATGCCCCAATGAATAAAACAACTAGTGGTCATTAAAAGCAACCAATGAATAAAACAACTAGTGGTCACTAAAAGCAACCAATGAATAAAACAACTAGTGGTCACTAAGAGCAACAGATTAGGTTTGACTGCCTTTAATAAAGTGAAATAGAAGATTAGAAAATAAGAGTGCATTGTTTGATATTTCCCCTGAAATAACATGAACTTGAGATACATATGTATGTAAAAGCCTACATAGTGATGATCTGTTTCCAATGTGTTATACACCCTAAGCCTATGGCTTAGAATTGCAAAGGTATAATTGGCCATTGTTTTACCAATTACTAGCTCAGTCAAAAAACACACACACACATACACACATTTACTTTTGTGCTTGGGCTATTAAGTTATTGGCTGAAAGAAATTAATAAATTGGAATATCCTAAAATGACAGGTCCCAGGATTTTCAGACTTTAGAATTGAATGAATGCTATTGTTAAATAAATGAGTTATTATAGGTAAATATCTTATCTGATATAGTAAACCTACTTGTAGAGTCACAGACAAAATGCAATGGATAAAATTGATTTGAAGGAAAATACATGCTTTGTTTCTTATATTAAATTATGTTTTAAAAATATTTATTTTCAAGTGTGTATGTGTGTGTGTGTGTGTGTGTGTGTGTGTGTAACGGAGGAGGGGGTATGTGCTCATAAGTGTGTGTGCCCATGGCAGTTAGACACATTGGATCTCCTGTGGCTGGGATTACTTGTACCATGAGCCACCTGACATGGGTTCTCAAAGCAAGCATGGCTCCGGTGAAGGTAGAGTACATGCTCTGAACTCCTGAGCCATCTCTCCAGCCCACAATAACATGTTTATGACAAGTCTCTGAGAAGTACAGAGGATAGATGCACCGGTTTTGGATCCTGCAGGCTGGGGTTCAAATCCTGGGTCTAAGTTTCAGTTTCCTCCATAGAGAAATGGGGCTGATAGTATCTACAGTTTGTGGGTGGTGTAAGAACAATGAAAAGAATTGAGTAATTGCTTCCTGTTTAGTTATGTCTGACAAATGAGATACTTTTCATACAGTTGTTTTTTCACTAGCATTATGGAGTCAGGAGAGAAGAGACTGGATGGTCTAGCTTGCATCTAACTTCATGTTCTATAGGCAATTCATAGAATAACCTAGCTAAAACACAGACACACAGGATTCCTTCATGAATAACATTTTCTCATCAATTCCATGCACCATTTACACATATATCTATGGCAGAGCATTCCTCTCCAAAAGAATGAAACCATATCATATTCATTAGTGGAATCTCTGATTAGCTAGTGACATTGAAGAGGGCTGGTTTTGTATTACAAATTGGTTATTTTCTTCCATGGTGGCTTTTTGAAATAGAGATTTACTAAATATTTTCTGTAGAGACTTGGTACATATAGAAGTATTTCACTTCCAAATTTGTCATGCCTTCCTGAAGGTCATGGACAGGCTCTATGTGATTCTCTTTGCAGGACCACATTCAATTGGCAACTGAAGAAATGCTTTTGGAGGATGGTGAAAGGTTCTGGTTTTCATTAAATGGCTTTGAACTCTGAAGCTGTGAGTCTTGACTCTGCATTTACCCTTCGCTTTGCACATAATTCAATTCAAACAGCAACATGATTATCTTCTCTTCCTCAATATGCATGGGTGCACACCTGTTTCCCCCCCTGTGCCTGCCGGCATATTGTTATCAGCTGAGTTCATTTGAACAGAAAGTTCTTAAACTTTCTTATTCTCCCCTTCCTCTTAGCCTTACGCTTTGGCACTACATAGTGATGCTAGACAAGAAAAAAGACAGGAAGCCAAAGAAAGATTAGGAACACAGTCCTACCAAGCTGGAGAAACAGGGAGCCGAGTTGGCTGAAATCCAAAGGTCAAATGGATTCAGATTTCTTTTTGTTTGTTTGTTTGTTTGTTTTTTACGAGACAGGGTTTCTCTGTATTGTTTTGGAGGCTATCAGTCCAGCCTGGCCTCGAACTCACAGAGATCCGCCTGCCCCTGCCTCCCGAGTGCTGGGATTAAAGGTGTGTGCCACCACCGCCCGGCTCAGATTTCTTATAGAAAAGGGATCCCTAAACCTTTTTAACTGTGCCTTGAAGTATATTTGCAATCCTAGGCTACCCTAACCAAGCACTGATACTTTCTTTTCCATATTTTCAGGATCACAGTTAGATTCTTTCATTTTTTTAAAGCACTTTGGACCAAAATGACATGATATACGAACACACACACACAAACACACACACACACACACACACACACACACACACAACCTTAGAGGATGCTTCCCTGTATTTTCCAAGATTTTTCTCATAAAGAATGTAACACAGCCTCTATTTATGTCTGTGTGCAATGCAAAGTGAGCTGACACAAGCATGTAGTATTCTTTCCCTTACTTCCCCTTTCTAAGGATTCTGAATTATATTAGAATTTTAGGGCTCCTAACTGGATTACAGGTTGATTCAGTACAATGATAAATTGTGACAACCTTTTAAAACAAGATTGGATATGTTCAGATAGAAGGCTGCCTCATTCCTGAGCCAGTATTAAACTTGTATAGCTACTGGTGTTATGAAAACAACAACAACAACAGTAACAACAAACTAATGTCTATTTATTTTATTTAAGAGCCAGGTCTCCCACTGAGCTTACACCATTTTTATACTGGAAATATACACATATGTTCTATCTGTCTTCTTCATCTCTGTGCTATAAAGAACAAATAAAACAATATTGGTCTTAAAGACATTTAAAATGTTATCATCGTCTTTATTCTATTTGGGTGTAAAGCAATCACCAAACAAATATGAACATGCATGATCCTGGGTATTGCATTGCATTGCCTTGCACTACCATCAACATGTACATAGAAAAAACAGTCTAGACTTTGTTAAAAGGAAACTTAGAGGTGATTCCAATGCCTTACTATGGAAGTGACTGAAATGAGGTCGAGTGGGGTTAATGATTTTTCCTGATGCTGTAGATGCACGGAAGCAAAATCACCATGTTCGGAACATCATTTTAGGCTTTTTGTTGCCTTTTAACTCATCACAGCATCCGTAATACTTTAATACCACAGGAACAGCCATTTCATTTCATAGGTAGAAGACTATAGTACATTTCAAGGACACAGACCTGGACAGTGGCAACATTTTTATAGTTAATGAATGTATTTATGAAATCATACTAGAAAAAATGTCTTAATGTGACTTAGATTATAGTATATGAGCTTTAAAATTATCAAATGCTGCTCTTATTGTACCAGTAACATAAACATTACTCATAATTCTGCTACAGAGATACAAGATGGGTAAGGCCCAAAATGTTTTCAAAGGAAAGAAGTCATTCTAAGAAAAATGTCCTTAAAATGTCCCCCAAATCATTTTTATTCAGCCATAAATGTGACCAATCAAAACTGATGGTTATAATGGTAAGATTCTCAAACGACTGATCAAATGATGCCCTATTTTTCCAGGCAGGTAATGGCATAATGGCAAAGAATGAGGTATAATTTATTTTTTGGACATTGAAAATAATTATGAAGATTTGTTGAAGCATTCCTCAGCCATGCAGCCATCTCAATCAGAACTAATGCTTTGGTCTATTGTTGTAAAAAGGGCATGGGGAGGCCTTATGTCATCTATTGCTGTTCTTGTCTCCCATGTCCTATACCAGAACAGTTTATCCATCCCTTCATTAGTCAAAAATTTAGTTGGTATCAACTCATGGATCTCCACCTCTCTGTAGGTAAGTGATGCTTCAGTTTTATTAACAATTGTATTATGTAAACAATTGTATTATGTATTATGAATTTTGCACTGAGGCGGTGAGGGAACTAGATATTAATATGTCGGCAGCTACATGGTAGCTTTCGTTCTTGATTTAGAAACTTAAATCTTATAAAGAAATAACAGGTGAACATATGCCTATCTCCCAGAATAGCAAAGCATGAACAAGAGAACTCACACCTAGTGTATACTCAATGCCTTTCAAATGCAGCTAACATTTCCTTAAGAATGTATACTCCAGGAAGCTAGCAAAGGTAATTAATTGGTCTGCCACTATGATTAAATCATTATGTAGTTACCATTTCGTCTGAACACTGGGCTGAAGAACCAGGAAGACAGGACTAGAAATATGAGAGAATCAGCTTCCTTGTTATTATATTAAAAAAACAAACAGGTGAATAAACAGAATAGTACTTATCTCCAAAATGAGATAGTTTTAAATGAAGAAAGAATGGCAAGGGCCCCAAGGCCAGCATAAGAACTGCCCTTCCTGTTCAAGAGTGAAAAACAACCAGGTGTTCTTCTCAGTGTGAGGTTAAGTTCCCCGACTCTGTCATTTGCACAGTTCCCCTGCTCTGCTTGAAGAATACAGGTTCTCTGGAAATCTGGCTAAATTAAGACAAATAAAATGGGTTCATGGGCAAAACACGTCCAAAGAGCCCATTGCACAGATTATACCTGCAACCTTAGTCCCTTGAGACTGAGCCAGGAAAATTGTGAGGTCATGGGATGCCTAGGCTACTATGTAAATATATTTTGTCTCAAAACAACTGCTGAACATGCAAACAAAAACAAAGCACACACACACAAAACAAAAGACTTTAATAGTCAAATCAATGAGTGAAGCCAGGAAATTCCTACTAGGTGCTGTATGGGAACAAGTCAGAACCAGTGAGGAGAAAGTTCTCTGAAAGGGTGTCATGAATCTATACCTCACACAACTTGGGATTTGCAAATCAGACCAGAACAGTGTGTATGGTCCCTGAGGTAAAATATTCTACTCTTCCTCCTCCAGTGTCTACTGTAACTGTGGCCTCCTCAGGACCACTTTGGGTGGAACCACAACAGTGTATGAGCATCCCTAGGATAATCATAGCACTGTGGTTGTTTGCACATCTCCTCCACTTGGAGGCATATTGATGTCACTGCATCAGTATCTGAGACTTTATAGACTTAGACAACTAAACAAAATGGTGAGTGAATGAACACATAGTCAATAAAAGACCTCAAAAGGTTTGCTCTTGCCTGAAATCCATAATGACATTTTACTTAAAAAAATAATAAAGCATAAAAGCCTAGCACAGAATGCTTTATGTCACATACAGTCAGTTCTGGGTATTCCAGAAAAGCCAAAAATAGTCCAGCTGGCTCTTTAGGGTTCCAGATAAATCTTGTTTTACCAAACCTTTCTTCTGAAAAATAGCTTTCTATCCCCTGGGGCTGTTAAACTAACTTTTTCCCCTGGGAAACCACTAGGCCCTGGTTGAGGCTCCATTTCTGGTGATACTATCACAGATAAAGGGCAGTTAGGTTCATGGTGACCCACCAGAAAAAACAGATCTGACCCTCTGTGGCAAGCCAGCATGATCTATTCTAGGATGCCTTAGTGTTTTTATTCATGTTTCCTTTTCAATGGAAAATAAAATCCACAGCCTTTGATGACAGTGATAGGAGTTTGAAACTTAGCTCTAGCCCCTTTTGTTCGCTGTGGCATGCCTTGCAGCTGGCACTGAGTGCTTTATATGGGATAATGAATATCAAATGAGATGCGTTTACATAGATGCATCTACCAACTAGACAGTCAATAAACAGTGTCTTTAAAGATGCCTTAAGGGGGCAGAAGACATGTTTCAGTGGATAGAGAACTTGTTTTGAAAGCAGGAGGATCTGGGTTTCAGTCTGCAGCAGCCACATAAAAAGCTGGGCAGTACTATGCATTTGTAATCCCGCTGCTCGGAAGGTAGAATCAGGAGTCTCTATGGAGCTTGCAGACAAACCAGTCTAAACTAACCTGTGAGCTCCAGGCTCAGTGAGAGACCCTGCCTCAAAAAAAAAAAAAAAGGTAGAGCAGTAGAAAACACCTGGTGGTAATCTCTGGCCGTTACACACCCATGTATGCAGGTACTGGGCATGACATTGTGGAGCATCTTTACAATTTAAAAATAATTTTCCTCTTTTTTCACTTTAGTGATGACATTGGGAGGAAATAAATGTACTGTCTCAGAGTAGTGTTAGATATTTACATTCTCAGTTGCAATATTGTGTTAAGAGTGCTCTTCCAGGAAAGCAGTCATCACTCTAAATAGCGATGTTATTTTGCTAGTGTCACACTGCTATAGCAAGAAGCCTAGTGGCATGGAGTAGTTCGCTTTCCTTGACGCATGACACTAGATTATACTAGTTTTAAGAAAATATGCACTGCAAGCCTAAGGCTTTGACTCCCGTGGGAAAGCTAAACTTGTGAGCTGCTGCCAACCTGCAATGAATTGTTTTATGCGATCTTTACAGGAAAACAACATTCAAAGAAGCTGAATCCTAAGAGCAGAAAGGCACAGTTTGGTGTAGAGTGCTGGAGGACTTGTTGCCTAGGAAGGAAGTCATTTGCTCTGTCTCCTTGGATGTGTGTACCAGCTTTGCTTGTGTATGCTATGATCCACCATGATTATTTATTTTGTTCATAGAAAACTTAGCATGGTGAGTCACTCACAATATTTTCAAGTTTATGTTCGCAATGAGAAAGAATAAATAAGCAAAAAATAAGGAGAGTGTGTTGGGTAATATGTCTTTCCTTACTTTACTCTCACCACACTTCACTGATATCTGCAACACATCCCTCTGTGACTATCCTGGAAACTAAATTCAGTAAAGGAGATGGAAACCCTGGAGACCTTTATGCATTATTCTATCAAAGGGAAAGGAGTCCATTCTCTGACTGTTCATTTTTCATGTCCTTGCTTTGCCTGTCTCTTTTGCAAAGAAGAATATTTCCTTGTTAAAAAAGGCAGTTTTTCATTATTTTCAAACTATAAAACATTTTTTTAGCTTTGAGGTCTTATAAGTCTTCTAACAATCCAACATATGTCAACTTGAATTCTGAACTTGAATTCTGGTCCTGTCTTTGGCATTTATTAGAATCCTGTCTTTGGGGAAGTTCCTTTAATTTCTCCTAGTTTCTTGAGTATATGCAAAATGCACTCATGATTGCCTTTAACATCATATCATGGAGCATGAATGCAATCTTTATGTAGTTCTTCTAAAAGCATTGTGGTTAATACTGGCTTTACATATAGTTCCTGACATCTCAATGACAATAGTGTTTTTGAGTCAAAACCTATATTAACAAAGAAAAATACATATTTATGTTGGATATAATTCATCTTTAAGTAAATTGTTCCAAAATTGTGTAATTTTTCTGTCTGAAGTATAGAACCTGATTATAACATTAGAAAAATTATTAAAACACTAGAATAAAAAAAGTGGGTATTATTTACTTTTGTCATTATGTGGTGACATAGACTAAATCCTATGTTATTATACTTTTAGGGAGAAATTTATTTTGTCTTATTTATTAGTGACTAAAGGTCAAAGAGTTAGTGATGTTTCACATGAACTTAGAGGATTATATCTGATAAAGATACACATAATTTTTGGCTAGTAGAAGAGATAACCTCAAAGGTTATAGTCTATTGCCCTGGATATATTAACCACATTGGTATCTAACAGAACAATCTTGCTTGAACATTTATGAAATGGCTGGCCTATAAATATCCAGATGCTAAAAGAGTCATTAAACTGGCTTTCTTATTGACTTCTTTACTAACAAATGAGTTTTATAAATTCTTTGACACATGCTCATTTTATGTGTGCAAGTCAGGTTTTTTTTTTAATTTTAAATAGCTTGTTTTACATGTCAATCCCAGTTTCCTCTCCCTCCCCTCCTCCCGCACTCCCCTTCCACCCTCCCTCCCACCCTATTGCCAAATCCTTCCACATAGGGGATGTCTAGAGTCTATCATTTTACTCTTGGTAGGGTCAAGGCACTCCCCTAAGAGTCCAGGCTGAGAGAGCATCTCTCTTTGTGCTATAGGCACATGAAGACAGATTGTATACCAGGGATAGACACTGATCCACAGCTCAGAGCCCCATAGGTTGTCCAGGCCTTCTCACTGACACTCACATTTGGGGGGTCCAGATCAGTCCCATTCTGGCCTCCCCACTGTCGGTCTGGGGTCCAAGAGCACTCCCCTGTTCAGATCAGCTGTCTCTGCTGGTTTTGCCAGCCCATTCTTTGCCAATTTGCTCAACATTCCTCTCTCTCTGTCACTGGGTTCCTTGGGTTCAGTTCAGTGCTTAGTTGTGTGTTTGCCTCTGCTTCCATCAGTCCCAGGATGAAGGCTCCCGGATAGTTATAGACATCAAGTTCATTATCAGGAATGGGCATTCGAGGTGGTCCTTCCACTATTGCTTAGCTTGCCAATTGATGTTATACCTTTAGATCACTCGAGGTCACTCTGGTGCCTGATCTGTCTTCGATCCTATGATTCCCTCTTCCCCCTATTCTACCCCCACCCCCTCATCTTCCTGTTCCCCCATGACCAACTCCCTTCCTCTTTAAAGAAGTCAGGTTTTAAATTGTTTTAATTAAACATTCACAGTGATGGAGAAATTTTGTTGTTAATGTGATGATTGTAATAGGATTTAATAATAGTAGTATGCATTCTGATATTAGGGGAGAAAGTTAAAATGTGAACAGGATGATAAATAGATTGATTGGCAGGTGGGAACACAGAATTTCTGGAGCTTTTAAATATAAATACTAAAACTTTATTTTCTTTTGTTCTCCTGGGGTCATTATTTATATACAGATTACAGTGACAAGTAAGAAAGAGAATTTAGATCTTTAAGAATTATGTCCTAGTTATTTTCCTATTTCTGGGCTAAGACACTGCAATCAAGGCAAACCATAGAAGAAAGCACATAATGAGGGCATACAATTTCAGAAGCTGCTGAGTCTGCAATCATCATGGCAGAGAACACAGCATCAGGTAGGTATGACACTGGAGCGGTGTCAGAGAGCTTACATGGTGAGACAACAACCACCATGAGATAAAGGCGAAAAGGGAGAGAAAGAGAGAAGCAGGCAAGGAGGGAGGGAAGGAGGGAGAGAGAGAGAGAGAGAGAGACAGAGAGAGAGACAGAGAGAGAGAGACAGAGAGAGAGACAGAGAGAGAGAGAGAGAGGGAGAATGAGCACTAACTTGGAATAGCATGGGTTTTTGAAATCTCTAGGCTCACCCCAGGTGACAGAGCAAAGGCTACACCTCCTAATCCTTCTCAAACAGTTCCACCAACTGGGGACCAAGCTTTCAAATACATGAGGCTATGAGGCCCATCCTCATTCAAGCCATCACAAATGGATCCTTCTGATGATATCCACAGCATGTAGCACAGAAGTCTCACTGAAAGGACTTCAAGTCTGCTGCCTGTCACATACCCTTTATACCTCAAATGGTGGGAACTGAATGTTGGTAGTTAGTCATGGCATGTTAGTGCAAATATGACCCAAACTGAGCTACAATAGAAGATCCATATGCTAAATGGACTAACCAATTTACCATCTGTAACTGGGCAAAATATGTCCATAGAGAACCTTTCCTCTTACAATAAAGGATGGTTAACACATTCCAAACTTATCCCCAGATTGATGGGCGAGCTTGAATTCTCAGGATCTCATTAATCATGAGTAACATGAAGATACTGGGCTAAGTCACAGATGCTTTCATGGGGGTGGAGGGTGACCTGACAAGAGACTTAGATCTGACATTCAATGAGGTAGGAGGGATCATCTGAGAGTATGGCATCCAAACCACATTCTGCTAGACTTATTTGCAATATTGAGACCTTTCAGCAGAAAATCAAAATCAAGTCCCATCTTCTGTATGGTTCTATATTCTATTTGTCTGGGGCATTTGGGCAATTTTTACAAAGTGCTGAGGGCCTAATCTATGACCATGAAAGTTGGGGAAGACATGTGGGAGGGGTTCAGTCCAAGCATATAAATTATTGTTATTCAGTCTTCTCCCTGTCTCTAAAAGTGCAAAGAATGGGACAAGAAAGCAGATCACCACAGGTGTGCAATACAAATATGGAAGTGTGGTTTGGCTCTATGAAGTTTCATATTTGGGCAAGACACTCTGATCCAATTTCTTTTAATGTAAACTATTCTAGAGAGGAATGCCTGAGAGAAAAGGCACATCCTGGATGCATCTGTTGAGAATAAGGTGAGTCATCATAATTCTTAAGTGTTGTGAGAAAGGCAGATCCAGAATGCTTCAGGCCTTCCTCTTGACCTAAGTGTTGGTTAATAGTACTCAATGTATTCATCTTTACAATAGTGAGTGTGGGGTATCCAGGGGCTTCTTAATCACTACTGGTACAAAACTCCCAGTCTGATGCCATTGATTCCCAAACTGAATATTTAGCCTGTGATAAGCATATGAGCTGACTCATTTCCTTTGACAACTAATCATGAATAAATTGCCCTTGGGTCAAGGCAATCACTTTAACTGCTATGAACTCAGGGAGCATTCTTCAGTATTTTGTCTGCTTCATAAAGGGAAAGAATGTTCTAAGCCATACTCATAACTTGTTCGGACCGATTCATTTATGTATGGGATGCAAAGTGTCTATCATTTTCATCTTTCCAATTCTGTTTGTACCCCCAGAGTCAAGAAACCCTTTGGTACACAGTGGTAGCTGGTATTTTTTGTTTTGAGAAGAGGAAACAGCAGATATTTTAACTATGCATCTCTATTGGACTTAGCCAATGAAAATCATGAATCCTTTACATAAGATACCAGTGTTTCTCATCTTGAATTTGTGACTTTTACCCCCCATGCTCTAAGAGGGATGACCCTGTCCCTAGTTTGCATTAAGCTAGGAAGAGTAGCACACATTTGACATACCAAAATTCAGGAGCCCAGGGAAGACTGTAAGTTCAAGGCCAGCACAAGCTACATATGGAGAACTTATCTCCAATAAATAGTCATACCAACAAAGCAAGACAAAAACAAAATGTGACATGGTTAAAAATAGACATGGTTATGAAATATTAAAGGTACTTAAAATTATATTTCTGTTCATCTGCGCTGGAACTGAGTGTGATGGAGAAGGAACTGTATTCCTCCAAGTACTTAGAGAAACATTCAGATGATGCTTGTGAGTAAAACAGTTCAAGGAGAATGTGAAAGGAGACAAAAATCTGCTTTGTTAAGAACATAAAAGATGCTACCTTTCAACTCCAACAAAGGTCGCTGATTTATTTCTGGAGATGTTAGTCAGCGAATAAAAGAAAGGGAAAAAAGTCTGTATTCACAATCTGAGTCAATCCGCTTTTTAATGATTGGGAAAAATCTGCTTTTTGAAAGTCATTAATCGCTTTGTAGCCCCCTCAGCAGCACTGCTCAGAATTGGACCAAGTTGGTTTAAGACACTGTGTCAACTAGTTCTTAGATACCCTGCCTCTGTATGTCCATATCTGGAGTTCAGTTTTCCTTCCTGCAAAGAGGAAGCTGCTGACAGGTGAGTTCCAAGACAGCTAAGTCTTCATGTTCTTAAACTATCTTCCTGAAACTGAGCTGCCTCAGTACAGATAAAATGTACTTGATATCTCACTCCTCAGTGGACTGCCATCACCAGTGATCTGTTAGAAATGCCAGGGCTACAGTTCTGACTAGCTGGGTTAGGATCCCTAATGGGTATGAGGCTCAAACTTCAGTGTTGTAAGCTCAGTGTTTGCATGGTCACAGAACCATTTCTCCTCAGTTGCAGCTGCCTGGAGAGTTATTTTGACACTTCCTGGGATGAGAGCAAGCTTGAGTCAACATTTTCTTCCATTCCAGGAGAGTCCTTTCTCTAATGGAATTTACATGTTTGGCCTTTCAAGTACAGGATCCCAAATGGAATGCAAGACACTGGAAGGCAGAGAGGGAAAGAAGTTTGGGTGCCAAACAGAGAAGAATGACCCACATGGCTAAACTGTTTCGTCTGTATCCTATCTTGAGGCACCAACATTCACAACAGAATAAACGAAGGGAGGAGGAAAAAGATTCCCTCAGCTCAACAGTCTTTAAAGTTTGGAATAACTTTAAATTGAGCAATAATCTGAGCACAGTTTCAAACGGCATCTGTCGGGTCCACTAAGTTTCAGTCTGACTTTAGTTCCCCTGAGTAATCAGCCCACATACAAGCAAGTTAGGGATGGAAAAAAACCAAACCTTTCATTTTCTACTTCCCACATCTCCTCTTGTGCATACATCAAAGTTCAGCCCACAGTAGGAGGATGCCTGTAACATCGGTGTAGTAGACAGAACAATGGGTTGCTTGGGTTCACATGCTGCCTCTATGAGCTATTAGTTATTTGAAAGAGCAACTTACCCTTTCCAGGACTGATTCATTCATTTCACAATTAGGTTTTTGAGTGTGTTGAAACCTGTTGCAAACATTTCATGCATACTCAGGGAACGAGACACTTTCTGATCTCAAACTTTCTGGAAGAAGATACAAACAATAAATAGAAGTGAAGTGTGTGTGTGTGTGTGTGTGTGTGTGTGTGTGTGTGTGTAAGAGAGAGACATGACACAGAATAAAATGAGGACAGTAATCAATGCATCTTTGATACTTAATCAGAGAACTGAATAAAATAAGAAGCATGAGGTGTGCAGGGTAATCCCTGAATAGGACAGACACAGATGTAAAGGTTCTGAGGGAGAAATTAGTCTAAACTATTCATACACCAGGGAGGCCTGGTGTGGCTCTGAGAGTAAAGGAGGAAGAACGTGGAAGAAACAATTTAAGGATGTTACCAGGAACTTCATCTCCTGGCAACTGTAGGCCACAGTACTTTATAATTTTTAAGAAGTACCATGGAAATATACTGGAGTGGATTTTAGAGGAAAGAGTGTGAAGATCTTGCTTAGATTTTTAAGGCTCATTTCAGGGAATTGTGTAAAAATTCACAACAGATGCAACCTGAGGAAGTTGCATTGCAGTCAACCTAAGAACAGGAGAACAAGGTTCTAGAGTTGGGGCAGGCTGTGGAGGCAGTAAGGGAAGGGCAGACAGTACTTTTGCTGAGAGAAAGAATCATGTAGGACTGATAGATGTGGGATTTGAGCAACTACATGGATGGCAATGGTAGTTACCAAAATCAGAAGAGTGGGTCTGGGTGAGGGAAGGACTGTAAATCGAGAGTTGCTCTAGTTGAGGTGAACTTTGATGTCCCTACTTATTAATCCTTAGTTTAGACACTCCATGGAACACTTAGAGCCTGACATGGAAATAATGCATATGCAGCCCTGAGTAAATAAACAGGAAATTGTAGTGTCTATACCCTTTAGAAGGAAGTAAGTAAATTTCAACACAAATATATGATTGACCTTGAATATCAGCCAGGATTTTTCTAGGAAGGGACATGATGTGGGATAATGTTTTTATACCCTGTAATGACTTGTCACTCACACTGTTTTAATAAAGTGCTGATTGGCTAGTATCCAGGTAGGAAATATAAGCAGGGCCACCAGACTAGCAGAATTCTGGGAAGAGGAAAGGTAGAGACCCAGTCCCCAGACAGATGCAGAGGAAACAAGATGAGAATGCCTTACTGAGAAAAGGTACCAAGCCACATGACTAAACATAGATCGGAATTATGGGTTAAATTAAGTTGTAAGACTTTGTTAGTAATAAGCCTGAGCAATAAGCCAAACAGCTTATAATTAATATAAGCCTCTATGTGTTTATTTGAAACTGAATGACTGCAAGACTGGAAGGGACAGAAACTTCTGGCTATAGGGACAAGATCACTTAAGAATGACAGGACTCTGAAAATGTAAAGAGACCATTTTGGAAAGGGGAGGGGAGCAGAAAGAGCAATGGGATGTGACAATGGAGGGGTGGAGGAGGAGAGGGAAGGGAATATAGCCAAAGTACATGATAGTGTTTGATCAAAAAGTTTCACACACAACTCATTTTGTATATTGACTTTACACCAATAGAGTAATATGATGTCACAAGCTGTCATTTGCAGCAAACATTCTTACAACACTGCTTAATTTAAGTAAAAGGCCACACCTAGCTTCTTTCAATGTATACGCTTAATTATAAATGGCAGCATCTGTGAGAAGCACACATGCCATCTCCTTCCCACTGTAGGGCTTGTGTGTATACATCAAGTCATCATAGAGCAATGAGGACAGTCATGAACTGGAGAGTCAGGCAGCTTGCATTCAGTGTCTATGTCTACCCCATGCTGTAAATGTGACAGTTTCCAAATCTATGAAACAAACATAAGCCCAACTTCATGGAGTCTGTTATAAAGAGTCAATAAAAACATAATTTAGCTTTAACGATGCAAAAATGTCCTTTTACCTATGTATAACCTTGGTTAGGTGGTTATTTTGTTGCTCCTATGTGTATGTATGTGAATTTGGCATATAGTATATGTAGTACCATGAAATGGTCAATATATTTATTATGCTTAGCACAGAGCCCAGCCGGTAAGATGTACTAGAGTGAATTATTTGTCACCTACAAACAGGTACGGCTTATGTAAGAATTCACTTTCTGTGAATGCAGCCTAAAAAATAACAAAGAAAAACAAAATTCCAAAAGAAAAACATGCTTCATTGCTAGGATTATATAATATCCCAGATTTTGAAAATAATTTACAAATCAAAATAGCTTGAAGTCATAAAACAAAACCTAATATTTATGAACATACAGATGTTTTTTCCTGGTGACACTCTTATTAACAATATTTTTATCGAAGTAGAGCTCCACTTTAACAAAAAAAAGTTTCCTACGAACATTGAAGATGTGAGATTAGAATTTGTGTTCCTGTTCTGGACCGCCGATTTTTTTGTTAATAGATAAAATGGCTCTTTTTGATATATTTTCTATTCTTTCCTCATTAAAATGTTTGCATTTACATATTTCATATATCATACATGGTATTTGTATGAGTCTTTTCATACTATATTGCATCTCAACAGTTTACAGTTCTTGAAAAGCCATATCATGAATAATGCCATGCTATTTACCTGTTTTCATTAACTACATATTTACAAAAGATCTGCAAGGCTCTAGTCACCCATACAAGCAAACAGGCCAGCAGAAAGTTAGAGGGATTTTTTGGTATGGTAAGATGACCCTCTCCTCTCTCCGTACTCCCCCAGTTCTGTGTTGAGAGAGAGAGTGTAGGAAATGGAGCACATTTAAGATGATGTATGCATGGGAAATCCTGAGACAAAGGACATACCTGTCCCAGAGGTCTTATTGCACTGCTTTGTCATTCACGGTGACTTTCTGGGCAGCTTAGGCCTTCACTTGAAATGTCTTTAGTATCTTTTTATGTTTTTATATTTTATTATTCATTTTACATACTAACCACAGTTTCCCCTTCCTCCCCTTCCCTCTACCTCTCCCCAACCCACCCTCATCATACACTCCTCAGAAAGGGTAAGGACTCCCTCCCATGGGGAGTCAACAAAGCCTGGCACATTCAGTTGAGGCAAGACCAAGCTACCTCCCATCCTACCCCTAATCAAGGCTGAGCAAGGCATCCGAAAGACATAATGGTCTCTAGTATGTTAAAGTTCAAATATGGGATCTGTTATTAGCAGTATGTGAGATTAGAGTAAATATGTCTACCCAAAATAGTGCCTTTAACAAAATGCTGGGAAAACCTATGTAGTAGTCTTGTTTCTATGGGGACAGAACAAGAAGCCACAAACAACTCTCTGCACACGCAAAAATCCGTTCCTTTCTCATTAAATAAAGAAATCCAGGCATCAGGGAGGCAAGACTTTGATGAAACGAGTGAAGATCTCTGATTGAGGTCTGCGGGCTAGCTTGCTTGAGTACTTGAGGTTGTGTGAATCTCTAGAAGGAAATTTTCAAACAAAGAACTGGAGAAATTCTGTTGTCCTTCAGTAAGAAGTCAACAGCTATTAATACCCATCCTCTTCTGCACAGGGCTCATTCAAGGGACACACAGAATTTAGCGTCAGGAAAGTACAAAGGTGTGCAAGGGACACACTGCTTCAATCAACCTAACTAATAACTGTTCCTAGCAGCCATGTGACAGGTTAGTCCCTTAGAAATAGGAGGATTAATCCCCCTTCCTGTGGTCTTTAAACCTAGTATGAAGACATCCCCAGGGAAGAAAGCTGTATATGCACTGGGGTTTGTTACCAGTACACATTGTAAACAATTCAACCCAAACACACTCCCGTTTACTAATTAAAATAAATGAAGCTACAGGTAGCCCATGGGTCTAACATTCAATTGAGCTAGGGATAATCTACTGATAGATGTGTGGTCTCAGGTTTCAGATTCCCAAAGGGCTGTGTTGTGCTTTCCCAGGTGACTCTGTCCATCAGGACATGGAGTTTCTTCTGTAATTTACCCAGTGGCCGGTTGAACTCCCTTTTTACAATCTTTGGGAATTCCAAGAAGCCAGTGAGTCATTGGAGCTCATTACCAAAAAAAGGGTGTGGAATTTAATTTCCTAGAGATTATAAAGAATATAGCACACATTTTGTTCTCTAAAGTTCAGGATATAATTTTGGCTATGTGCAAAGAATGAGTCAAATGACCTTTTAAGGTAACTTCCATGTATATTTAGGACTTAAGTTTCTAAGATTTGGCCTACTCAGCACTTTTGAAAAGAATTTTAGTTGGGCAAAAGTGTTCTTTTTTCTTTTTCAATCAGTCTGGCTGCGTAAGAGTCCATGGGGGCACTGCTTTAAGTTAACTTACAATTCAAGCCATTAAAAATATTAAAAACTAAAGTCTGTTAGATACAAATGGCCTGATACCCATTTCTAGTCATAGTCACACCTGTATGAAATGAGGGCTTTCCAAGTCTTTGTGGTTTATTTCATCTACATGTGAGAAACCAGGAGAGTGTTAAAAGCTGTGGGATATGAAGTCCACTGAAGGACAAGCCACACCCTGCCCTTACTTTTAGGTCTTAACCTCTATCTTCTTCAGGAGGTGGCTATCTCAAGCCTATGTTTTGGTGTTGGACTTATACTTTACTTCTTTATCAACTTTAACACTTAGTCATTAACTATGAAATTATGTGGGAGAAAGGAAAGTTTTTGGTTAAAAGGGGTTTCAGTGATGAGATCTCTATGTCACCAATAACTATATCATCTTTCTATCTGTCTATCCATCTATCATCTATCTATCCCTCTACCCATCTGTCATCTATCTATATCTGTATATCTATCTATCTATCTATCTACCATCTAAGTATTTCTTAGTTCAAATTTATCTTTCCCCAAATAAGTGCTTACTGCCACAGAGGTTGTTACTGAGTATCCAGAGGGACCACATCTTGACAGATAAGGAGAAAAGCAAGGAGGGCAACCTTCTGCAGC
This sequence comes from Mesocricetus auratus, assembly GCF_017639785.1. Taxonomy (NCBI): domain Eukaryota; kingdom Metazoa; phylum Chordata; class Mammalia; order Rodentia; family Cricetidae; genus Mesocricetus; species Mesocricetus auratus. The sequence continues at coordinate 84,281,749 of NW_024429266.1, forward strand.
CCCCACTACTGGTGGTCATGGGTCTGTCTGACATTCAGCCCCAACACCTAGCCTCATCTATAACTCTTTGCTCTTCTTTACAGGCATCCCACAGTCTGTTGATTTTTCATTAAGGAAAGTGGATCTAATGTATTATTCAACAGTTTTCACCTCCACCATCTTCCCCTAGTGGTGCCTCATTACATCACTAACATCAAGGAGTCCAATATCCTAGTCTTAACCATGGGAAAACATTTGTTTTTGCTATAAGCTGTGAGAAGAGTCCCCAGTTGTGGTATAAAATGCAGGCAGGTTACAAATCTAGACTTGGGAATCAAATAAAGTGCAATCCACAGATGCACTTGGACACTTTATATTGCCCTCCTGCCTTCCTGCTTGCCTCCCACAGCTTTCTTCCACACATCTCTAGAGCTGTTGCTTAATTCCTATCCCCCAGTCTACAGGTTGCTGATGGTGGTACTTGCTCTTGTAAAAGAAATCACAACCTTGAAGATGGAAGTTGGGTGGGAGGGTGTCAAAATAGGACTAAATATCCCACTGCCTTTAAATCCCTTCTTGACTCAGTGAAGGGAAGTGGTAGATATTTAATAAGCATTTACTGTTAATTAACAAGTCACACAGTTCGGAAGTGGTTGAACAGTTGAGAACAACACAGCTGTATAACCTTTACACAAGTCATTTCATTCTTGCGCAAGTGTTTTTTGTAGGTCAGAGCCTCAGAAAAGGAGTTGCTAGGTCAAGAGATAAACACATCTCTGATCCTGTTAAATATTTCCAATCCCCCCTTCTGAAGGTTCATAGCATTGTGTACCTCATTAGAAAAGCATGAGGGTCCCTGTTCTCCCATATCCACAGCAGACTGTACTGTCAAATTGTTGAATGTTTAATAGTCTAATTAGTGAGAAAGTCTCTCACTATAGCTTCAGTTGACACTATTTTTAAATGAGGTAGTCATATGTTTTGGAGCTATGGTATATCTTTCCTTACATTCCTGCATTTGACCCAAGGGATACTGTAAACCCAAAGGCTTCATGCACTTTCTTTTAAATAAGACACTATAGGTTTCCCACCCCATGCTTCTTACACATGCTCTGGGGATTGAAATAAGGTAGGTGTGGTATATGTGTCAAAGGAGAAAAATTGCTGGAAAACTTCGGACTTCTGACATCGGTCTACAGTTACTGATTTGGCAGAAGGCAGATGGACATGTGAGAAGGTGACTCCATTTAGAGGAACTATTTAGGAATATTTTACAGATGGCTTACATTTTATTCTTCCTAAATTGAAGTATTCATATTTTTGAAAGCCCCACGATACTTAAAACATATTAGAAGTTGGGAGAGAGAATTTTGTGAAAAGTGGTAATAGTCTGTTTATTTCTAACCAACACACAGAATAATTAGGGCCACAGTGGCATACCCCTGTCTTTCAAAATGTAGGTGAAAATATCTCTACAAAATATTCATACTAGGGAAATATGGCATAGAGAACAGGAATGAAGTGTTACACAAAATAAGATGCGTGTCTCCCAATAAAAGTGTTCTGTTCTCAACTGTGCACACAAAATTCTGGGCTACATGAAGGGGTTAAAGCTATAGCATTGTAAGATCTATCAAATCCTTTCATGTGAGAAGAAGCTAATGAAAGGCTTCCACTATAATTTGGCAACAGAGTCTCCTTCCTCCACTCCATCACGGTCTACCTCATGATAAGAAGCATGAGAAGCAACACTTGCATGATGCCACGAGAAACAGTCTTATGATAGTCAGGGACTCTCGTCATAAACATCGTTTAGATGTTGACATTAAATCCTGTGCTTCGTATAGTCCAAAGCACACCCCGCCCCCCATTATTGCTCTGGGCATACTGGTTTCTGTGTTGCTTTAAACAGGAGTCAAGTCACAACATGGACCAAAATCCAGCTAAGCTTTAATTGGTCATGTGGGCCAACAATAAACAGTGATGTCCTGCTCGAGGCCATCCTTTAAATGTCACTATAAACTCCACCAGCGGTCTCAATAGTTCTGTTTCTTTGGCGTTTGCTTTTACCCCCTTCTGGTATCATATGCTGCTCATCAACAATATAGATTCTAATCTATCAATGCTGCTAAATTATTAACATTTCATAGGGTTCCAGAGAGCTGTGGTGCAGCGATTGCTGGAAAAGCCTGGTGCTTTTCATTGCCCTTTGGCTGTTTTTGTCATAAACAAAATTGTGTCTACAATATGCCAGCCGCTCTCCTGAGTGCCTGAAGAACACAGTCACGATGGCAGCTCACATGCCCATTCTTTTTAACACTCTGTCATACTTCCAGGTGTGCTGCTTAGATGGCTCCTCCTACAGGATGCTGTAAGTGAGCTTCACCTCACTTCAGTCTGGACTGTGTGTCAGCCTCCAGATACCCCATGTGACACTCATGCTACTGCAGGTCCCCTTCCATGTGTATACCTCTGATCTTTAGAGCAAAGTCTCCAGGTCCTTAATCTTATCTCAGCATCAATTGTGGTGACAGCCACATCAATCAGACTCAGGTTCATGAGTCAGTGACTGATCAGATCAAAGGAGAAACAAATCTTGTTCTCAAAGGCCATATCAAATGCCGCCCAGTTTTTGTTAAACTACTTACACTCCTAAAACTCATGTCTAATGCCCTTAGCATAAATCAAACAGATCCCTCCAGGTATTTGCAGCTATTGACACATTTTCACATGCACCCTTCAAAGATAAGCTGGATGATGTTAAAATAACTGGAAGCTGCTTTCCAAATTAGTCATGACTCAGGAAAGAGAAAGGTGTATGGGTTTTGCAGGGGGCAGAAGAGCTGGGAGCCAGCCGGGCTTTCTTTGGCCCTGCCTGCTTTTTCAGGCTGTCAACTGTCTGTGCAGCTTCCACATCCTTGCTAATGTTAAGAAAGAGAAAAGTGAGATGATGGCAGTTACCGTTCTGGTGAATTATAGAGACACAAATCCTTACATCTTCTTAGGCCTCAACACCCAGTAATGACAAGGAACATGGCATGTCTTCTCTGCTTCTTGTCACTGGCCATCTTGTTCTATTGTAAACAGGGGCATGTTGCAAATATTCACCTAATTACAACAGAGAACACTCAGTCAGCTAGCCACATCTGCAGAGCAGAGCAGGGAGAGCATTCGTGAATGCAGCAGGTAGGCTGAGTACTAGGCATATGAGAAACTTCACCAAAGGAAACCACCTGCAAAGTGTCTAGTTCTGATTGCCATTTGCCCTTGAAATGTCATTGTACCAGTCATCCTTTGGAAAGAATGTCAGGAAAATACTCCAGTGCTCAGTGAAATGTGTTTCTCTTATTGATAAAGAGCTTATTTTAAAATGCTGAACTGGTCTGACAGAGAGGGACTAAATAGTCTCAGTCCCTTGGTTGAGGTGGTATTCTGCAGTGGTGTTCCCCACTGTCTCCGATGAAAGCTCAAAGGAATGGTTTTCTTTCTCCCTTCCCTTCTCTTCCGTTTCCTAACTTTAAGGAATTTTATACTATTGGGCAGATGAACCCATATTCTTGGGCTACATTATTCCCTTCTGCTGACAGACGTGTGATGGGTTTGTATGAAGGGGAATAAAAAAGAAACCATTATATTCTTTTCTCCATGCATTCCAAATAATGCATGTTTAAAAAAATGAAAGTCTGGTGACAGCCTTGTTGTCACCCATGATATGCATGAAGAGACCCAAGGAAGGCTGAGAAAATCATTCATCCATCTACTCAACTTCTCCTTTCATTCATTCATTATTCATTTGAGAACATTTCATTAACTGCTCAGGCTTCTAAAGCTTTTCTTAAATGCATATAAGTTTTTAAAATTAAAATCAGGGTAGAGTGCTAAAGGAAACACCTACTACATTGTACCCACATCTAAATACATCTTTTAAAAATGTAACTGCAGAGATGTCTATCTGTAGCTCCCACAGAGCATATTTTCACAGGTACAGTGACAACTTAAAAAAAAAACAGCACTATAGATTCAGGTACTTGTGAAAGTAAGCAGAAGTATAAATATCAGAAATTTCCATTTTTTATTATTTCATGACAGTATCGCAAAAGGAATGAGCAAATCTGTATGAGATCCAGCCCTGCCTCATTCTCTTCACTCACTTTGCTCTGAGAGACCTGGACTGATGATCAATGGAATCACTTCATGCAGGTACCCTGTAGCTCACGTGAACATTTATCCATCTACTACAATGGCCCTGGGTGCATTCTAGGGGCCTCTCAGAATACAAGGTTGGATAAAACCAGATAAGGCCTCCCACCTTAACAGGGTTCATTTTTTAGTAGGCAGCCAGAGGCGTATAAAATAACCACAGTGATGAATTAATAATTAAAAACCAAAGGATATTCTCCAAAGGAAGGACATGCTTCTACAACCTTGACAAAAGCACCTCATGTAGACAGGGCCACTGGAAGGCTTTACTTAGCAAAAGATGATAGGAGTCCTAGAAGCAGGCAAACAACTACAAGGCAAAGAGGTGGAGATGGATGGGACTATAACACCTTTAGGACAGCCGGGATAGAAGGAACTCACAGAAGGTTAATGGGAATATAAACTTGTGAACCCGCAGGAAAATGTTGACAAAGTACCAAGGGAATCTGTACCATCAGACACTTGAAATATACCTATTTCACAATGAAATTATCTCTGAATATCCTGAAAAAAAAGAAAGACGACTTTAATGACTTTGCATATTTATTCCATCGTGAAATATATGTGAAATAAATGCATATGTTGATTCCATGTTGAACAAATATTATATTGCTTAAAATGTAACATCAAGATTACTCTTGTGTGTATCTTTCTTCGCTTTTTAATGTCCCTCAGAAAGGTAAAGTTAGACAAATGGCTCATTACCTTTTTGTTGGCAGTGTCTCTATTAAGTTTGGAAAATGGGTTTTGTCATGAGAACAATGGGAGTATTGGAAGAATTTGCATGGAGAGTTAATGGCTTCATTTTGGCTTCTAGGTAGAGAAACATCAAAAGGCCAGTAGAAAAATAGATGCAAAAGAGCTTTGTGTGGGTTTAGATCAAGCAAGAATTCTCCACACAGTTTGCTTAAAGTCGAGAAATAGAGAGCCCTGAGTGATGTTTAGGTTGAAGACACCAACAGGCCTTGGAGTGAATTACGTGTTGTATTGAAAATCTTCAAGGGACATGCAGAGTTTTTATTTTGAGCTCATGAAGTGCTGAGAAAATAAAGAGGTTTATTTGAAAAGTATGGAAATGTACACTATAACATTATAAATCCTTCATGAGAAGAATGAATTTAGAGAGGTGAGAATACAAAGTAAAATTCAGGGATGTGATTTACATAGCAAAAAGTTCTGCTGCCTTTATCGCCCTTAGGCTGATTTCATTACAACTTGGGTACCGCCATCGGGTTAATAAACTGAATCCTGCTCAGAACACTAGATACCTTTAAACAGAGCTGAAGTAAATCAACAGCAGTATACTAATATTGACTGTGAGCAAGACTCTGTGAGAGGCTGCTTTTGCAGAGAGAAGGAAAGGAAACTGTTATTTACTTAGTGTGTGTGCTATGATCCAGGACCTGAGAATTCATTTCACCTTTTTGAAAACCATAGAAGGTCATGTGACTATCCCCAGCTGAAAGATAATCAAAATGAGGCTCCCAGCCATTAAAATATTGATGGAAGTTGCATGAATCCAGAGACTATTTTTGGTTATGCTACCTACAGCTTGCCAGAGTGCAATACACTGCCTATGGTACACTCGATTCTTAGCGAAAATATGTGGAAGGGACAAAGGTTTTACAGCTTACAAGAGGCAAGTTTCCAAACCTCTTGTGTCTTGACTCGAGCATATGGTATAAAGTTGGAGTATTAAAAAAAAAAGAAATGAGAAATGGCCTATATACATATGGTTAGGTTAGCAGATATTTATGTAAGTAACTCTTCATCAGTTGACAGATGGTTATCCTGCACCTCACTGAATAATAATGAGTTAAAGTCTCTTGAATACTTACTCTGTGCCAGACACTATTCTAAGGCCTTTCTTTGCATTACTTACGCCTCCTTCTCATCAAACCTGTGGGGTAGGTACCTGGGTTCTTATAACTTCACTATTATCCGCTAAACTGAAACAAACAGTGACTCTGTTGCTAGCCTGTGTTCACAAATCTGGAAAGGCACTAAACCCACAGACCTACCTCTAGAGTTTACAACACCGTCTGAACCACTGCAAGACTAAACTCACCAGTTTACAAGACCCTAGTTCTCACAAGGGTCTTGTTAACCTTAGGGTAAGTCTGCCTTCTTGCCATTGTTTCCCCACTGCCCTTTGCACCTCACAGTCTGAGTCTATCTGAACTCTCTCTGGTGAGCTGAAGGCTAAACAGTGAGTTGATATGAGAAGAGTCAGAAAAGACTGAGTGGATTATTAGTGGATCACACAGAACGAATGAGCACATTTCTTATGGGTCTTTAAATATCTACTGACAGGAAGCTCTCATTTGTCTATGATGACCTCAGATCCAACAGCAGAAAAGGGATAGAACAAGAGTCTTAGCAACTTGAAGATTTCCCAACAGCAGAAACTGTCTCAGCAGGAAGTTAATAGTGCATTCAAGAGACACTTGTTCACTAATGGAGCTTAATACTTAAGACCCTCTAAGCACACTAATCTGGAAAGACTCTCTGGCAGCTAGGATAATCAACTGCATGGTTACAACCCCACCACCGCCTCTCATTTTATATGTTCTGGTTACTTCAAGTGTCAAATTACAAATTTTTGATTTGGGGAGGCATGAGGAGGCTTTAGAGCTCTGATGTGGAATGTCTGTTTTGCTGATTTGGCCCTACATACGAACACTTCATGTTTTCAGTACTTAAAAACATGATTATACATAGTTTAGTTCAATCCCTGAAGAAACAGTGTTTGCCTGTCTGGTTTTATTTTTATTTTTTAAAGAAATGGTCTTAATAATTCAGTACAATATATCTCAATGTAGTGTTCCATAATAGGGGCCTCATTTTATGCCCTGACAAAGTGGTCTGAAGTATAATCATGATGAAATTATTTAGGAGTCTACTGATATTTCATTGCCACACACTAAGGACAGTCTGGAATGTTTCTCTACTTAATCATATGGATGGTCACTGGGAGTCCTGGAAGAGAATGAATACTGACTAAGTGACCATGCTTCCTGTTTCTGCCCACTTACCAAGCAGCTACCCACCCGGCCCTCACGATTCCATAGAATATATGTCAGACTAGAACTGCTTGTCTGTCTCCTCTGTTATGCTAGAAGGTTCAAGATGGCAAGCCCCCCCTGATTTTGGGCTGATACAGAACCTTAAACACTTTACCAACATTGAAACAGATTAAGATATAGACCAGGAAACAGGGGTTGACCATAAAAACTGAGGTAAAGGATAGTAGGAAACAAATAACAAAGTATGCATTTGAGAGTATAAGAAACAACTATTGTCTCAGACCACAAGTCTATAAATACAAACAGACATAGTATAGCAAAACAGACAACAAATACAAGAAGAAATGGGAAAGTCCTGCAAATGCCCCAACACTGGTTCCTACAGATCCTGGGCAGAAATCATTTTTTCTCCTACAACTATTTTTCTCCTGGACTTCAATTTGATAATCTTTTTATAACACATTTATTATCAGCGACATAGTGTTACCTATGAAAACATTTACCTAAAATCATAATATGCAGTATATTTGAGTAGTTCCAAGTTAGTCCTAAGTCCATAGTTTTCCTTAGAATGGTGGCTATCCAATTCTACTGGACCCAATTCTCCTTAATAGCAAGTATTTTATAACATGTTTCTTTCTTGTCTTAAAATGAGAATTAGTTTTCTCTAATAAGTAAATTATTGTGAACTTTTACAAATGCAATAAGCAAATTTACCCACATCCCTTTTTAAAGAGAATATGCATATGCAAGGCTCAAGTTGTGATATAATTGAAAAACTGAATTACAATACCATATTTTAAAAAATATATTTTAATGATAGTTTTATCAAATATCATCAGATGCCTTCTTAAAGTGAATAAACTTAGATATGAGATGATATCCATTTTGTCTAAGAGGTACTAGAAAATTAAAAATCATATACATAAATGCATAAGCACATATGTATGTAAAATATTCCCTTTATTTAAAAAACCTAAAAGCCAAAACCAGTAATGGTAGATCTGATTTGTTTGTGTATAAATAGCTAAAGAAGGAAATGTTAAAACATTAACAATAAACCCAAGACAAACTACTAACTCACATAAGAAGAGTTATCATAGCAGTAACCTTATTTTACAATTTGTGAGACAATAAATACAAGATATTTTAATCTTCTACATAACTTAACATTAAAATATAGATAATGCACTATATTAAAAACTATGAGTGTTCATTTAACAACTGTAACCTTATATATATCTAAGTATGTTGTCTGGGTGACCCAAATATACAAAATGGTATTGCCTTAGGTAATGCAGTTTTCTAAAACCAACAACTCTTAGCTATGATCTGAAATGAATAGAATACAGTCCTCCCTTTGACTGACAACGATAGTTGCACTCTCAACCACTCAGTATCTATTAAAATGTTTCAAAGCCTATTTTTTGGTTTTCCTTGTGGAGGTTAAAGTCTATGCTAAGATATTTACAAACTGACTTTTCACTCAGTGGATTTCCTGGGAGACACTCCGGTGACCTAGAACTGAAGGAACTCTTGGGTTGTTTGTTATGTACTCCTCCAAGTCAATGGGGAAGCCACGAGTATTCCCGTAAATATCCCAAACCGCCCTGCAGGCCTGGCTTTCCTTCAGGGCTCCCCTGCATCTGGAATGGACTGCTAGAACAGGGTAACAAGCAGTTTTTCATGAAAAAGATAAACTTGCTATTGGGCAAGTGCCGCAGTCATAGAACCCTTCCGCTACACCGGATCTTGAAGGTGCCAAACTCGACCCTGTGCCACCAGAGAGGCACACAACCAGTAAGATTCCTTTTGGGAAACTGAAGTAGAAATTTATTGAAAAAAGGCAAAGGAGAAAGCTAGTGACATAAATGGACAAAAGGGTTCACTGCTTGACTCACAGCTTCCATGATAAGATTACCCCCCTTCTCTTTTTTATTTTTCTTGTTTCTTTCAAATTTTATTGTGTGGTGCCGCAGGGGCAGAGGGCAGATACGCAGGGTTGGGAAATGGATGGATTCGAGATGCATGACATGGAAGGCACAAATAATAAACAAAAAGAGTTAAAGAAGAAAAACATGGCATCCCTTCTCTTTCTCTGACCATTTTTAAGACCATGGCAAAGATAAAGCTGAGGAGAATAGTCACTGGTATTAATTTACACTCTTGTTTTGTGATGTGAATAAACTCAGTGTCTAGCATGAAAGTAAAACTATGCAACAAACTTCAGAGTTCATAGAGACTTTGGGAAGATCAGAGACAAGCCAGGAGAACTACCCCCACACATGGCAAGTGGCTAAAAAAAACACTTTAATGCTTATTCTCCAATGAACCTTGACACCATAGCTCAAAAATGCATGTCCTCCTGCCATGTCCATTAAATAGGCTACCTACCTATGCCTTGGACAATACATTTCTTAAAATATGCATAGAAGCGAGTCCACAATGCAACTCCTTTGGGCTTGTACCACTGTGGCAGGTAATCACACATTAGTTTGGAGTGGATTATTTATGACTGCCTGTTATTAAGAGTGTGCCCAGTGCAGCAAATACTGCTTTATGTTTGAGCCCTGAGTCATAACATTCGCTTGTTTCAGGCTGATTGATTTTGAACAGTCAAATTGGTTCTTTTTTCCCTGTTTAGTAAAGCAATGAAATTCCCAAGGGAGAGTTATTTATTTTTGCAGAATTTCTGCATGTGCTTATGAGTTTATGGAGAAAAATAATGTAAGCATAGTGTAAGTGGTCTAATAAATGAATAGTTAAAATCACTCTATATATGTTTTCCACTACGCAATCTCTGGACCCACAGTACAAAACGCTGTTTTGTATTTAGAAGCTTTCATTTCTCTTTCAAAAGGATATTAAAAATGCCCATCTTTCCAGTAATATTTCTTAGGACAGCATATATTTCAGATGTCTAAAAGTCAACTCATTTTCGAATACTTCAGAGATAACACAGAAGGTTTCACTGTGCTTAACATGATTTCAGATATTTTTTAAAGAAATGGAATTTAATGGAACCATTATCTACAGACATGGTTTTCTCAATAATTGATAAATGAATTAAGTGATCTGAACATGCAGAAATAAAATAATTTAGGGGAAAAATAACTCTTAAGGGGTCTGTTCTCACATAGAAAATGTCAGACTCATTGGAACCGTCCTGTCAGTAAGAGTCTGGGGGGGAAATATACTTTACTGATACATTACAAATGTAACTGTGAGTTATATTTAATGGCCTCTGCTATTAATTTCGGCACATGATATGCTGAAGCCAGAGAAATGTTTCACAGTTGAGCTCAGACTGGGATATACAGTGAGTTCTAGGCTAGTTGGAGCTACATAATGAGCCCCTGTGCACAGAGAGGGAGAGGAAGATATAGGAGGCAGACAGAGACTTGCACTTAAAAGTCTTGCAAAAAAATAACTCTTCATTCCATTAGCATGTACACCAAATGTCATCAAAATAGCATGTCCACCCTCCCATAACACAAACTGCTTTTGTTTGGCAGATGACAAGTTTTACAGTGGTTAATTCACTGATAAACATTCCATCAGACAAAGCAACTTTTAAGACATCTTAACTCCCTCTCCATCTTCCTTTTCTCTACAAATGAAAGACAGTCTAGTCCTGCCCATAGACACCTGTATCACAGGGCATTTTCAGTTACTTTCAATGGGAGAATTGAGGGAAAAGGAAACAAGGATAAGGAAGAGCAAAGGATGACCCCTACACCCCTTCTTCTTGCTTTGGGGGTCTATGCTGACAGCAAACAAGAGATGAAAACAGGAATATTAGGAGTCATTGCTGGGGTACCTCTCCATAAAATCAAGACATCACATAAAGTTCTAAGTAATTTTATGAGAGATTGCTGAGTTGTGTGAGTTCTTTAATCCTGACCCTACTCTGGGATCCCCACAGGCCATATTTTCCATGAGTTATTGGTGGCACTAATTTAAGAGTGTATTTTAATGCTTTACCTTATTTGAACCCCAGAAAACTAGAGGGTAGACAGAAATGGGTGTATTAAAACTGCATATTCCATGATTCATCTAAAAATGATGAAAGTGGAACTAGGTTTCCCACCACTTTCCATTGATACACAATAATCTTCAAAGTAAATGAATGAAGATTTGCTTAAGACTCTAGTTTTACAAATGTCAACATCCAAACAGCCTATGGAAATCTGTCAAGGACAAATACATTTCTAGATACCTAGAAATTTGCCATTCATACATATCAGAGACAGGATTAGCTGCTCAGTTAAATTTTCATCTAAATACATGTGACAAAAATCATATTTTTTCTCTAATTTTGAACTTGATTGTGGCATTCAAGAATTTCTGTAGTGGGGAACTGGAGCCTTATGGAGGATCCCCTCAATGCCTTTCCTTCCTATGCAGAAAACAGAGGTTGGTTTTCATGTTACTTAACTTACATGCCTAAATTCCCACAAAATACTAACATAACATTGAACTTGAAACTCTAAAAGTTTCAGTAAACCAAATACAGAAAAGGGTTTTGAAATCCAGGGAATCAGTTTCACTTCTCCTTATTGCTTTATAGGCTCCCTAATAGCCAGGAATTGGTAGGCCTCCTTTATCTCTACCCTGAATTAGTAAGGAAGGGGAGCAAGCATAGTGTTTCGGGGCTAGCAGATAAGATTCAGGACAACATAAAGCAAACATGTTATGGTGCTAGCTCTTACTTTGATTGCTTTTATAATTTCCCATGTTTCCTGAAATAGTGCGGATAACCAGTAGTCACAAAGTAAATGTGTACGGGGAGCCACACATTCAATACTATTTTTGTTTCCTCCATCAGTGTGTGTCCTTGGAAAAAGTTACTTCAACAGAAACAGAAAGACATGGGACCAACAATAGAGTAAGCTGACTCACAAGACTTCCATGAAAATAAAACGAGGTAGTGCGCATCAGAGGTGCTTTATCAGTAATTGTGAAGTGTGGGAGTGTTAATTTTCATGTTTTATCTTACATTTCATTATGACAAACACACTGGCAGATGTGATTATCCTCATTTAGATGAGATTCATATGAAGCAATGGGATTAAAGGGAGTTACATAAGCTGTTCAAGGTTATTTAGATGACATGGAGGAATACATATCCAAAGTCTGGTCATTTTTGTGATCCCTCTAATTCCAGTACTTATCTTCATTACTTTTGCTAGATATAAAGCTACGGTCTCTCTACAGCGTTATTTCTGTATGTTGTTATGTTGCCTCCCACTAATGGCATTCAATAATGTTGATAAAGACATATCTTGTATCTTATTACTATTTTTGTTAAAATTGGTGTTATCTAAGAAAGAGAAATTAATTATTAGTTTTCTGGGTGATTTCACTGTAAGTTTTTATAAAACCAAACAGACAGAATATCAAGGTCTCATTAAAGAGCCCGGTCCCTTGTCTATGTGCTAGCCTCGAAAGATGAGATTCCCCACTGCAAACAGCTCATAGCATCTCTTGATTAAGCAAGTAGACAGAATCAGCTAATATCTGCAGCCCAGTCCTCCAACTGTGCACTCTGAGGCATATCTCACTCCTATTTTTCGTACTCTGTCCCACGTTTCAACTTGAGTCCATACTCCCTATCTGCCTCTACCCTGCTTCCCAGCCTCCTTGGAATTCACTGACACTGACAGAGTAACATTTGTCTTCTCAGGTACAATACTTGAATGATTCTAATCTATAATTCTAAACTTGGATTCACCCTCTCTGCCAAAGAGACTCCAAGTCTTCATTTTCAACAACAATTTGCTTGCTTCTCTACTGGAAACCTAGTTCTTCCAATAGAAAATAAAACTGTTTGCCAAGATAGGTCATATGTCTTTTCTTAGCTCTTTTGACAACCCAAGACACACTCCCAAGTGAGACAGTGTGTGCATGTCTTGAGTGTGTGCTAGTCTGCCATCTCCCGGAAGACAACTCTAAAATGTAACAGATATCCAAATTGAAGTTCTGGAGTGGAATCTAATACTCAAGCTGTGGTCACCCCAGCACAAAGTTTAAGGAGACAATGGCCTCCTGCATACACTGTTGTTGTTACTGATGCATCTCCATCTACACTGGCATTGTTTATAGTTATATTACCCCACAGGCTCCAATGACTTTTCGAGACAATGGAAACTACCTCACATATTCACAAGGACTGGGGTGATCTCAGGCCTCCTATGCTTTCACTAGGTACATGGTGTTTTTGAAAACTCTACATTTAGGCCTTGGTATTTATTCCTGTTAATTCTTATATCTTTTTTGTTTATATGCAAATGATTTGAGGGCTGAATACTTTGTATTTCATAACCAATCAAGGGTCTCATGCCTGGAAAAGAGAATTGTCCCTCTCTCATTAGCCACTAGTTGCCTTTGTCTAAGGGTTGGACCCCATAAGATTTTTCCCTCTTTTACATTAGCATGTCTATTGACATTGGTGAAGCAAAATATACACAAACAACAAAAATGGACTCAGTAGGCTCTGTTTTCATACTTGTGCATCCATCTGTAACATTAATAGGAAATAGGTCATCAATTAGAGAGGGAAAATGGGGGCATGGTGGAGCTAGATGGAGGGCACACAGGAGGGGCTTGAGGAGGAAAGGGAAGTAGCATAATTTTACTTTAATTAAAATATGCATTAAAATAAGAAGAGAAAAATCTTACATCTTTAATTTAGATCAGGCATTTCAGCCTATCAAGTGCATTGTGAAATTTTAATCCACCATGCATATCTTTTCCTCCCAACTTTCGTTCTATGCAGGTCTGACTAGGTGCTTCATTTAATTACTGCAAAATGTGGTAGACACTAATGGTAAAGTTCGAATCCTACAATGTTCACTATGAATGATTCATGATTTTATACTGAACTAATTATCAAAACATTTTATAGTTGTCCTCATACAGAAAATCTAGCTTAATACCCAAGTCACACACTTTTTATTGAGTAAACATTTTCTGGGTTATGTCTTCAGATGACTAATCAAACCAAAAATAATATATATTTGACATGGAGTTGAAGTAACCTCTTCAGTTAGTTCTTTCTGACTCATATTTTTGAATTCTTATTTGCAAGAATCTGGATTGACTAAATTTTAATGGGTAGAATTGGAATTTGTTGTTTTATTGAAAAATATTCTAGGATATTCTTTCTGTTATTAAAATTTGAAGCAGTTTCTATTATTGATATTATTGCATTAACATTGTCATCGTCCAAACCTGGCTCAATAGGATAACATCTATATGAGGTTCATCAGCAGAGAACAGAAAGTATTAAGTAGGAAACACAAGATCATCCCATATCTCTTAATTGGTAAATGTGAATGAATTCCAGTAACTCCAGCCTAGGGAAAGCAAGATAAATGCAGGTGTACTAATTTTTTTTTTATTTTACACTTTTTTATTATATATTTAAATTAGAAACAAGCTTGCTTCCCATGTCAGCCCCAGCTCCCTCTCCCTCCCCTCCATGCCCGCTCCCTCCCCGAGCCCCCCCAGCCCCCCCCAATCCCCACTCCATTCCCCAGGGAGGATAAAGCCCTCCATGCGGGATCTCTAGAGTCCCTCATTTCTTTCCAGGGAGAGCCCAGGCCCTCCCCAAAGTGTCCAGATTGAGAAAGCATCCCACATTGTGGGATGGGTCCCCAAAGTCTATTTGTGTGCAAGGGATAATTACTGATCTACTACCCCAAAACCCCATAGATTGTCTGAGGGGAGTGCCAGTCTACAATCCCACTACCAGAGAGGCAGGGAAACAGGAAGGACCCTAAGGTGTACTAATTTTAAGTGTTTTATTAGCCATCAATTGTCTGGAGATAATCCATTGTTCTGCTAAATCTAAGTTGCTAAAATAAGCCTATGGTATAGAGGATTAGCCAGCTTTAAGGTTTCTGCCCTTCTCTCTATGGTGGTCAGCTATTTTAACACTTGTTAGCAGCAATACTAGAGTATATACATGAATAAAACATTCTGGCACATCATTTTGAATTTCCTTCAACAGTTTTTATAGATGTTGTCCTCGTTAAATTGTTGAGGCATTAGCTGGCACCAATTTGTGAAGTCATTAGAGGCTAAGTCTGGTGAGGATTTATATCATGAGAAGGAAGGAAGTAAAGGGTAGGGAATGCTTACCAACATAGAATAACTCAGAAATGATCACTCTATTTTCTATAAATGCAATTCTTTACAGGAAAGAAATCAATGAAATTAAGACTCAAAAATGAAGGTAATTTGAGAGATTCATAAACTCATGTGTGGAAAATATAGCTGAGATAGGGCATTTTAATTGCTGCAGATTTATAAATTCTGGAAAACCTAGACAAGACAACAGACTCAACAGAGAACATCACTAAAATTAAGGAAGAGAGTCTCTTCTGTGTGCCTGTCCCATACAGGTAGACTTGATAACGTTTAACTTAAATAAATAGGAAGTTTCTCAAGGCCGCACATACTTTCAAAGTGCTTTTTTTATTAGCAAAACAAAGATTCTTGAATTTTTTTTCAACTTTTCTCTCATCTTGAACTTGTATGTTGGCCTCACTTCTCTAGCATTGTTTTCTTTTTTTTAAGTGACTGCCGTCTCCTGTGCGGTGGCAACATCACCTATCCCGAGTCTCACACCATCTCCTGGTGAAAATCGTATTTTCTTAGAGATGTTATTCTCATCAAATGGAGTTGAGCTTCCTACTAGAAATGTGTTTAGCTCAAATAATAATGAGAAAACCTGTTTAAATGTACAAACTATATTAACTCAATACGCATATGACAGCAAAAAGAAAGTCTCTACTGTGATGCCAACGTAAAAGCTTTCTATATTACAAATCGCTTTCACACTCCCATTCCTTTTTAGTTATACTACTAGCATAAGGAATAATGTATATAACCATTTCCAGAAGGTGGATGAAGTTGAGTAACCTTAGACATTGAGGGGATTAGGCCCAGGGGTCGATTCTTAGGTCAATGTACTTTATTAGGCATGACAAAGCTTACAGCCATTATTTCAAACTACCCTAGATACCTGTAGTTCTGAGGACTTCATACCTGTATATTCCATTTTCCGAATTAAGAGGTTTATTCTTTTCATTTTCTGGAAAAACTTCCTGGATAAGGCTAGCTTAGAAGAATTTCTTTTTTTGAAATGTTATACACATGGTTCAAGGATCTCTGAGTCAGAATCTGGTTGTCCTCTTAAGAGTTGTAGCAATGACTGTTCACAAACATCTCAGTTCTTCATATGGAAGCCTGGTAACTAACTCACTAACTCATAGACCTGAACAAAAATTGACCCTAGTGTCACATGTATGCTTGGTAAGTAGGCTACACTACTAGGCTACAGCTCCCACCCAGGTTTTTCTTGTCCTTGTGGGATAAAGTCTATTGAACTTGAGCTCACAATCTCCCTTTGGATTAATTAGGGTTAGAGGGCTGTCTGCAGTGGCTACATTTAAATTACAATTGATAGGTCAGAATTTGATAAAAGAAAAATCCTTCAAGTTAGAGTCTATGGGTTTTGCCCATAGTATTAAAGGTGAGCAACAGAGTGAGCGGGATTTACATAGAGAAAGAGGGGCTGAGGGCCAAGCATGGCAGGAAGCACAGAGTAGGCAGCCTTCCAGACTAGCATGGACCACACTGGGAATGTTTCTGATTGTTGTGGTCATTGGTTTGACTGTCCAACAGGACACACCCCCAAACCTTTGTACCTTCTGTCCTAAAACATAAAAAGTTATCACACCATGTGCCTTGCAAGATTCTCATGAGGATTAATGAGGCAATGTAGGTAAGGCCTAATGTACATTCATGCACACATTGTTGATGCCCAGTACTCACATAGCTGTTATTTTCAGATTTTATTTATCCAGAAAATAGATTACAGATAAATAGAATGAAGGAGAGAAAGAGCAAAAGAATGCAAGGTTTCCTGTGGTTGGGTTGAACAGTGCTGACCACGTACTCAGGAAGCAGTTTCTTTGATATCAGGGGGAGATTCTGAGCCCTTGACATCACTGTTACCCCCATTGCTTTAGCAGGGGTCCTGACTACAGACTACATGTTTCACACCAGAACCAGTTCTCAGCTATGCCTTCAGGGCTAGGCATTTAGAACTAAAAATAGGGCTACTTTTATGTATGAAATTGGGAGGATATGTACTATGCATTCCTTAACTTAAAGCACTGTTTAGTCCCAGGGGAGCAACTGAAATTCCTTTCTGAGGCCTGGCTATGAAGGCTAAGAAATTTACAAAAAAACAAAAAAGAAGAAGAAGACGATTATGATAAGCTCTTCTTAATACAGGGAAGATTTCTACTTGCTACTAGAAATTGAGATATACAATAATCATATTCAACTCTAGACTTCCATCGACAAATCTAAACAGAAAAGCATAACCCTACAGATAAATGGTAGGCTGACGCCACAGCTATATATGGTCACAGAATGCCTCAGAGGGGAGAAACAGAAAGGGAGAAAAGAAACCCCAGATGAGGTGTCTCATAATTTGTGTGTATGTTCTACTGTGGAGATCTTGGCAAAATCTACAAGGAGAAATCATTAATCAGCTTTACTCCGGTGCCTGTAACACTTTCCATTGCAAGAAACCCCAAATGCCTCTCCCTTTGGGAAAGCTCTCTGTTTGTCATATTGAAGGTTTTTCTCCATAGAAAGCCCGGCTAGACAACCATCAAAGACAGCTGGATTCCATATTTTGTGGGCTCTCCATTTCACTTGTGACTCACGTCAAGAACACTGCCTCCTCTCTCTTTCACCCTGCGTTCTACCAAGTCTGCCATTCTGGCTAGTATGCCTCTTTCTGGAAAGTGCTGGAGCATACTTAACAGTAATTGTCCTGCATTTTTTTCACCCACAGTAAGTCTTGAATCCAGGGCTCTTGTTGAAGGTACTTCCTCCCTGCATTTAATACACCATTGTTTATAGGATGAGATTTTCTTGCTTCCTTCATTTCCCTAGCGTGACAATGGAAAGTCATTATCTCTGGTTTTGATCTCAACATAGGAAGGGAGAGTAAATTGCCTCATCTAATAGTGAACGGAAGGAAAATCCCCATGTGGTTTGTAGAGAGAGGTGTAGAGGGAATGCAAAGGAGAAAAAAATAAAAAGGATCCTTACAAAATACCAATGGCAGCCTCATGGGGCACATTTATCTGGCCTGCTCAGGAGTAAAAAGCCAAATGGTGCCGCCAACTACAAATTGAACAAGGCACTCCGGAAGTGCCAAACTATTTGTTACCAACTACACTAATGATTTTTTTTTTTGCCTATGACAATGTCTCTTCAAAATGTGATTATTTTTTTGCATTGATGTTATTATGTTAACAGTGAGCTTATTGAAAACATAAGTATCCATTGTGACATCATTCTTTCTCAGCTGATGTGATGCCATCTCTTCATTCATGCACACTCACAAAGGTATTATGGATGATTTATAGGTAACAGGTCCTCTGAATTTGTCAATCTAACAAAAACAAGGCCCTGCAAAACAGACCACCAATTGTGTAGCGATCACTCATGTCCAAAATCTACAGCCGATAACTCAATGTCAACATGAACAAAATCATAAATAATTAATAATAAATCATAGTCACTGCTTTTTCCTCCCTTAAAGTGACCCCAAGACAAACTTGCAGTTGGGAGAGGGGATCCAGATCTCTTCAATGTTTACTTTAAACTAAAAAAATAAGCAAGGTGTTTTACTGATATCATCTTTGTTGCCCAACAAGTCAAGGGAAAATGTGTTAATTTATCCAGCTTACAGAGAAGGAAAAACAAGGCTTACAAAACCAGAGTAATGTAATCAAAACTACATAAGAAGATCCAGAACCCAGAATTCCTATTTATTCTGCCCACTAATAAATGAGGAATAGGTAAACAATGTCTAAGAGAAAAGATCTGTGGACAGATGGCTTGAAGATATAGACTGCATTAGTATGTCCAGCACTCTCCACTCTCCACCCTTCCCTGCATGTCTCCTGACAACTAACAATGATCCTCTCCCTTACATTCAGGCATTATCCAAATGAGAGTACATCAGATGAACTGAAAACTAGCTTGGCAGAGCAAATAAATTCATGTATTTGCCCCAAGAAATTTCAGAGGGACATATCAGTCTGTTTTGAGGAAGACTTGTTGCCACCACCAGTGAGAAGCACACAGCAAAGTGAATTCATTTTCCACATTTGGCGCATCCACTGGTTTAACTGAGATTCCGAACAAACATCCAGTAAGGAACTGAAAATGACCATTATAGATAAATGTCATACAGACAAGAAGAGTGGTACGGTTGGCTCAGGTATACAGGGAAAATTTAAAGAATGAATGTAGTTTATATGTAAAATTTGAATGTAGAAAAGGACTAAGGCTATGTGGGCATTCATCCATGTATGTGCATGTCTGTATCGTGTGTAAAAACTCTCAAGTAGTAAATTTGACATTAGGGGGATGCACCATCAGAGACACATCACAAGAGCATCAAGCTGGTTGCGATTAGGCTTGTAAAAAGAACTGGGTGGATAAAGCATACAGAACTATAACCCAGAACTGGGCTTGCTGGTGATCTGGTCAACCAAGATGAAAGGAGAGAAAATAAGGGAAATAAACTCCCCCCCCCGGCTTGATTGACACGTGTAGAAGCTCTTGTCAGTATAAGGTGCAATGCTTCAATGGCTCTACAAATGACCAGAGTTGTTTGTTCAAGGAGGCATTGTTTCAGAACTGAAGCCATAAAAATACTGATAGCATCTTCTTCCTCCTCTTTCTCCTCTTCTTCCCATCATTATCTTCCTGTTAATATGTTCATCTTTCTTACCTACCAGATCTACTTTCGTGAAGATAAAAGGGAAAGATAATTCATTCCAGAGCAATAAATCTTCCAAGGAGCACACTCTACCTCTGGCTGCTTGATAATGAATCAAATCAGTTGGGAGAGCAGCCCTGTCATTACGGATTAATCACCCAAGCCTCTGTTTTGGTAAGTTAATTGATGCTGTGCTTGCAGCCGGTGATGGTCACAAGGTACATTTGATATTGTAAAGAAATTTAGAGATAGAGGGAAGGCTCAATCAGTTAACCAAGAGCCCTGAGACACAGCAAACCAGAAAAACTGAGAAAGCCTACTAGAGCCATAGACCTGTACATTTTCCGGTACCAGCACTTGGGCTGGAATTTATTCCAGATACAATTGACTCAAAATATTGAAGCCTCTGTCTTCCTGTTGGCTAGTTTTCTTTTTTAATTCCACCAGGAAATTGACTAGTAGAATGGATTTGAAAAATACTTTGTTGTAGTGTGCTCTTGTTTTAGGAGGAATATCTTGTGAATAATGTTTAAACAATCATCAGAAGCTTGTGTAAGTTCCCATGAGATGTGGAACCTGCTGACTGATAGATGAGTTTGATTACCACATTTTATATCTAGACGGCTTCTGTTATGCCGCATGTTTTAACTAACAGAGATCACTCCAGATTTTGAAAAATCTATTAAAATTGCCAGGCTAAACTTAATGTGAAACACAAATCCATACTATAGTGTTTTATCATTACGAAAGAGCTTAAGATTTTGATGAAGTATTTCAAATCTGGTTTATATAACTTACTTCTCTACTAGGACTCTTTAGCAGTAAAATCACATCACTAGATCTAGAAGTGATACCAGGCAGAATGTACACGTAGTATTCTTAACTTGGTTATTGCTTTGTAGCTTATAATTCAGGATTTGTTGTTCCATTTCAATAGAAACAACAACAAAAAGACGTAACACAACAATTCTGTGCTCATTTTCTATACAAGCAACTGAAGCTGGGTGAGGTCAAAGGCCTGAGCCCAGACCATGTTGACAGTCAACGGGAGTTAGACACAACTGTAGCCCAAGGATGCCACACTCTTGCACCCACAATCATTACATCATTCATCATTACATATACACATAATATATCATTCACGTGTGGTGAATGTATGGCTTATTCCATTTTTTCCGTCTATCTCCAAAGTCCTCACAAGAAACTTCCACAAAGAAGAAGAAAAACTTACCCAAGGTCATGGCACAGACACAGAATGTTATGGAAGCTTTATTACAGCCATAATTAATTATACAGTAGAAGCAAGCTGTACCGACTATACTTGTTGCATACTTCATCACTTTAAAATAAAGTAACTTGTGGCAAGTGGTGAGCATCTTAATCATTTTATCACTATATTCACTATGAGTTCAATAATTATAGGCAATAAGTTTTCCTAAGTAATAAGGATCCGCACAACCTTAAAAATCAAGAAACTGTTTACTGACCTGGCTATAGCTAGATCTGGCCTCTCTGCTATTATAAAATGAGGGTTACCAGGTGTCCTACTTCTTTAGGGAATGTGCTACTTTTGTACAAATCACCCTGCATGCTGGACCCAAAGTAGGGCAGTGACAATGTCTCTTTTTCTGTAATATGACAGATTCAGCCTTGCCTTGCAGAGTTTCCATGCTGTTCAATGTCTGAGTTTGAAGTTTTTCCCAGAATGAAAAATCTCAGAACCCATTAAGTCCCATGAACCTCTTCTTTTCTTATAGTATAATGTGACCACAGAGAAAAATAAGTGCCCATCCACCCAGTAGGTTGGCCAAGTCCTAAGAGTCTCATATCCATATCTACAACATTGGTTGGTTGCTACAAATATAAGAGTAGGCTTTGACTGAACCTCAGTTGATATCAGTGCTACATAGAATGATTTACTGCCAGACTAGTGCAAATGTGACTTCTTATGGGGAAGCCTTCCACACCCCACATCCTTTAACTCTGCTCTCCCACTAGCTGAAGTTTTTTTCATTTCCCTATAAAATTCCCTTTGTATTTCTCTTCATTGCAATAGCCACCTAGCTCCTTAAGACACAACAACGTGAAAAATATCACAGTGCCTTCCCCTCCATGACTGTATTCATGTATCTGAATCCCAATCCTCATGATTCTGGAAGACATCTCTCCCTTTTCAACTGGCAAAATCCTATTTGACTTTAAAAAATTGGGTCAAGAGTCTTTTAACTGACTATAATCTCGCTCTTGTATTGTCAGTATTATATGGGTTGCCACTTTGATAGGGTTACCACTTTATAGATCTCTTGTCTTCACTAGACTTAATGCTTGAGGGTATGCTGTCCTGGTATGGCAGGTGGTGTGTTTTCAACAAGATATGCGAGTTGGTGTCCTGCCAGTCTCTCCTTAATGATGTCTCTGGGATGGACTTCTTGGTGTCTTTGCTACCTTAGATAGGTTCACTAGAAGCTGGTGGCCCCAGTGAGTTTGCTCTGGGAAAGTCCACAGTTGCTAAAGACAGCTATGGTTTTCTTTTTCTAAGTCTCTTTATAGAGATATTGTTCCTATAATCATATGATTTGATTTCATAGTGTATGAACAAGTGATTCAGAGGGAGTCCTCAGGAGAGTCTATGTTAAAAACAACTACTTGACAGATAGAAATGCACAAATACATAATGACAGTAAACTATAAGGATTTCTGAAAATATTATCTGGAAATAATGAGATCTGAGCAAGAAAATGCAATGATTTGCTTTATGGCAGAATATAATCCACATTAAAACCTTTAGAAGAAGCTGGACAGTGGTGGCGCACACCTTTAATCCCAGCACTCGGGGAGGCAGAGGCAGGTGGATCTCTGTGAGTTCGAGGCCAGGCTGGTCCGACAGCCTCCAAAACAATACAGAGAAACCCTGTCTCGTAAAACCAAAAAAAAAAAAAAAAAAAAAAAAAAAAAAAGAAATACACCTTTAGGAGAAAAATAGAACATACGTAAAAATGTAAAAAGTTCAGAATTCCAAATGACAAGTTACTACATGATTTTTACTTTCTGTTTATCTTTTAATATTCTCGTTTTATTTATAGAACTTGTATTTTTGCTCCAAAGCAATAACAAGTAAAAAAATACCCAACAACCCTGTAGGTACTCAGGGTACAATTAGCATATCATTAAACTTTTTTACCAAAAAAAAGGTTACATTTACTACTGTACTCCCACAAAATAACTATAAGGAAATCCATGGTAATATTATAAAGTTACCTTTTATTAAAATTGGAGATTGATTAGTTTGGATATGATTTTTAATATTATAATTCACTTTAGATGATTTCCAGACTTTACAATTCTTCACTTCTTCCCTCCCACCTTTTAAATAAAGAAAAATATGTATTGTGTGTGTGTATATATATTTAAAGAAATTAAAAACATCAATGTACCTTCCTAGAATAGTTAAAATCCTATCCTTGTCTCATACAGCCTCCATATGAAACCTGACCTTCGTTTTGGTTAAATATATGACTGGCAAATAACTGAAAGCTTTTCCCCTACTTACCCTTGCCAAAGAACAAACACATAGAACATGAATCCTGCATTTCCAGTGAGGAGTGTATGTATATGGTTTTATTTTTGAGACAGGGTTTCACACTGTGACCCACACTGGCCTAGAATTCACTTTGCAGCCCAGGCTGGCCTTAACCTCACAGTCCTCCATCCTCCACCTCCTGAAAGCTACAATTAGAAGCCAAGCTTTTAAAGCAAGTTTAAAAAGAGAGATGGGGACATTAACTATGCTTTCACCTTGCACAAAGCAACATGTTCTGCTGATAGTATTGTTTTCTATAGTTGAAACATCAGGTAAAAAGTAAAACAGAAAACAGCTAAGTTTTTATGAAAAGTTTCAATCAATATTTATTAAGAAGTGGCAATCGGTTCAGATATTCTTTTATGAAAACATGACCCTTAATTTATTTAATGAGCAAGGCTTATGCACCACTGTTGGAGGTTTAATGAACAAGTCATCCAGTTTTCTTTTGTTGCTTTGTGAGCCTTGTCATCTAACATAACATCTCTGCCAAATGCCATGAATGGAAAAAAATACCATCCTGGGCGTATTGTCTGCCTTCAGTGTGGAGACTTTTACTGTAGCAGATCATCTCAGCCCAAAGAATTGTCTTTAAAACCTCCTGTAACAGACCATCTAAATTCAATAAAAGTTAAAATACCTTAAGTAACATATCCTAGAATACCAGGGGCTAAATATATGTGCAGGCTATAAAAGACCACAGAGAATAGCCATCGAAGAAACACCAAGATTGACTGGTGGATTAGAAACAAGAGTGTCCCAGAGGTCTGTCATGCCTTTCCTGGACCTCAGGATCCAACCTCTGTGTTTCTTTCTTGTGGCAGACTTTTAATGGAGTAGCTTACTCCACAGCAATTTTACTATTAGGGTCTTTCACAACAGTGAGATGTACTTTCCTGTGTGTACCTTTTATAAGAAAATGGTTTCAGTTTACTACTAGTATTATGACATTACATTTCTAAAGCAGATTGAAGTGTGGCAGAAGTGAGACTCTACTTGAGATATCCTATTCACTATGGTAGAAGAAAAAAAGAAAAACAGACATTTTATAAAACATTCTGAAGAGTTCAAAGTTCAGGTGTTTTCCTCCTTTTTTTTTTAAGTAGAGTGAATCCAGTTACCAGACCTCATAGCCACAATACCCCTATCCAAGAGGGTTTCATCTACCACATATTAGTTGTTCCTAATTTTACTGCTTATCAAATAAAAGGCATTGTAGAAGCCATAGCTGCATTATTCATGGTACAGTCAGCTATGCGAAAGATGACAATTTCTTGCTATTCCTAGCAAGAAATGAATTTACAGTACTTAAAATCCAGTTGAGTTTGAAGGACCACTAAATGAGGGAGTTTCTGATTAACAGATAAGAAATTTAGTCTAATGACCTTCTATGTGTGGACGTTATATATATAGCTCTGAGAAGTATCATGGAGTGGCATGTCTGAATGGTGAATGAATACCACATGACTCCCATTCAAACTGAGTTACTATGAAAAATGGTCCACTACAGGATAAGCATATACATGAACATCCCACTGATGAACAGAGCCACTTGGAGGTTACCATAGCCTGCTCTGGTTGTGAGAATGTTACACAGTTAGATATATAAATGGGCTTAAACTTGAACCTTTAGAACACATTGAAACAACAGGAATGTAACAAACAAAATGTATTTATTTTCCATTATTGGGTTCTGACCACACACATTTTAGATGATGATACTTTTTGAACAGCATATTTTTATTATTTATTTATTTACTTACTTATTTGAGGCCTATTGACTGGTGAGGCAGTTTCTGTCTCTTTTAGTAGATGTTTTCCTTCCCTGAATTCCTTGATTTGTTCAAGACCTTGGACCAAATAAAATGCTAATACCAAATGAACACCATTTTCTCACTGAGTCACAAGGCAAAGAAAACCCTCATAAATGCTGTCATTTTTAATAACCAGTGCGTACTGAAGAAAAGAGTTAAAATTGTCAAGTTTTTCAATTACATACATTCAGATCAAGGGCATGTTGTCTAAAACAGTGATTCTCAACCTGTCTGATGTGACACATTTCAGGGAGGGGCGTCAAGTGATCCTTTCACAGGGTGTCACCTAAGACTATCAGAAAAAACAGATATTTGTATTACATTTCATAATAGTAGAAAAATTATAATCATGAAGCAGAGCAAAAATAATCTTATGGTTGGGGTCACCACATGAGGAACTGTATTAAAGGATCCTAGCATTAGGAAGGGTGAAAACCACTACTCTAACACATTAAGAGTAAAAATCAGAATTTAGGGTACATGTAATGGGTATGGCACTAGCCTAGTAGGTGCAAGGGTCCACCCCCGCTTGATCCTTGGCACTGCAAATTTAATAAGATATTACATTCCTTTAAAATAAAAATAACATCAGGTATGAAAGCTGTAATGCCTGGGGCCCACAGAGCAAGAAGATAACATCTGATACCCTTGAACTGAAGTTAGAAGTGATTTAAGCTAACATATGTGGCTGGAACCCAAACCCAGGTCATCCTTAAGAGTGGCAAGTGTTCTTTACCACTGAGTCATCTCCCAAGCTCCCATTTTCACTAATTTGGATAACTCTGACTTGAAAGCAAGCTGGCTTTGAAGAAATCCTTTTTCTTTATTATTCATAAATGGAAGTTGATGCAGGCATGGCATTTGGGAATTTGAATAAACAGGATAATATGTCCTTTGAATAAAGTGATGTATGGAATTAGAAATGCATTTCTGTTGGGAAGTGGTGGCTCATGCCTTTAAACCCAGGACTCAGGAGACAGAGGCCGGTGAATCTCTGAGTTCGAGGCCAGCCTGGTCTGCAGAGGGAGTTCCAACATAGCCAAGGATACACAGAGAAACCCTGTCTCAAGAAAAACAACAACAAAAAATGTATCTCTAGGAGGTGTAGTATGTGGTTTTGAGAGACTATCGTTGTTCTTTCTGTTGGTAACTAGTAGCTCACAGGCATTTTATTTATTTAATATCTACTACAATTGGCATAGTAGACAGAAGCATAAGGAATTTGACACAGCCCTAAGTATCTTCTGTAAATTCCCAAAGATTTTGACAGCGCTCTTTGCTTTATTTCTCAAAGTCCTATGGGTCTAGAAATGGATCTGAGCAATAACATTACCTCCAACACTTAGTTAAAATTGTTATCCCCTGACATAGTTAGCACATAGTACATAGTACCCACATTTTGCAGCACTATAGAGGGGCCTCGGGGATGACTAAAACCAAATGTCCTCACTTGTCAGGTAGCAAACTGAATTCAGATAGGCAAAGAGGCTTATTCAGATGATATCATGATGGATAAACAGAGGCCACAATCTGAGGAAGAGCCCCTCATCTCATGTCACTGGTCACATCTCTATCAATATCTTAGTTACATGTGCTCTTGTAAAATGAGCTCAGAATTCGTGATCTTGTTCAAGTTCATCTCCTTTCACTCACTCAAATGAAGGCAGCAAAAATGCCACTGTCTAAAAAACAAATCTAGACACCTGAGGACCCTTTATTATTAAATCTTTTTATCACAGTTTCAGACAAAAGAAGAACACAAGAGGACATTTTCTCTACACCTGATACCTACCTGGGCATTCATCAGAAGCCATCTCTATCAATTAAGGCCTCCAAGAAAGGTAGAAATGTCCTGATAAGTTGGGACTCAAGTAGTTTCAGGGTCATTTTTCTAGTATCATAGACAAAATAAGTAACAGGACATGATAACATGTATTGCTGGACATAACCGACTGGCACCAACAGTATAAAGTAGGTGCTAATGACTGGAGATCTCTACCAATGATTCTGCTAAAATATCTAAAACCCCACAGCTCTCCAACAGCTTGTGAGGTATAGCTATGTTTTCTGTGTTGCTACTTGTTCATTAGTAATGAAATGATAGCAATCATAGTACTTGAATAAAAGAGGGACAAAAAAAGGTGGTAAGTTAGGATGTGGGGATCAAAGAAAAGCTGAAGGCATGAATTCTTGCATCACAGCATTATTACATTAACTTGTACTGGGTTCGTTTATTCTTATCCTGGGTGAATTTTCTTTCTTTGTGTGGTAAAAATATAAGCAAACATTTTAGTGTCCTGTTGTGGTTTGGGATATGCCTTGAAAAATGCACTTTAAGAAACTGAGTACTTTCTGGTGGTTATTGCATCTGGCATTATAGTGTAGTAAAATCTCACAAATAAAATTTGTAAGATGATTTACGGGATCAAGACAGGGATTGCTATGCACCAAATGTTTATCTGTCCTCTTTTAGCTCAATGTGTTTTCAGTGTATTACAGCAATCTGTGCAGACATTTGTAGTAAAAGATTAGTATATTCTTATTTCCATTGTGGAATCTTCATTCTGAGCACAGTATTAAATTTACCAAAATCCTCTAAAATTCCACATGAATATATATGAGAATTCTTCCTGAGAGAAAAAAATAATTAGGATCATAACTGAATGAGGTAAAGAGAGGGAGATGTGAAATGATACCCCTGTGTCCCTTGATTAGTTACTAGGCAGCAATTGGGTATCACAGTAGAGAAAAACCTAATTGATGCAATAGGACTTGTGTCACAAAAGAACATATGAAATGCAAATTGACTAAACAAAGTGATATGCACATCCCAACAAAAAGAATGCTCCTCTTTTGCACCTGTGTTTATCACTCTTATCATGAGGATGAGGCACTGCAATTACCTCAACAGAAGCCTGAGCACATGACTAGGGCACCCTAAACCACTAGTGTTATACCACCAGGGACTTGACTCTTAGATTCTATGTGGTGATGACAAAGAGAATTTGAGTTGCTGCAATTTGGAGGAAGTTCCTGGCACTTAATGGATAAGAGCCAAGAATTCTGTTACCTACCATGCAAACTCAGGGATAGCTGTGCAACCACAGTTCAAGTTGAAAAACCTGACCTGTACTTTAATGACAGGACAGTTAATGCCATGGTAATATGCTGCCCAAATAACTAGTTCCTAGTACCCATGTTTCAGTGAATGCTTTCCCAGCCTACTAACCTAGGGAGATATTGGTCTTCTAATGTAGATTCCTAGGGGTACTAAAATTTATTTTATTTTAAAAATGGTGCCAAGTATCATGGGGTCTGACTTTAATTCTTTCACTTGGGAGGAGAGGCAGGCAGATCTCTCTGAGTCTGAGGCCTGGTCTACATATCCAGTTCCCATGGCAAAACCCTGTCTTAAAAACAAAGAAACAACAAAATCAAAATGTATATGTTATTTGTGATTTTTCCTGAAGTAGAATTAGTTGTCATAGAGAAAATGACATTTAATTTTATCAAGTTTCTGCTAGACTCTTTGGTAAGTTTATTGCACAAAATGTGTCTTGGATATCCACTACATACTTAGCTGATTCCTGGGGTGGATGGGGTAGGGAGGGGGTGGAGCTTTTGTTCATTTCTGCTGCCTTCTGCTTTGGGGAGCTGTGAATGCATTTCTTGCTCCTCTGTCGAACATGTATGAGGTGCCTGTTGCCTTAGTAACTGACTTAGCACAACATGTTTTTTTCCCTCCTTCTTTTAATAAATGAGTTCCCATTCCTGCCAAGAAGGAACCTATTAATCTACTCATTATGCTAGCAGAGGGAAGTTGAAGGCCACAGAAATTGTCATTTATGCAAAAAACTCCCAGAAAGTCAATTGTTAGTATCTCTGTGCCAAGAATTCTCCTTGAGTCTTAGAGAGCAAGCACATCCAATATCCTGCAGTGGAGGAGGTAGGTGCTGCCTCCTTTCCTGGTAGGCCATGTCTCCCTAAACGAGGCAGTTCTAATGCACCTAGATTTAAAAGTCCTGTGATGATGAGAAAACAGTCACTAACTAGACAATATTCTTAAATATGAAAATTCACAAGAATGTACTAGTTTCCAATCATAGGAAAAAAATAAACATGCAAGACTACTATCTAAACAAAAATAAACTTCCAAAAGTTTGAGGGATACCTAATAGAAGAAGGAGACTTTTCCTGAAGAGACTGAAATAAATGTCAATTCTTCCTAAAGTAGTAAATCCTGCTTAAGGCTTCTGGCTGGTTAATTTTTTCAGATGTAAAGTATAATAGGACAATTCTGACATCGCTTGCATTTAAAAACAAAGATTGCCTAAAAATATACTTATCTACAACTGTTTGCAGGTGTGTATGGGTTCTTTCTGGTGTCTCAGGCCAAACCCACCCTGCTTATGGCATCTAGTCCTTAGTGAGAAATGGCCATCAGACAATCATGCAAGGGCATCTGAGTCAGAGGAAGAATGCACACCGCTCGGCTTCCAGCTTCCATTATGCCCTTGTCTGGGCACCTCAACACAAGAGTGATTCACTATACATAAGAACACATGAGAGGGAGGCCCCTCATTCTTACTAGAAGATTTCATGGGAAATGAGCGCACATGGTCTTTACACAATCCTAGAACTTGCCCAATGACATTGTTCTATAAATTCAGCATGTTTCCTATTATTTTGTACTATGAACAAAGAGTTGGCTGTACATTTCCTCTTAATTTCATGGAATTAGGCAGGAAAGGTTAAAGGGAAGAAAGATAATGCTTCCTGAATCCTTGGATTTTTTTTTTTGCTAAAAACACTTTAGAAAAAACTAATCTCTGTAAGAATAAAAGGAACATTAATCGCTGTTTTAAAATCAGTGGTCTCTACAGAAGCATGAGAAATATGCATCTGGCAGCAAATAAGGCATTCATTTTTCTCCTGTGTATCCATTGTCCATAAAAATATTTTTGTTAATTAGGCAGTTTCTAAGTGAGTTACAGTTAGGTAGTGAAACACTGGATTTTTAATCTCTCAATTTGGATGAATTTATACACGGTTTACAAAACACTTATGCTACAGACATAATTGTGTTGCCAGTAATGATGATGATAATAATAAGAATAAACAGTATCGTTATTATATTCTAGCAACCCAAAGCAAATTTCAGATCATTAGACGATGATGACAGAAATCAGAGCAGTGTCAATTAAAAAACAAGTTCCCTTCAAAGAACAACAGGGAAAGACATACCTCTTCACTGTTCTACCCAGTTCAAAAAAAGAATTGTACACAATATTGATGATAAATATCCTCATTAAAGAATTAACATGCTACGGAAACTGATTTGTTCATTAAAGAGATAATCAGGCTGTGGTGTAGATGAACTCTTGTCTCTGTTATGCAGTATCCTTCTGATAACCACAAACTTTAACAACAAAATAAAACACAAGAAGAAAAGAGAAATTTAGTAGAGGAGAAAAACCATGAACACGTGTTTGTTGATGACTGATATTCCAGTGATGGAAACTAGACTCCAGAGGTTATTTCTCTGTACTGTCCATGGAGACTGACTTAATAGGATGGTATTAGGAACCTCATACTGTTCAAGTTTGTATGAGGTTTGGCAGTTCTAAGCAGAAAAAACAGGGCTCTTACCTGCAAAGTCTAAGGCCCTAGGAAAGCAATGTTACCTTTTTCTACATGGAAAATGGTAGTAAGTATTCCAGTACACCATGTAGGAACTGGATCAGCAAATTTTAGTGAAGAACAGGAATATTATTATTTTACAAATAATAAAAAAGAACATATAATGAGATTTTAAAATATTTTCTGGAACACAAGAGAAATCAAAAATGTTTTTAATTGCTGGGTGGTGGTGCCGCATGCCTTTAATCCCAGCACTCAGGAGGCCGAGGCAGGCGGATCTCTGTGAGTTCGAGACCAGCCTGGTCTACAAGAGCTACTTCCAGGACAGCCAACAAAGCCACAGAGAAACCCTGTCTCAAAAACAAGTTTTTAATTTTACTTTCCAGCTAGCTTTCTCTTTTATTTTACTATGTTTGAGTAGAAAAAGTTAGTGGCACATACAGGCTGTGGGTGCACACACCCATTAGAGACATATACAGACCTGGGCTCGCACACTCATTAGAGGCATATACAGACCTGGGCTCGCACACTCATTAGAGGCATATACAGACCTGGGCTCACACACTCATTAGTAGCCTAGCTTGTGGTCCTTAGATCAGTTTTTCTCAGTGGATAAAAATGATGAGGTTCAGGATAATTTCCAACAGGAATAAATGATGCTATCTTACCCCGTCATTAAAGCCACTTGTAACCTAGTTTTCTCCCATCTACAATCAGGATCATGGGTGAGAACTACCTGCTAAACCTTCACTTGTGGTGAAAAAGTGAATTCCAGACCAATCATGAGCATAGCAAGCCTGCATGAAGTGAAGGTTGTCATGCCATCTTTATTATATGTCCAGATGCATGGGCTGAGCCTGCCTAACCAGACCAGTCTTCTCAACACATTTATTCATTTATGTATAACTGCTAAAACCAGATGAGGATTGGGCCCCGTCTTGAGGACAGTGGAACAGCATGTTCAGATATGGAGAATGTGCTCACCGGAAGGGTCACTATGTGCAGCACTAAAGACAAGAGGTCAAAATAAAACATCCCCCTTCTCCTCTGGGAATCACCAGAATTTCCACAAATTTCTGTGACTGGATCAACCACCCACAGCACTTTTTTCAAGTCGGACACAGAGTGCTCAGACTCCAGACATGACACTGGATTTATCATGGTTGGGTAGCTGTTGCCTTATGGAGAATGGCCCATGGGACACCACACTCACACATTCAGCAGCTGAGCCAATGGAAGCTTCAGCTGCCAAGAAAGTAACAGAATGGAGGGACCCTCTGTGCATTTGACAATGGTGCCAGCTTGGCAAAACAGTGCTTTTGTTTTTTTTTTCCTTTTTAACTGCAATCATTGAAAGAAAATAAGTGAGCTCAATCCACAGTCTTGTAGTTCATGTTCAGTGCAGGGCTAGTTCCTGGCTCCAGGAAAGCATAGTGTGCCGTGTTAACCTGCTTTAGTTTTTAACTATCTGTTCATTACTTCCAGCTGATCTGGCCACTCAACTGATTGGCTTTTTTAGAAATCTCCCAGCACCACCAGCATTGTTGATTTTTTTTGAGCCATGTTACTAACAAACACATCCTATCTTGACCCATCAAGACTGCTTATCCAGCTGTATTGAGGCCAAGCCATGCGCAGTTCAGACGGAAAGGTTTTAATGAAGTATGAGTCTGAGGAGGAAAGAGATTAGGGAAGGCAGGTGAGTAAAGGACATGGAGTTCTGGCTCCATCAGGCAAGTAAAACAGACAGAGGAGCAGGCTGAGCGACAGATGGGGAGGGAGAGCGAGGATGGGAGAGAAAGGGGTAAGTGCCCTTGTGACAAGAATTTCAAGACAGGCAGCCCCCAAGTATATTGAGAGACTTGTCAGTGAGAAAGACATCCCAAAACATAGAGAGAAGGCATCCCTTTCCATGTGATGGGCACCTAGTAGGGCAGGAAAGGTTGTCTGATGTACAGGCTCTGCTTTGCAGCAGTAGTAGGCTCCAGGAGCCCAGAGGGACAGAGACTGAGCAGGCATGTCTAAGTTGTCACTCACTGGAGTAGACAAGGAGAGGTAAATGGTTAGAGTGGGTGGAGAAGAAGTGGCTGAAGAAGAGGGTTGTTTAGTTTCACTATATTTATCAAAGCCCTTGTAGAACAATTCTTATGTCAAGATATGAAATAACAATAAATATTAAAAATAAAAAAATCTAGAGTGACAGGAGCCAGCAGAAACAAATGGTCCATATCTTAGGAGAGAGCTTGGCTCTGTTAAAGGCTAGACCCTTTGGGATGCAGCCCATTTGTGCCTCTTCTGGATGTCAGCAGCAGATGTGTGTGAGGCTTTTCTGCATCAGGTGCTTGTACAGAGGTACAGGAAAGAAATGGCCTACAGAGCTGTTCCATTATTGGAGAGGGTTTTATTGTAGGTAAAAGAGAGGAAATACCCATAGGCATCTGGGAGAGTCTAGAGTAGAGAGACAGGGAAGCATACTGAATATAGTCAGGGCTGTCTGTGAAAGAAAGGAGGATGGCAAGGGAAAGGGGGAAAACGTCACCATTATAAGGAAAATAAATGGGTATCTAAAAGGAAGTAAGCCTGAGGAGGCTAATATGGACTTTGACACATATAAAGTGTACTTGAAAGTAGAGACTGAGGTAGCTTGGAGGCTGGCTTGGGCTTCGATAAGCAACCACAGGTAGCCATATGCCCCTTCTGCTAGAGGTAAGGTAAATGATTCCTTCTGGCAGATGAGATCTGGTTTCACAAGTTCCTGAAAAATTCTAGCTTTTATCGAGTCTCCAGAAATTCCCCTGTGGTCCAGCTTGAGCTCATTTCTGGATATACTGACTTCCTGAGACTTAGTAGGTCTTCTTCTCCTTGCTAACTTCTTCTGGCTGATCTGGACTCTCACTTGGCTGCCTTTCAGAAAGATCTCCCAAAATTATCAGTGTTGTTGATTTTTGAGCTGTGTTACTAACAAATGCATCATATCTTGACCCATTTCCAACTGCATGTCCTCTGAGCTCCTGGCTACTATGGGAACATCAGTTTTTCTACTACATGGTACTAAAATCTTAAACATCTTAAAAGTCACATAGAAGTACAAATTCAACCTAAAAATAGAAAACATAGATGATCATAGGAAGGAAAATAACATCTATTATCATACCACCAAAGGTTAGCTACTGTTCCCACAACTCCCAAATGCTGTCCGTATGTGTAAATTTTTTCCTGCTTTTCAGAACTCAGTCACAGAATAATTAACATTATAAATAATTCATTCTCATTAAAATATATAAACATCTTTCTTGATAACTGGCAATTATTCATTTAAAACATTGTGAATGACTAGGTAGAATTTGTTTTTAACTTCTTCATATACCTACATATTCATAAATATTTAGCCATCCTAAGTTATGCAAGAACAATCCTTGTAGCTGTTTCCCAACTTCTATTTCCCTGTCTTGATTGATAAATGACATATCTCCCTAGGCCTAGAAAGAAGCAACAGATTGGGATGTTTGCAAAAATCTGTCCAATCTGTCGATGTGGCTCATAAGAAACAGACTAATATGCATTACTGCCATATCCACATGCTGCAAAAGCAAGAACCACTGTAGTTCATAATTGTGGGGCTTTGAGAAGGAGCAGCCCTCCATAGATTCATAGATATGAATTTTGGGTCAATAGGGAGTAATGTTACTTGAAAGGGATTAGGAGGTGTGATCTTGTTGGAGGAAGCATGTCACAGAGGTGAGCTTTGGGATCTCAAAAGCTCAAACCAGGTCCAAGTGCCTCAGTCTTCCTGCTGCCTTCAGACCCAGATGTAGAACTTTCAACTCCTTCTCCAACATCATGTGTGCCTGGGGGCTGCCGCACTTCTTGCCATGACAACAATAGTCTAAACCTCTGAAACTCTAAGAAAGCCCCAATTAAATGCTTTCTTTTTATAAGTGTCATGGCCATGGCATCTCTTCACAGCAATAGAACACTGACAAAGATGACTACAGCATTTTAACAGATGTTTTTGGAAAATGTTTTTAAAACTAGCTTTTAAAACTGAAGTGAGGGTAGGGCAGTACCAATAGCCCAGGGCCCAGAGAGAAGGGGCATCCTTGGGTGACTCCTCAGTTTGGAGTAGTTGTCATTTTGGAACTCTATTTAGTAACATTTCCTCAGGTGAAGGAAGGCAAAGGGAAATCAGGTATCTCCTAAGTGACTTTTTATATGGTTGAGAGCCGACCTATAGAAATGAAGGACACTTTTCTTCTGTGTCCCAGCATAGAACACTGCTCCTGTAAGGCAAGCTGTGGTTAAGAAGATGCCCTGGGGAAATTAATGAACATGAGGTTTTCCTGATAAGCCTGTGTGCACTCCTCACTTCCCCTACCTCTCAGACCCAGCACTAAGATGAGAGCATTTGGGAGATAATTAGCAGAAACACATACTAGGTAGGTTGTGGCCACTAACTAGAACCTTACCCCAGGTCAGCGCCACGTTAGAGTGACTAATTTTACAGAGCCGTTCAGAAGATGTCAGCTGAAGGGATTTGATGTTGTTATAGAATGGCTGAGTCTCTAGAGATCTGATCCAAAAAAAATTTTTTTAAAGAAACTGATTTTTATTTTGACTCTCACCATCTGAAAAACTATATAAATCCTCCCTGGGGATTTTATATTATGTTTCCAAAATTGCTATGCTGTGGGAAACATTAATATTAAATAAATACTCCCTCTTTTAAAAATCAGGGACATTTGGGGAGAGGGGACTGACTGATGAAGAATTAGGAAGCTGTTTTCGGTTGTAACTGGCTTAATGAATACTGCCTTTCCTCCCCCCCCCCAAAAAAACCCTCAACTGGTTCATAATTTGGATAGGACAGTGCACTGACTGAGTCACTTTGAACAAATAGCTCCCGTTCAGAACAAGGTCAAAAGCTGAAGGCAGATCCTAGAAATAAAAGATGAAAGTGGATAATTTGAGAAAGTAGCATAAGCAGGAAATAAAAAATGAAAAGGTGTGTATATGTTAGACTGGTGACTTGAAGTCCTTGTAAGATGACAGAAACCATGTCAAGTCAAAGCTGTACTTCCACTAAATTCTTTGCAATGTTTTGTTTGCTTTTTGCCATTTGTAAAGCTTCCGTGGTGGATCAGATGGAAAAGAAAGGGGGAGGAGGAGAGGCCAGCAGAGAGGAAGGAAGTGAGAGGGTGTCCCTGCAGACAAGCTGGGTTGAGTGAACTGCCTCCCTAGGAGTGAGAATGCAGTGAGAGGGAAGCGCCTGGAAAGTTGGGGGGAAGGGGCAGGTTCCTGTCAGGGAGAGATCTGGGTGGTGATGTCAGAAAGAGAGCATCTGCCTTCAAAGGACTCTGTCTGCCAACTGGCATAGGCGGCCTGGTTCTGAATGCCAATTCTCTCTGTATCAAGGAGAGACAGGAAATGGGCAGGGAGCACTAAACTCGGTAGGAAATTTTCTTTTGAAGGACATGGTTGAGAGAGTGAGGTGGTCTTGGTGGTTCATGGTCTAGAGAGATGCCTATGCCTAGTGCTTGTACATGGTTACCCCAGATTACAAAGCACAGAGTCCTACAGCAATGATCTGAGAGCTGAGTATTAGCAGTGGCATAGCTGTCCCTGCAGTCCAGATGAGAAAAGTGTTATCCAGGATGAGTGGTACATCTGATGGCTAGCCTTTAATGGCACAAATGTCCTTTATACTACTACTTGTACTTACACTATTGCTTCTCTGGGGCATGACTGCACTTCCATGGTTTCCTTTTAAATGCCATGTATTTTCTGCATCATATCCTTAAGCGAAGCTTTATTTGTGCCACCCTTCAAGTCTACTGTAAGTCCTCCTTTCTCTGTGATTTGTTTATACTGTTTGTGTTGCCAGAGTATCTTTTCCCTGCCTGGGCTACTGTAATGTTATCCGGGACTTGCAAGGTCTAGACCTCTATATAAGTCTAAACCTCTGTTTTTCTTCCATGGCAGTTTTTAATCATGAGCTTTTATATTACAATATTCATAAATATTTTCTCCCAAACTAAATTTAACTTCTTCTGCACTTTGTGATATGCTAAGACTGTTTTTGCAAAGAGAGGGAAATAGTTTTGAATGAGCTAGTGGAAAACTAACAAAATCTTGTTGAGTTCTTCATATGTATTTTTATAATGAAAGAAATACTTCTTAGAGCCCAAGCAGACTCTATTTCCCTTTACTGTAAGATTTTGCTAACTGAATATATATATATATATCATATGTTTATTAACAATATTCTAGATCTGTTTCTTTATACTAGCTATATATATGTACATATGCATATATAGTGAGTGTGTGTGTGGTTGTGAGGCTGTTTAACTCATTAAAATGAGAGAGGTTTTGAATGTTCTGATTTCTGTTGAGTTTATCAGTCATGTGTTTAAATACAGAAGTCAGTATTCACTAAAATCCCTTATGACTGGAGATTAAGAAATATATGTGCACATTGTCCTATATCTGAGCTTCCAATTTTAAAGGAGCAACTTTAAGCTTCTATTGATTAAAATATAGATGCTAGGGTACCTCAGATTTCCTTAGATTGTTTTTGTTGTTGTTGTTATAACCCAGATCAATAGCTATGGATTCTTTAACTTATGCCTACTATTTTTTTCCAGCACCAAAAAAGCCTCTGCACCATATAAAACAAAAGACCTTACAGTCAGTATTTTACCGCAAAGTAAAGCAAAGGGTTAGTCTTGGTAGTATCCTAAATCCATCACTCAGATACTCTCACCCAGACTATACCATCCATTCCCATCCCACAATCCCCCCACCCCAGTTAACTTGATGCTTAGTAAGTTGTCTTTCTCTCACATGAAAGCCTTTTCTATCAGCTGCTACCAAAACAGTGTCATTAGATTTTCATTAGTGACTTTCTGCTCCAAAACTAAAATTAACAAAATTAAAGCCGTGAAGTTCTCCCCTAATTAGGCATTTGTGTCCCCCGTAAATGACACCCACAATTATAAGATGCTGGTTCCAAGCACATGGCACATAAAGTAGCATCACATAAAACCATTCTGGGACTTGAATTTAGATTTAAATTGGAACTTAGTGTTAACCCTTGGTGAGTAGGAAACATCATAAACAACGTAAACTTAGCATTGGGCAATTTGGCATTATTCAGTACAACACACCAAATCCCTTTATTCAGAAGCAAACATTTTGCAGAGCAACCATTCTCCCATTAGACCCACAATTGAGAAGAGAGTAGACTCTTGATTATCCAAAGAGGAAATGCTCCTGCTCCCTGGTTAGCACATCAGCATTATAAATAGCCTAGAAAAGATTTTCAGTGGCTCCTTCTGAAAGCCTGATCCTCTATTCCCATGTTTATCTCAAGGAAGAGGAACTGCCATCCTTACCCATTAGTTACCATTTTCTATATTTAGAAAGACATCATTGGCCAAGGTGGGATCCCTTCCATCTCTGTCTCTACTTTCCCTCCGTGAGGCATATTAGAACTGAAAGAGTCCAGTCACTGACTCTCTCCACTTTTCAACCTTCTCAGTAATCGAGACCTTTCCCATATCCCTGTCTTTCTTCATATACCATCAACCTGAAATTCAATACTAGTTTCACAATAGTAAGACAATAATTATTGTGTGAGATCCAAATGCTACGGGATTTATTCATAGAAAGGACTCTGGCATCCCAAACAAATGTGTAACTAATAATGAGCAATAATAGCACTGTCTCCAAAGGACAGAGCATGACAACACAGCAATTCAATAAAAATAAACTCCTGACTGCACCATATGTGCTCTGAAGGCAGCAAGCAGAAAGCTTATAATGCTCAGTATTAGGGGGTATTCTTTCACTTCATGATTTTAGAAGGCAATTTCCATAAATTTAAGATTATCGTGGATTTGTAGATCCAAGGTCACCAGAATGGGAATATTACCCTTACACTATCGGGACAAAGTAAATTCATGAATTTTCAAATATTTTCCTACAGTTTTCTTACTAATCAGTCATGTGACAAAAAAGTTCTTTCCATGTATATATCTAACAAGAGATATCCTCTGCCCTCTAGTTTTGTGAGGTATTTTCCTTTTTCACTTGCTAATACTGAGATCATCTATATATAGTGCTTAGTACTGCACCTACTCAGACTCTTTTCTTTTATTGTTGCCTTTAAGATGGTTAAGGTTTTGCAATAGATACGGTGATTTTCCAAGAACACATTAAAACACATGATTTGGGAGATAGAGGAACAACATAGGGGTCACAGTACTTGCTACCAAGCCTGGTGACCTGAGTTCAATCCCCAGGGCTCATAGGACAGTAGGACACATAAGATGAAGGAGGCAACTAACTTGCTCTGCATCCTACCAATATACAAATGTAATAATTTTTAAATATGTGATTTTATGCAACAACTCTTACATTTATTAAATTCTGCATACTAGGAGTTTTTGCATGTTGAGGAAACAAAACATAGAAATATTTCAAGAGGTCTATGAATCCTTACCCCCTCCTCCCCATTAGTCCCTCATAGTGCTCTATAATCAACGTTCACTAGGAGACAAAATATGGATTTAAGGACAGTGACTGTGATTTACAGTGAAATGTCTTGCATTTTCATGATTGTAAGTAGACCTAGAGCATCTCAGCTGTCTCAAGCTGGCACAGTACCCAGCTTCTGAGCTAAAAAAAATACATAATTAACCAGGAAGCTTGTTCATGAACAGCTAGACAGACTGCCCATGAAAAGACCCCACTGCAGCTCGTGAATGTTGAGCAGCTGAGTATCACAGCAAATCTTTTGTCTTGCTGTTGAACATCCAAAAAATTGACGAAGACTAATTCTCTCTTTTAATTTTTCAAAACCAGAGAAAGCTTAGCTATAACAGCAATTATGTTTGTCAAATACTTGTTTCCAGAAGTGGATTTTTAATCCCGAGAAAATTCTGTAATTTACCCAACAACGAAGCAATCCACACCACTTGCCCTAGCCCCATAGGATGCATCTCATTTCAAATGAGGACTGGAGTCAATGATGTAAATTAAGTGGTCCTCATAAGGCAGATGGAGAAGAGTGCTATGAGGATGTGCTCTCCGATTCCCCAAAGGAATGCTCCAATAATTGGACAGAATGCCAAATTTCAGAGCACAAATGAATCTTGTCCTTGTTACTGAATAGAGAAGATGCAAAAACAGAACGGATGGCCTGGAGTTAACATGGGTGGCATGTCTACACTTGCTAAAACAATTTCCGCAAGAAAAAAATGAAAACAAATATGCAGGGCATTGTGGATCAAAGCCAAAGATTGCCATAAATATAGATTTCTGAAGAAAAGTCCATGAGTGATTGCATATCTTTAAATGGTACAGTTTCAGAGGTTGAGTGACTCATGATTTAACAGTTGTCCCTTTTCCAAGTGCGATGTACAAATTGGAATTCTTGTGAGATCTCATGCTCCAAAGTGCCTTTCAGTTTCCAAGAGAGAGAAGGGAACTTCCTCACTCAGCTGCACCTGTGTGGTGGTTTATGGATAGTTTGGACATGTTTTCCTTGTAGAAAGATCGCAACAAGAAGAATAGTAAGGTCAGTCTTCAACCACCTCAGTCTTCACTGGCTTTAATGAAACCCAATGTTTATATTGATGCCAATGAGTGTTTTCTTTGCTTCTAGTACTGCCTCTTTTTCTAACTCCCTCCCTCCTTTTAGTCACTCCCCACTCTCTTCTTTCTCATCCTTTACCTTCCATTCCTACTCTTTTCCTCTCAGTATCTTGCTGTATTTTTTTCTTCTGTCCTCTGTTATTCCATGATACACTCTTGAGGAGTAAGACATTTTGTACATCTGCAAGTCATCATTTGACATCCTCTTGAAATTTCTATATATTTTCTTGGAAATGATTACTAGGGCTTTGGAAAACCTGTTAGCTAAAGCCTGGAAGACTGTTATAGTCTTGATTTAAGGGCATTCTTTTTTTCTTTCTTCCTTTTTTTATTTAAGTTAGAAACAAGTTTGTTTCACATGTCAATCCCAGCTCCCTCTCCCTCCCCTCCTCTCCATACCTCCACTATGCCCCCCAGTCCCCCACCCAATCTCCACTCCGATCCCCAGGGAGGATAAGGCCCTCCATGGTGGATCTCCAGAGTCTGTCATTTCATCCAGGTTAGGGTCTAGGCCCTCCTTCAAGAGTCCAGGCTGAGAGAGCCTTCCTCATTGTGGGATGGGCACTCAAAATCTATTTGTATACCAAGGATAAATACTACCCAAGGCCCCATAGATTATCTAGGCCTCCTCACTGACAGCTACATTTGGGGGGTCTGGGTCAGTGCCATGCTCTCTACACAGCCATAAATTGGGGATCCAATAGCTCCCTCTTGTTCTGGTCAACTGTTTCTGTGGGTTAAATCAGTCCGGTCTTAACTCCTTTGGCCATCAGTTCTCCCTTTCTGACACTGGATTCCAGGAGTCCAGTTCAGTGTTTATCTGTGGATATCTGCCTCTGCTTTCATTCTGTATGATGCCTCTCATCACTGTCTCCTTCCTCTGTAACATTGAGGTTTTAATCATGTACCACTGATAGCTAAAAATGATTTATCTGTTGTCAGTTACCTTCAAAACATACAGACACAAAGTTTAAATAGCGTGCATTGCCTCAAAAATGTATTCCCTACTAAGTCAATAAAAAAATAATCAGAAATATCAGTGTTCTTGGAGTGGGGTCTTCTCTCTTGGACTTAAAGATGCTAGGAAGTTCTCTCCACAACTTTTAATAGACCATCCAATGTAGATGTGACAGACAGGGTACTTTAATACTCCTAAATCAGTTTTAGAGCTGTAAATGTTCAGATTTTCCATCACAACAGGTGAGGGTCCAAAATGATAA
Source organism: Mesocricetus auratus (assembly GCF_017639785.1). Lineage (NCBI taxonomy): Eukaryota > Metazoa > Chordata > Mammalia > Rodentia > Cricetidae > Mesocricetus > Mesocricetus auratus. Next base: position 84,323,685 of record NW_024429266.1, read on the forward strand.
GGAGACAGCCTATGGTGAGGGCTGAGTGCAGATGAAATGCTGCAAAGCTAGAGGAACGGAATGTCTTCCCAGACTGGCTGATAAAATCAGTATGGTGAAGCCTTAGGGAAGCCAAGGCCCTCCCACACCCAAAGCTGAGTGAGTGTTACTGAGGACCTGGGCAAGAAGAAAGACAAAAAGGTAACCTCCCCAGCTGATGATCTAACCATTCTCAGCTAATCCTGTTAGCTCCTACGCTATGCATCTGAAGGGCCATTTCCCTGAAGCCTGGTGACATCACCAGAAAATTCTGAGACCCCACACTTCCCATCAGAACTTTCTGGGTTACCATCTCAGTAAATCACAGGACAAGGGATGGGGTGTATGTCTAAGACTATAAATTATAAATAAAAAGGGTGGCTTGATAGATTATTATAGCACCTTTCCAAGAGCGATGAGGCAATGAAAACTCCTCCTCATCAGAACACTAAGCTTCCCTGACTTGCAGAAATGTCATCAAAATCTTCCAAACTGAAGTGGTACTGTATGAAAGTAGCATCTAGTGCCACAGAATGATACTGTATTTGGTTTGCATCTCCATACGGTGATTATTGAACAACCATCCAGTTACTTGGCATACATGACTATTGAAGGGAAAGAAGAATGCTTTGCAGCTATTTATCCTCCCCTTGTTGAGGAGCTGCTGACTTCTTGGGGGAGGAGAATCAGTTTGCCTCAGGTGTGTAGTTCCTGAGAGGTTGTACATGCTCCAGGAGAGGCCCTTCATTCATGCACATATTGAACAATGCTAAATTCATTCAGTGGGTTAAAGAATGAGTTCATAATGTTGGAAGGGGAAAAGAATTAGGGAGTGAATTTGATCAAAACACATTATATACCTGTATAAAATTCTTGAGTAATAATATATATATGTATATGTATATATATGTATATATGGCTGTATGTTACACATCATCAAATACACTCAGTAAATACTAGCAGATTACATATACACATATACATATATAATCTATTGCACATATAGACACATAAGGCACTAGTGCACTCATAAGGCATCCTAACAAATAATCAATTTCGTTAGAAATTTGTAAGAAAACATCAGGAATATAAATGGATGAAGGCCCTTTTACAACAGCATTTTGAATACTATTGTGTCTGTGGTTTCCTGGTCTGTTTATTCTAATGTAAAGATTTAGCATGAAGAACTAGTCTAAGGTACAGACTAGTTTTGTTTCTCAAAAAAAAGTGCACTCCAACACTAGTTATTTTTATATAAACAGAGATAAAAAAGAAACAAAAGCCAATTACAGCACCTCCTCAGCTAAGTTGTGGGCCTATGGGAGCATCATGCAGAGAGAGTTCAGTTTAAAGAGCTTTCGTTAATAGACTGATGGTTTTCATACAAATGTATACTGCACAACCAGGAACAAAAGAAGTTAGCCCAGTATCACCTTCTAAGTAAATATTTGATGTGGGTGTAGAACCACATGGTATAATTCCAGAATCGATACCCCAGCTAATACTGTTGATACTGCACAGGTTGCTTAGTATCTTCTAAGCACATGTCAATCTCGTACAACTGTGAACTCAGGTCTGCAAAAGGCTATAACCTTGTGTATGAGGCAGTTTGTGCTTCAGACCTTGTGTTAACTAAAGTGGCCAGATATACTAAGATTTTCACATGTGTGCTGAATCTTAACACTGAGAATACAAATTCCATTTTACATAGAAGACACATATCTGCTTCATCGTCATCCATTTACAACCATAGAAAGCCGATCAGAGATGTTATTAAACGCTGATGATAATAACTGTTATTATTAATGATAGTTATGGCAGTCTTGGGCATCAATTTAACACTACCATGGAGAGGGCATGCATGATCAGTGGAAGCTGATTCTGAACCACAAGAAAGGTGTGCTAGTTGAGTGCAAGGAGAGTTAGTCTGCTTCCTGGCTGGCACATGCTTTTTAATTACTGCCTGAGCTGATCCAACACAGCAAAGCAATGTTATTGATTTCAGTGGAATTCCTTCTGTATTTGCTGACTGATGCTATACACACAAAACCACAGCTGCAAAAATTGCAAAGGCATGTGTTTAGTCATGATGAGCATTCAGGACCTTATTATAATAAAGGCCATAAGGAGTAATGGACAGAATGCTCACATGTAAGGAGTAATGGACAGAATGCTCACATGCTCACTACTGAGAAACACTTTGTTAATAAAGCACTCTAAGAAGGTCCTGTTAAGGCTGTTTATTTTACATTCCTTTCCTGTCCTTCCTTCCTTCCTTCTTTACTTCCTTTCTTCCTTCCTTCCTTCCTTTTTTGATAGTGTTTCTTTGCGTAATCTTGGCTTCCCTAAAACTAGCTCTGTAGACCAGTCTGGCCTCTAACCCAAAAAGATCAACTTGCCTCTGCCTCCCAAGTACTGAGGCTGAAGGCATACACCACCAGTCCCTAGCCTTTTTTTTCTTTTCTTTACCTCTCCTTTTTCTCTCTTTTCTCCCCACCCTCTTTCTTCTATTTTTATTCTTATTTCTTTGAGCCAGGATCTCATGAGCCTAGGGTGACCTTGAACTTGCTAGATAGCCTAAACCAGCCTAGAGCTAGTTTAGAGTTCATACAGCCTATGCTTTACCTCTGAATTGCTGGGATTTGTGGATGTGTATCATCAAATACAACTCTTTTTAAATTTGTGTGTGTGTGTGTGTGTGTGTGTGTGTGTGTGTGTGTGTGTTGTTCACATGCCTGAAGCTTAAAGGACAACTTGTAAGAGTCAGGTATCCCCTTCCATTGTATGAGTTATGAGGATGGAACTCTGGTCATCAGTCTTTTCAGTAACCTTTAACCAGCCTCGAGTCCTTCTTTTTTGTTAAAGGAAAGCTAAGGACCATCAAAACTCACTAAATAACCCAATCTACTATATAGTCTATATTTGTTTATTTCCTATCATGAAAGGCTATTTGAGTCACAGTGAAAACACTGACATTTGGTAGCATGCTTGAGCCCTATTCTACCTGATAACATCATTGCACTGCTTGATATAAATCAATGTCTTTTAAGAAGAAACACAAAAGCATAATATGTATCAAGAACTTTCATTCAAATATACTTTCTTCATGGAGCAGAGATTTGTATTTCTTAATCCCTGGATAGACATATGAAGGGCATCCATTGAAGACATATCATTTATTCATAAATTATAAACTAGCCATTTGCAGGTACATCATGCTTCACCAGGTACTAAATGAAATAACATAGGTTGGTTTACCAACTAGTACATGTTAAGGGAATTTATTTCCTGGGCATCTTATTTTACATTAATCGAAAAAGAAATTTCATGAGAAATTATAATAAAATAACTTAAGATGTAAATGATACCTTAATAACATAAACAATTTAGAACAGAAAAGTAGTTGTATGGTTTCTCTGATGTAAAACACTGCCCATGCCCCTCAAGTACCTTACAAAGCAAAACATATGTGGTTACAGAACTACTGATGACAAATTGCATTCTTTGTTGTCTCATAAGCGTTGATTTTATTAAAAAACAATAACCTGTTTTCTTAACAACTTTGGGACCAAAACTTTAAAAACTATTGATGTTCTAGATGTACAGATGTCTAGACATTGGGGAAGTAAAAACACCTGTATCCATACATCAGTTCCCTGGGGAGACATAACAAAACTATGATGAGACAGCATATCTGACTACTGCCTGAAACCGTTCCATGCTGCTACTTATCTTTTCTACCCAGTAGCCTTAACAATGTGGTCAACTGAAACTTTCTGGTGTCTTACTTCAGGTTAGCTCCAGGTTAAATGATTCTAATTATGTGTTTCTGTGGTTAAATTGCTTCTTCCTTGTGTTAAATTCTACATTGTTTATGCCTTAACTGACCTGCAACTAAAGGTCACTGAATTAGTTAAAATATTTAATTACTCAATTATTTTTTGATCTAGTCATAAATTTTTTACCTAAAATAATTATTATATTTTAGCTTCTTGAAGGTCTATTCCATCTTAGGGAATTTTACATTATGTCTCCCATCTTTTGAAATCGATAATCATAATTTGTTGTGTGTTAATAATGAGTTAGGTTGGTTTATGGCTAAAGATCAATATTGTTATTTTTTTACACTGCCCTGAAAAACAATGCTAAATTGACACTATAGAGATGACTATTCTTACTAAGTTAATAGGGAATAATTAGAGGGGCACTTTGAAGGATAGCAATATTAGGGAAGACACACTCAGATTTATGCCACCTAGATACCGAGACGCATTGACTGTATGTATGGCTGGGGCACTTCTGGTAAAGGGGACTAACATATCTAAGGGCAGGAAAGGAGGAGTATCTATTGAATACATGAGACAGTCTTTAAAGCAGTCTTAACCTGCATGTTCACATCCCCTTTGGCAACCCTCTATTTCCAAAATTATTTACATTATGATTCAAAACATTGGCAAAATTTGTTATGAAGTAGCAATGAAATAATTTTGTTGTTGAGGGTCACCACATGAGGAATTGTATTAAAGGGTTATAGCATTAGGTAGCTAAGCTCAGGGAACCACTGCTCAGAGTCACAGCAGTTTGGAAAGATACCATGTACTTCTCTGGGTTTGCACAACCAGCAATAAGAGTAAAATAAGATAGGACAAGGTCCAGGGGTCTAAGATACGGTGCTCAATAACTGTCTTTTAAGACTATTAGGAATGTCAAGACTTTTCTTCCTTAAAAACAAAAGCAGAATTGTCTATGTAACCATTGCTACAGGGCAACCCCATGATCACACTCTTATAGACATGCTGAAGTGACAACTCTACCATTTCCCCAAAGACTTCAAAGAGAAAAAAAAATCAATTGTTTTCTACCATGTGTGGGAAAAAAGGAAAGGAAACTGCCAACATGGCTTGACTGGCAAACCACTGGAGCTGTGGTTTAGGCATAATGGATCCCTCTTCCATTCTGCTCCGTCTAATTAAGCTGCCGTATCATACGTCTTTATTCCCGCAGACATGTTTACTAACAAGTGCTCGTAAGATATTTCTCAATAAGTTCACTTAACAAAAATAGGATGTGGGTGGAGAAAGCTGACAAAGAGAAACCTCAAATAGAATGTCTTCAAATTCCTGATGGCTGTTGAGCCCAGAATATAGATGTCTCCAAATAAAAGGTGGTTTTTAACTCTCTAAGACAGCCAGTAGTAGAATGACCATGCACACTCCTTCATCATTGTAACTTCATAATTATTGATGTGTCCCCTTGTATTTCTCAGAGTGATCCAATTTAGGAATATACAAGTACATTAGACACACAAACATGAATTCTGATTTATATGGAATATTGAAAAATGTTTTGGGGAAATTTTACATAATATCATGCTAGGGTCACAGATGATTTTTTCAGTTGCGTACTTACTAAAATTAACTAAGAAAGGGAGATTTAAGAGTCTCTTGTTTGACTTTTAGTCCATTAGTGGTTTATTTTTGTAAATTAAGCATGTCAAGAACATGAAGACAATGGATAATTTGAATATTAAAAATTACAAGTCAAATTTCCTTCCATTTGACTATACATTTAATTGATGCTCTCGTCTCTCCATCCTCCTTTCTCTCTCCTTTCTCTCACTATAGTGACGTTGAGAAAGAAGAAGAGATCTATATCATAGAAGATCCACAGAGCACTTAATGTCTTTATTATACTGTGAGAAAACTGAACTACCAAGGAGGAGAATGCCTTGCTCAGAGCTGCTGGTACAGTTAGTGACAATCCAACCATGAGCAACTGCTCTGAAGAGACCAGTTGGGTTGGGCAACATCTGATCCCAAAACATTTATCTACTTCTGTATTCCACCCTATTTCCAGGGTTATATTCTTCATTTAAAAAGTTACTTATGAGCCAGAGAGAAAAGTTGCAAAAAAATCTAGCTTCTCCACACTGAATTTCCTAATGACAGAACTCTAAATTAAAAAGAAAAAAAGAAGAAACCTTACTAACTTTTCCCTTACTAGTCAAAGTTAGTGTGGTATCAATAAACAAAAGCTTTAAAATGTCTTAATGTATTAACATTTGCATATCTTCTGATGATTGTACAAAGAGGAGGCTTTCTGGTTTGAGTTTTGCTGTCCTCCACATGACAGATTTCCATAGCATGAAAAATAAGGAAAGTGGGATAGCTGTCATACATAGCACTGGAATAGCCCACATAGTACTGAGATAGCCCACACAGCACTGAGATAGCCTACAAAGCATTGGGGTAGCCCACTCAGAACTGGGATAGCCTACACAACACTGGGAATTCAGACTGGGATAACGTTGCATTGGTTCCTCAATCAGAAATAGGATCAGGTGTGCTGAAGAAATTAAAGGTGGGAAGGTAGTGCTTAGAGACAGTCTTAATCTGGAGCTCAGACTGGTCTGGTATGTAGGCCAGGGTATCCTCAAATTCTCAGGCAATGCCTGCTCCCAAAAGGTCACTTGAGTACACATGTTTTTTCAAAGCAGCCTTTTAAAACACACAAAAATGTTTCTGGCAATGCACTTGTTGAATCATAAAATCAGAGAAGTCACCTTTTCTAAAGTGATTTTATTTCCCTTCTTGACATAATATGTTTCATCATTAGATACTGGAGTTAAATTTGAATTTCTATTTGAATTCAAGAAAATATGTTCACTGAATTTACCATACCAATATATTCAAGAAGCAGCTATCACACAAACTTAGATTTAACACACTGGAGCTTTCTGCACATAGATTTAATTTTACTTCATACAGTGATGTATTTGATCTCTCTGACACCGATAAAAATTTTGACAGGCTCAGGATTACCCAGGGAATTCTTTCCAGAAAGGACTGACATAGCAGGTTGCAGAAATCCTAGATGACCACAAATTTAGGGAGGAGAATGATTACTGTTTTCAAGCAGATCAAATCAGGTTTTTACATACTTTTCAAAAATGACAAAATGATTTCATTATTTTTAAGTTCTAGGACCACTAAAAAGAAAGAACAACAGATGACAGAAAAAGAAATGAATGCTTGGGAGATAAATTTGTTGGTAAAATGGATGTTGTGCAAGCACAAAGAACAGGGTTCAATCCTCAGCACCCACTAAAAAGCCAGGCCCACTACAAATGCAGACACCAGGTGTCAAATTCTGGGCTCCCCCCCCTCCACACACACACACACATACACAGAAAGAGTGAGAGAAATGAAAAAGAGAGTAAGTAGCATTATTTGGAGCTAGGGTTATTGAATTCTTATAACACTCACAATAATCATGATTTATCATCTTACACCATGGTATTTTTGTTTTTTCTTCTACTAAGTTTTAAGCTGAAGAAAAACAACACATCACTCTTGAAGTTTCTAAATTAGGCACAGAACAAGTTACCAGTAAGAAGGTAGTTGTTATTTTGTTGCTTTATTTTGTTTCCTTGAACATACTAATAGATTAAAACATAGACAGTTGCAAGGATTAGAGTTAGTGGGGGCATAAAGACTAGCTTAACTAGGTGTTACTGTCTGGGGGCATGCTACAGATGTATGACAGGTTGCGAATGCCACTGGCAGGCAGGGTCAAATCTCAATTGTGCCATTTGGGGCCACTATTTAATTCTTTGAACCTACTTAATTCCTTTGTGTAAAACTCTTTGTTGCCTCCATCTTTCTCTGCTCTCTCTTCAGGAGCCACCTGTTGGGGCCCTACTACACATTTATCACTATAACCCTACACTGTCCTGAAATAAGTCTGCCAATTCCTCAAAGGGTTGATGTGAAAATGAAATGGCAATTTAGAGACCTTACAGGCAGCCAAGCGTTGCTACCACAAAAGGCTCATCTCAGTCCTTCCTCATGTTCAAGCTTTCAACTTGGCCTGAACTCTCTGGTCTGCACATAGTATCCATCTTGCTTTACTCACTGCCTTTATCAATGTAAGGCATACTGTTGGGTAGCATCTTGCTATAATTTTCATTTTTCTCTGTAGTTACCATGTTTGCTAGGCTAATAGACATCTGTAAGTTGAAGTACTTATACCCTGAACATACATACATTCCAATGTACACACACACACACACACACACACACACACACACACATAGGCACATGCACATCCACAAACATGAGCACAAACACATGTGGTTCACTAAATTCAAAGTTATATCTTAGGAAAATGAAAGTCAAAATAGAAGAAGACTTTGCCTACTACCCAATAGCTTTATTTTTAACATTTAATGTGCATAGATAATGGTTTTATAATACCATCTCTGCCTAGAGATTAGACCTCTGTAAACAACTGTCTGGAAAAGAGCTAAAGGCAATAATTACAACTAACATTACTTACTACACAGCAGGTACTAGATACATGTATCTATTTGAAATAGCGATAGATATCCTCATCCCATAGGTGACAAAATAAAAATGTTCTTTTTCAACACTAGCAGCTCAAGAGGACCTCTGCCTTTAATTTTCAATATTTCCTTTGTGATCTGTTTGGGTTCCTTCAGTATTAGGTCATGGTTTCCTGAGATGCTAAGCCACCTGTGCCTGAGACTCTGAAGCCACCATGCTCCAGCTTCTCAAAATACTGTAATGTGAGTTCATTTGTTTCTGCTCAGCAAAATGATGCCATTTATAGAGTCTCTGCTTTACCTGGTAACACACAGGTTTAGGAAACAATGTTGGAAGATGAACACTTCTCCAGTTCACTTTCCTCTCTGTTCATTATGCTGTGAGACATGAATCTGATTTGAATGAGACCAATTTCTATGCTTCTTGTCTCCATCAGAGAGGGCAGCCAAACTGTGAAGGAGCCATCTGGGATGGGGATGGTGAAAGAGAGGTGGTGTGTGGTTCTCTTCCAAGGAAGAGCAGTCACATACAGAGTCCAGCTGCCAGAAGTGGACAGCTCATCATCATTGGCTCTCAGCCTCAACACCAAGGCAAGAGCTTTAGCCAGAGGCCCTGTGAGAGACAGCCATGCTGAGGAAGGCACAGCTGGAGTATCGGGGATGACTACACACAAAGTTCTTTATGGCACTTGGCAAGGAACATGATGCAGAATAGGTGTTTACAGAACATGCTGACAAAGGGGGTGAAGGAATGGGGTCCCAGCCCTGTTAGGTTCTACTTAGAGCTTTTCAAACAGACTCAAGCTCCTCCATGATTCCAAGGACAAAATTTCTATTTATTTTTGGTAAATCAGCAGTGAGTTGCATCTCTGTTTCCTGATTCTCAGACTGTCTGTTGTTGGTTAAGCAGGGATCTGGACTAATTCCAGGATTCACTTCATTTTAATAATAGCTGGAATCAAATCAGGGCCATATACTGTCTCTGTATCTTGGTCAGTCTGTCTGCCCAATCCCACCTCTATTTCTTTTCTTTTCCTAATGACACAGTCCCCAACCTTCCAATCCACTTTTATCCTCCTTATTCTCCCTTCTTGCCTCATCCCCTCTTCTCTCCTCTAACCCCCTCCTTTTCCTCCTCTCATCTCTTCTCTCCAATTATATAAATCCCTGATAAACATTATACACATTAAAAGGAATCATTTATTTTAAAAATTGCATCAAATTATGGTTGCAGTATCTGATATGCAAGACAGTAAGCTGTCCTTGTCATGTTGGGACTTGGTTGCATTTCATTGCTCTTAAGAACTGAACTATACATAATAATGGCATAATTTTACCTTTTTACTTCTTTTATTTCTGTATAAAATTGTGTGCTATGTGTGTGCACATAAGAAATATACATATTTGTTGAAGGAGAACTATTGTGGGTTTTCTTTAAAGGCTACAATTCATTGCATTTATGAATGCTACCAATGAACTTACTCCAAACAGACTAGCATTTTGCCCGCAAAATTAAAACATAAGAAAATAAAATGATCTCATCTAAAAATACTTTTTACAGACATATTTTAATTTATAAAAGTATGTGGAAGATGCCATTGGCTCATCTCTAGAGTTTAGGTTATTTATTTTCGTATTCTTGTCCGCCAAAGAGAATGTAATTAAAAGCAAAGTGACTTGAATTTGACATTTATATAGTGTATCTAAGCCATGTATGGTGGCATATGACTGAAGTTCCAGCACTCAAGAGGCTAAGGAAGGAATACTATGTATTTGGGGGCAGTCTGGGTTGTAGCGTAAGACTATCTCAAATAAAATAAAATTAAAAATATACTTAAGAAAATTTTAAACTGCATTTTCTGTGGAATTACAATTAGCATCAGAGGAACTATCATGAGGGTCACCTGTCATAGGAAAGCTTTCTATAAATAACTTCTACTGTTAATTTCTTCCAGGTAAGCATTACTTCTTGGTAACACCAACAATACAAGATAATACATATCCCCTATATTAATTCTCTGCATTCATTAATTTGCGTAGCCTTATAGCATATTATGAAAAGAAAGCCAAAGGAAATACTATTTTAAGTATGAAGAAAAGCTACATTTAGTACTTAGCCATATATGGAAGTCAATGCTACAGAATCATAGCAAAGAATGTAAAAAGCAAAAATAAAACAAAACAAAACAAAAAACACAAGAAAAATACCCTAATAATAAAGTCTCCCTGTTAAAATTAGGAGTAAGGTGGAATTAATACTATGACATAGGAAAGAATAGGCATTAATTGGGCAGGGCAGATGCATGGAATCCCTATCTGTTCTATATCCTCTTGCTTCCTAAACTCAGTTCACTTCCATTCTTCTAGGCTAATAGAGATTGGGAAGGTGATACTATCGCGCATTTGGTATCTGTTCAAGAATTCCATAGAAGATAAATGGCCACTTCTGTTTCTTACTTCAGAGTTTCTTAGACATATGTTGCAGTTAGGGCTACAGTCCCATAGCCTCAAACAGGCTTATATTTGAGTATTAGAGACCCTAATGACAGTGTAAGCTTTAAGGTCAAGCAGTTGGACAGATGAATTCTGAATCCATGTCACAATAGCTATGAGAAGTAAATACATACTAGCTATAAAATCTATATACATCTCAAGTTCTTCTCTTGGAAAGTAAATATGGTGAGAGTTCCTAGTAAATGTAAGTGTGAAAATTAAGACAAAATGGCATGATGCCTTGTCCTCAAAAAAATGAGAGTATTGTCACCATCACTACCACTTTAACCGTGTCTACCATAGCCATCACTGCTGTCTCCTCTACCTCTATACTACCACCATATCCACACCATTGCCACCTTTGCCTCCATCAATGCCACTTACCCCCCATCTCCACTAATACCACATCTACTACCACCATATCCACACCATTGCCACCTTTGCCTCCATCAACGCCACTTACCCCCCCATCTCCACTAATACCACATCTACTACCACCATATCCACACCATTGCCACCTTTGCCTCCATCAATGCCACTTACCCCCTATCTCCACTAATACCACATCATCCACCACACTCCACTTTTACAACCTCCACTACCATCAACATATCCCATACTGTGACAACAACCATGACCACCACCATATCCCAAACATCACCTCCACCACAAACCCACTGCCATTGTCATCAACACTCATTATCATCACTTATCACCATTTTCTCCTCCTTCACCAGTATCTGCCATCACCATTACCACAAACATCTTCATTCTATGCATCTCAAAACCTGAGTTCAAACATAAGTGACTTAAAGTCACAAAGTTAGGGGATAACAAACATAAAGCCAAACTTGGGGAGGAATTCAAACTGGGGGATGCTCCCAAGTATATTTTCGATCCTGAAATTCTAACCCTTTAATAATACGGGTTGTGGACTGGGTAAATGGCTCAGTTTGTGAAATACCAAGCATGAAGGCCTGACTCTGGATCCCTAGCATTCACACAAAGTGTTCAGTGTAACGGTACACACTTGTAACTACAGCACTGAAGGGTACAGAGACAAGGGGATCCCTAGGGTTAGCTGACAAGCTAGCATAATAGAAACCATAATCTTTGGGTTCAGTAATAAACTCTGTTTCAGAAAAATAATATGGAGATAGACACTTGACATCAATATTCAGCCATTAAACACATGCTCATGTGTGAAATCACTCTCTCTCTCTCTCTGTCTGTCTTTCTGTCTGTCTGTCTGTCTCTCTCTCTCTCTCTCTCACACACACACACACACAGAGGTGGGGGGAGAAAGAAAAAAAGAAAAGCCAGAAAATTCTATGGGGAAAATATTCTCAGCTACTCCATTGATACTTGAATCTGAAAATGTTCTGACATCTGAAAAACAAAGGATCTACATTCTGGTTTTGGCATGTTGTTGTCCATTGACTCCATTATCTTCAATTGTCACAACAGAGCCTAATTCCCATTGCCACACAGAGATATTGGGAGACGGAAAGAAGATGTCATCTAGAAACCTGGGTGCTCAGGGGGAAGGTAACAGATGAAAGGGCACCCACCATTTGTAATCATGCTCCGGAGCATACATATGTGAAAAGAAGGTGCCTTAGGGCTGGCTCAACCTTTGGCAAATGGATGAGTATTAAGTAGGCTGTGTGTCCAGCCAGGAGACGAAGCAAAGTAGATTTCCTACAATTCTACCTTTGTTGTTCATGTCTTATCTCCCTGCAAGGTCCTTCTTTAGTTCTCCTGTAAGGCATGGTAAGACGTCAGCTGATAAAGTGTTGCCTATTCTATCAGCATCCTCCCCTGGGTCCCCTCGGCTGGCTGACCCACAGCAGTTCTAAATGGCTGAAGTCACATTCAGATGGCTTCTCATGCTTCCCTTTGCTTTCTTAATGCCCCCTGGCCCAGAGCCACCTCTACCTGCTGCAAGGAAACATACGGTTTCATGGCATCCTGTTAGCAGAGGAGCAGTCTTGCTACCTCAAAGCATGAACCCTCCAGTGATCAGGCTGAGGGAAGCATGACAGAGCATAACACAAGGGGTATATTTTACAGGCAAATGTTTGCAGTTCCCATGGCTTTACAGTTTTACCTTAAGCCAGATTCCTCAGCTAATAAGGACAGAGCAGCAAAGTGACAACAATCCCTCCATCCTAGGAGCCATACCCCCCAGATGGCTTCATTCACAAGGATTAAGGGCAGGATGTGTAAATGTCCTCCAGATTAAAGTCAACCAGAACCAGGCCTATCCTTGTGTGTTGGCATACAACTGTAATTCAAGCACTTGGGTGGGGTCGAGACAGGAGGATCAGGAGTTCAAAGTCAGCTCTGGCTACATAACCAATTTAAAGCCAGCCTGAGCTACAATTCAATCAACATTGCACATACACCAAGACTACTATAATAAAAAAACAAAGCAAAACGTTAAAGGCATTTTACTGGAAATCGTGTACATTTTCATTAGAACCTATAAGCAGTCCTGTAGAGAGATTTAAGTCAAATCTTAGATTTGGTTCCAAGAGGTCCAAATCCTAGATCTATCATTTCTTAGTTCTTTGGAGTATTTTTACTCACTTTGAGGTTCAATTTTCCATCTTCAATGACATATTTGTATTGCAGCATTGTAATGATGAATGTATAAAAATTGTGAAATATACAAGTCTCCTATTAAAAGGCATTGGGTGATGACTCTGAAAGGAAATCATAATTAAAACAATTCCATATGTCTAACTTATGAAATGACCTCATTTGCTATGGTAAAATTTCTTTATATAACTATATTATAACCTCAGACTCTAATTAATCAGGGGGAAATGAGATTACACAACCATGTACGGCAATCTGGTTACATGGTTAAGAAATTCTTTGCACATAATCAACTTAAGCTTTTAGCAATATGAAATTACAATTCATAAATGTTTTGCCTCTAATCAAGTCTTATTTTTATAACAGATATAAATTCATAAAATGTACATATTCATACCAGCATTTTGTATAGCTATAAATTAGACTTACATGTGGGGTTGGCCCTAAACAAATAAATAGTCTAGTCTGAGAGGATAATTCACCAGCAAATGAACAATAAAAATTGTACCCCCACACATATTATCCCATTTTTTCAATAGTCAAAATGCAGGGGATACAATTATTTTGTTATAAAGTAAATTTGGAACATGCCATATTTAATATTTAAAGCAGTGCATGCTAATTGTTCTTATACCTGCTGTAGTTTTTTTTTGTTTTGCTTTTTTGTTTGTTTTGTTTTATTTTGTCATTTCCAACTTGTCTTGTCATTTCCAACTTGCTGGCAAACAGCCATTGGTCTGTTTTAATAATGTCAGGTTTTCTTGATACCTTTGCTGCAGCTAACTTATTACATATGGAGAGTTTAATATATTACTTGTTGCTTTTAGTCCCAAAACTTAATTAGCATCTCATATATCTATGTTCCATCCCATGGAATCCCATGCAGCAAGATAAGAATACTGGCAATATAAGTAGCTAAATGCAAAGTATTTATCTTTTGTGACATGCAATAATAGTAAGAGTAGTATAAGTAGAAGAAATAATAATAATAATAGGCAATTTATACAATATTAATGTTTATTTATTTTCTAATCCTCATTAAAATTATTTAAAGATTGATTTTTGGAGTGCTGTACTTGCTCAAATGCCTTAAATATTTCTTGCAACAAATAAAGTTATACACAATTCCTAAAAATGTAGTAATTGTCCAAATTAAACAGGAAAAATTCATCATTTATTACACTATATTATAGCTTGGAAGTGCCCATAAAAATTCCTCAAGCTATATGCAATGTAAATATTTTTACCTCCTTTTTTCTTAGATCAGCATTTTATATATATATAACAATAAACAATTCGAATGTTTTAAATTATCTTCGAAAATGATACTATTATTGGGTCACCACTAAGTAATTAAATTTGATTTGTATCTACATTAATTAATTAACCTTAACATTTCCCAGAACATTTAAGCTAATAATAGATCTTGGAAGACCAGATTGTATTTTGTTATAATTATTTCCACTAAACTAGCATCATTAGAGAATAAACATCAGCCGCGCTTCACATGTGTGGGTAACATCTCCAACCACAAATCACATCAGTGCATTCTTAATTTGCTTTTCTCATTAGTTATTAACATTAGACAGAATTCCCTACTGAAAGTTAACACTGTTTGGCATGGGTTTGCACTTCGTCATTGACTGAGCTCATACAAAAGCATGAGCTTTTCATTACATTCCTTAAGTGGACTTTTACAGTTTAGTTTTAAGAGTTTTCTGATAATACATTTTATTAGATATTATAATAACAATTATTACTTTTAAGTACCTATATCTGATGATACATCTGATCTTAGAAAAGGTCAATATGAAATAATTCAAATCATTTATACAAGAATATGAATGAGTAGGTACAGACATGATTCCATCAAATATTTAAATGGCATCTTCAACACTTAAAAGAAAATCAAACCATTAGGAGGCCTTAGTGTGTTCACTACAAATAGAAATGTTGGTACTTAGAGTTGAGGAGAGGGCTTAGTTGGCAAAATGCCTGCCACACAAGTGTGAAGACTTAAGGTTGGATCCCTAGCAGGCATGTAAAAAGAAAATGAGTGGAACTGCATATCTGAAGCTCCAGAATTAGGAAGCCAGACAGCCAGACAAGAGAGTCTTTGAAGTCCATTTTACATTTTACAGTCAGATTGGACAGTTGGTGAGGTCCAGGTTCAGGGAGAGAGTCTGTCTCAAAAGATAGAGTGAAGGAAGTCTGAGGGAGACCAATGTTAACATCTGGTCTCTACAAGCATATTCACACAATGCACCCCCCCACCGTGAGTGTGTGTGTGTGTGTGTGTGTGTGTGTGATACATTCCCAATAAAAGCTACTGAATATTGAGGTAACAATATAATGTCAGACTGAATTACATTATCAGATTTGTCCTACATTTATGTAGATGTGGTTCTATATAATTAAAATACCACTGCTGTTATTACTACATTCTATATGTACATCTAAAACCTTTATTCACAGAAAAGCAATGTGCAAATAAAACAGATGATGATTAAGATATCTTCAGTTCTAGAAATCAAACAATCAATAAAAGTATAGTGCCTCTGTCTCTACCCCAGATCGGACTGGACCTTATTCAACCATGGTTAATGGACCTTTGAAATTAGATAACCTTTAAGTCTAAGTTTTGCTATCAATCTCTCTGTGGTGCCTTGAAAAGAATAATAAATTTAGGCTTTTGCGTAGTGTTGAACAAACAAAAACATTTTTCAAAGTACTCAATGAAACTCTCTTGTGTCAACAGCACTGTCTGTGTACTGTAGGTTTTTCGAAGAAAGCCATCTCTCTCAAAATTAACTGTGTAATTGGGTAAGCTAGAAGCTCTCCCTTAACAACAACCTAGGCTGAGTGCACACATCCAACTTCATTACACGAAAAGAACATCTCTTTACTCTGTATCTAATGTGTGGAGCTAGCTTTAGAGAATATCACCTAAGGAAAAGAGATCCAGTACAAAAAGAAGACAAGAAAAACTAATATTTCTAAACATCTGAGTAGCCAATGCAGCTACATATTTTTAATAATGTTGTTTTTTCTATGTTGCATTTAAGTTCTTGGTACTTATCTCAAGGCTGAGTCTTAGTCACACAAAGAAATGTGTAGAGCCAATGTACACCAGCAGATTTCTAGTAGCAATGAAATTCTACAAAGTCAAGCTAAAACCTTTTTAAGACTAAAGTGCTAGGAATGTAGGGCTGCAATTTCATTCTACCAATTAAAAAATGCTTTTCTATTTCATAACATTTTTCATTTCACTGTAGAGAATATACTACAGTAAGAATTTTATACACTGGTGGTTGAACTAGAAAATCTGGGGACTGCAAAGAGAGAGTCACACAGGCCTGAGGACCTGAATTTGATTTTTTTTAGCATTCTGTAAAAATTCAGCTTGCCAATATGCAATTGTGATCAGAGCACTGGGGAAGGGGAATCAGGCAGATCCTTGGGAACATACTTGCTGTTCAGCCAGCTGACCTATGAGTTCCTCAAACAGTGAACCACAGATGTGTGAGACACATCTAGTTTCAGAAAACTAGATAGAATGCTTCTGAAGAATGACACCCATTGCTGGTCTCTGTAACACACACACACACACACACACACACACACACACACACGCATATGCATGCACACATATACACAAAGGAATAAAATGGTACCAATTATTATGAAGGCTCAACAGTTCCACCAGTTTTTACAAATTTTCAAAGGAAACAAGTTCGTAAAGATGATATTTGGCCATAGTCCTCCCTTAGCAAGAATAAGATTAATGTAATTGCACGGAATGAATGTTTTAATGAAGCTTGGCAGAATGTTATTCCATCAAATTACTGTTAGTCAGAACTTTTGAGAACTTCTTCCACTTATGCCACCAAATGATCTATGCCTTGGTAAAAAAAAAAAAAACCTTAGGTAACACAGTTGATGGAACAAGGTGCTTTTTTCCTTAAGAGAAAGCATCCCAGGTCCGCAAATGAACAAAACACTCACCAGTTTTGACATAGTTAAGTGTTACCTTTGGAGATCATTAAATTTTTACAGGGATGACAAGTGCTGTCTATAAGTGAAGTTATTAGAAAATGTAGTGGGTGAAAATGGCAAATGGAAAAATGAAACAGATGTGTGGTAATCTGGACAAAATCATAGTCAATTCAAGTCCCCGGAAGAAGTTTTTCTTGAGTGTGTAAGGCACATTGCTACTGTATTCTATTTCCATAAAATACACTTACCAATAAAACACATCTCAGTAGGTAGAATCTTAACATAAAACAGATATTAATACAAACACAGAACACCTCCATACACTACAGAATGATGAGCATAATTGCTTATTTTTTAATCTCAATATATAATTGAACTCAAGAACCACTCGTCTCCATTGAACAACATCAAAGAAACCTAAGGACCCCAGGAAGCCCAAGGGAAACCTGCTCCCTCTACCCATCCCTGTATCTTCGCTTTCTTATTTTGCAGATTCTGTAGTAGGAGTGTCATTCTTGGTGAACATATACTTGCTGTTTGAATATATTACCTACCAGTAACATAAACTTCAACCAGTTTTAGAGTTCATTGCATGGAACATATTTTTCTTTCCTTAATTTCCTAAATTACCAATGCTTTAATCAACATTGTTATTAATGAAAATGTCATTTGATGTAGTGAAGACATTACCATGTCCTCTCTTTTGTCCTCCCCTTTATCCATCCCTTCTTCCTTCCCTCCTTCATTTTTAATCCTGTCTTTTTCACAATTTACTCTGGGGGGCTGAATACAAAACTGTCTTCTCTGCTAGGTAGAAGCCTTGCTCTCGCAATAGCAGCTCTTGATAGAACAATCATTTGATAATTGGCTACTCAGTGTTATAGAAGGCATTGTGACATTGCAAAGCACTAATAAGAAAGAGGAAAGAGACTGTTGTTTGTCAGTCCATTGTCTGTGGACACTTCTCATCTATAATAATGCTTGGTAGGAATCATCTTGTTTCTGTCTCTATTTTGTATCACTAGGGTAAAAAAGGTTTGCGTAATCACGTAAAAAACCAGACTGTGAAATAAATAAGTTGGGAAATAAATAAAAAATAATTGGCATTCACTAGAAGAAGCAGTACTGATCATATGCCATCATTCAACATTAGCCTACAATGTATTATCATATATTCTCATGATACACAATACCAAATAAAAGTTACTGAAACATTCAGTCAACCCTGGTAGCCAAGATATTCTCAGAGGTGTTTCATTTTTAGGTTTTTCCATATTTGTACACAGCAATGGATTTAGCAAGTTTTTTGATGTATTAAAACTTGTTCTCAGTATTAAATTACTCTACAGGATGCACAACAAAATAAAATTCTTCAACTCATCTTAAGTAATCTACTAAATTGTGTTACAGATTCGTTTTATCATGCTCTACAATGTACACAAAATATGTACAAGGGCAAAACTAAAAAAATGAAATTAAGATCTTGTATATTGTGCATACTGAAAAGAAACACCTATGAGATATCTATTACTTCATAACTATGTTTCCTTAAGTTCCATTTTTTGAAACAAGGGATGCTCACATGCACAGAAATATTCACACACACACACAAGTAACTTACACAATTTCATCGTTCTGGAATTCGAGCTCTCCACACGTGTCCTCGAAGTCCTCCCCTCCACCTCGGGCCGTCCCTTCAATGGTTTTATAGGGAACGATAACATTTCCTCTAGCTCCGGATGTTCTCAAAACTTTTACCTCCATGATGCCAATGCTCTCGCTCACGTGAGTCACTGGTTCCTCAAATGTAAAGATGCCTGCATGGTCATCATCAAAAATGGTTACCGTGGCCGTGCAGGGTGACCCAAGACAAGCAAGTGTAGAAATATGATTGGCTTCCAGGATGCCCTCTTCTGAAGCTTCAGAGGAGACTCTGACATTGCTTAGATGCACAAGGAAGTTTTCATCCTCTTCAAAGATGTCATCATCAATAATGCCAACTCTGATCTCCTTTTGGATCTCCCCGGGTTTGAAGATCACAGTCCCTTCAGTGAACTCATAATCAGACCCAGCATTGGCTGTGCCGTCCTCCGTTCTGAAGTCAACGAACACAGTGTTGGTCAAGTCGCCCCCTCTGCGGATAATGGTTAGAGCCACAGTACCACAGTTCTCTAGACATTGGTATGTTCCCTGTTCAAAGAAGACCTTACTCACTGGGTCATTTTCAGCCACTTCTATGTTGACTTCATGCATGCTGACAGCCTTCCTTGCTTGGTCAGCTGCATGCCTCTTCAAGATGTTGCCGGCTCCAGTCATCAGGCGAGTAGCTTGAATACGGTAAAATGCTCGGCTTTTTTGCTGCTGACTTAGGACTTGATAGTTGGCTAATTCTATTAATTGCTCAATTTCTTTCTCTGGATGCTTCTGCTTAAGTTCCTTCAGTATCCTTGCCATCTCACGCCTAGCTTCCTCATCATCTTGGTCCCTCTCATCTACATCCAAAACCAAGGCACCATCTAGGAAATTGTCAACATGAGAGTTGACCACTTTCCCATCCATTTCAATTTCTGTTTTGGAAGATGGCCTGTCCCCTTCATGTTCAATTATCATTCCCCTCTGCTTGCCAGCCCTGTACCGCTTGTAGACATATTTGTAAAAGAGAAGCCGCCTGTCTGCTACCCAAGCAAACACAACACAGATGGGAAAGAAGAAGAAAGTAAGCAATCCTTCCCAGACCTCGACAACACCAGGAGAGATGACAGACAGAATTATATAGAGCCAAGTATAGGCAAAGATGCTCCAGGCCGCTGTCACAAAGAACACACGCAAGTGCTTAATCTTCCTTGTCTCTCCATCAGGGACCACATAAACACAAAGTGCAATGATGATGAACATGTTGAAGGCAGCACTTCCCACAATGGTGCTGGGACCAAGGTCTCCTGCAGTGAAGTTATGGCCACACACTTCAATAACTGATAGTAGAATTTCTGGAGCAGAAGATCCCAGTGCCATCAAAGTCAGGTTTGACACGGTCTCATTCCAGATCCTTACTGTAGTCTTTGTGGTCTCTCCATTGGGTTTCTTTATGGTTATTTCCTTCTCTTGAGATGTGATGACTTCTATAGAGGACATGAACCGGTCAGCGATGATAGAAACTCCAAGAAACATGTAGACCATGGCCACAAAATACACAGTTGCTCTAGCAATTTTATCCCCAAAAGATGGGTCTTGGGGTTCCCAAATGGGCAGAATCACCCCTTTCTTGCAGTAATATGAGCCAGTACATTCAGTGGTTTCATTTCCTCCTGTTTCTGGTTCTGACTCTGCAGTTATATGGTCAACATGGGAAAACAATAGAGCCACCATAGCTACCAGACGAAATCCCATAGAAACAGTTGGTGAAAGACTTA
Source organism: Mesocricetus auratus (assembly GCF_017639785.1). NCBI lineage: Eukaryota > Metazoa > Chordata > Mammalia > Rodentia > Cricetidae > Mesocricetus > Mesocricetus auratus. The sequence continues at coordinate 84,344,550 of NW_024429266.1, forward strand.
ATCGAGGCATGTTTTATGAAGAGACTTCCAAATGTCCCAACCTAACAGTTAAGGAAGGGGGAGGATGGAAAAAAGAAATCACATAGTTACTACCATATCACCATTAATAACTTGTTTGTATTACTGTATATTTAGCTATCACAAAATCCCTGGGAAATCATTATTCTAGGAATACGCCAGTGATTCAACAATCTTTTGAAAAATTTACAATTCAATCTTTCTTTGAAGTCCCACTCACTGAGCAAGACACAATTGACACTGGAAATGACAAGTCCCATTACAATTCAGCTCTCTTGAACATGGGCTGGTACCTACTAATATCCAACAGTAAACAAAAAGCAAAACTTCTGAAGCATTAAGTGATTTCTTCCTTGTTACTCAAGAGGATTTTCTTTTTCATTTGAGTTAGTACATTATATTTGGAAAATATTTCATTGACAAAACCACCTTAGTAAAATTCACATCTTGAAACTCAGACTCTGAAAAAAACATCCTCCAAATACAAGGCAAGTTGATTATCTTAAATACTGGAGTACACTTTTATTGTGTTTTATAAAATCACATCATCCCACTGCTCCACGCTTCCTTGGAAACAGAAAGATCTTCAATCAAAACTCAAGAGCATTTGTTCTTGTGACAGAAAACATTGCACTGAAAATGCAGTATTCCCACACTTTAGGTACTGTCTTTAAAAGCACATTTTCACTAGGGCACCCTCCCCCCAATTTCAGCAAGCCTGGTCTCCTGATAGATTGTCAGCTGATCACATGGCACTTCAAGCACAGCTCTTCACATCTGGATACACAGCCTGCTTTAGAAGCTGCAGGCATTGTGTAAAAGAAACAAGAATAACCAGGCTTGGGCTGAGCTGTATGGAAGAGCCTAGAAGGCTGTGAATCAGCCATAAAACATTCCTTCTCAGTGTAAATGTCATACTTTCCATGGTCATCCCGAAACACACATTAGTCCTATAGTGGGCTCAAGTGACCAAAAGATGCAGGAATAATGATTCCATCTAAATTAGCTCATGTAGCATAACAACTGTGGCCACAAGGTATACATATGATGACAAGAGCTCTTGGAAGCCAAGAACATGGCAACAAAGTCACTGAAAAACACAAAAAAATGGTAAAAGTGAAGTGGGCCACCAAGGTCTTAAATTCACCCACTGTCTCAAGCAATCTGCAGCTGAAAACTTGTATTGCCTCTACCTCCAAGGCCTGGGATTTTGGGTAAATGCAAGAGAAGGCCTATAACACTCATCCGGAATGCCTCAGGGAAGGCAATTATGGCATCAATAAAGAATAGATAGGAAAGAAGTCCTAGTCAGAACTCTGTATTACCTGTGGAAAGTTAAACCAAAGTCAGATGTCCTTATTGTTACAATTCAGCTGTAAGCCACTGTGCTTTTGCATGTTTTTTGACCCATGTCTGTTAGGGGTGACTGGCACAGAAAAACAAAGCAAGGCCCAAGAGGATCCCTCTCCCTTGTACACAGTGGCAGATCTCTTGGATCCTACCATTGCCAGGAGTCCCTTCCAGCTCATAATTGATGAGAGATGACTTTTTTTTAACATTCCTCCCACACTAAAGAAGACAAGGTTGTGACATTAGATATCCAATTTAAACAAAAGGCTGATAAATAGAAACATGTATATTCAAAGCATGCAACAGTTCCTAGTCAGTTTGTCTACCTGTTGAGTCATTGCAGATCTTGTGTGAATTGGGAATCTTTACCTACAATGATGTGATATACAACCCGGTAGCTAGAAGAGTACAAAATCTAGTTCCAACTTGTGGATCTACTGAGGCCATAAACATTTGTGTTTTTACTATGAATCTCTCAGTCACTTTTTCCTCTTTTGTCCTGAGGGTTCACCAGTGGTTAAAACACAAATTCTGTCTCCATTAATTTATTTTCTCATGCATAAGTAACAAGTAAATAAATATAAATATTGGCTATTAAAATGTGTTATAGTGGCACAGAAAAGAATCAATCTAAGGACAGACTATTATGTATTGATGTGTGTGCACAAAAGGCATGCCTGATTTTATATTAGGTGCTTGAAAATGAGACAATATTTGAACAAAATCCAAAGGGAAGGAAGAAATCAAACCTTGTAGATACCTACATGAGGATTCCCAAAGGTAAAGTTCATCATCATCATCATAATAATAATGATAATGATAATAATACTTGGCTCAGTGTGTCCAGAACCAGAGAGACACTATTGTGTTGAAAGCAGTGAATGAGAAAGATAGGACTCTGGAGTATGGAGGCATTGGCCTTGATAGGATGGAAACAGATCCTCTGGAAGGGGCAGCTGATTGAAATGTGCTATCACATGTTTTTTTTCATATAGGTTCCTCAGCTGGATCCCTTGTGTATTGAGTTGATGTGAAGCCTAGACTATAATAAGATCTGAGTTTTGAAGGAGCTCAAAGTCTGGCAAGTATACAAATTAAAGATCAGACAGCTAACATTTAGAAAGGAGAGCCTTTTTAGTGTTAAGATGTTCTATGCAAAACGTCTTGAGAGCCTAAAAATATAAGAAAGATTAACTAGAAGAGCCAAGACTGTTAACTGTCTCTAAGTCTGATATACTAACAGCTCTCTCCAAATTCCTGTCAAACCTACCACTCCACTTTCCATGCTTCAAGTCAGTATGAACTTCTACAAAGAAGATATTTTCAACCATCTTAAAATTCCTCATTGGTTTTCTCTTCCTTATTTCCCTGTAGTCAATGACTAAACACCTTGGGTCTACTGAAGACCTTTTAAAATCTGGCTTATCTCTGAGATATTAGAGACTAGCCACTTTTTTTCCTACTGAGCCTCATAATTTTAAAAGCACATTAGCAACTCATAGTCAACTTCCTGAGACAAAGACATTCCATATATAAACACTGCTGTAGATATCATACCAAGCTATTTATATGTATCAATTTTATTGAATATTTATAAGAACCACTTCTGTGTTATACCCTTCTAGTGTTAAGGTTTCCATGACAACTTAGACAACTATCACCTCTCTGGAACTTTTGGGAATGGTGATAATAACTCTGAGTTAAAATGGGATAAATGACTCTTAGACAGGTTAATTCCTTATGGAAAATGTAACTCTATATTCAAAATGGGATAACTGAGGTATAAACAGGATAGCACTTACTGAAAGTCACACATACTGAACTCTTGAATGAAGATTAACTCCTGGGATGGTGCAGAGAGTAATATCATTATCTTCTCCTTGATGGTAGGTAAAGCAATATTTGACAACAGCTCTAATTCTGCTTAAACTAGCCCTTCATAAAGTCCCTTTGAGTAAGGAAGACTGAGTTAGCACCAGTCTCCTGGAAGGCTCCCAGCAGCCTGAATTTTTCTCTTGTGGATTAGACACTGAAGCAGACAAGCATCAACGACAGCACAAGAGCTGGTATGTTCCTAGAGACAGCTGCCCTGCACGGCCTAGCCTTTAGCAATTGCCTGGCAACCACTTCCTGTGTACACTGTCAGGGCAATCTTAGGTCTGCCAACAAAGAGCTCTGTCCTCCATCCCCGCTGTAGCCCATATCTGACACTGTTCTTAGCCAGAAGGCTAACGGGTGTAGAAAGGCAGGTGGATCTGGACAAATCCATCACCATGATCCATATAAGCAGAAAGAGAAGAGGGGCAGCAAGGGGTTTCTGGGGTGACCTAAAAACATCATAATGATTTTCAAAAGGGGACAGCACAATAATTTGTGAAATCGGTGGCTACAAAACACTGATGTAACTTATTGGCAATGGTGCTGCTGTAAAGAACTCTCTGGACTTCAGCTTCTGTCTCCATTAAATTAAAAACAAATGCAAATACTCATTAGGATATGAATAGGTCTTATATACAAGGCAGTTCTTTCTTGCTTCATTGTCTCCCTTTGCCCAGGGTCTTTTTCTTCATCATTTAGCTAGTTCAATTTCACCTTCCTTATATACCCATTGAGCATATTTCCATAAAACTTGAGCAGGGAGATCATCTGAGACCACAGAAAATCAAATATAAATCTTCTTTCCTTCTAGGCTTTGTTGTACTCTTGTCCAACCTACTTAATACTAGCACAGTGTAGGTTGATTATGATCGATTTGGATCAACTATAACCAAGAATCTCTTAGAAACATCCATTACACCATCCATAACTATTCTTAGTATTATGTCAAGAGTTCCTGGATTATATTCTACATACTGTCTATTTTAAATTAAAATAAAACACCAGTATCACATACAGGGTACATAGCTGATAAAAAAAATCAACCAGGTGCAGGTGAGCCTGTCACTGACATAAAAGGGGAAGAGTTACAGGAGTAAGGAACAGAAACACAAGCAAATGGATGTTCATCAAACCACCAGTGTGAAGAGTCTCCACTGCAAACATCAGTAGAGTGCTTCTTCCCTTTGGAGGCTGCAGTCAGTTTTGACTGTCAAAGAGTACCTGACTCAGAGAAAGGAAATATGCTTGCATTCCCACCAGCCCAGTTTACTAGATGGCCTAATCACATTCTGTTGATTGGCAGTTGGTGTTATTCCAAGGAACTCCCTAACTTGCTTTCCTAGGGACTTTGAATTCCCTTCCATGTCATTCTTGCTGACTGAACTCTTCAAAACTAAACAATTAATCTATGGTTAAGCACTTGTAATGAACATCCGAGATCCTATAAACAGAGAGGACAGCAAAGGATGAAAGCTCTTTGCATCTAACCACTCCATCTAGGATGATAATTACAGCATCTGGTTCCCAACTATAGTCTTTCAGACCACAGGCAGACTTGAGGAGAGGACTCATTTACCCCAGTTACTCCATATTTAACACCATTGTGATACCTACACACACACACACACACACACACACACACACACACACACCTATCAAATAGAGCAAACAGTGTTTCATCTCTGCTGATGGATAATGGATAAATTAGAAAGTATTTTTTAAGGAGGCAGGCTGTGAGAGACCAGATGAAGGGCTCATGACCTTCTCTTTCAATTAATAAAACTGGAGTCAGGATCCTGTTTTGTGTCAGAAAACACCCACTTAAAATGGTTAGCAAAGGAAAAAAACTGGGGTAAGAATTAGGCAATGCAGTCCCAAAAAAGGAAGATAGATTTAAAATTTAAGTAAATTAAGACATTATGGAGAAGCCATGTGTCCCACCCACTAGTCCTTCTCTCTATTTTTGTCCATAGTACTTACTACTTTTACATGCTAAATAATTTATTCAATTCTATTTATGGTCATCTTACTCCAATAGACTTAAAACTTATAGGGCAAGAGATTTTTGTTTCTTCTTTTTATTTATTAATTTTTTTTACAGAGATTCATTCCTGTTCCTTAGAGTCAAGATTGGTGCATAAGATGGGCAGCACATACTTCCTGGATAAATAAAACAATTCTTACAGGTTCATGTGCTGACTCATCAAATCTCTGGTGCTGTATCAGAATCTGGGAATTAGGCTTGGGCCCCTGCACTTAAAAATATTTGCTATGTGAAATGGATGTGGATTCAGCAAGCAGAGGTCAGCAGCAGGATGAAAAGCCAACAGCAGTGTGAGCCAGAAGAGAGGAAATCAGCTGTCCAGACTCCAGGCAAAGAATCTCAACCTGGAAAAGCTGGGTTCTAGCATGAAGATATGGTCTGGCACCCAGGCTTCTCTCCTAGCCTATGGTTACAGGGAGGCTTTGGGTTTTCCTATACCAGTTCTGGTTTGCCTACTGAATCTGTTTCGTTGAGAGCATTGAATACTGTTGGACATCGTTAAGGGTGCATCTATTCCCTCTCCTTTCAATATAACTCAATAACATCTGGTCAAACCTCCCTCAACACCTGCCATCCCAGGCGTCCCAGAAAAGGGAAGACAATTTAAATCTAAACATGTTAACTCTGCATGAGAACATGAACATGTGGGAAGGAAAGAGATAGTGGAAAAAAAACAAAGGGTTCTAACAGATGACCGAGAAGGACTTAGAGAAAAGACAGTTTGATGAGCTGGGGCTCCTCAAGGGGTTGGTAAGGACTGACTTCACTCTGAGCTTGTGTAGCACATGTCACCACTGTGCATATGGCAAGGATGGCAATCACTGACTAAGCATGCCTTACACACACACAAACACACACACACACACACAAACACGCACACACACAAACAGAAACACGCACACACACAGTACCAGTTTCCTTTTCTTCATCTCCCTGAGTTTTCTGTCAATAGTGCAAGGAGATTTGTGCTATCATTCTCATTTTACAATTTAGTAAAGTGTAAAAATGGCTTATACTAGTCCATTAACCAAGGTCAGGTAACCTCAAATGCTATAACAAGGATTTTTTTTAAATTCAGGCACTTGGCATCTTCTCACAGGGATTTTTGCTTGCTTGTTTCTACAACAGGTTAATAATACTATTGTTTGGGACCAAGCGTTCTGTATTTAGATATTTAGTGTAGAATAATCTCTTGGGCAATCTCCCTTCCCATCTGATTACATGTGTGTAGGTTGCTTTATCTCCACATTTTACAGGTTTTTACTTGTGTCTCCTTATTTCCCATCCTCTAAGGTGGAGTTTGTAATGGGGTAAAGGGGTCTTCAGATGAAAAGTGAGAGTCAAAATCATTCCTAAGATATTTGACAAACTCAAGAGCTTTCACTTTGCTTAGGAGAAACCCAAAGGTTGGGAGAGATTCCAGCAGAGAGGAAGGTAGGAAACTGATAGAAAAACAGGGGATGATGGGAACTAGAACAGAATTTTGTCAAAACAAAGAAAATTTTGTTGTTGGTAATTAAAGCTTTTTCAAGTATCTCAATGCAGCTCACTGCCTTTACAGTCAGGATTAATAAAAAAATTTAAACTGGTCAAGAATAAATAAATAAATAAACAGATAAATAAATAAGTAATAATAGAACCACAGAAAACCCAGCAAGCACAATGCAAGAGCTAGTCCCTCAAATGTACCAGTTTGTCTCAAGGATGAGGAAATACCCCTGCAATGCAGTTCACACTCACTAGGGTATTAGAATCAAGGTATGAACCTCATTTGTAGAAAATGGACATATTCTATTACTAGGGAATTCCAGAATAGAAAGGATTTCACAGGCATTTCAACAGTGTTATGAAACACTTAAGTAGACTAACTGGAATTTCTCAGATTAATGTACTACAACTGTCTTTCTAGAAACCTCATACCATCCCACCTCTGGTCCTATAATCAGGGGATTTCTATAGGTAGTTCAATGGAGTCTAGATCCTGCAAACTATCCTCTGTACTCAGATTCTTCCAGGGACCTCTTGGTTGACAACAGTAGCATCTTTTGATGACACTTTGTTTACCAACCTTTGGGAGACGTAACAGCCTTTCTTTCTCTTTCATAGTTGACTTTACATGCTAGAAAAGATGAGACCTTAGTTGTGCTTCCACACGTAAGCCATTTAAAAGAAAAGATTTTCTATCAAAAATATTCTCTACCATAGTCTGGAGACATTCAATCTTCAGAAATATGTGGTGGTGGGAGGGATCAATGGATAAAGTGATTTTCTGGCAAGCATGGAAACCAGAGTTTGGAATCCCACAACCCACTTAATACCCCTACAAGCATGGCAGCCTACTGCAATCCCAGTACTGTGGAAGTAAGTGCAGAGGATAGCCCAAACAAGCTGATTAGCAAATTTAGGTCACTAGTGAGCTCTAGGTTCTATTGAGAGGCCCTGCCCTACCAAATAAGGAGGAGAGCAGTTAGGAAAGACACCTGATATCAACCTCAGGCCTCCACAGCCCTGGCAGAAACTCAAAGAAAATAATATTCCATAAAGGAAGGAATCCCAAGGAGAATAAATCTCTCTAGAGAATGGAAGTGGGAGTAATCCAAAAGGAACATCTGGCATGAATCACAGCAGACATCTAGGACTCTTCAACTTGAATTCACCCAAGAGTCATCTAGAAACAAGAAAATGCAGGTACCTGGACCTTATTCTCAGACACACAGTAGATAATAGAAGTGTAATGCTCCTGCTGATAGAGGTAGTGTGAGTTTGGCACTATTCCTTGGAAAGACCTGGAATAAATGCCAGGTGGGAAGAAAAGGAAGAGCTGAGCAGAGCTCAGAGAGGACTCGGAGGCAAGTGCATCTGCAGCAAACACATACTCAGCACAACTATCAAGGAAGTGGAACTCAGCTAGTGCTTGAGTATCCGAGGGCAGTCATGTGCTTCGTACGTAACTGTAACACTGGTGTCACATATATCACATGGCTCTGCCTCTTACAGACTGAGACCCCTGGCAGGATTAGAACAGGAAGGACCGTTGTGATTATGTTGGTAAAGAGGTGGAGGACTAGAAGATGAGTAACGACGGAGTGTAAGAGGCAGTCATGAAAGATCATCAGAGGAGTAGATGGAGACCCTGAGTAATTACCAAAGCACCTAATTCATCAATATGCTGCTCTCTAAACAGAAAAAGGCCAGGATTGCCAGACACTCTAGAAACACTGGACCAAAATCAGGAAAAATTGAAGTTTCCAGACATGAACCCTAAAGCAGAAGCTGAAATATGCAAGACCATATACCCTCAAAAACATCTGAGTAGTGGGGAAAAAACTATGCTCCTTAAATTAAAGGTGTTTCACAGGTACTGTCTTTTCCTCCAGTCCTTACTTTAGCTCCAGAGTTCATCTCACCTGTGCCATTGCTCTTCTTGGTTGCTAACACATGTCTCAGAAATAGCAAGTTTTGGCTATATTATTCAATTGCAGGATAAATGGTATGATAACCTCTCAAATGATTTTCTTTGTTAATTCTATTTTAATTTTTATAAAGAGAATTATAATTAAATTAGTGGAGTCTGGTGTATCTAACAAGTAGATCACCTGCTTCATCTTCAGGTAAAAATACTTTCTTAGGAGATGGACTTTATCATTGAAAGTGCAGGGATTTTTTCCCCTTCTTGGTATCAAATCATAATCCATAGAAAACTCAGCAGCTCTAGAGAATGGCGGATGTAGTAGGCAAAAAGGAATATATAAAATATAGTATGAATGATACATTATAATCAAGCACGTAAATGCTTCATGAGGCTCTTTTGTCAATATTATATGCTATGGTTTTGGAAAGTTCCTGACAGAACACTCGGTGGCTTAGCTCTAAAACCATGCACAAATCCACACTGAAGCAGTACAATTTTAAGAGGGAAGTGAGCTTGAAGAGGAACTTGTCAACTCTTATTACTCAACAAAATAAATGGAGTATTGATGGCCTGTGGGAAAACACAAATTTTTTACACAAATCCCTGAGCAGTTTACGAAATATACACGCTCTCCATTACATAGGTCATGCAGTGTGTGTAACCTTCAAACATTTTTTACCTCAAAATAATTGTCTAAATATCATAGAAAGATGTTGAAGCTGCTCTATTGTTGTCTTTTTGTGACTGGTAAAGGATCTGACATAAAGCTGACCCTGAGAGGAGATATTGGGAACGTTAGGAAAAAGCCAGAGGAGGAAAAAAAGAAAAATAAAACAGCTTGCTGTTTAGTCATTTAATTCAGAATGATAATACCTTTGCTTCTTAAACAAGAATCATTTAATTGATGCTAATGAGTGGAACATCACTCAAGCATCCATCCATCCACCTACCCATCCATCCATCTATACCATACATACATACATGCATACATACACACATCCATCCTTCCCACCCACCTCCTTCCCATCCATCCATCCACCCATCCATCCATCCATCCATCCATCCATCCATCCATCCATCCATCCATCCATCCATCCAACAAATCCTGGGTGTCTGAAGTTGTCTGGTGATATGTAATTCACTGGATCTAAACCACAAACTAGACATATACAAACTCTCCGCTCATGGAATGTATGCATGCCCTCCCTGAAAAACAGATGTTACTGTAAATGAATATCCCAAACTGTAATCATTAGCTGAAGGCATATTCATTTAGAGAAAAACACAGTCATATAGGAGTAGATCCCTGGCATGTGATCTCTAGGGTTTTAGTGAAGGCTCCCTGAGGAAATAATATTTGAGTTACTTAGAAATTAAAAAAATACAGGAAATCAGACAAATCAAATGCTTCAGGGCAAGGCTTCTGCTGTAATGCTGACCCCTTGGCATTACCCTTCTGGATAATGGGATTACTCACAGACCTAACACCCTATGTGGGGTATGAGATCATGTTCAGCAAACACTGAAAAAAAGCATCTGCAGTTTACATGAGACTTTCTCGGAAGTCAGGCCTATTGCTCTGTAGTTAACTGCTTTCTGACACACCATTCTGGGGAGTAGATGGATGAATGGCTCCCTGATCTGGAGACTATAAGAAATAAATACCAGATTCAGCTCCACTGAGAGCAGTCCCTTCTGCTCTCTTACTCTCCCCCACTCACCTGTTAAAAACTGGGAATTCTGGTAACAATTTGGAGTTAGGGTACTCTAATATCTCATTTTTGTATTCAGTGCCATTCATAACACAGCACATGTCAACCTGTCTGCGTCTGCTATTTCTGACACTCAGCTGAGCTACTAAATGAGGAAACTAAATATGAATAGTATTTTTCTTTTCCAAACTTTTATACCTAGCCTGCCTGATGCATACTTAAAGCCAAATTCCTCTCTGTTAAGTTTCCTTTATTATTATTATTATTATTATTATTATTATTATTATTATTATTGCACACCTTTAAAAGTTCAGTAACTTTGCTCTCCACTTCTTGGTAAGAAAGCAGCTTGGGGTGATAACTGCGAAGATTTTACAAAGCCAAGTGTCTCAAAAGTGACAGACTAGACATTAAAACAAGGTCTGTGAATTTCCAAGCCACCTCTCTTGACTCTACACCAACTGCTAAGATGTCCTAAGCTTACTAATGTTGCATTTGTATCCCTCACACTCTGTACTTTATGTCAGGAATCGACAATTCCTGACCAATGGGCCCAACCCAGCCTACTACCTGGTCTTGCAAAGCCCAAGAATTGCATTTCCAAGGGAATTTATGAGATATGCGGAGCTGGTATTTAAATAACTTATTTAAAACACAGGTGTTCCATTATATGTGTGTTTATGAGTTGGCTTTCTTGGTGCAGAAATAGAGTTGAATTACTGTGAAAGACCCCATGGTCCACAAAGCCAAAACATTTTTAATCACTATTAAAAATCATAATACATACACATACATACATACACACATACATACATTGAGAAAAGAGACATAGACAGAAGACAGACAGACAGACAGAGAGAGACATAGACAGACAGAGAGAAAGAGAGAGAGAGACAGAGAGACAGAGAGAGACAGAGAGAGACAGAGAGAGAGGCAGAGAGAGACAGACAGAGAGATAGAGAGAGAGAGGGAAGGAGGGAGGGAGGGAGAGACAGAGAGAGAGAGAGAGACAGAGAGACAGAGAGAGAGAGAGACAGAGAGACAGAGAGAGAGAGAGAGCAAGCTTTCTTGTCAGGACCACCAGCCCACAAATAATGACATGGAAAATTATTTTTAATTATTAAAGCTTGGCCTTTATCTTAGGCTTTCCCCCAACTATCTCTTATAACTTAAATGAATTTGTTTCCATTAATCTATATACCATGAGGCTCATTACCTATCTCTGTACTATCCATCCTGCTTCCTCCTAGTCTGACTGGAGCTTCCACCTTCTTCCCAGAGTTGTCTCTCTGCCCTGAAGTCCTGCCTATATTGCCTGTCTAGCTAGTTGTTGGCCATTCAGCTATTTATTACACCAATCACAGCAATACATCTTCACACAGTATGCAAATATCCCACAACATTTCCCCCTTTTGTTTAAATAAAAATGAAAGGTTTTAACTCATAATAAAACAGTGCAAAATAACAGTAATTATATAGAATTACATTTACAATGTCTGGTCCATTTGTTTTTGGCAAATTTGGAGAAAGTACTGTATTATCTATCCTGTCTTGGTGAGTCCAAAGTTTTATACCTAAACCACTTCCTATCATAACTTGCATGACCATCCTAAAACTATCTTTTTAGACCTTAACATATCTTTTTAAATAAACAGTTTAAGCTTTGATGTTTTTCAACTATATAAACTTTATATCTTTTATGTAAGTTTCTTTTCCTTTTGAATTTGGCAACAAGGCAAACTGTATAACTATCTAGTCTTCTGTCCCCATCAAATACTGGAGAAGGATATAATATTACCCGAATAAACAGGAAGTACAGACCAAACAACATCCAAAACTACAGAAGTGACAATGATAGCTGATAGCTGGCTGCCTGGACAGTCATCCAAGGTTCCTCTTCAGTGCACAGAGACCTACCTTTGGCCTACAGGTCTGCAATACCTGACAGACTTTTCTGTAAAGCAGGGATTTTGAATAACTGTCCTACCTTGTTTTGGCAAGGTTTGGCAGTCACCTTCTTTTGTGTCTTGCTTATCCAATTTGGACAGCATAATTTCAGCATTTGAGTCAAGGGAAGTTTCTTGCCCAGTGACTAACTTTGCCAAAATAAAAGCAAACGCCATATGGAGGTTCTTCGATGTCCATCATTCTTTTTTGAAGTGGATTGGTGCTGACAGGAGCAGACATGTCTCACTGTCATAAAAAGCCTTAGGATATTAAAACTTCTAAATAAAATATTCTGTAAGTCTCTGAAGTGTTTGAAGACCATCTGTCTATCTAAAATATATCTTTTTAACCTAGAAAACATAGCTAACATGACTACAAGATTGATTATTGTAGATGACTAATTACTAACATGTATTTCTTGTAATAACAATTTGAAGGACTAGAAAGTTACCTTATATTGTTAAATGAGATGCATAAGTACAACAGCTTAAATAAGAATTGAAAATTTGGAGTGTGTTATAACAAAAATAACCTAAAATTTGTATCAATATACAGAAATATTTTAAACAAGAGTAGAAACATATATGTGTGTGCTTCTACTCTTGCAGAAACGTGTGTGTGTGTGTGTGTGTGTGTGTGTGTGTGTAATGGTTTGGATGTCTATGTCATTGAGTGTATACTTATGTTCCACCTTTCCATGGCAATACTCTACATCATTTACCATATTCATGTGAAAAGCACAATAGGAACAAAGACTCTCATTATTTATCTTTTAAGTTATGGATAAATCTTTATAGAATACTTGTGTGCCAGAAACTATAGTAGTAATTAATACATTATTTCATACAAAAGCCATAAGGCTCATTACTGTTGTTATTAATATTATTATCATTATCATCCTTCCTTAAATAAATGAGGAAAGCCAGCTGAAAGAAATGCTGAATTCAAACAGGCTTTATAAATATGAATGAATACACCTGACTGGCCTCAGAGACCTGTAGGCCCAGAACACAAGGGGCCCACAGTTAAGAGTCAACATCGCTAACTCTTTCCTCTGTGGTCAATCCTTGTTAGATATCTAGGAAAACAGCCCCATTTGGGAAGGTCTGTCACGTTTTCCTAGGGGAAGAAAGGTAGACTTGACTTGGGCAGAGTGACTTCCATTTTCTGTCCTAGAGTTATTTGTTGTTAATACTTTTCATTTTCTTATTTGTAAAGAAAAAAAACCTACATGCTATCTGACATGTTTTCCAGTGCTGAGGATGGCCTGAAAAAAGAGCACTGATGAAAAAGAAGCCCTTGAAAGAGCTACATATTCTGAGAAGAAAGACAGAAATGATTCATTGGGAAAAAACCCTTGAATGTGTCCAACATACACAAACTTCAGCTTGAGGGTGGTCATGATCTCCATTATAGGAAAGGTATTTTGAAAGGGGGCTCAGATTCCTGAGAGACAGTACCTTTCCAAACTCTCTCTGATGTCACTTACAGTGAAGGTCTACAAAATAAGTGTCCCTTTGGGAGATGAATAAGCAGTCTAACAACCTTAACCTGGACTTGGAGGCTTTATACTAAGGAATGAACACAACCAAAGAGTGACCTTGTGTCTTGTCCATTAATGAAGATCTTGAAGAAACTGGGGTACTGCAAGGGAGAATGCATGCATGAGAGCCATAGATGATTAATTAAAAAAAAATCAACCTAGAGTGGTACCAAGGAACACCCAGTATAGCATCATACCCATAAACCCTGAAATCCAAGGCAGAGGCTCCATTATGAGAGCGTATCTTTAAAACTGAACAAAAAGTAGAAGGTGAAATGAATTGACCTACTCTTTCTCTTTGCCTCTCATTATTGCACAGCCTCTGTCTTTCAAGGTTGCATTGCAAGATCATGTTGAAAGTTACTTTCAAGTGCAAAATCCATTTGGGCAGTGCCACAAAGTTATTATTTGTCCTAACTTTATAGCCCCTGTGCATGGCCCTGACAGGGATCAGATTAGTAGCTATGGAGATACTCATGACATTGTTCAATGATTGTTCTTGTCATAAAATGCCTGGGACAGTATTCACATGGTTCACAATGACTAGGTTCATTGTTTTTCCCTCTTTGCAAATTACCCAAAATACCCTCTCCTTAGGAAAGTCACAAGTTAATCTTCTCTTCCCTTATCTTCTCATCCAGCACCGCTTTCTTCTCTAGATCATGGCTTTTGTACAATCTCTTATTCACCCATGGCAAAGTCATTCAAATATGACATAGTCTTCATCTTTAAATTAAGATAATGATGCTTCCTTTAGAGACACTTATGAGAATCAAATTAGAAAATATATACATATGTATAGCAACTTGTCTAGACCCTAACTTGATGGGTGCTCAACAAATGTGAAATAACTTCCCTTTCCATGTGTGTATTCTGAGAAACCTAGTGTAGGGCCTATATACACCTGTATATATACACCTTGGCCTCAATAGATGTCATAGTTGGATTCATGTTGCTGAATCATTGCCTTGCTGTTTGACTTGCTCTCACATTAGATTTAACAAAGAAGTTATTATTTGTGACTTTGCCTGCAATGGCGTGAGATCTTCAGAGTGATTACTATGCCTTTTGCTTTAGGATGGTCCCTGATATTATATCTTGAATGTTCAGGGGACTATTTGCCTGTATTAATATCAGGCTACTGTCATCTAGGTTATCAATGGGAATGCTGCAAAATGGTACAGTACAGTATAGCACCTTCAGGAGTGGAAGACCATCAATTTGCTCTGCAGAAAATACTTTAAGAAAAAAGGCTAACTTTGCAAGTATTGATCCAAAGGTTGCTTAAGAGTGAAACCTTAGTGAGGGAATCCTGCTTGCCTGGTTCCAGCTACTCTCCTGTTACTGGCTTCTTCCTTAGAAACTCTGCTCCCAGGCACTGGGTAGCTCTTACCTTCCCATCAGAACAGTCTTCAGTGGGCATTCACTGGGCAGCAACCCAATTTTAAATTCCTTTCACTTCCTCTTTGTCTTTCTTCCTGTATCACAGGTCCTCAGGACTTCCTGCCAGTTGATTGCATAAACCATTCACAAGTCAGTGTGTGCTAAAGGCCTGTGGGGACCATACAGAGTACCTTTTTGCCAGGCAATACCTCTGTATTCTGTTAGGGATCCATCTGACAGAATACCTTCACTCAAATGAATGACTTTCACACTAAGGATTTCAGATCCTATGTTGGCCAGTGGATAAAGGCTTTGAACCTAGACTGCTATTACTAGACTCAAGCAACATGCTCTAAATGATGCATTGGTCCTCAGCCACAGAAACACTTTCCTTGTCTCATTGTCAATCAGGATGTTGCCTCCCTTCTTTGAAAACTTGGTGGGAAGTAAAGTCAACAAATTTGTTACTACAACCTTCATCAACATTCTTACACTCTGGACTGGAAGTACCACAGGACAGCTGCAAATATTAGCATAAGGCAGCCATGTGCAAAACAAAGTTGGTAGGGAAGAGAACAGCAAGTACTACTGAATCAAGACATTCCCTGTTTTATTCTGAACCCCTTTGAGGCAAGGACACCAATGAGCACTTACCCTCCAAGTCTCTAAGCCAGAAAGTGAGCTGAGTTGCATGTAAGAAATATGACAGCCTACTCCTTGATTAGCTTAAACTTTCAACATGATGCACATGTACACATGAGAGGTTAGAGGGTAAGGCAAAAGAGAGAGGGAAAAGTAGAGGAAAGGTAAGAGGGGGATGACCAGAAGGAGGAAAAAAGGAGGGTAGGATGGAGGGAGGGAGGGAGGGAGGGAGAGAGAGAGAGAGAGAGAGAGAGAGAGAGAGAGAGAGAGAGAGAGAGAGAGAGAGAGGGAGGAAGGAGGTAGATGGAATGGAAAATAATCCTACTGCATCTAATGAGGCCCCACCGGACTAGTCCTGCCTTTACATCAAAATCCCAAAGGCAAAAGCTTTCACTCACATTTTCTGAGTCAGGTCCATTCCAATGGGTCACAAAACACCTGACATCTACTTCCACTAAATCTGAGAGACATCTCCCAGGAGGCCAGAGCATTTTGTTCAGAGGTAAATCGGGAATGGTTAGTGCTATAACCCACTGGCCAGTTTTGTCTCAGTCACCACTGAGAATTAGCTGGAGAGAAAGACAGCTAAAGGAGCAGTGAGGATTTCAGGGTCTGGAGAAAGTCAGGGAGAATACTTGCCACAAGAGGGAGCAGTAGAATTTGGTCAGATGGGTAAATGTTCTTGCTGGGGGAGGGCGGTGTCTAACTGTGAGTTCATAGTATCTATAGGAAGGATTATTAAATGATGGCTAAGCAAAAGTCTTATACCCCTAAGTGATAGAAAGTAGCACTTGGACCACTTATTTCTTAACAAAAAAATATGTAATTACTGAAACATATATACGACAGCTGAAGAACATGAAGCATGCACCTGATATACCATTGTCTTCTCTTAATGTTTCTTGCTACAGATTTAACTTCTGTTTCAGTTTGGAAATCATTGATTCCTATCTGCTCCTTTCCTGTGCCTTGTTCTCCCTCTGCCACCAGGGAGAAAAGATTGGCCACACTGAATGTTTAGGACTTGAGTCCTAAACTGTGTGCATCCACAATCAAGAGCTTAAATGCTTTCTTTATATTGTGTTTTGTTTTTCTACCCATTCTCTTTCCAGAGGAGGAATGCAATTTATAGAAGCTACAGAGTTCTTCTCATTTATGTTGTCAAAGAAACAGATTAAGTACTAAGAGGGAAGGAACCATGCGTTTACTTTGCAAGATAAATAAAAGTCTATTTTTGTCTGATTAAAAAACATGTTAAATATAGCTTGCTAACAAATGCTGAAGCTCTTTTCGATGTATTTTATTGTTTCAAAACATAGTGAGCTTGAAAGAGCCGACTTCTGTAATTCCTGCACAATGGTCCTCAGTGCAATCCTCACCTTCCTCTCCTGTTTTAATTTGGAGTTAGAGTACCCACACTGCTATGCTCTTTCCTTCTCCTTCTTGGCCAACAAGGATCCCATCTAACTCTTAGTCCACATCCAAACTGATACTACAAAAAGCATTCTCGTAAGAAGAAGGTCTACAGATAGACAGGAGGACATGAAGCTTAGCCTCCTTCCCTGGGCCATTATTCCTCTCTCCCCAGCCCCCTCAGGCAGCTTTCTAGACAGAAGAGTTAAGACCAGTCACCCTAAGAGGTTTACCTTCTGTGCTCTCTCTGGTCAGCTCAGCATTGAATAATGTTTTATCTCAGTTCAGCTTTTCGTTGTTGTTGCTTTCCCCTCACTCATTCTGTTTCTAGGAACTAATCGTTTCATTTTTTAAAGTGAAACACAACAGCCATTTTAAAAGAAGGAAATGATCAGGGTTGTCTTTGGGGGGAGGCAATCTTAGTTACAGGAGAGTCCAGAGATCCAAATGGAACCCTCAACACAGGCAGATTGTGTGGACTGAAAATGAGTTAAGGAAGCCCATCTGACTGAAAGCAGTGGGTTCCTCCCCCACCAGCTGGGTCACAGGACCCTAAAGATGGAGCAGGTTGCCCTTCCTCCTGCCTTCTATACCCGGTTAACCTTCCAAATTAAGCAAGTTCGGCAAAACCAGAGAGCAAAATCCTAGTAACGCTGGGATTCGAAAGAGGAACCTAAAAGCAGTCGTTCTTCTTCCGGCTTTGTCCGTATTTCAAATGAATGAAGACTCTGGATTCACCCCACCACCACCACCAAAGAGCTCTGGGAGAAGAGGTGTGTGTGTGTGGTGGTGGTGGTGGTGGTGGTGGCGGCGGCGGCGGGTGTGTGTGTGTGTGTGTGTGTGTGTGTGTGTGTGTGTGTGTGTGTGTGTGTGTGTGTGTGTGTGTGTGTTTTAGTGAGGCATACTTTCAGAATTCCCTCCAGGTTGCCCCCTCCCACGCCTTCCCACCCTCCCTTGAGAAATCTTCACACAGCAGGGTTGTTGATGTTCAGCTGCTGCTATCTGAGGTACTCAGGCAACCTCTCCAAGTGGATCTGATCAGAAATCTCCACCTCCTTAGGAGCGGGCTCCATGACCAGGAGGATGCCTGAACTGTCTTTAGCGCATCTGTCATTTTTCGAAATGCTTCTTCCACTACACCTCCCACTGATATCCTTTTTTCTCATTTTAGTCTTTACACCTCCAGCAGGACAAAGTTTGTGTTGTTATATTCACAACCACTAGTGGCTGACTAGCGGAGAGCGCCTTCCAGGGAGCTGGGCTAAGAGGTTTTAAAACCATACCTCGCACAAAAAGCATGACTTCCTGCCCATGATCAGAACATGCACATTGCTCTCTTCCTAAAAAAAAATTCTTTGTTAAATTGGATCACCGCTGTTTCTAACTCAAGCACCTCCTCTTTATTTGGGAAGGGAAGTAGGAGCTGCCCGCAAGTCATTCACCAGACAGAGACAGAATCGGTGGATCTTTGCGGTGGGGCATGGGGGGGGGCAAGGATGCAAGCACGCAGTTATGTTGTATTTTATTTTTAAAGCATCTCCAGGACGGATTTGGTTTCTCTGGCAGACTGTCCTGCTATCAGACCTCCCTCTTCCTCGAGAAGGAGGAGCCAAGAAGGAGATCCTTGAATCTCAGAACACTGGCCATTTCCCCAAGAGTCAGCACAGGCTCGGTGGCAAATAACGCAGCTATGAAGTTCCCTTTGAATCTCTAGGTAAAGAAGCTGGTGTGTGCAGAATCCCCAACACATGCCAAGGCACAGTGCCCATGCCCGGGAATCCTACAGCCCACTCCCCACTGCATTTCTCCCTCCTCTTTCTCTGCTACCCAGCCACACCTCCCTCCCCTCTGCAGTCCTAGCCTCGTAGCACCCAGTGCCCGCCAGAAGAGGTGGCTTATGAGTGGAGCCTTAGGGAAGACCCCAGAGATTACCAGGAGGAAGGGTGACTGACCATGAGAGGAGCCCGGTGGGTGGAGGTGTCTGGCTTCCTATCAGAGCTGCTTGCTTTCCGGGTGGACTTAGCTCTTCGCGCCCTGAATCCTCGCAGCCCAGCAGTGTCCAGGGTGCAGCATCTCCCCACCCCCCTCCACTCCTTTCTTCTCTGGCAATCTACACTGGCAGGCGGGGACCCTCACGCCCAAAACCACCAACAACAGCCTGAGCAATTCCACTCTCAGAGAATCACCGACACCCAGAAAATGTACAGATGCTCTCTCTCTCTCTCTCTCTCTCTCTCTCTCTCTCTCTCTCTCTCTCTCTCTCTCTCTCTCTCTCTCTCTCTCTCTCTCTCTCTCTCTCTCTCTCTCTCTCACACACACACACACACACACACACACACACACACACACACACACACACACACACACACACGAACAATTCAGAAGCCAGCCCTTTGGCTTAAACGAAGGGAATCGCTGCCCAGGGAACCGCAAAGAGAGCAGTTCTCTTCTTCTCGAAGCCGCTGCCTGCCAGGGACCAGTTCCTTACCTGGGCTGAGCCTTGTGGATGGATTCCCTCCCCGGGTCCTGCACGCCGCCGGGCGATCCGGCGCTAGCTCCCTTTTGAGACAGCTCGCGATCAGGAAGAGGTCGCTCCCATCCTCGGCTGGAAGCACAAAGCCGGCAGCGGCGGCGGCGGCGGCTCGACTCTCAAGCAGCTCCGGCTTGAGCAGCGACCGTGGTGGCGGCGGCGGCGGCAGGCAGGCAGCGGTGCGCGCGGGCGGGAGGCGGCGAGGCCGGCAGGCTGGGAGGGCCGGGGCCGGGCGGCGCGCGCGCTGCGCTCCCTCCCTCGCTCCTTCCCCTCCCTCCCGCGCACCCCGCCCGCCCGCAGCCTCTCACTGGCTCGCACGCGCCGGGCCAGCCGCCTCCTGCCTCACCGGACCCCGCGCCACCCCCGGGTGCCTTGTGAGAGCACGAGCCAGGCAGCCCTTGCAGCTACCGGGTCTCCTGTGATCCAGGAGTGACTGGATTCCCCGGACTCGGGGGCCCCCCGCAGTGCGTACCCGCCGCGCGCAAGCCGGCGCTCCCTTCTGCACCCAGACACGCGCAAAACCGAGCTGCTGCAACTTTTCTTTTGAACCTCACTAGACTGATCCACAGACAACACGAGCCCTCACCCCCAACTCGCCTACTCCTTCCTTATCCCCGAATTTGCTACTCCAGATACATCTTCCTTCCTCCACATTCTAGACCTCTGGTAATGGAAGCTTTCTTTTAGCAAAGGGAATCTTGCGATGTATCACGAAAATTTTTTTAATCCTTACTTTGTGTTTCGCGTTCGTATTTAGATAGGAAGAAGTATATGCTAGCTACTAGATGAAGCGGATCAAATATGGACCAGGACAGGGGTTTCCCTGCAGGGATCTCTGAAAGACTCCAGGTGTTGCTCTCTTGCTAGCACCTTGCAGCTTACAAGGGAATAAAGACCAAGAGGTCCTTTAGTGCGAGCGCTGTGCTGCCTTTAAACTAAAGACAGGAGTAAAAAACTGAGCATTAAGATTGAGTCAGGAAAGACCTAATGCAGCAATCGACGAATCATTCATTGTCTTTTCCAAGAGAGAAGCCTTATCAATGCCAATACATCACTTCCCCATAATTAATAAAGGAACATTACAGCAGGCCCTTGCTCTCAGGAAGGCTCATTCATCCTTGCAAATCCTTAATGACTTGGCAGGATGAAAGGCAAGACCCGCTGTGGAGCTCAGTGGCTCCCAAACCTGGCTGCCTATGAGACACACCTGGGGATGCAGACTTAAAGGCCATAGATAGCTAGAAGCTGCCACAGACTCTGAGCAGAGTTCCAAGTTTGTGCTCTTAAAGCAACCCTTGATAGTAGCCCTTGTGGTTTGTCAAGAAAGGTAGGTGAGTCAGATCAGGGGCAGCTATAAGAGATGGGGACAGAAGAGAGTGTGAGTGCTGTGCTGGAAGTTCAAGCCCTAATGTAGAGTTTGTCCCTCATACTTACAGCAGAGCTCTGGCTGCCAGGCCTTGAGTAGAGACTGAGACTCCAGAAATCAGTCTGACTGCAACAAAGTAAGGCGGCCTATCTCTGGAAATCTGTCAGGGACTCAACCCTGTCTGCACCTCAGTTCTACAGGCCAGGTTTCTTAAATCCCACTGAGTAGGCCACACCCCAGACTGGTGAATTTGCAATCTGTGGGGCGGAACCCAGGCATCAATGAATGGTTTTCAGGTCTCCTGGTCCATCCTTAGGCTAGAGCAGCCTTTCAATGTGGTGTGGATGCAGATCTCCTGGTGATGCAGCTTCTTGCTCAGGGCAGGGCCTCCATTTCTAGCAAATTTCACAACGTGCCATGGGTGACTTCCAAAGGAGGGCTTCACCCTACATGGCAAGTATGTGTCCTGTGTCCTTCTAGTGCTTATGGGCACTGAGCTTGGCTGAACATGCTCCAAGCTGCTTCTTGTGTTCAAATTCCCAGGAATCCTTCTTGCCTAAATACAGTGTCCATGCTTTGCTGGACTGCTATCCATGCAGACTTCTGGGAGACAGCATAGGCTACTGACACATGTGATGACGTGGTAGGTCCCTGTCCCTCAGCTAGAGTATGTCCTCTCGTAATAATTGCTTTAGAGCCCTTACTTTCAGAGAGACTGACAGCCAGCTATCAAGGAAAGGGGCTTCAAAACAAAAGCAGCTTCGTCTTTTGACATGGAGAGAACCATGTAGCTGAAGACTCCACTCCATTCATAGGAAAGAGAACACAGGTCAGGAGACAGAGAATGGAAGAATGGAATAGAAATGTGAGTGAACTGTATTCTATTGGGATAGATCTTTTGGGAAGTGTGGGAAGCAGATTTTTTCTTACGGGCTGCTCTGATTTTCTTGAAAATGTATGTCTGTAACATAGGGAGACAAAAGTGCTGGTCTTTTTAGGGTACCCCAAGTACATCCTGTCAGCATCCAATAAGGTATTAAAGTAACATCCTGATTTCTTTATTCTCTTCTACTTGAAATTGATAGGTAAATTTTGCTAGTTGGGGAAAAACCGAACATTAAGTCTTCCTTTTATCTCAAATCATTAAGAGGAAGCCCCATGCCTGGTGATCTGGCACCCACTTTGATTTGTTTCAATATCTTGAACCCCTAATCTTCTTTATCTTCCATTTCTCATTAAAGCCAACTTTATAATGGTTCCAACGCCCAAGGCAATTTCGACATTTTGCTCCCGCCCTCGTAAATGTCATACATGGCTGGATTTTTATTGCAAGAGTTATCAAGGTCTGCATCACCTGCATAAGACTGTGGGAGACTGCAGCTGTACTTGAGGAAACAGTGAGGCAGTCACAGGCTTGGTAAAGAAGAAGCATTGTGTCCCTTGCTAAGATAGGGATTTCTATCCCAGTCACAAAAGAGCTTCCTAATGGCCATCTCTAATGGTATTCTCATGTTATTGACAGCTGTATTTCCCCCGTTGGACTTGAGGTTTCACGTATTAGTTTCCAATATGTCACTAACTAAAAGGGTATGGTGCAACCGCCTAGGGAATTGTGTAGGATTGTTACTAAGAGATGATACATCCTAAGGTTTTCATGATTTGCTTCCTAGAAACCTTTGCTGGGGTCTTCAGCAAATTCACTACAGAGCAAATGTAAGTGACATGAATTAGACCCAGCTTTCTATCTAGTATCTGGAAAGAGATCAAGAGTTACACATTTAAAAATGTTCCATTTAGTAATGGGTTGAAACACATGATTCTGATCATGGAGAAAGCAAGTCCGACACTATAGTTCTTTTTCTTTTGACCTGGACTGCGTTGGCCAGAGGTACCACTGTCTGTTCCATTGCATGGTGCTTCATTAAGCCTGTTAGTTAAACCCTGATCATCCCCAGTCTCATTTCTGTCACCCTTTACCATTTACTTCGTGCTGCTCTTTCTTAAGCTCAGCTTCATATAGATTTCTGCATCAGGAAAAGTTTCTACAGTACATTAGACTGTTCAGACAGGGCACAGTAGCTAACTCTCTCCATCTAAAAACCTCAAATGACCACAGAGCATCTCATTTGATCTTTAGATTCCCTTTGCTGCTGATTGAATACAAGGCTGCTCGCTTTAGGGATACCTGTGAGGAATCTGTGTTGACATCCAGTGTTTTGGCCTTTGTCCCCAAATCTTATCCTTGCAGTTGAACACTCCTCTTCTGCACTTTGACTTGCTAAATTACCAGTCTAATATTCCATCTGACAGTAGGCTATGCTGGTGCACACAAAGTCTCACAGAGTGTGGCCAGCTTTCCTGGTGGACTGGTAGTAAGAATCCTCATCCTTGTGACCCCTCACTTTCTGTGCTGGGACAATGAATTTGTCCCAGAATTAGGAGCATCAGAGGCCTATGATTCTACATTTGAGAAAGCTTTTACCCAAAGTCTGGACTGCTCCAACAATTTCATTTTGCAGTTTCACTTTGTTTTCTACCAAGGGAATGTTTAGTTAATATTTACCAGTGGTAACCCAAAGGCAGAACCCTTGGAGGGGAAGAAAAGAACAAATGTCTGGTTGAGATTCAATGCTTGGGAGTCAGAGTACCTGCCCCAGACTCACAGCTTTGCTCTGTCCCTGTAACCTCTGGAGGCTTCCTAACCTCTAGAACGCCATATCTTTGTCAGAGAATCCAGAACCATAGAGTCCCCTCAAAAAGCCGTAGGAAGGATAAAATGTATATAATATGCTTCAAGGAGTTATTGATTCTAGAAGTCACTCAGCAAATTATTTTGCTCTTATTGTTGGGAGTGAAATACTATCAAATTCATAGCCATACAAATACAAATATTAAACTACTAATTTTGTTATTTGTAAAAATCTATGTCAAGGTCTGTGTTGCACAGAATTCTATACCATGAATAAACCAGGGGAAGGCAGAAAGAATCACTTTCCCTTTCTATAACGAATTTTAAAAAGCCACTTGAATTCTCTAATTTTGTAAGGGTTCTGTATGGCTATATTTATTGACAATATTCCTTTGCTTTGACAGCAATGTTTCAAATTGACCTCATCTATACAAAAAAATGGGTGCCATTTGAAACAAATCTGAATGCGACTATGACTTTGTTGCTCACATTAATGTTTTCCAAGGAGACCCTCTCTGCAGGATAAAACTTCTTCATTGTTTAGCTGTGGGTGTCTGCTTCTGTTTCCATCGGTTACTAGATAAAGGCTCTAAGCTGGCATCAAAGGTAGTCATCAATCTCATTATAGGGGAAGGACATTTAAGATAGCCTCTCCATTATTGCTTAGCTTCTTAACTGGGGTCATCATTATGGATCTCTGGACATTTCCCTAGTGCCAGAATTCTCTTTAAACCTGTAATGGCTCCCTCTATTAAGGTATCTCTTTCCTTGCTCTCCTTTATTCCTCTCCCGACTCAGTCTGAGAGATGAGCAAAGAGGTCAAGACCATGCTGGAGAAACCCACAGAAACAACTGGCCTGACCAAATGGGAGCACATGGACCCCAGTCATAAAACTGGGGAACCCGCATTGGACTTTACCAAGCCTTCTGAACTTGGGTGTCATTTAGGAGGTCTGGGGAGTTTATGGGACCTCTGACAGTGGAACCACTATTTATTCCTATTGCACAAATGAACTTCTGGAGCACATTCCCCTGTGGAGGGATACTCTCTCAGCCTGGATACACAGGGGAGGGGAGTGGGCCTAGGCCCTACCCAAAATAATGTGACAGAATTTGAAGATCCCCCATGGAAAGCCTTCACCTCCCTAGGGAGTGGTTGGGGGGATTTGAAAGGGGGGGGTCAGTGGGAGATGTGGGAAGATGGAGAGAGAGAGAACTGTAAAGTAAGATTGTTTCTAAATTAAAAGAAAACCTCTTCACTGATTTTTCTACAGATTCTCTTCAATATTATCTCAAATAATCTCTGTCACAGGGCTGAGGATGAGTCCCTTGCAGTGCTCTCATTTCCCAAGTCTTGTCCCTGAGAGAGCACACATCAGCTATCTTAATAAATCTCCTTCACGGCATAGCATCTCTGATATGTATCTCCCTTACTACATCTTCAGTTGCTGGCTACTGCTTAGACTCTTCTGAGAACAGCCGCTGTTTTAGGGGTTACCACAGTTCCAGATAGCAGCCTTTCAAAGTAAGGGTGACAAAGAGACTTGGAGGCAAAGTAGAAGATACCTTCTGGGTGTCTTCATCACAATGTTACCAGCACTGTTTCTGCTGCCAGGGGAAGTCTTGGATAACAAACTAGTGTGTTCTCATCTCTTTATGGACTCAGAGTCAAGCTATATAATTCAAGGACATAGTGATCAAAAGCAAGTAAGTTCAGTAGCTACAACCACAACCTCCCCCCTCCCCACCCAACACAGTTCTACTCTGCCACAGAAAAACATGACTATCTTTGGAATTGTTTCTGTATCTCTTAGGATGTGCAGCTAAATAAACGGTAGGCTATTTGAGGAGGCACCGAGAATATTTGCTGTCTATAATTTAATTTTATATGAGATCATTACAAATTAGTCAGAGGAGCTATGATTACTGAGATTTTATAGATCTAGGAAGAAAACACACAGAGATTCATTTGCCTAAGCTTGACTACATATATGTCTTTTCTGGTTAATTTGAGGAAAAGAAATAGCTGCTGAAACCAAGGCAGTACCATTGGAGGCTGTCTTCTTCAGCAGAGAAGCCACATCCAGACATTATTTAGTATATTTTTTGTTTGTTTACTCTAGATTCCTTTGGTAGTCTTAAGATCCAATCAGAACTAAAATGCATTGGCTTAGGTTGCGTCAGGAATTCAGTAGACATATATAAATGACCCCACCCACCTAGGGCAATGTTTTCTAATCTGTGACTCTATTGAATATTGATACTTAACAATATAGAAAAAGAAACTCCTCTTGGAAATTTAAACAGGTATGCATGTATTTTGTGGCTTTCTTGTTTGTGTTTTTTATTTTTAAATTTAAATTTAAATTAAAAACAAGATTACTTCACATGTCAATCCCAGGTCCCTCTCCCTTTCCCTCTCCTCCTCCCACGCCCTCCCACCACTACCCCCAGCACCCCCTCATTTCCCAAGGAGAGTGAGGCCCTCCATGGGGTGCCCATAATCTGTCATTTCATCCAGGGCAAGGCCTAGACCCTCCCACAGAGTCCAGAGTGAGAGTGCATCTCTCATTGTGGGATGGACACCCAAAGTCCATTTGTATGCGAGCAATAAATACTGATCTACTACCCAAGGCCCAGCAGATTTCCTAGGCCTACTCACTGTTTTTAAGAGACAGGAGTGGATACTTTAATTTACTTTACAAAGACACATAGCAGACTGGAGTATTGCATTAGGAAAGCCCAGTTCACCAGTACAGGACATTAGGCTTGAGGAATATTCATCCCAGTTGAAGAATCTTGAAAAGGTTTTAATGCAGGACAGATAAATTAAGAGAACAAATACTGTTTACTGCAAGAGGACAGGGCTATGTTGAGCAAGACTGATTTCGCTTATAAGGTAACAACTCTTTGGTCCCTATCCAGTGCAAAGTGCAACTTATCTCCAATCACTTTCTTGTCCCTGCAATACAGATCCCAGTTAGCAATTGACACAGTCACCATATCCACACCGCAGTCCTGGCTGGCCACCTGCTCTGTGATGACAGACATATTGTCTGTGATACTGCAGGAGGCTGGAGCACACAGAGATGGCAATCTGAGCCAGCTGCAGGCTTCAGCCTGTAAACTGACCCTCCATCAGTTACCTTAGAAATTACTGATAAGCCATCATTTGGCCCCAATTTATGAACGTGCCAAAGGTTCTCTTATTTTGTCTGTTGACATGGGTTTATATAGGCAAATATTTACAAATATTAAGCTTAATATTTTGTTGCGTTTTTAGAATCAAGGAATGTGTGAGCTTTCTGACTGTATTCAAAGTCATCCAACAATTCATTAAAGGGAAGAGCAGAGGGAAAAAAATGATTCATGGTAGCCATTTTAACGTATCTGTTCACTCTGTAATTTGTGTTTTTTATTTTATTTTATTACATACATGTGCCAGAGCATGCATGTGGAGGTCAAGGTCAAAGAACTTTCAAGAATCAGTGTTCTTCTTTACCACATGTGACCCAGGGACTGAACTCAGATCTTAGCGTTGGTGGCAAGCCCCCTAACCCATGGAGCCATCTCATTGGTCCATAGTCTTTCATACCTTACAACAATGTTTATGAAGAGATATTATAGACCAGGAATTGTCTCTGAAGAGATAACAGGAAAAATACGAGTTAAAATTTCTTATGGCATGGACACATGACAACCTGGATCAAAATTAGGAAATTATCATGTTTTAAGTATCATATGAAATGAGACAAGGAAAGCAGTAGAGTAAAACAAAACCAAAAACAAACAAACAACCCAAGAGACAGCAATACAAAGTTTAGGGAGTAGGAACTAAATTAGGTGGGCATTTTAAAAGAGGGCCTCATTGATGCTACTGCTGTCTGTTCAAGTCCAAATAATGAAACGGCTCAGCATATTATTTGTTTGGTTAGTAGTTTCTACCCTGCACTGAGGTTCTTTCAGGCCTTCCTCAGGGACAGAGGTCTTTGTTAGGGCAGAAGCATGGCCAAGTGAATGCAGCAATGCATTTGCATTCAGAAGGTAGTCACAGTATACAAACCTAACCTTTATAGCAAAAAATTGGTATCTCCAGAGGCTATATGCAAAATGACTGTGTTTCTTCTGAGTTAGACTCACTGCAAAACTCCTAAGTGCCCTGTTGACTTTGTTTAGTGCATATCATCTAATTATTGCACATAGTGGCCAGTTTGATATGAGTGAGCTCTGCTGTGTAGCCTCTTGTCACAGAGTCAATAGATTTGGCAATGAAGGAAAACTCCTCTATGTCAGTTAATGATGGATCAGAGCTGACTTGCACAGGGACTGATCAACCTTCCTTTTCTATCTTCAGTTATTTAATATCCAGCACACTTATATATATAAGTGTATACCCACATACATGCTTATGCACATACTCACGCCATGCTTACATATAGCCCTTCATACAAATGTATACACTTTCATAAAAACACACAGGCATATTTTTGGTCCTTATCTATGATCCAATATTCAATTATTTGAATGTCACCAAATCAAAAGCTGCAATTTTATGTTGAAATATAGCTGGCAAATTTTAACTTTTTATTTTTATTTAATATCATGATCTCTTATTGTTAGGGTTTATATACTTAGTTTCAATTCTAATTAAAGGCTCCTAAACTAAAACAGAGTACACCCCATGCATATACTATAAACCACAGTATAAAAGGGATGTGTTGATTATATTTCTTTTGTGAGTTTTTCAAATATTTTTAACTCATGTAAAAATAAAACAAAGAAGTCCTGCATGTAGAAATTGTTCAAGAAAAGGCAGAACTTGGACAGGATGTTATTTAGTGCTTCAAAGTAGGTAGCAGACTCAAATGATCAATATGTAAATACATGTTGAATAAATTATGCCAATTAATGGGCTATCCATACCTCCTGGCATGACAGTGGGGTAAAAGTTTAGTGACTGACATTTTAATCAATTCTGGAAAAGAAAATGGTAAGTGATCATTCAATCCAAAACCATAAACTAAGTTCTATGATTGCTAAAAAAAAAACATTTGACATCATTTCTGACCTCTAGGATTTTAGTCTACTAGCCAAAGACACAAAGTACATTCGACTCTATTCCTGACCTCTAGGATCTTCTTCTTACAGTCGCAGAGACCAATGGTTTCCAGGAAGTGGGTGCTATAGTTGTGAGCAGGCATCTTGACTGTGTGTTGAAGATTTGGTAAAGTGAGCATCACCACAGATAATGAGATAGTTTTTAAAAGGAGACACAAATTGAGGACCATAAATGTTTTCTCCCTCTGACTCAACTATTGGCAGAATATCATTACCTCCTATACCAATAGTTTCCAGAAGTAATGTTTTCCTTTTGAAGAGAATAATTCTGGATGGTTTCAGATGAAGCACATATGATTTCCATAAAGCTGCTAGTCTAAGGAAAGCAATCCCTTCCAATGGTGGAGATGGGGGTGATAGCCTGCACTCCTAGACAGAGGATATTTCATCAATGAGATGATAAATGGCATTAATAAAAATCAGACAGACTCTTGGTTGGTTTTATGACTGTGTTTAAATTCTCTGCAGGCAACGCACCCCCTTGGTCTTTGAACAGTAAATTTATTATCTTCTTTGTATGCCCTTGTGTTTTAAAGAGGTTAAAGTAATCTAAGAATATCTGGTCTTTCTCCTGTGACATACAACTAACCTGATCTTACAAGGAGGTAAAAAAATCCCTTCCGAATCCACTAGACATTTCAGTCTACTATGTGGGAAAGAAAAATGGAGTTAAGATTGGTAACATATATCCTTTATTTTTATTTTTTAACATTTTTTTTGAGACAAAGCTTCTGTATTTGTAGTCCTGGCTGTACTGGAACTTACTTTATAGACAAGATTGGCCTCAAACTCACAGAGATCCTAAAAGTGTGCACCATCACCACCCAGCAAGTCTCTAATTGTAATCACAACCAATTTATCAAAACTTTAGAAGTAGTTTAAATCAATGACATTTGAACGAAAAAACAGCATTAAATCAAATTATTTTCTTTTGAGACCATCACCCATATAACTATCCATCCACATGAGGGCATTGTTCTGCTAAGAGCTGTCTTAGTTGGTACCTAGCAGGTTCAAAGATAAAATCTCTTAATATGATTCTCTATGCATTTTTCAACATTTCTTCTGATACATTATTAATATGATACGACCTAGAAAACCAATACATTCATCATTATGAAAAAACATACTATGCATGTAATGCTGTTTATAAAATTATTATAAATGTCTTTATAAACGAAAAACACACATTATAGTTTTACATTTTTATCCTCTCACTTAAAGTAATCTTGAATTTGTATTTAAACACTTGCATTTCTTTAATATCAGTCAATTAAAACTGGGTTTAATTTTTTATCAACTAATTTAAATACATAACATTTTCTTTGTATGCATGTTGCTTCTTTTCTTTTGCTGTGATAAAATATTATGACCAAGGCAAACTAAGAATGAACTTCTTTTGGCTTACAGTTCCAGAGCGTTAAGAGACAGTGGTGGCAGGATAGCATGGCAGCGTCAGGCACAGTGGAGTAGCAGGAAGCTAAGAGTTTACATATATAGACACAAACAGGAAGCAGAGAGTGCACAGGCATTGGCAAAAGACTTCCAACTGTCAAAGACTTCAGCGGGGATGTACTTCCTCCATCAGTGATGCAAGCAGTATTACCCACTGGGATCAAGTGTTCAGATATCTGAGCCTGGCTTGGGAATGGGGGCATTCTCATTTAAACCACCACAGAATGTAAATACTAAAGTTAAACATACTTAATGAATTTTCTGGCATATTCAGAAACATTCTTCCCCTCTAAGGATATAAAATGTATCTGTGTTAAAATCAGAGGAGAGATGAGTTTGAGTTTTGTAGGAACTAATTATGTCAATGGGAACCATGGCTGGCTACCTACATAACCACAGGTAAAAATGACTAGTACATTTACTGGTTTGAATGACTGTCAAGCAAAGCCCTGAGCTAGATGTGAAAGAAAATCCTCAGAGAACCAAGAGGACTTTCACCTTGGGGAGGGAAAAGGTAATTAAATGTATTTTATAATTCATTACTTTTTAAAATGCTATGGTAAGTAGCAATGAAAAGACCCAGTTTGAGTATTGAGTTTCTCCAAAAGAGGGAGTCAACCCTTTTCAGGGGACTGGGGGAAGCTCTAAGAGACATGTAAAAGTAAGAGTAGAGTAAGCTCCGTGTATCAGCTTGGACAGAAGTTCTTGAAAAGAAAGTCGGAGGGTGCAAAGCACGCCACTCAAGAGAGCAGGGGCTCTTAACAGATGCTATAGTGGGGCAAGGGAACAGCAGTGAAGACCTTGCAAAGCCTGGCCTTTGTACTTCCTGTAGGACACTGTCACCTGCCTGCTTCACACTTGCTTTCACTTTAGACTGCTTCAGCTGGACAACACCTGAACTCCAAAGTCCTTTGCCTGGTTTCTTTCTTCAACAGGATTCAGAACAATGTCTTCTGGGATGAGAATTAAAGAGAGAGGTCAAATGTGGTGACAGTCACTTACAATCCTACCACTTGGTTGGAGGGAGGCAGGAGGATCAGAAGTTCAAGGTCATCCTTAGCTGCATAGTAGTTTCAAAGTCCAGCTTGGAATATGGGGGACCCCATGACTATGTCTCAAAAGCAAAGGTGCAAAATAGACAATTGGGAAAATTAAGTACTAATTGGATCACATATTGTAGGCACAGTTTTTTTTTAATGTTAGGGGGTCTCCATATGATTATCAATAATTGACACCATGGCTAAAATTCTACTCCATGTTACTTTATCTGGATACTTGGAACCTTACCACTGTATATACATCCTAACCCGCTCTCTGCATCGTTACATTGGGCTTACTTACACATAAGGGAGGATGATGGCAGAAAAAATTGCTTGTCAGTGTGAATCAAAAAACAAGCAAACAAAACCCAGTGGCTTAATTCTGCATTAGACAGAACGCCTTTCACAACTTTAAAAAGATCACTCTATTCCCACTGTTCAGATGCAGTTTAGATTTCTCAGAATCGGCATAGACACAGATGCAAAGCAATGATAACCCTGTTTGTTGTCCGCCTTGCTGAAGACGCTGAAGGAAAACAAGTACCACTGATTATTACTTTTTGAAGTAAAGAGAGGCAGTGGCTCAAAAAGGTGGTTCTAAACTGTTAAAAAGACACCAGCCCATCTGATTTCCCAGAAGCCTCCAGTGTCCTGGATTGGGTGATATTAAAAGGTCACTGGGGAGACAGATACATGTGGTATTTGTTATTAGGGAAGTATTTTAAGTGGTGTGAGAAGGATATCTGCAGCAGAGAGGTGTGACAGCAGATGTGGACTTATCAAGGGTACAGGAAAGAGGTCACCTATAAGTACTGTGCATTCACCTCCCTCAGTGCTTGAAGTTCTCTGTCCACTCTGAGGCAATAGCGATACTTTCTGGTTGTCTGCTGAGAAAAGAGACAGTGGGGTGAGCTGGCCACAGTATGAACTCGCCTTTGCCAGTAGGTTTTCACTGGGCTTTTCTCTGTCGGACACTGGGAGTGTGGGAAAGTGGCTGAGTGAAGGTGTAGTCAGGATCTTCCTTCCTTCCCAAGGCTCTGTTAGCCAAGCTTGTCCATCAGAATGGTGCTACTCTCTAGGGACAGTCTGGAAATCCATGGAGTGCATAGCTATCACAATGATACAGAAGTTGCTATGGATACTTGCTGCTGTAGCCAGGAAAGCAACACATCTTGCAATGTGTGGGACAGTTGTGTTCAATAAATACCTACTCCTCATTTTCTATATGTTCTGAAAGTTCTAAAGACCACTGAATACAAGAAAAATCTATTATCCTAGTTTTCAGACTTATCTGGGGGTTTATGTAAGAACCAATACTTTTTAAAAATATGTTTTAATTTACACTGATTTTTTCTCCAGGAATGTAATTATTGTATATATTAAAGATGGATTGTACTTTGCTACATTTTTAATTAAATTAGAACTGATTACCATGTCTATAAGGCCATTTCTAAAACTTATTTCACTGATAGCAATAGTGCTCATTAGAGTGCATATCTGGCCTTAGTGTAGTTCTATATAATGGGGGGAAATCGGATGATGACACTGTATCATCTCTTTTTGTCATATCTGAGTGTTTATATAATAAAAACTAATTTGATAGTAAAATATTACCATCCATAGCCTTTTCTATTGTAGTTAGGGTAACAACATTTTCAGTATGTATATAGCATAGGTTTAATCATCAGTTCTGATACAGATCCCCTGAGTGTGAGAATCATTTAGAAAAATGAACTACAGCGTAGTCAACATAAAAGTAGAGATAAGATATCAGATAATGTGCTTGCATGTTTGTGTTGGTAACTTAATCCGTGGATAACAGTTATGCCTATTGAGAGGCAGGGTCTGAGAAGAGGTGTGTGAGTCTCAGGATCCTGTCATTACAAATGAATTAATGGTGCCATGAAAGGGCATATTGGGGTGGATGTGATGTCACTGTCCTTCTCCACAGGAGGCAAGGAGACAGGCAGTCTTTTTGTCACGTCTCTGCCTTCCAAATTCTACCATGAGATGGCATAGCAAGAATGTCCTTAGTAGATGCTAACATCTTGATCTTGGATTTCAGGCTTCCAGACTATGAGAAAATAAGAAGAAAGACTCTTCTTCCAAAATTTTTCAGTCTCTGGTATTTTGCACAATATGGTGCAGCTGGATATGGACTAAGACAAAAGTAGAAACCCAGTCCAATGAAGTTGATAACCTCCAAGCTTACAATGCTCCCTCCTCAAAGATGAAACGCAGGCTGATTCATAGGAACAAGTGATGAGGAAGTTATGACTTAATTATGAGATACATTTAAATGAAATAGAAAAGAACCAACCACTAAAATACCTACACATGAATTGACACTTTTCTATACTGACAAGTTCTTCAAAGAACACAAGCAGGAAAGAACCTCCATCTCTCCATCACTGGAGTCTCTCATAGAAAGATAGATCTGAAGACTCTTCTGTCCAGTAAGAGACCTTCACACCTGAAGAGTAGCAAGAAGGTAGAATGGCCATTCTGTAGAGAACTAGTTGATGGTAATCCCCACAATGACTCTGAGTCTTGCTTACCTTGCGAGTTGAGGGTATTAAATGACTTTTCTGCCTTTTC
Organism: Mesocricetus auratus; assembly: GCF_017639785.1. Taxonomy (NCBI): domain Eukaryota; kingdom Metazoa; phylum Chordata; class Mammalia; order Rodentia; family Cricetidae; genus Mesocricetus; species Mesocricetus auratus. The sequence goes on from NW_024429266.1 coordinate 84,378,688, forward strand.
CCATGTTATTTTGAAAGTCTTGGGGGTGAAATAAGAAGAAAGTGCTGTGTAATGACAAGAAATATGGTTATGCATTTTCTTGCCTTCTGCAGTATCCAGGCACATGCTGTGCATATAATAATAACTCATAATTCATGTAGGTTGCTTGAATTTGTACCCCTTTTCCTTTTGTGAAGCACAGACACTAGCAATTTGTGACTTGGATTCTATTTATAATGGATACTGCTTAATTTCTCCACGTCTCTATATGAGGTACCTGAAAAATTATTTATTATTAATCATACAGTTACCAATTATTTAAAAATGAACTAAAAACAATCCAAGGGAGGCTGAATATGAGTTTTAAAAAACATATTGATTGAAAGTAAAGTCCTAGGTGGGGCACACCAGGAGGAGAGTTAATTAAAGCCCCTATAGAGAAGACTGGAGCTAATTCCCATGGCTGGCTTTGACTAGGTTAATAGAACACATTGCCTATCATGTCCTTTAAGATGATCCCCAAGAAGGTTATTCAGCTTCAATTCTTAATATACAAAGTCTCTACTGTTACACTAACTAACTCTGTTTTGAATGTGACAGCCATCTAAGAGTGGGACACTGATATGACCCCTATTTACTAAATGAGTGTTTCTAAGGGAAAGCATTTACCCTGTAAAACACTTCAAGTTTGTCACCATCCTTGCTGGTTCTGACAGCAGGAAGGGCATGATGGTGTTATTAACTGACAGTAAGTATAGCTGGAGAGGGACTAAAAGCCCGAACTACTTGGTTTGCTTCTCTAAATTATCCTTTTCTCAATTAAAGGCATTGTTGATTGTTGATGCTCCTTCTGCAGAATAAGGATTTGTCACCATTTGGTTATCTTTAGAGAATCCCCTCCCCCAGTAACTAAAAGTCATATGCTGTGTCCTTCCATTTGACATTCACATAAATTAATTCATAGTATCTATCTTGTTATCCTCTCCTCAATGCTGTCTACTTAATTAAATCTTTATTTCCAAAGAAATCAATAGTGATTTTCTGGAATGCCTTGCAATTCAATAGTTGGTCACTATATTTTACCTAGTACATTAGTGATCTTGAATTTCATGTTTAATAATCAGAAAGTGGTTTTGGGTTACAAAATTGAATAAAAAGCTTTTTTAATATATGACTATATCATTATATATAAACAAGCAAGACTTAACAACCAATAGCTATTAGTTTAAGTTTGAGCAAATCAGTTCAGCTAGATCTCAAGTTTAGTGTCTGCAAATTAGTTGAGCAGAATTGACTTAGCTCTCTTTTCCAATTAAAACATTGAGATTTAGTGTCATAACATCTCAGTGCCTACTCTTTTAGCTTTTAATTGTATTGTTTACCTTTAGGAATGCATCAAATCCTACAAGAGAAAACCCTATGAAATTATTATCAGTGTTTCACATTCGTGGGAACTTTTTAACATGCACAAATTGTAGTCATCCATTTTCTCTTGAAACATAACTTTGAGGTAAAACTAATTTTAGTAGCACTCCCTTTAGTATCTATATTTGCTGTACTCTTTTACTTTTATGGCTTTTTCTAGAAATATACTTTTCTCCTAACAATTTAAATAGTTTATTAGAATAGCTCTTAGAGCATTTACAAAGACATAAAATGAGTGAGTATGTGCCTGTGCCTACGGAGGTCAGAAGGCATTCTATCCTAGCAACTGTAGTTACAGGCAGTTCCGAACCATTTGTCATGGGTACTTGGAACCAAACCTAGGTCTAGTACAAAGCAGTAAAAACACTCCTAACCTTTAAGCATATTTCCAGTCCATTGACGCAGTTTTATTTGAAAAATCTTGTGATATCTGTTAACATGATTTTAAACAAAAATCATTAGTCTAAAGTAAGTGTTTAAGAACCTCCTGAGACAGAAAGGGTTTCAGATCCTACGGAGTTTCTACTTTTAACTTCTTAAGTAAAGGGTGTTCTTTTCTGTATTTGTGAGGTCAGTGTACACAAGTCTTTTTTATATAGTAATGTTTGAGTATCTGAGCTAATTTTAATAGATATAAAGATGAGGAATAGTGGACAGAATCCTAATTGTCAACTGATGGTCAATTTTGTCATACTTAAATTTGGCAAACACTGATCATTTCAGGGCTTATTTCAGACATATTTTAAGTCATCAACACACATTTCAGTTTATATCTTAAATGACTGTGTTTTATAATTATAACAATATTATTACATTTAGAAAATTATCAATAATTCTATACTGTCATCACAGATCCCAGATAATCTCATAAAAATTGTCTATGATTGGTCTGAGAAAAAAATTAATCCAAGCAAGATTAAAGCTTTAAATGTTTTTGAGTATGAATATATAAAGAAAACAAATTCATTTTCTTCTGCCAAGTTTCCTACTCTAGAATTTGCTGAATATGGTTCCTGTTGTTTTGAAATAGATATCTCTGTTCCTTGTCTTTCTTCCCTGTAAATGTCAATGGTATCAGCTGGGATTTTGTCAGAGGTGGTGTTGTGTATGTATTTTCTACTTTTTCACATAAAGACATAAAGAGAGTCAAGCTACTCCCTTTTCATGTTGCTAAATTTGTCATCGTGTTTAGGTTTTTGTCATGGTAGTTCAACTTTAGCTCCTAAAAGAACATGGTTCCACCTCCTTACACAGACAGTAATAAATTGTAAGTTACACTCAGTTGCTTTTGCTGCTTAAATATAATGTTTCCCCATCAATCACACAGAGGATGTGTCCCTCATTAAAGTAAGAACTTGAAGTCATTGACCTTGAGTAGTACCTATTCATTCACCCCAGTGCAAAAAGAAGAAAGGAAACCTGAAAGGATCACTACAGTTTCAGTGAAATGTCGCTTGAAAAAAATTACTAGAAGAAGTAAGACACCTTTAACAAGTTAGGATAAGGCCTACATTTTATTCAAAATATTTTAACAACAACAGCAGCAGCAGCAACAACAAAAACAACAACAACACACACACACTGTACTGACAAAGCTCAAAAAATAAGACATTTGGAAGATACTTTTCTACTTACAATGCATTCTGTTTTAGCATGTAAAGACAGAGAACTTTTCCTACTACAGGAAAAACTGTCTGGGATTCACTTCAACAATTATGATCTACGTGTTAGTCAGGAGAGCTGTGAACACAGGGTACTGAAAGGTAGGAATCAAAGTGGTATCCAGGGATCTTCTACCTTCTCTGTGAGAACACCATAGTAAACCTATCCTTGCACATGGCAGAGCCAAGGAAATCAGAGTTCATTGGAAATATGTGACCCCAAGCCTGACAATATCTGCCACTCAAATGCCTGGAGTTTCATCAAACCTTTCCCTGAAAAATATTGAAAGGAGACACTATCCCTCTCTACCCATCAGAAGAGGAGAGGTTTCCTGAGAACTCTGAGTAAGCACTTGGTAAAAAGTAAAACACCATGTGAAATAAAGCACAGTTGTAATATTATTTACCAACCTTACAATGCTGTATGAATGTTAACCAGCATCCATTTTGGTTAGCCCTGTGTTTTATAGGTCTAATGTGGGCGTCATCTGTTTGAGTTTCTACAATTATAGCATCAAACAATAAAATTTTAATAAAATGTCTGGCTTCATAAAATTTGCATAAATAGAAACTGAAATTATAGATTACCATATTTGTGAGTGTTGTTTATTTTCTTGACTCATTGTCCTATGAGCAGCCAATGACAGAAAACGGTAATGAAACAATTTTCAGTATAGCCAAGGTTCTGGAGATCATGGTGGACAGGGCAGCACTAAGCTTGCCAAGTTTGAAGTGACTTTATAATATGGCATAATACAACTAAGTCAATTGTACAGGGGACACTCAGATGTTAATCTTGGAAAAAGCAAATGCAGGGAGCTGTTTACATCAGAAAGAAGGTCACTTCTCTATTCTGCTCTGCATTTTAGTTCTGTTTCCAGCCTGGCTCTGCTGAAGGGAAAGGTACGAGGCACAGAGGACCCAGAAACCAAAGCACATGATATGAAAGTACTTAAGATATTTGGCCTTAGTTATTAAAGAATAAACCTGAGATGATTATAACTAATTTTTTTGTGTGGATCCAGGCAGCAAATTTCAATGAATGACCAAGTTTAAGACCTTCCTAAAAATTTTACTCCTGTGCCCTATTTACCACTGAGTCTTATGCCCAACCCAACATTCCTTATCTATCTTTCCTGCTTAACTTTTTTTCCATAGCACACGATTTCTGTCAAGCCTATTTTAATTAATTATTTATTAATCTCTCCTGTTCTGGAATAATATATCTTGTTATGGAAAATGTTTAACAGTTCTTGTTGTTATAGAATGCTGCATAAGAGTGACTGGATCATGAACATTTTTGAATAAATAAGCCAGGATTTTCCAGAATGTGCAATGAGCTATGATATAAAATGAGTTGTTTCTATCATAATTAATTGGTAGGCGATGGTCTTGCTTACTGCAGCATAATGAGAAAATATGTTTTTGGTGCCTGGAATTGAACCCAAAGTCTTACACCTGCTACAAAAGTGCTCTTCCCTGAGCTATAACTTAATTGCAATGGGAAACATGAAGAATTGAATTGACTTGCACTACTCCTCTTTCTGGTGAAAATATATAAATCTTGCTTTAATTCAGTCATTGTTGATCAACTCAGTGCAGCACTGACTTGATGGGGGAAGTCCTGTGTATATGTCAATAAAGCACTGTTGGCCAATACGGAAGCAAGATAGGTGGGATTAGGAGTCGAGGAGGACTCTGGGTAGGAAAACACAGGAAATGAAGATGTAACTGCCATAGGGATAAGAAGCCTGGAAACTTTGCTCCGGTAAGAGAAATACTCAGATTAACAATTATGGGATAAATACTTAAGTCAGAGCGAGCCAGTAAGAAACAAGCAAGGCCAACAGCTTCATAATTAATATAGCCTCCTGTGTGTTTATTTGGGACTGATGCGGCTCTGAACAGGATGGTGGGAAGGCTTCCCTTTACACTGACTCATACATTTAACCAAGAACACTACTTTGGAAAACATACCTAATAACCCAATTTCAGCACAAGCTAATAGGCAATGTAAAGGTAAACACTGGTTAATTTAGCTTAATTCTTTTCCAAAATGAAGCCACAGTCACAGTACAAATATAAAAATAATTTAGGAGTTATCGAACATTCCAGTTCAGATTGTTTCCCACAAACACTATCCTTTATCTGGAACAAACAGTGAGATCTGTTCTCCTAATCGTCTTTACCACACGAGGAACTATATTAAAGGGTCTCAGAATTAGGAAGGTTGAGAACAGTTGCTATAGACAAATAGATTCATCAAGTGTCTGGATTTACTGAGGACCTTTGTGAAAAGAGAAAAAAAAGTGTCACGGCTCCTGGAAAACTCTACAGTTTGCTGGGGTGGTCAGACCAGAGGTTTGAGAACTATTATCTTAAAATGATTGGCTAGGAAAACAAATCAAAATAGTTACCAAGAAAAAAAGCACACTAGGTCTTATTTTCATTAACAGCACCATGCCTGAAACTTAATTATTTTCAATGGTTTCCTCTCCCAAAGCTAACTTTTCTACAATTTCTCTCCTATTTTAGATGTTTGGGAAAATTTTTCTACCCTAAACAGTTTTTATTGAAGGGGGAAATGATAGAATTATATTACAATCTCAAAAGTGAAAATAAATTATTTCAAAGCAACTAAAAATAAATAAATAAAAGATAATTGATAGCCAAATTATTGGCAGGTCTAGTTCTAAAGTTATTGCTTTGACAAAAACATGGATACAAATAAAGAGACCTGAAAGTATAATCCATAGGTCAGTGAAAGTTTCATGAGGCTAACTGGGAAACATCTTGCCTCCTGTGGGAATTAAGACCTTTCTTTGGCTGTGTTTTTCTCCTATGATTAACAATGACCCATGTTTTCTCTCCTTCCTCAAAGGGCACCACCAAATTGACACAAACTTCAATACTGAAGGCAGCTTATTGTTAACCAGGATCACTTTTTTATGACTGCTAGGGAGGTGACATCGTTTCTCTGTATTTACAAAGAAACTGAATTCTTGACTCCTACTGGTGCCAATTCATTCATTTAGGAACAGAGGCATGAAGTCTTGCTCTTGAGAAGCTGGTCTAAGCTGGGAAAGACTGGAAATAAACGAAATAGAGCCTAATATTTGGCAGTGAAAAGTCATATTAAAGTTAAGCAAATTGCAGAGGAGAGAGTGAAAGAAACAGGGCTTCGACAAGACGATCAGTGAAAACCCTACCAAGAGTTCTAAGAGAAGTGAGAGGGAGTCAAACTCTGGGACAAGATTGGGGGTGGGGGACTGTCTCTAGAATGTCTCATCTTCTGAAGTTGGAAGAAACTTGACTTGGAAAAAATAAACAGTAAATAAAAGACAGTGTAGGGAGTGAAGGTTATGTCCAGGGATTTTAGGTTAGACCATGGGAGGATGTTAACATTGTTTTACAAGGGTGTACAGATCAACCTGGAATGTATTCCACGAGAATATGGTCTTGAAGGAGAACTGGTGTACCTGGAGATTCCAGCTGGGGTCAGACAGAAGTTGATAGTGGCTTTAACAAAGGTGCTAACAGAGCTCTACAAAGTGGTGTTTTCTAAGAAGAGCTAATTGGACAGAAAGCTTAGACTTAAGTTTGCAGGAGAGAGGGTTAGGGCAGACTTCTTCCTGGCTTTGAAGCTGCTGTGGATTGTCAATGCCAATAAAAGAGTAAGAACCAGACGGCAGACCCCCCAAGAAGGGAAGTGGACTCGGTGTTGGCTGGGTAATTAATGCCTGCTGCAAGGCAGGGCCTGTCAGGAGAGCTCACAGACAGCTGAAGAGAAACAGAAATGAGAAGAAGAGGAGACATAAGCGATCGAATGGTAGACGGCTGTTCAGGCCCAATTCACACAGAGCAGCCTGAGGGCCTCGCATCCTGGTGGGAAACTAATAGAATGTATGAAAAAATGACAACACAAGAAATAGTTCTGCTAACGCAAAAAGAGCAGCTGTCACACCCAGTGAACTCCTTAGGCACCCCTGCTGTTGTTAGGGCGACCTGAGGGGGGAGTGGTTGGAAACTGACTTCTGCAAACCTGGGAAACAGAAAGCAGCCTAACTTTGCAGAGCTAATGCAGACCCCACTAGATATCTAGGTTTCTCTGTAGAATGAGAGAGACAGAGGCAGAGGAATTGTGGATGTTCAGTTGAAGTGGGGATGCTGCCTCTTCTTTACTTTAACCCAATCATTTAACATTGACTGAATCCCTGCTAGCTAGATCAGTTGAGAGAGGCAGAAATGAGCCAGTCAAAACCCTGGGCAGAAGTGGACAAGAGGGGAGTTAGCTGCAAAGGTGAGCTTCAGAGGAGCAGTAACAAGGTTTGGTCTCATGGGAACAGACAGTGAAGCAAGGAGACTCCCGCAAGCTTTTCAGAGCAGCCGATGGGAAACTGAGACTCAGAGGTCATGAGAGAATTTTCAGAAGACTTAATTTTTCCACCAAGAGGAGATGGTGGTTGAGGGCAGCAGGTGAACTGAGCTGCTTCCCGTGATGCAGTGGTTGTTTTGAGTGGTTAGAATTTTTAATGCATCAGAAAAAAAATCATGAGAAACAGAGTTTGAGAAACAAGGGATTCTAATTGCCATCCCAACATAAATGAGGAATTTTAATGAAGGGGTTGGAGTAGGCAAATAAAACAATCGAACCAATCTAGGCTGCTACTAGTTTTATGTGACAGTTTAGGTAAGAGAGACTTTGGTTCCTAGATGTCTATCACAAATTCTAAGGATTGAATGTAAAACTTTAACTCTCAGAGGAATTTCCAACTACCTCCAATTTGACCTGTAGCAGGTGCACACCAGTAACTCCTATACAACTTTTGGAGTTGCTTGACCATCCCTTCACTGAAATTTATTGACCATTTCCTACACAACAGAACTTTGATGTGTTTTCCATAACCAGCTATGAAAACACCCCAAGCCTGGAAATCATAATTAGAACAGGCATAAATATTACTTAGTGCTGACGACAAGGGTATCTTAAGAAAAGGGGGGCATCTTACTATGAGAAGGGACAGACACTTCTTCTGGGTGAAGCAAATTGGCATAGGAGATGTGCCAACTTCTGGATTTCTAAGAATGGTCACCCACCACAGCGTCTTAGACATGATAAATTTTCAATAGTATTATTTTATTTGCAGCACCAAATTTAATCTAGATTGCTTAATTTTGAAGGGATGAATGAATCAGTGAATCAATTAATAAAGTTTAGAACTTTTTATGACTTTGTAAAAAATTGGAACACATTACCACATACTCTAGTTTTTAACTTCTGAAAACATAGCACTGGCCATAGCAACCTCCATACAGTAACATTTAATATTTAAATACATTAAATACTATTCTTTGAAAATAGGATCAGAGATCAATGGGTTTATCAGGCAAGACTTTTTAGTTTGTTTTAAGAGGCTGAGCTCCAATGATTAAAAAAATGGTTAAATTTCTAATCTCCTGAGAAAACATATTGTGATACAGCCTTAGAAGAGAGTGGAGGCTCCAGTGCCAGCCCTCAGAACCTCCAAACACATGTGAGCAAACGAACCTAGTCTTTGCTTCTGGCTGCTTTGCTGTAAAACGATCCACCTGTTCCTTCCCCTACCCCAATCCCCTCTGCACTGTATCATCTAAAAGGAGATCATTTCTTGTTACTTCAACAATATATCAGAATTGATCCCTTTACTTTTCAGAGTTAGCTGGGAAGTGAAGTTTTCCTTTCTCTGTTTAAAGATGAACTTGAGTTTATTTTTTCCCTTTCGGTCTGCATAGTTAAGCCACATGATTAATTTGTCCTCTAGTTGAACTGCTTGCTGCTTTTAAATAAGAATGAGATGGGATATGAGACATACACCTACCAACATGGGAGGATGAATGAAAATATGCTGGTTAACAAAGTTCCCCATGGTCCAGAAACTGCTCAGTAGATGTTAAGTTTTAAGTTTGCTGAGCATTTTCCCAAGTCCCAGTGGATTGGTACTTTTCTGGAATGGTTTGGAAGGTTGTACAGAGAAAGAGAGGCATGGCTGCAGTACATCAGGGACATCTCAGAAGGAGGTTTTATGTAAACACAGTTCTATAGTTGCATTAATCCTCTAGTCTTTATACCCTGGTCATAGATGTTGCAATCAAACACAATAAACTCAGTGATAGACTCTTCCTCTCTTTCCTGCTTTCTACAAACACACACACACACACACACACACACACCTTATTGCCTTTCCCTTTGAGAAACAATACAAACGATCAGCTTAAGACATTTATTTCTGTCAAGTTGAGGATCACTGTACTAAAGTATAGTAAGACAAGGACCTATTGAACCAAATATCTCTGGTACCCCGTGCACACACTGCTGAGACCAGCAAATATAATGTGACTTCTGTAGATCACAGGTTCCAGCAAATTGTGACACACATTCATCTTTTGACATACTAATCCAAAAACTACAAAAGCAACATAAATTCAGGTAATCAAATATGTGTGTGAAAGTCTACGATTTTGTTTGACTATTGAAATCTTCAAGTAATCTCTGTGTGTGATATTTTTCACTGAAAAGTTCTCTTACAGACATAAAAGGACTTCTCTCTCCCTTCTGAAAAACTTCAGTCTCTGATGAACCCTGAAGGAGACAAGGAAGAAAAGGGTTTAAAAATATTTTATTTTTACATCTGTGCCTATGTCTGTGTTGTGTTATGTGCCTACCATGTGTGCAGGTGCACAAGCAAACCAGAAGTGGGAAGCAGATTTCCTGGAGCTGAGGTGTCAGGAAGTTGTGAGTCACCTAATGTGGGCACTTGGAACCGAGTTACCACTCTTGTCCCAGAAGAAAATAAAAGTTTCAAACATGGTTTTTATACTATGCTGAACCTATTTTCTTTTTGAGACAGGGTATGTTGGAATTTTATGAGAAATTTATATCAATTTTTCTGATTTTTTTCTTTTATCAATGACCAATTAATTCCGTTCTACAAGAAAATTTCAAGGCATGATCAAGTGCACCAATTTGTAATTTACACACATTTAAGACATATGGCTAATGTTGAATAGTTAAAATATTGTTGTTGACTTAAATATTGTCAACTGTCTTTACTGGAAATTCAATGATAAATACTATCATTTGCATACAATTGTTCAAAAGCTTTCAGAATTAGTATATCTCAGAATATAACTTCCAAATTTGAAGTTATTTTGGTATGATTACTTTATGTTTTTTACATATAACCTCAAAGAGTTAATTGTTATGATGCTGGGTCCTGAATTATAAATTAGGAAGTGGTAATTTGTTATCATTTTCCTTGGGTTTGGTGAAATTACAAATGCTTTTATCTATCATCTATATATTCACCATCTATCTGTCTATCTATCCTCATCTATCTATCATCTATCTATCCACATAATCTATCTTTCTATCAATCATCTATCTATAATCTGTCTATGTATCCATCCATCATCTACCAATCATCTATCTCTCTATCTACCTATCTGTCTCTATAATCTATCTATATATCCATCCATCATCTATCTATTCATCCTTCTTTCTGTCTATAATCTATCATCTACATACCTATATTTTCATCAGCTCTCTCTGTAAGCAGCATCTTGCTATACAAGCTCAGGTTGACCTCAGAATAGCAATCCTCCTACTTCAGTACCCATAGTCCTAGAATTACCTGTATACACCAGTTACAACCATACATCCTAAGTATGTTTTAAATGCCTACCAATCCTTGTGGACAATCTGGCTGGATCCCTTTTCTCCTGGGACTTTCAGTGTAAGTTTGCAGATATTCTACATGGGAGGAAGTACTGAAGTTTCTTGTCTGAGTTAGGGAGAGAGCATAGTCCAGGGGCATTAGGTAAGATTTTTCACATCTGTCCCTGACTCTTGCCATACAGGCTTTATTTTAATTGAGGAAGACTATAAGACTGCGCTATTGTCGATGAACTTTGCTTGTCTCTGCTTTGATCAAAAATGCTTTGATATTCGTCAGTGTTCTAAATTTATAAATAGCTTTATGACTTTTGTCTTTTTGGCAGTCTGTCTGGTGGCTGTGCAAATCCTCAGTCTCTGTTCTCTTCCTGAACACTGGTGATTAAAGTACCATGGCAGTTTCTTCTTGAATCTACCATCTGCTGATACAGCTATAAAAAAAAGATGAGAGGGGTCTTTGATCATCAGGTCCTCATACTGACTGCAGGATGGGAGGAACAGGACAGTGAAATGCTATAAGTCCTTTTTAATTTCCTGTAAGATTCTGATCTTCTGTTGTGACAGGGGAGAGGCCACAAACACGCAGTCTTCAGAACTGAAGTAAAAATACTCATGGAACATTAGAAGAGGAAGTTGAAGGTTCCTCTCTTCCCCAATTGCCAACAACACTGCTTCCAAAGGCCAGGTTGCATATTATGGTCTAAACATCTGTGTCTATCTAAAATATTTAAAATCATACATCACCAGGAGGTAAGGGGTCTTTGGGAGGTTATTTGGTCACATGTTTTTGTTTCTCCCTAATTACACTGTAGTTCTCACTAAAAATGTCCAAGCCAGACCCTTTCTATCATATGAAGACACAGTGAGATGCCACCAGCTGTGAGACACAAAGCAGTCCTTCCAGATGTGGAATCTTCCAGAACCCTGATCTTGGACATCTGGTATTCAGAACTATGAGAGAAAATTGTGTTTCTGTTGATGATTCATCCAATTTATGTTATTCTAGATATATTAATGTGAATGGATCGTGCAGTTTTGTTTTTTTTTAACTAAAAAACTTTATTGGAATGGAAATAGCTCCAGAATATACTTTTGAAAAAGTAGTGCTGAGTATGTTGACTACTTTGGGAACTTCATCTTTTTCCCATTTAATTAAGAATAAATAATGTCACTGATACGCTACAAGATGAAGACCATAATACTAGGCACACAACTACTGGGTCCCTAAAATATCAGACCAGCCAGCAGCCACTCAGTCAGAGACCTAGACTGAAACTTGGCAGAGATTTTTCTCTTGTCCACACTGAAATGTAGCCTGAACACAAATGCCTAAAAATACAAACAACCACAGCCACAGTCATTTAGTTACAGTGATGTCTTCTAACTCTGTAGGGTAGGGGTAAGTGCCTCCTTTGATTATTGATGGCTATGTAGTATGACTGGACATCATTCGAAGGACCGAAAAATGAAAAAGCAGTGTGTGTGTGTGTGTGTGTGTGTGTGTGTGTGTAAGAGTGGGGGAAGAAGGGAGGAGAGTGAGCTTTTAATACACGTACTCATATACTTCAGCATTTTTAATAATATGTGTTGTGGTCTGGGGAAAGGACTTCCCAGCAGAGGATTGAAATGGAATGCCTTCTTTTAATTCTTGAAAAGCTCCCGATGACAAACAAATGTTTGACAAGTTGTTTTCACTTGCTGCTGTGAGATGCAAAGATTGTATTTCTTCCCTCATTCATTTTCTCTTTCTCTTTGCAAATCAAGAATAGACCCATGCCACACTAGTTTTACAAAGGAAGCCTCATGTCTGATGTTCCCTTAGTCTTTGGCTGCTAATTCCAGAAACAGACTTATGTAGTTTAAAATTAGAAATTCAGAGTAGGAAGTAACCTTAGACCAGAGCGGTTCAAATTTTCAGGCACATGACAATCACCAGAGAAGCTTGAAATGAATGGAGATGGTTGAAGGTCCATCCCCAGAGTGTCTTTATGAAGGGGAAAGTCTTGAGCTTCTGCCTTTACCGTGAAAGCACATGATGTGAAGTGTTACCTCTTAACATGGTTTAAATTTTATTTTTATTTATTTATTTAGTGTGGGGGAAGAGAGGGCACGATTCACATGCCACAGAGTCTGGGTTCTCTTTCAGCATGTGCATCCTGGGTATCTAACCCAGGTCATCATGGTTTTTGGCAAGGGCTTCTACCCACTGAACCCACTCAAAACATATTTTTAGCATATGTTATTACTGGATATGGATGACCTAAGGTCTTGTACATTCAAACAAGTGTCCCAGCTTCTTTAAAGGGTATCTAATAACTGACTTTCAGCTAGTCTTGTCTATAGGCTTGTGTGACTGTTCCTTCAGAGAAGAACTGACCATGGGGCAAGGGTGGCAGTTTTAGGTTCTGTAAGAAATAAAGCTGCTACTGTTTCATGTCTACATCAAAAGATTATGTTTAACTGTCTTACATTTGCTTTGGAGTTTCATGAGTGTGTAAGCTGAGCATGAGCACATATTGCTAGAGGTGCTCCCAAGGGCCTGATAGCTTCAAATGTGGGAACAGTAACCCACCAGAACCTTATTAGATTCACAGGGCTCTTACTCCTGGACATTATGACAGTCTGTCCTAATTGGTATCTCTATTAAGTGAGATGAAGAAATGGAAGAAAGATACACATTAAGAAATTTTCCAGATTCATATATCTAGCAAGGGACGGGCATTTGGTTTGGATCTAGGCAGCCTGTCTCTGCAGCCCTTGTTCCTTTTACTGCAACAATGCCAGGCCCTTTACAGACACTTCCTCTTTTCTGAAACCCAAGAGTGGCACTGCTTCTCCTTACTTCTACTGCAGGAATACCACTTAGCACTCCCAGCGAACTAAATTACAAAACACAGCAACTAATTATTTTCCGTCATTAGTTGCTATCAACTCACTTTATATGTTTAAAACTTTTCAGATTCAATTTAAGATGTACAATCATTATATATATATATATATACATATATGTATATGATTGATAGAGTCTCTGGGTGATTAAACGGAATCAATGGCTTTGATTCTCAGAAGCATATAATCTAATAAGCCAAGGGTAAGACCTAGAAGGGAGTGGGGGATGAGATAGCCACAAATACTAAGCATATTGGGAAATATGTGGAAGTTAACAGAGGGGAGTTGAATCCTAACCTCCACCAGAGAATGTATATGTTCAACAAAGCCAAAATAGAGCACTCAAAATCAGAAACAAAATGGACCTCATACCTGCTAGACATTATTGTGGTTAGTAGTTCTTGGTTTCAACTGCTTAGCATTATAGTGAAGTGTGATCACATGACTGTCTTAGGGAACAACAAAGAAATGTCACATGACAGCTTTCAGCAAGCCTTCCTAAAAGATATATCACTCTCTCGTTATTTTACTTTTTATTCCCCTCTACATTTTTTTAAATCTCATTTTGCTGAATGGAATGCAGATGGATGGCTGGAACTTGAGCAGCCAAAATTGTTCATCAGAGCATTTTAAGGATGACAAAATATGAAGATCAAAGAAGAGCTAGTGATCAAAAGCCACTGTTCTTGCCTTGAATTGCTTTACTCCAGATTAAATAACAAACACACACACACACACACACACACACACACACACACACACGGGGAGGGGGTCACTGTCCTATTTGTAGTTTCTGTCTTTTGTGGCTGAACTAAGTCCTAATAGTTCTTTATTGATCTCAACTATCATTCCATTAAAAAGAGTCCACTGTGTGGTGCAGATGATTAATGAAAGTTGACTATATTTAAAAAATATATATCCCTATGATACTTCAAACAAATGTATCCTTCTCAAACTGTTACATTGGGAGAAAATACTAGGCTAACAATACTGCTCTTAATAAAAGTGGTGTGGTAGCTTCTCCTGTGTGCTGTGTAGGTAGTGGCGGAAGACATACCAATATTTTGTTTGTGGTCCAGAAGGCGATGCTACTGTTATTTGAAAGGACTTACATTATACAATGCCAGAGGAGTAGTGGTATAAGCTTATCACCCAGAAGTTCATGTTGAAACAGTGGCCTTCATGGATTAGTTTGAATGGGATCTGACCTTTTTCCATCTCTATCCTCCCTCCAATCCAGCTGTCATACTCTTTCTAGAAATGCAACAAACCACTCAGGATGCGTGTAATACAGTGTTACCTTCTCATATAACTCTTCTCAGATGTCCCCCCGTAAACAGGGTCTCATGCACCCTTGTCCTATCTCTTGAAACTAGCAAGGGTGGCTTTGACGAGCTACTTTGATAGCTTAAAATGCACTTAGTCCTTAAGAAAACCACCATAGTCATCATTCCAAGGATGTGCTATCAACAAGGATGAGATGGGTCACTAAGGTAACAAAGGTACTGTAAGTTTATGGGGGTTCTGTGAAACCAGCTTTTCAATGTGTGATGGACACCCAGCAGAGTGATCCTGGGCATGGACAGGCATATCACAGAGAACAGTTTTGCTTCTATCTTGGGAAGTATAAATAAATTCTAATGAATTCAGGAAGCTATCATCAGAGAAATACTCAGATATCTGGCCATCTTTGGCAATGGAAGCTTTCTTTCCACTCCTGTTTCTCTTCCTTCACGATGTTAAGTCTGTCTGGGTTTGTTAAAAGAGAAGATGCTGAATGGTAGAAGATTCAAAAAGAAAAAAGAATATTCTCTCCCACATTCCTCTCCTTCCTCCCTGCTTACTTCCATCTTAATCTTTACCCAGCAAATTATTACCCTGTAGCCAACCTTAACTATGCCAAGGGAAAAGGTTTACATTTCCATGAAATCAAAGTGATTATTATCTGGAGTCATGCTTTCTGCATGAGGACTAAGTTAAGGTCTTAATTTCCAACATCTTTTTGCTCTGCTGCCAAGGTAAAGTAGGAGAGAAATTAATGTTTCCTTTATGACTGTTCTCTCTGAGTCCCGCTTCTTCATGTGTTCAGGTTGCTCTTCAGTACAGGAGCACTGAGCAAACCATAGGGCAGGTGGTTTCCTCTTTTCCACCTTGACTGTCTCCCCCCTTTCCTGTGATCCATCCTCTCCTCAGGCATAATTGTCAATTTTTGCTCTGATTTCTCTCATCAGATGAAAAACACACAGTAAAAATCAAATGCTCTTAACTGTCTTACTAACGGCTAAAACTGTTGCTCTCTCTGGGATAACTACCACTTTAAATATATTCTTGGAAAGACAACTTTAATTTTTTTAAAAAAAAGTAATTTCATGGGATAGCTAGTAAAAGACCAGAGAAGACGTTTTGTATATGGTACATTTCTGGCAATGTTTAAGAAATATGATGCATACAGTTTCATAAGTGATCAGAGCATGTTGGGCACTCAACACTGGTAAATGTTTTAATTGACAAGACACTGCTCTTGAGCAAATGGCACAGTTGGTGAATGTAAGACAAAGACAAACATCCAAGTCAAGGAGGGTGTTGGAAGAGAGGAAAGCATTCCACACTCACAGAATGAGAGGAGAGGCAAGAGGGAGAAGATGTTTGGCCACAGGAACACAACTGACCCATTCAGGTCTCTAGCCACATGTTACAATTATCCCTGTGTGGGGAAGTAAAAATAAATTAGTACAATGACTGACTCACTCACTCAAATGTGAGGTGTCATTTCTAACAGTATAGAGTATGAGAATAAGAATCAATTGCTCAACCTTGGCTCATTAAAAGCCCTGTAAAGCTATAAACATTGTGGAAAGTGATTTATAATTTAAATATCCAAGAATCCTGTCTTGATTATTTTCTTTATATTAATGATTCATTTGCAAACATTTACAAATATTTAATTCTGCTAACATTTACACTTTCAGTTGTTTCACAGACATTATAGTTTTGGGGATGGGAAAGGTCTTTTAAGATTCTGGGACTGCAGATATGGCTCAGTGGTTAAGAGCACTAGTTGCTTTTCCAGAGGACTTGAGTGGATTAGAGTTCTAGCACCACACAGAATCACAAACATCAACAGCTCCAATGTCAGGAGATCTGAAACCTGCTGGTCTCCATGGCCACCAGGTGTGCACAGACTTACATGCAAGCAGAACACATACACAGATAGTAATAATAAGAATATTAATTTAAAAAAATTTTAAGATTGTTTTACTAACATTCATCTTGAACTTTCCAATTGTAATTCTTTATCTTCAAGATATAGATATTTATCATATGTGTGTCTTTTGATCATTTCTTTAATTGGAAAATACATTATGTATGACAAATAAATCAAATCTGCCATCTGCCTATTACTAACATTACACATCTTTGTGTGTATGTATATTGAATATATCTTTAGTTGGCATATGATTCATTGTTATTTATATTCATGCACTTTTAGTTTATCAGTATAGAACTGCTACATTTTTTTCTTTCAGAAACCTAGCATTACTGCCTATTTTTCCCCACTCTTAAGAGCTCCTTGTAGGGAACACTCCTCCACTGCTGGTGGGTGTACCCACTTGTACAGCCACTTTGGAAATCAGTATGGAGATTCCTCAGAAAAATGGGAATAAACCTACCACAAGACCCAGCAACTCCACTCTTAGGCATATATCCAAAAGATGCCCATTCATACAACAAGGATGTCTGTTCCACTATGTTCATAGCAGCATTATTTGTAATGGCCAGAACTTGGAAGCAATCTAGATGGCCTTAACTGAAGAGTGGATAGAGGACATGTGGTACATTTACACAATGGAGTACTATTCAATAGAAAAAAAAACAATGGAATCCTGAAATTTGCAGGCAAATGGACGGCACTAGAAGAAACCATCCTGAGCAAGGTAACCCAGTCATAAAAAGAGAAACATGGCATGTACTCTCTCATATATGGATTTTAGACATAGATCTGGGGAGTTCCAGCATACAATCCCATGGCCAGAGGGTCTGGGAAACAGAACCTTCATTCAGTGGCTGATGGAAGAAAAGGCAGACTCCCAAGGCTAAGCACTGAGATGAACTCTTGAAATCCAGTAACAGAGAGGGAGGACTGATGACCAAAGGCATTAAGACTGGGCTGGGTTAACCCCCAGAAACAGCTGACCTGACTAGGGTTAGCTCTTGAATTCCAGACTGATGCCTGGGAATCCAGCACGGGACTGATCAAGACCCCCTGAATGTGAGTGTCAGTGAGGAGGCCTAGGTAATCTATTGAGCTTTGGGTAGTAGATAAGTATTTATCCCAGGTATACAAATGGACTTTAGACTCCCATCCAACAATGGGAGATGCACTCTCACCCTGAACTCCTGGGGGAGGGTCTAGTCTCTGCCTTGGATGAAATGACAGACTATAAAAAAAGAGCTCCTTGTAAATTGTGCTTCCTAGAGGAAACTTCCTCTGGTTATCCAGATCACTTTGAACATCCTATTATATAACTCTGATTCTAGAAATAGCACTCACTATACTTGCAATGAGTTTAAGTTTTCATTGGTCTTTAACATCTAGCTTTGTAATTGTGATATAAGCTCTCCAAGGACATAAAAGTTTCACAATGATGTTCCCAGAATCTACAGTAAAACCTGGCACAAGATAGGTAGACTACCTAGCATACTGTCCTCCCACATGGGGGAGCCAATAAATGAATACACCAAACAAATAATGATTATCTACTTTCCATTAACTGTGCAATCATCTAATGTCCACATCCAATGTTTCCAGGCCAGATGGACTTTTTAAATTTCACCTTAGACTATTAATTTCACATTCCAGTTCCCTCTTGAAAATGCTTCTGCTTACCTTCAGCAGTGTATCTGCTACTACCTTCTGAAGCTAAAGTTACCTTCTGAACCTTCCATTCCTTTGACTGTATTGCCAGTTCCCAGATGACCAGATAACTTTAAATGACTTGAGTGTCATGCAACCTCAGAGATGTCATAGTCTGAAAGTATTCTTGGACAAAAGCATTTTCCTTTAGTAACACATCTGAAAACTACTTGTGTAGAACTATTTAAAGATTTCTTATTACACTACAGATATTTGTGTTTTGGCAGGTGTGGCCAACTTTCTGCTGTCTGCTGCATTAGATAGAAATACTCATTCTCCTAAGCTATTCCATACTCTCAGGTCCTTGGTGGGAGATGTGTTTTGAAGGAAAATCACAACTTTTGAGTGACGGACCTCTCTGCATTTGAAGAGAGGATCTTGCACGTTCTCAGTGAGTCTAGACTTCCACTGTTCCTTCACTCATCACCCACCTGTACTCCTCCCAGATATTTTGCTTAACTGGTCTTTTCACTTTCTTTTTGGACTTCTAAAATGTGACGCACAAAATCATCACAGTATGGCCAATTTAGTTTTTTTAAATGTGGAAAATTTGCCTCCTATGAACTCTGTAACGATCCCTGGATTCAATATTAACTCACTGGTAGTTTGTCCTAAAACCACAGGGGGTGATAGAAATCAAGATTGCTCTTTATTTGATTGTACCCAATGGCACAGGAAAGAAAGAATACCATGATAATATTCATAGGCACACTTATATTTCATCATTTCATTTCCCATCACAGAATCAATGACGATGAGCCCATTAGCTGTTGTTTTGTATTGATCTAAGCATGATCTCCACATTCTCCCACTCTACCTCCATGATGAAAGGTTGATGGTATTAATTACTTTCACTAAAGACTTATGAATAAGTGATTAATAAATTAAAATAATCTCTGCTGGAATGCATTCATTGTGAAAAAGCATTAGTATTCTGGGATTAAGTCTAAGCTATCAACCACTTCTGCTTGCCCCTGGGTCTGGAGGCTTACTTAGTCAAATCATATCTTCTACAATATGTTCTGCAATGAAACACGTCCCTTATCCTAACAAATCATTCCCATACTCCATAAAGTCTTCATACATATACTGCTGTATGTTTGATTTTTGAAATGGTTCCATTTTCAATAAATGCTCAGAATAGCTTCAATGAGTAAAAGTTAACAAAAAAAGATTATATTTGGAAAATATATCCAAAAGCCTCATCAGTGAGATCCTGTGTTAATATCTTTCTAATCTATTTATATAACATCCCTAAGTCAATGGCAATTGCATGAATCATTTTTGAAAAGTGGTACATTTAGACCAAGTATATTAAATATCTATTTATTTTTCTATTATGCAATACAATTAACATAGAGCTCCCATAGGAAACATGGTGGGATATCAAGTGTTGAATGAACTATAACTAAAACAACAACAAACCCATACACTTTCAGGCTTTCTAAGGACAATCCTACAAAACATTCCTTTTTTGTTGCTTGTAACGTACTCATTCATATTTGGCAACTAAAATATTTTAGGCTATCAATGCATCTATTTGTCCTATGTGTCCTTGAAATTGTACTATCTATGGAAAACAGAAAACAGAACATATCCCCCTCCCTACTTCTGCAATTAAGTCTAGTTTAATTTGCTTCATAATAATTTGTCTCCATGCTCTGAGGTTACGTTTAAAAAGTAATTTCTTAAGACATAACTTAAAGCTTAACTCTTCCCACAGCTTTGGAAAAGAGAGGTAAATTTGTTAGCTGTGACTTGAAAGGGGGAACCAGAACCTGTCTGGAGGTGCTTCCTTAAAACCCCAACTCTCACTACCTGAATGTCTATTTGGGCTAAAGGGAGAGGTGACAGACAAAGGAAGGCTGTACAGTGCCTCTTGACCCAGACCAATTTTCCCACTGCCTCCCAGAGCAGAGTTGGTGTCTAAGCACCTTTTCAAGGTCCAGTAAATAAACTGATAATGGAGAGATAACACCATCTTAATTTGCTATAAGACTTCATGGAAAAAAAAACAGTTCAACTAATCCAAGGGAAAGAGAATTTAAAAAAGAAATAATGGCAAATGAGGTTAAACAGTTTAAAGCCAGCTGACTACATATCTACTTCTAGGTTTGGCATTAACTTTTAGAAAGGAATGAACATTCACATAAACAGCTTTTCTTAGAAACAAAAGCAGTTAAAGGGTGGACAACCAGAAAACTATGTCTTTATTATCCTGTGTGACTTATGATATAATTAAGTGCTTGTCTACCCTTCCTTATTTCTACAAGGGAGACACCTTTGTGAACAAAATGAAAGGATAATGAAAGTCATTTTCATTCACAAACTTTTCTTCAAACCTCCCCTACATGTACTGAGGGAGCTGGAGAAAGTGGGTAAAATCCCAAGAAAGTCCAATGGCAAGGAATTTTGGATGTCCCGCGTCCCTCAATACAATCTCTTTGGCCTCTGGTTTCATAGCTGTGCAGGCAAATGCTCTTAAGGCAAGATTGCAAAGTTGGCTCCCAAGATCACCACTTGTTGTTGCTTCTCTAGCAAGTGGAATGAGCCTGTTCCCTTTTAACTGTCAAAAGGGAAGTCACATATGACAAGTCAATTTTGATCAGAACCAGGTCGTTTGCGTGTGTCTGTTTGTGTGTGTGTTTGTGTGTGTGTGTGTGTGTGTGTGTGTGTGCGTTTTAAAGTAATATAACCAGCATAGATTGTTGTTGGTGTTTTTAATTTTGGTCATTCTGACAGGAGTGAGATGGTATCTCAGAATTGTTTTGATTTGCATTTCTCTAATGGATAAGGATGTTCAACATTTTCTTAAGTGTCTCTCAACCATTTTAGACTCCTCTATTAATAATTCTCTATGTAGTTCTGTACCCCACTTTATTAATTGGATCCTTTGGTGCTTTGGAAACTTGCTTCTTAAGTTCTTTGTAAATTTTGGAGATCAGCCCTCTCTCAGATGTGGGGTTGGTGAATATCTTTTCCCATTCTGTGGGCTGCCTTTTGGTCTTTTCGCCTTTTTGTTCTTTGCCTTAAAGAAGCTTCTCAGTTTTAGGAGGTCCCATTTATTAATTGTGGATCTCACTGTCTGTGCTACTGGTATTGTGTTCAGGAAGTAGTCTCCTGTATCAACTCATTCAAAGGTACCTCCCAGTTTCTCTTCTAAGAGATTCAGTGTGGCTGGAGAGGGTGTGGAGAAAGGTGAAGGCTCCTATACTGCTGGTGGGAGTGCCAACTCGTACAGCCATTTTCGAAATCATTATGGAGATTCCTCAGAAAAATGGGAGTCAGTCTACCACAAGATCCAACAATTCCACTCTTAGGCACATATTCAAAAGATGTGCATTCATGCAACAGGTACACATCTGTTCCACTATATTCATAGCAGCATTATTTGTAATAGACAAAACCTGGAAGCAACCTGGATGGCCCTGAACTCAAGAGTGGATAGAAAAAAATGTGGCACATTTACACAATGGAGTACTACTCAGCAGAAAAAAAACAATGGAATCTTGAAATTTGCAGGCAATTGGATAACACTAGAAGAAACCATCCTGAGTGAGTTAACCCAGTTACAAAAAGACAAACATCATATGTACTCACTAATATATGGATTTTAGACATGAATTCGGGGATTGCCAACCTATAATCCCACCACCAGAGTCTGGGAAACAGGGAGGACCCTAAGAGATATGCATGGTACCCCAGAGAAGGGGAATGGGGCAGGATTTCCTGAGTAGACTGGGAGCATGGGGGAGGGGAGAGGGAGCTGGGAAAAAGTGAGTGGGAGAAGAGACAGGAAGAGGAGGGCATGGGGGAGAGATTCCATAATAGAGGTAGTCATTATAGGTTTGAGGAGAGATTTGGCACTAGTGAGATTTTCAGAGATCTACAAGGATGACACCAATTGGCAATCTAAGCAATAGTGGAGAAGCTACCTTAAATGTCCTTCCCTATAATGAGATTGATGACTACCTTGTATGCCATCCTAGAGCCTCCATCCAGTGGCTAATGGAAGCAGGGTCAGACACCCATAGTTAAAAACTGAACTGAACTCCTGGAAACCAGTTGCAGATAGGGAGAAGTGATGAGCAAAGGGGGTCAAGACCAGGTGGGTGAAACCCACAGAAAAAGCTGAGCTGAACAAGGGGGAATCTCATGAAGGCTGAGAGGCTAGCATGAGACTGATTCAGACCCCCTGAATGTGGGTGTCATTGAGGAGGCCTCAGCAATTTTTGGTACCTTGTGTACTAAATCACTTTTATCCCTGGTATTCGAATGGACTTTGCGAGCCCATCCCACATGGAGGGATGCTCTCTCAGCCTGGACACAAGGTGGAGTGCCTAGGCCCTGCCCTGGATGTTATGACAGACTTTGGAGATTCCCCACAAAGGGCCTCACCCTTCCTGGAGAGTGAAGTGGGGATTGGGTTGGAGGTAGGGAGACTGGTGGGGGGGCGGGGAGGGAGAGGGAGCTGGGATTGACATGTGAAACAAGCTTGTTTCTAATTTTTAAAAAAGTAATATAACCAAAGAGGAGAGAAAAAAAAGAGAAAAACAAAACCTACTTGCTCTGAGATGTTAATTTAATTCATAAAAACCTACTTGCTCTTAGCTATTAATTTAATTCTCTAAAACTACTTGCTCTGAGCTATTAATTTAATTCATGTTTTTCTACTTCCTACCCAAGCACATCCCTCATTGAAAGATCATCCAAGGTCCTTACTTGTGCCCCCACTGCTATTACGCACAATTTGCTTTATTTTCTTGTCAGATATCTCCATGCTTTTGCTGTGGAAATTTCAAGTCACCAGGGTGATATTTCAGTAAGATTTGAGAACGACATAAGATATTTGCAACTGAGGCATTTGTCTCCAGTGGGTGCCTATACTACTGCTGAAGATGATAGACCTGAAAGAAAGGATAGTCTGTTAGGTTTGGAAGCCGATCTCATATAGTAGTTATTGTGGTTACCCTAATATACTATGATAATGACTAGTGTTTGTGAAGTCACTGAAATAGCATTAGGTATGGAGTAAGCATTATCTCAGGCAAGTGTTGCTGGGGCCATTGGAAGGTCATGGAGTCAGATATTCATAGGCAGGAAACTGGGGCTTATAGAACTACTCCAGCCTGTGCAAGTTAACATGTTGGGAATTTCCAAGACAGGCATGATTCTAATGTTGTCTGTTTGCTCACTCTCACTGTCAGTAAGACCAGGAAATAATCAACCAGCAAAGGTTCTGTACTTGAAGATGACAGGAGCCTTGTAAATCCAAAAGTAACCACATTTGCTTTAATGTGAACATGTCATGTAGAGTACATTAGAACGGGAAACTGAGACCTCACAGTGCAGCCTGGAAGCATGGGGGAGTTTTCTGTGTGTCTGTGTCCTTTCACCCACATAAAGGTTTCTTCTTCCCTCCCTAACAATGGTCATGACTCTGAAGATAGCAGAGCAGTTTGTATTTCTTATACCTGAGTGCAATTACTATGGCATATTGAGTGGATGGAATTCAGAAAAAAATTTGGTTTTCTTTTGGTACTGAGAACTCTTTGGTGAGAGGCCAGCAGGAGGGTGGAAACACAAAATCCAAAGAGCAGACAGAGGGCTGGAGAAATGGCTGAGGGGTTAGAGCACTGAATGACACAATAGGCTGGGGCAGAACCAGGCCTCTCTCCCACACATTAAGACTGAACATGGTATCTACCATAGGGAATGGTCTCCAACAAGTTAGCTTATGTGCCAGGGTTATAGTGGTCCTACTGCCACTGAACATCGCATTTCACCCTAAGGAATGGCCTCCAACAAGCTAGCTCATGTGCCAGGTTTGTATTGTGGGAGGTTTTTAGTTGGAATGTAAAATGAAATCAAAAAATAAAAAATGGGAAAAAATAACAAATTTTTGACATAAAAAAGAGCACTCTGCCAGAGGACCTGGGTTCAATTCCCAGTAAGCACATGGTAGCTCACAACTGTCTGTAACTCCAAGATCTGACACCCTCACATGGACATACATGCGGGCAAAACACCAATGTGTACACACACACACACACACACACACACACACACAGCCCCAAAGAGCAAGCAGTCTTCCTCTTCTCACTTGAGTCAGACCCAGAACACAGGCTCGAAGTTTGAGCTGTCTCAAGATCAGTTAAAAAGTTCTTGACAATTTTCTGCAGAGTTTCTTGGAGTACACAAAAAGAGCACAAAGCTAGTTGGAAGAGTTGTCCCCTAACAGCAAGCTCTGAACTTGAGCCGTTCAAACAGTCTTTTGAATCCTCAAGGAACCCTCTTGGTATCAACCTACTGAAAAGACATTCCTCAGACTTAAGAACCCCTGTGAATGGAGGGAGGTGGTCACCCTCACATAATGACACACACAAAATATTTTTACACGATTTCATGAAGTCTATGCTAAACACTGAAAAAAATGTATAGTTTGTTCCCTTAACTACTGAGAAATTCTCGTGAGAATTTAAATGACAACTATGCAGGAACTTTCCCCCCCCCCAAGAGCCTGGTGAAATTGCCTGGGTATGTTATTTACAGTCAAGGAAAATATGCATTGTCAAAGCAATGCCAGTCACTTGAAACATGCACTCCCATGTTTGCAAGGGCATATGTAATGTGCTAGGTTTGAAGAAATTGGGCTCAGTGGAATATAGAGATAGGTATTTTGTTATTGTTTAACCTTGCATTGTAGATAGGAATTTTAAATTGAAGCCTTAGTCTTTCAGATGGTAATAAACACGGAATAATTTTGTTAGGCAGTTTTCAGATCATTTAGTTCTAATTTCATATGCTCTAATTGTTTGTTTAATTAATCTGGAATGCATACATTTTGCTTCTCTCTATAAATATTAATACAATAATGTATTCAAGATTGATTGCAACTCAATTAATAACCTAGAATCCTAATATGTTTTGAGTAACCCAAGACTGATGTCCTATAGATGCTTAATGAGTCATAGACATTTAAAATTCTGTACATATCCTGAAGATTCAAATTTGAATATAACAGGATAACAATTTGAGATGGAAGTGAGAAGGAACAGTGGATTCATAACTCTGTGTAGGTAAACAGAGATAGCTAAGAATAAAACTAAAAGTAGCAACTTCTAATATCAGCTTGGCTGAGACTTTTCAACTTGAGCAATTAATCACATTTATGAAAACAGACAAAAATTATAATGCACAATGAAGCTCTAGATAGCTTCTACTTGGGCTGTGGAGTCAAAGATGACAATTACATTATAGAGAAATACATACACACACACACAGACGCACTGTACCAGATATATGAATAATAAGTAATTGATAACTAAAATTTCTGAAGCCTTAACTGAGATATTTTGCCTATACTGTGCATCTTACTGCATTTATAACCATGTAAAATATAACCAAAAAGGTTATTATGTAAAAAGCATAATGTTTCAAGATTATTTACTTTTATGTTTTCTTTGTAAAAATTGCATTTTATTTGTGTGTGTGTTTTCATGCAGGCAGGTACTGAAGAAAGTTAAAATGGGCTTCAGATTACTTGAAGACACAATAACAAGTATTTGTGAACTAAAACTTGTGTTCTCAGAACTGAACTCCAGTCCTCTGACAGAGGACTTTTAACCACTGAGCCACCTGCCAAGCTCTAGGATCTGAGTTTTTAACATGCATTCCCAAGTTGTGAAGGTATTAGGAAATGTGAAATTCAAGCTCTTATTTTAGAGTCAAAAAAATCTTGTCTCAAAAAAAGTAATTTATCAAGGTCACAAAATTTGATAGTGGGTAAACCAGGGCTAGACCCCACATTTTCCTCTGCACAAACTTATGCAGTTTTCTCCATGTTATGTACATTAAGAGATAATGCCTAGCGGTGGTGGTGCACGCCTTTAATTCCAGCACTTGGAAGGCAGAGGCAGGTGGATCTCTGTGAGTTCGAAACCAGTCTGATCTATAAGCGCTAGCTCCAGGACAACTTCCAAAGCCAAACCCTGTCTCGAACCCCCTCCCAAAAAAGAGAGACAACAATGAGAACCCTAAGAGAAACATACATGGACCATCCAAAAGGGGAAAGGACAAGAACTCCTGAGTAAATTGGGAGCATAGGGGGAGGGGGAGGGAGGTAGTAGAAAAAGAACGGGAAAGGAGGAGCAGGGAGGAGGACATGAGGGATCAGGAAGGTCAAATTGGGAGCAAGGAAAGAGATATCTTAATAGAGGGAGCCATTATGGGCTTAAAGAGAAACCTGGTATTAGGGAAATCTCCAGGGATCTACAAGGATCACCCCAACTAAGAATCTAAGTAATAATGGAGAGGCTACCTTAAATGCTCTTTCCCTATAATGAGATTGATGTGTACCATAAATGCCATCATAGAACCTTCATTTAGTAGCTGATGGAGGCAGAATCGGGATTCACAGCTAAGCACTGAGCTGACCTCCTGGAACCCAGTTGTAAAGAGGGAGGAGTGATGAGCAAAGGGATTAAGACCATATTGGGGAAACCCACAGAAACAGCTGACCTGAGCAAATGGGAATTAGGCTCCCTGAATGTGGGTGTCAGTTGGGGGAACTTGGGCAGTCTATGGGAACCAGTATTTATCCCTAGTGCATGAACAGGTATTTGGAGTCCATTTCCCATGGAGAGATACTCTCTCTCTAGGTACAGGGGGAGGGCCTCAATCCTGCCCCAAATGATGTGACAGACTTTGATGATCCCCCATGGGAAGGAAGAATTCACCCTCCCAGAGGAGCAGATGGGGAGGTGGGATGAGGAAATGGTAGCGGAAATGGGAGGACAGGAGGGAGAGGGAACTGGGATTGGTATGTAAAATAAGATTATTTTTAAATTAAAAAAATTAATAAGAAGAAGTCAAGTGTCGGTTGCTATGCTAACATTTGAAATGGGATTTCTTTTTTTGCTTTGTCCCATCCGCACAACCACCTGGAAAATGTTTCCCCATTAATTTTGGTATTTGACAGTTTCATATACTTACATAATGTAGTGTTATTGCTGTTCTCTCTCCAATTCTCCTTGTCAGCTCTGCCCTATTCCTGCGAGCCCCTTTCCCAGATTTGCAACTTAAAGTTATTTAGTTTTGTGACCTATTTATTTAATTTAACCACTTAAAACAAAAACATACAAACAAACAAAAAACACTTGACAAAAAGAATTTAATCTCCAAACATTATTGCAGCTAGAAACTCAAGGTTCAGGAAAGACCTAATTTATCTGAGTGTATGTGAATATACCTTTTCTCCTTTTCGAGACCCTTTAACCATGAAAAATATACACTAGCATCATTTGATCCAAACTCTAATGACCCCTCTCCAAACTGGACGAGCCTAGTGACAATATAAATTTCAATTCAAAAGTTATGTGAGCTAGAGTAGGAGAGTTTGTAAGTTTCTCATTGCACATGTTGATTTCGAGCCCACTTAAGATCCATCTGTCATTTCTTCTTACACCCACATCCACCCCTTTGTTCCTGATACTGCTTATCATTTTTGCATAAATTGTCCTACTCACTGTCATCTGATTAGAAAATAAGGAGGTATCATTGGAGAAGAGTAAAGACAAAATTTCTCTGAGTCCATCCTGAGCTTGGGTCCTTTCCTTTGGTGTTTTGCATATTCAGTATAAGATGTTCTGTACTGAGAGTTTACTTTCTGTCACAGAGAAAATCTCAAGACACTCCATTTGTTGGCTTTTTGCATTGTAAGCAGATGTGCTAGAGCTTGTATGGATATCCCTCTGGTACAAAGAGTCATACGCTTTCCATGATGTCTTTCGGCTCAGATAACAATAATACAAAATGACCGTTCTCACAATTGTGGGCAGTAGGAGCCCATGTATTAAAACAATCATAAAATTGGGCATGAACTGAGTGAGACACAGCTCTAAATTATATATTTTTGTGTTTTATTTAATTTTTGAGTTTACTATGTAAATATGTTATTTTCCCCCTTCCCTTCCTCCCTCCAAGCCCTCTTACATATTCATCATTGGTCTTTTACAAATTCATAGCTGCTTTTCTCATTAATTGTTGTTATGTGCATATACAAATATACATACATATTCATAAATATATAAATACAACCATCTCTGCCTGTATAGTGCTACTCATATGTATATTTTAAAGGCTAATAATTTGGTACCACATACCTTTTTCTACCACTTTGGCTTTCCTTAGTTGCCTGTAGGTCATTGTGTAGGCCTTTTGTGCTTCTCCTCCGCTATCTGCTTCAACATGGCTACTTATGTAGCCTTTCTTCAACTCATGTTTAGGCAGTCATTTGTTGAGACTCTATCTCTCCTACTTAGCATAAAATTCAAAGAGAGTCTTCAAGGGTTCTGATATCAGCCTTTTTGCACACTCTCACCATAGTTTAGGGAGAGCCAGTTTCAGGCCATACATACCCTGTCTCCCAGATCCCAGGATTATCCTTTGCTTGGTTGTTTGACCAGCTCCTCAGTTTCCTTCTTTCTGTCTTCACATCTCAGTTTTCTGTTTAGCTTCTGTGCCAACAGCCATTTCAAAATTGGTTTTCTGATCTACTACTTTTAACTCTGATTTTGATTCTAGGATAGAGAATCTAGAAACTTTTGCTTTGAAGATGACTTAGGCATAAATAGAAGTATGATACTTCCACCACAGAACAAGCATTAGATGTTCACAGAAAGCGAAATGTTCACAGAAATGGCTTCTTCCCATGTTACAGTCATGAAAGACTGGGGATTTCATAACTCTAGAATCAGTGCATCAGTGTTTCTCATTGGATGAAATCTACTATCTATCATCTATCATCTATCTATCAATTTATCATCTATCTATATCTGACATCCATCTATTGATCCATATATGTTCATTTTCATGGTCCTAATCATCTATCTATCTATCTATCTATCTATCTATCTATCTATCTATCTATCTATCTATCATTTCCCTGTCTTATTTATCTGCCTACATACCTGAAATCATCACATTATACTCACATTGTACACTTTGAGTATACAAATATGTATTTGTCAATTAATTGAAACATATTTTTCATACCACAGAGTTAAGTAAAAATTCTGGTTCAGACCTCAGAGTTATGTTTCTTACACATTCACTTTCTCATGTCAGTTTCACATAAGGCTCAAAAAACTTGTGAAAAATGAGTTGGAGAAACATTGAATCACAGTAAAGAATACTAAGGCAGGTAATATTAAGGAAAATTAATTTTTTAAAAGCCATAAGAAGTCACACAATAAAACTCAATTTACCTGAGTCATTACTATTTTGTGTTTTCACAAAATTATTTTACTCAAGTGATTAATATTTTTAAATTCAATATTAGTGGGAAAGTTTAAAGTTATTATTATTAGCTACTGTTCTTTAAACACCCACTCAGTACTCATTTGTACTTTTTAGTCAAAGAAAACATGTTCCAATTTGTCTGGGACATTCCCAGCTCACTGATGTCAATACATTATGATAAATGCTCCCCGTTTACTCTTAAAGAACTCTTTATTCAACTGTGTAATACACAAAAAGCCAATGATTATATAATTCATTTTTAAAATACTTCTTTATTCTTATGAGAAATTATATAGACACTCAGCCTGTGAGGTATTTTTCTATTTTCCTTTTGCCTTTTTGCAATCTAATAAACCTACTCTCCCCATGACTTTTTAAATGATAATTATACCTCTCATTTTCTCAGCTTATAACCCTCCAAAGGCCCCTAACGTCCTCAGCAAGAATCCCAGATGGGTTTCCTGAAGTTCATTATGGTCACTTCTCTGGTGTGACCTTTACATCACTTCCACTTTTCACGAAGCCCCCATCGAGCTCCTGACTGGTCCTAAAGTGGACCACGGGTGTGTTCCTACCTCTACACTTTCACACTCTCTATTTATCACTTTTTTTCTGGAAATAAATTCAAATATTAATATCATGTTTTCCTCATTTAATTTAGTTTTCCAGTTAAATTTCATTTCTTTCAACTGCCCTATTTAAAATAACTTCCCATTAATACTTCTGAACTCCCCCCACCCATTATTGAGTGCCTTTTTCTTTGGCTTGAATATTGTTTGAATTATGTCTATCATACACCAATTACCTTAGTACTCAGATGTTTCTCTATATTAAGATATATTAATAGACTCCAAGTATAACATTTACACTATTTTTAGTTCTTCA
Organism: Mesocricetus auratus; assembly: GCF_017639785.1. Lineage (NCBI taxonomy): Eukaryota > Metazoa > Chordata > Mammalia > Rodentia > Cricetidae > Mesocricetus > Mesocricetus auratus. The sequence continues at coordinate 84,409,454 of NW_024429266.1, forward strand.
ACACGTTAGAAAACTAGGTATGCTGCACACTTTTATTCACTTTAGAAGACTGACAGTTTTAAAAAACACTGACAATTGCCACATGGCATCTTTCTCCTCCTAGATAATTTGATTGGCAAACACTTACTTTTGACATATGTGTGTGCACTTTTGATGAATATGGATGCAGGATAGCTACTTCATTTTGCAAAAGAAGGTGTAATAGAATCAGAGACTCTTATAATCTGAGCATTTCTAGAAATTTCCCAATATAGCTCCTAGCCAGACAAGAAAATACATTAAGAAAGGGAAATATTCCAAATCCAAGTGCCTTAATGGATGGAGGAACATCCAGCATAGTTCAGGTTTCATTGTGTCTTTCTGTGGTTGCCCTTTTCTCATGTAGTTGGAATGTCAGTGCTCAGTACCACCTCATCCAACACATTTGTGGAGCCTGAGAAAAAAATAAAAGTTCCTATTATTCCAATCTGATCTATCCTGTCCACTCAAGCAAGATCTTAGTACAGGGTATCACCATTGCTTATAGCATCCCTAAACATACCCTAAATTTCACTCTCAGAATAAAGTGTTTCCTTTCCTGGAATTCCTAATGAGATTCTGATTTGTTTTGTTTGATTCAGGCCAATGAATACAGACCAAGAAGTAATGTGAATACAATTCTGGAAATGAACTCTGCTCTATTGAACTTATAGTCATCTTAAAACTTCACTTTGAAAGAGTCTATATGGTTTACCTCTCCAGAGTATTTCCCCTAGCATCACAGTGTTCATCTGGCCTGCACACATGAGTACAATCATTTTACACCAATGTGTACCAAAGATCTCCCTAGGGTTCATAATACAACAGCACATATTCTATGGTGATATAATAGTGTTCTGTCTACATATCTGAGATGGACTTGATGTTTGTGCAACAACCCATAGACATTCTTTCTCTTTGGCATAACATTGTCAGTATTACTAAATTTAAAGAACTCTCTCAGACCACATTTTGGAAACTCTGTTTTGAAACTTGTAGCCTTGCTCAACTTTTTAAGATAGAGTTCTCAGTCTATGAAAATACACACATAAATAATTTTATTAGGTAATTTCATAATCTATGCTTAAAACTATTATGGATGAAGGAGATCTTTAGAGGTATGTCTTGGTTACATTAGCCTGTGTTTGTCAAAGTAAAGTAGGCCACTTCCCTTAGCTCTGGGATACATCAATTTATCATAAATTAAGTACATAATGACAGTGCTCAGATTTAGTTTATGTTACTTTGTGCATGTTTAGCATATTGTGTATGGGGATTTTTTGCAATTTCTTTCTTTTACTAAGATGTGTGTTGTGTGCATACATTCATGCATATATCATGTTGCACTTATGTTGGATCAGAAGACAACTAGGGTGTTGGCCTTCACCTTCTACCTCACTTAAGACAGGTCTTTCTGTGTTCACTTCTGTGTTCTCCAGACAACTTAGTTCAGAAACTTTATAATTCTATATATTTTTTTGGTTTTTACGAGACAGGGTTTCTCTGTATTGTTTTAGAGGCTGTCAGTCCAGCCTGGCCTGGAACTCACAGAGATCCGCCTACCTCTGCCTCTCGAGTGCTGGGATTAAAGGCGTGTGCCACCACCGCCCAGCGAAACTTTATAATTCTATCGCCTCTTTCTCCCCCACATCTCTCCCTTGGAACACTGGATTACAGACTCAAGTCAGATGTCTGGCTTTTCACTGATTCTGTGAAGTTATGTCCTTGTGACCCTGCGGTAGCTGTTTTTAATCTACCTGGTTCTCCAATGTTTGTAATTGCTCAGAATATTATCCTGTATACCATTGATGTGGTACTGGTTCCTGTTAATGTTTTTAAATAAAGCTTATTCAGATATATAGATATCTAGGGGCTAAAAGAACTCTGTTACTTGTGTCTCTACTCTTGTCTCCCATTTCTAATGTTGGTTTCATAACAGATTTTTGCCTCAAAACAGAAGAGTACTTAAGTTAACAATGGAAAGACATCTTTGGAGAAACAATATAATAAGTGCTCCTGAGTCTGTGGTGAGAAAACACAGGAGTGTTAGAAAGCAGATTTGACACAACCCTCTAAAGATGGAGGTGTCTGTCCCACCAGATGGCTTTTCAGTAATAGTAACAGCCCTCTGCATCTGCATGATGAAAAGAGAGGAGAAAAGATAAACTTTCATTGCACTCGTCTAGCAAAAAAAAACTGACCAATTTTTATCGCCTTAGTTAAAATACATCTCATCATGATTTTTATTAAACTAAATCAATGACTCACAATATTGGTGCATATTTTATGTTAAACTCCTAGAGGTCCTGAGCTCATAATCACAATCTAAAATGTAAGTTGAGCATCAAGAGGATTTCTTGTTCTTGGTTTTAGATTTATGAATTAGAATTTAAATGGGATTTAACATGTATGAGAGAATTACAATGCTTCCATTTAAAGATTCTTCTCATTTTTATCCAAATCCCCATGCTCTATGCCATTGAAGAATACTAGAAAGGGTGATTAGAATGTCCATACAATTTATTCAAATGTGAATAATATGAAAGGAGTGATAAGGATGGAAATATCATCACAAAGAAATGGTTTAGCTTCCATTCCTAAAGAATGTCCATGTGACAATCTGAAAAGCTAATTTGTAAAGAGCAATTAATATTTCTTCTTAATTAGCTGACACTTGGAAGAGCATTTCAAGTGATTAGGTTATTAAACATATGAAATTGAATAAATATAATCCTAAATAATAACATCATTTTATTCTTCCCACTTGATGGTTCTTTACAGACTACTTTTTACGTATTTATTTGATTTATTATTACTTTTAATGATCAATAAGGAAATATTGGACAGTGTATCATAGAAGCTAGACACAAGCTTACAATTCTGCCTTGTTAGTTGCCTGCATGACTTTGGGCACATTATTTAAACACTTGGGCATTGGCATCACCACCTGTGATGTATGTGATCATCTCATAGCATAGTCATAGGGAGTGCATGTCATTTGCTTAGAAGTGTCATCCACGTCTATGGTCATATCACCCTGAATGCGCTCAATCTCATCTGATCTCAGAAGCTAAGCAGGGTTGGGCCTGGTTATTACTTGTATGAGAGAAGTGTTACCCAAAATTACTGAGAATTTAGCAACTACCAAGATAGATTTTAGTGGCTTGTCCCTAGAATGTTAGCAACCTGTGTAGCTGGCATTTGAAGACAGATGTGTCTGAACCTGAACTGAGACTTTCAACACACAAAATGCTTTTCATCTCACAGAATGCTTTTTCTTTTTTATTTCTGTATGGATAACATCCTAGTAAAAGTAGTAAAGATGTACAGAAAGTTTGATAAAATTATGCTTCTTGACATTAAATTCAATTGCTTGCCATTGAGAATGCCCTCTAGTGCTGTTTCTTCCATGATTGTGTCTTGTCTCTCAGAGGACAGGCAGCTACTAGATGAAAACACTGAAGTTACAATATTGTGTATTGTCATCATTCATTGAAATCTAATATATACTCCGAGTAACCCTTCAGTGGATTCTTCTGTCTCAATTTTTCTTAAAAAACACACCACTTAGAAAATAATTTATGAAACTGATTATTCTAGGGTCCTTTGCCATAATGTTATGATTTTTATACTGTTCTAATGTATTTTAATAGTCATACATGTAGACTCAGGACAGCGATGGTCCAGCAGTTTGGAGCACATGATGCTCTTTCAGGGGAGTTGTGTTCAGTTCCTACACCTGCACAACAGCTCAAGACTGTCTGTAACTCCAGTTTTGGGAGGTTCAACACCCCTTTTGTCCTCTGTGGGTACTGCACACATGATACATATCCAAACACATAGGTGAAACACATATACATATAAAATTAAAACCAAAAATAAAACATTCATGATCACACATATGTTTTGTGTATATTTTGATAATGGGAGTGATAGTGGCCAAGGTTCACCTTGGTAGGCTTCACAGTAGGAGAATTAAATGCTCATCATCAACCAGCCTCTTTAGAAAATCTCATTGTGCTGAATCATTTAAGGAACTTAAAGAAGTCATTTATACGCTTATAGATGTGTAGGTACTATTCACTCAGAATATTTAGTGATCAGAAAGTGAATGAGACTTGGGAGAAACCCAAGCTACTTATAAGGATGACATCATCACAGATTGACTACTATATGAACCTATTCATATTTGCTGTCCTGTCCTTGGAAAATGGTTATATGATGGTGATGTATATATGTTTCCCTTACTGGTTGATGAAAAAAGCAGTTTGGCATATAGAGGCAGGGAGATAGTCAAGACAGGAGATGAGGAGAATTCTGGTAAAGATAGGCAGAGGGAGACCTCGAAGAGATGCCATGTAGCTGATAAAGAATTAACAGGTCCGGCATTCTCTGGTAAGTAAAGACCATGTGGAAATACATAGATTTATAGAAATGGGTTAATAATAAAGGCAGAGCTAGCCAATATGAAGCCCTAGCTATCGGCCAACACTTTTATAATTAATATAGCATCCCTGTGTTTATTTGGGACTGAATCGGCAACTAGATCAGGCTGGAAAAGAAACTCCAGCAACAATTGCAATTTAACAGAAATCACAGAGACTCATTCTCAGTAGAGAGTCATAACGACTGGTATTATTGTTCATATCATAATCACCAAGGTACAAAAGAGCCAGACTGAGGCTCACTGTCCACATCACATAGTCACTAACATACCAAAGACCCAGGCTGAGGTCACTGTCCATATCATGCAGTCATCAACATGTCAAACAGTCAGGCTGAGGATCATGTTTGACATGAAGCACCCTTAGCTCTCAGTATTCTGAAAGCTGCCCCTTCTCACAGACTAACAAGTGCTCTTCCTGTCCCCATATCATCGATACTGGCCTTACAAATGCAGGTGACTGTGACAGGATGTTAAAAGTAGGTTTTGCAGACTGAACTCTGGCTCCATGCTTGTAGGCCATTTATTCTCCAAGCTGTATCCACAGTCCTAAAATCAGGTTTGTGTTTATACATCTTTATGTATTTTGTCTTGTGATAAATTAATATTACTATATTTTCTGCATGTAATTATGCACACTGTCTCTCCAGAGTTCTTGATCTCTGCTTGAAAGATAAAAGGCAAAATGGCATAATCTTTCATTGAAGAGAAATCTGCCCACTGTTTTGAAAATCATTGCTACCAGAAGTAATATGCCCATTCAGGCTGGTTTTGTGATGATTTGCTAAACAATATGAAATTTCATTTAGCAGTCACTGTTAAGAAGCTTATTGTCAATATGCATAGTTTATTTTTTTAATAATTGTGGCTAGTGTTAACACAGGGCTAAAGAATATGAAATGTCTCAAATATCTACAGGAATTCCATATATAGAGAAAAAGTTTTATTTACATATGCTGAAGGTGTAATAGGAACTTCTCATCAGCAAAGATTACATAGGTTATCCTTTTCTTTTTCTCCCTCCCTCGGTCTGCTCCTCCGTCCTTCTTTCCCTCTCTCCCAGATAGTGTATTACTATGTAGCTCTAATTGGCCTCAAATTCTCTGCCTCACAGTATTGGGATTTTCAGACATTTCCCAGGAACCTGGGCTTTTATCATTATTATTTTATAATCTTCAGCTGGAGGCATGTTACTCCTCTCATTACAGCAAACTAGACTATTATGCTTTTATGGCAGGAGAACAGGCTCTTAGTCTTATTTGCATGCCGCAATTTCATGGGGAGGGTTCAGAAACTGAGTTAACCTAGTCTGGTCCTCAGTAGAGTATTCAATTCATCAGAGGTGCTGCAGAGCCTCAGCTTCCCTGAAGGACCCAAAGGTGCAGGGTTGAGAACCGTGATTCAGTCAGGAGCAGTAAGAAGGGGAAGAAAGACTATTGCTGCTAAGAATGCCGAGTGACACCTGAATGAATCTCCCTTTTACTGTTTGTGTAGTTTGAAAAATCTCTTGATAAATGTTATGATGCACAGTCTTCTTCTAATACTTGTCCACAAGAGAACACATAACTTTAAGCCTGTGGAAGACTTGTTTCCTGGGCTGGGCAGCTCACTTATAACCCAAGAGTCTAGGGAATTTTCACTGTCATTCATTACACATGTGGAAACATGTCTCTTTGGTCTTCAAATTATCTCCCTAGTAGGTTGTACCTCTGGTCTTAAGCTGTTTGTAATTTTTTGTGTTCTTGAGATTTTTGGTGTTCTGCCTGAAACTAATGTCTCAAGTTTAAGCACATCAGCAAATAGAGTTGTTTGGGATATTTATTTATTGCTATTATTATTATTATTATTATTTAGAATAACCAATGGCAATTTCCCCTAAAATGTGTTAAGCATTCATATAGACCAAAATGTCCATATTTCCAGAATGGGAAGCACCAACCCTCCCCCTCCTGTAGATTATATCCTATGCAGGAATACCATTCCCCTTAGAATCTCCTTAAGCACTTTCTCCTTCTACTTACTATGCCATAATAGATCACAAGTGAGCACAGAGTAGCCCTTCTGGCTCTACAATGGCGACAGAAACATCAAAACACTGATATTTGTTATCTGGACATATACTGACACTTCTCTTAGACTTAGTCACCATGAATAGGCCTCATATTTGAGGTTATTCTAACCTATAACATTAAATCATTTCCATTCTCATACAAACCACTTCAAGTCTCCCAAAGTAAGACCTTGGAATCGATTTTCTACATGCATGGTCATATCTCCAAGTTTAGGAAGTCATGAGTCACCTGTATTCTACTGTCTTCTCTGATTAGGGTTTCTGTTGCTGGAATGAAATAGCAGGATAAAAATTAACTTGCGTAATAAAGAGTCCATTTCATCTTACACTTCTCAGGTCATGTTCTATCATTCCATCATTGAGGAAAGTCAGAACCTGGAGTCATGAACTAAAGTAGAAGCCATGGAAAAACATTGCTTACTAACTTGCTCCCTATAGCTTGCTCAGCTTCATTTCATATACAGCCAAAACAACCTGTCCACAGGGCCGCTGTCCCCAACCTTGTCAATTATTAATCAAGAAAATGCACTACAGGGTTGCCTGAAGTCAATCAGATGAAGGCATTTTCTCAGCTGAGGTTCCTTTTCGATAACTCTAGCTTGTGTCAAGTTGGCAAAAACAAAAACAGAAAAAATAACCAGAGTACTCTAGCTTATTTTTTTTTTACCCTTAAGTTGGACATCAACCTGAGAGGGAGACAGTATGGGCAACTTAGGCGAAGTTAAGAAAAGTAGTTGGGAATGGATAAGATCAGTATAAATGCTATCAGTGTATGAAACTTCAAAGAATAAGAAAATAACAATTTCAAAAAAGAAGTCATAAATCAGTAGGACAAGGGTTTGACTGTTATGAATTTTATCTATAAATGCTAACCTACTACACATAAAAGTAGCAGCCAGTCCTTTGTATCACTTGTATTCGTTTCTTGAATTTGTTGGTTAGAGGGGGGAAGACATTTCACATGAGGAGTGTGAATCTGAAATGTGCTTGACAGTGTGCAAACGAGAAAAAAGTAACCAGCGACATGCATTGCATCTGTTCACAAATGCTGGTGATATCCTTTCTACAAACCTTCTACATACTGAGAACCAGGAAGGTTCTGCTCTGCTTGTTCTTTTGGGAAGTCATCTGGTATGTAGTATTTAATTAAGTATTTTAGAGCCACTCTTTTGTACTTTTCTAGGTTTCTTCCACTTTAACTAAAGTTATGACAGTTCTGTTCTGCTCCTTTATAATAAAGAATTTACAATCTCTTTGTCTCCTCTCCTTTCCCCTCCCTTCCCCTTTCTTTTCCCCTCACTACTCTCCCATCTCTCTTCTCCTTCTCACTCCCTCATGGAATATTAGTATTTTTTAGTGAAGTCTAACTTACCTTAAAAAGGAAAACATGCTAAGTGTGAATGTGGTGTAAGTTGAATGTATTACCAATGTAAATGGGTAGGTGAAACAATAGTTCCAGATAATAAAATTTCCATTGCTTAGTGTTGTGAGTATTGTGATAATGATATTGTATCATGGAAATAAATAAGACCATATCTTCTCTTCTTTTCTGCCTTTTTTGTTTGTCTAAGTGGAGTACTCACAGCTTAGAAGAAAACACAGGGTACACTTCCTCGATATTTGTCAAACCTAGAAATCTATTGTATTCAGAGAACAACTGCCTGCTCAGCATTGCAAACTATACGTATTTATTCATTATTTCTCATGCCATAATTGTTACCAGAGAAGAAATAACACACTAAATATTTGTTTCCTCCCCAAACATGTTATGTCACACAATTGGAAACTAAACTAAACAGGAGAGTTGGTTCAAATTTGATTTTAATTGTGCACACATTTTCATCAACAAGATAAATATGGAGTCTGAATTTCTTTACCCTTGTAAGAATTATTTTGGTTTCATCATGGAAAAGAAAACATGCATTTTGTAAGTATATCCTATACTCCCTTACCCCATAACTTTCATGAGTATTTGGCAGACACAGACTTTACTCGACTTGTGATTTTAATAGACCGCCTTCATTGAGTAACCACAATTTGGTAATTATCTGGAATGGCATTTCAAAATGCAGTGACTGGATGGTTAACCTGAATTCCCGACAATAAAATAGTCACACAGATGCTGGTATTATGGTATTGTTAATCTTGTGTTTCTGTCCATGTTTTGACCTTGGACTCCCCAGTCCCAGCTTTTCCTATTCTGGTGCAAGTCACTATTTCCAAAATATAACTGATGAAAAAAATGATGATCTTATTTAGAAGTATTTTCTTTCTTGCCCTTATGTTTTTGCACCTCAACAAGAAAGAAAGAAAGAAAGAAGGAAAAAAAACCACCAAAAATACTGAGAAAAATCCAGGGCATAAAGCTAGTTTTAGCTACTTCAACTTACACAGGACATGTTTGTGAAAACAACACACAAATCTTTGAACAGGACGTGATCAGTCTTTGAGCTGCCACGAAACAGCAAAACTGACTTCAGCTGCTAAAAATAATAGTGCCTTTTACCAACCTTCCCATGTGAATCTAAGAAGAGCTAGCCACACATGCGAGCCTTTCTTAGCTTCCGAAGAATACGAAAGAAAAATGACACATCTTAGCTGCCCCACCCTAAAGCACACAGAATGTATCAAAGCCTCATGGGATGCTGTAGCCCATTCCAAAACTTGTTGGCAGTATCGAGGAAGAATCAGGATCACACAAGTCTGAATGGTGAGTGATCAGGAAAAAGAGATTTAATTTGCCAGCCAATCTGTGTTGTCACAGCCCCTGGGTAGTTAAACTGTCCTGCTTGTTGAAGGAATAGCTGTTAAATACACCAGTCATCAAACTCAACCCAAATCTCACCCTAATTTTTTTTCCAAAAATATTTGGCATCATCACTCAAAAATATCAAGGTCTCAGTCAGGAACAGCAGCATATCATCTTATATAAGTTTCATAAAAGCTTTGCACCTACCTGTGTCAAGCCTTCTCTGTCGGCATGGGCTGGATTCAAGAAATACACCAACGGCTGCTCCAGATTGACCAGAAAGAAAGGACCTGGGACGTTTGTCCTTAGTGTCTCTAAGCATGGTCTCATAGCTGGCTCTCAGCTTATCTGTGCCTTTCGGCTTTCACTTCCATACATGGACCTGTTCCCAACAGTAACTCCAAGCTGTCGAAAAGCTATCTGGCAGCTCTCAGCCTCATCCAACACATTGGTGATAAAAATACACATATAGACATCCTTCCAGCCAGCCCATTTCCCACCCTCAATCCTGCCACTACACACTCTTACAAATACACTCTAGATTGGCAGCCTTATTTTCCACATGATTTGGCATATCATCAGCTTCTACCTGATTCACACACAAAGCTTGCAGGGTGTGGGCTTATGCAACTCTGATTTCTTACCAGATTCTTCATTCTGAGAGGATTAGTAATAAGATTTTAAGGGGATCTGAGAGACATTTAGTGAATGAATGAATGAATGAATGAGTGGTTGAATGAACACTACCCCCTCTCCTACTGCATATGAATTAATGGATCTATGCTTGAGGTATTTCTTTAACTGGAAATGACTCCTAACCCTCTGGATGATTCACCTTAAACGAACATCGTAGCAGAGGATCAAAGCTGTCAAAAATCTCTCTGGCAGGATCTTATTTAAACATTGTTGTATTTAGGCTATTGTGGCAGCCCCATTAAGCTAGTAACACTTGATTGAGAAAGTGAGACTTGGAAGATTTTTTACCGTTAAGAATACACACACCTAAGCAAACAAGAATTGCTAAGCTTGTTCATTGTCAACACAACAGTTTCTGCAGCATGTAACCAACTTAATTCTTAAGCAGGGAATAAATCTTACACTGAAGAGTAGGGGGCTTCCTTTTAGTGTCAGATAGACTAAGCCTTCTAGTTTTCTTTGTTCTTCATTTATTTGCAATTTAGATTTTCATTTGTTTTCAAAAGTGAAGTTATACCCCTTAGTTCTCAAGATCTCCAGTTCATTTTTTTCTTTAATTAAAAATAAATTATGTTGTGTCCCCGTTCCCCATCCTCCCTTCAGCCCATCTTGTGTCCCTCTTTCCATCTTCTTCTATGACCTCTGTTTTTATTGTTTCTATTTGTTTTTGCTCTTCTATAACAAGAGGCCAAAGTATTGAAAAAGAAGAAATTACTGATGATTTTCTACTAGCATTTAAAAAAAAAAGACTCTTCTATGTTCCCTTGTTTGAAGGCATAGCAAAATGAAGGCACGCAGGAATAGCTTACTATAGCCACTGGAAAGGAAATCAATTTGCTGAAAGTAGCCCATGGGACAAAGAGGAAATGAAAGAAGCAGGACTATCAAAAGGTATTGATTCCAGGTAATACATGCAGGGATACATAAATAAAACTATTTTTACAATTTGTACTTGTTTAAAATTTTCTATTCTAAATTAAAAGGACAAACTGGTATTGTGGTGCCTTCCTCTAATCCTAGCACTTGGGAAATTGAGGCAGGGGGATCAGGAATTTAAGATAATCCTTAGCTAAACAGGGAGCCTGTGATATAAGAGACCTTATCTCGAAACAAATAAATAAATCAGAAAGCAACACTGAAACAATTTAGGAAAAAAGAGACTTGATGATACAAAAATGTGTATTAAAAGAAAGTACGAAGTAGATGTATTAGTAGAATGCATGAGGAACCTCAGTGCTGAGTACTCTTAAAAAAAGCAACAAGTAGGGAATAATGGGAGGTAATAGGTAATACTATATCTTTTAAAATTAGTAACACTCTTTTTTTCTATGTCAAACAAGATTAATCAATTAAAATCACAATTCATAACTAAAGCTAATCAGGCTATTTTAAAAACCCAAATAATGGAGCCGAGTGCTGGGCATAGCTGACTGCCATCTAACTCAGGAGCTGCTAATGCTTAATCTTCATTTGTTTTCTGCTTCTTAAGTCCTGAGTGATGTCCTTCATTTCATTGTTGCCTATAACTAAGAATGACCAAGTCACAATGTTTCAGCCAAATAGCATCCAACAGACTGAGGGGTGATGGTCCAGGAAAGTTCCCATTACCTGTAGAATGGGGAATGGCCCGGTCTTTGTCTCTCTCAATGAGCTTCTCCTTGAAGCCTAAGGTTACACCAAAGGGGAACAGACTCAAGGACAAACTCTTACAAGGAAAGACAGGTAGGGAAGAAGCCAGAATTAAACATCAAGGACCCTTCAGCTCTTCTTATTACTACCAAGTAGCTGCATCAAAGCCTGAGGTAGCATTTGTCATCATGAGAACGGACATGAGACTTAAAGTAAAACTTGCATTCTAGATAATAAACTCAGGGCTCAGATAAAAGGGTGGTGTGCCAGTCATCACTCCACTAGCTGATCCGTTCTGACTAGTTGCATGGCACTTTTTACATCATATAATTTATTTCCACCTCTGTCAAGACAACAGTTATTCTCCTTAGCACAGACTTTAATCTACAGGCTAATATGTTGCCACATCTTAATGCACTGTACGGTGGTAGGTATTTATTCTACAAGGTGATTGATACACGGGCTCCACAGTGACTCTGCAGCTAAATATAACAGTGATGGGGTGTCTGCTTTCTGTCGAGAGGATTTGCAGACATTTGCTTTGACTGGCTGAACTTCAAACCTCTTGGGAATTCTGCTCTGATGCTAGGAGCATCCAAGGTATGGGGTGCTTGTGTATTCCAAATTGTGTTTGCCATTTTGAGCTTGCCAAATTGAATTGGCATGTTCTTGGTGAAGTTTGCAGCAAAATGGGCCAGTGTCCCGATTTGCCTTGGATAGACAGTACTCTAGGGAAAGAGATGTCTCAGTAGGTTCATGCCTATTCTATTTCTTCCCTACTCTGAGAGATATTTTACAGGTTACTTAGCTGGAAAATATCTCATGATAAAGATAAAACTGTTTCCAGGAAAAGAGGGCAAAATTTTCCTGTGAGCCTTATGGAGGTTATGACTTTATTTATCAACATCCTTTTGTCTTAATCTGAGGAAAAGAGGAGAGAATAGTTCTCTGCGTACGTTGTTTGCTTTGTGGTACCATGTAGAGACTTCCTTTTCAACAAAATTGATTGCATCTTGTGTCAAAATACATCCATATACATATAACTATACACAAAAGTACATACATATGCACATACACACACATATTCATTTGCATATACACTCTCCAGTTTCTCAAGAACACAGCCTCAGTCTTGCGACTCAACTCAATGTCTCCTCTGAATGTTTACTTCTCTTAGATACTCTAAATGATTCATAATAACTACCCATTCGCTTCCTGCCTTTTCGTATTAAATTGTGGCTCCCAAAGGACAGGAGCTTTGTGTTATATACTGGTGTATCTCCAGTGTCCTCAGTGTCTTTTCTATATTAACCAAACCTTAGAATGCATTAATTGAAGAATTCCATGCACTACTGAGAGAAAATTGGATAACTGATAGTTAATTATCAACTAGTGACCATTTCCTTGGCAGCTTTCCTGTTATGTAACATGATATAAACCACAGATTGCATGCTGTCCATGTGGAGAAATATTCTGGCTATATATAAGAAAAACAGAATCTTAAAATACCAACAATGTCCTGATTTAGACAGATGAGCTTGGGTTTTCCATTACTAAGGGTACTGGCCACACTATTTAGTGACAATAATTTGTATATATAATACTAATTGTTAATATGAAACATAGAAATTGATACCTATTAGTAGAAAACTGGTTTTTAAATGTATTACAGGTACAAAGAAGTTGGTGAATTCATTATTTTTCTTTGTCTAACAATATAATAGGATCATTTACAAAAGATTTAGTGAATGATACAAGATTTGAAAGAATTTTGAGAGAGATGCACAGTGAAATGTATAGTTTCTTTCAGTATTTAAAGCAGCTATAATTAATAACTATGAGGCATAAATTTAAGTAATATAGTCACCTATGTGCATTTCTTTTTCTATTTAGTCCATACCAATACTGTAAATCAGTGGCTAAATCCAGGACTGTACCATCATCAGGGTTCAAGTCTTGGCTGCATGCAAAAAGATAATAAGTATATCTTCTACTTATATACATAAATATAAAATATGAAAAGAATAAATGCTTACCTACTCTTGAGGAGCTGTCTCAGAACTTACTTCCTCTGAGGTTTTCTTGGACTGTCCTCAGTACCACAATTGAAAAATTATTTTTTGTCTTCCTTTAGTGCTCTCAGCACACATTCAGATTTCTATTTTAGAGAGTGACTATATTGATACATAATCCACATACCATGCAACTCACTAGGTCAAGAGGTATAATTCAATTGTATTTTAGTATATTCACAGATATATGCAAGCATCATCATTTCCAGAATTTTCTACCAATTCTGCTCCATCCTAGTCATCCCTCAGCCATCATTATCCTCAGCCATCATTATGTAATGTTTTGTAGGTATCCTTACACAGATGCAGACACATACCTCTCTCTCTCTCTCTCTCTCTCTCTCTCTCTCTCTCTCTCTCTCTCTCTGTCGGTGTGTGTTTATGTGTGCTTTCTGATTTATTCATGGTAAATTCTATGTTTATTCATTTGAGGAGCTTCCATGTTTTTCACGAAAGCAGCCTCACAAGTTTGCGTCCTATCAAAAGTGTATGAGATTTAGTTACTTCATGTACACTTGGTTTTGGAGTCAATGTCTCATGTATCCCAGTCTGGCTTTGATCTTGAGTTTCTGATCCTTCTGTCCTGATCTAAGTGCTGGGATAACAGATGGATACCACCGGGATCCTATGCTCGGAACTGATCTCATGACTCTGTACATGCTAGGCACGCATTCTACATGCTACAGCTGCAGACCATTGACAGTTTTAGCAATCTAACTTTCTGGATTTAGCTATAGGACACATAAGTGAATTTGTCACTATAATTTCTATCTTCATTTCATTTATGACTAGCACTGTTGAGCAACTTCTTATGTATGTGTTTTCTGTTTGTATGTCTTCCTCAGAGAAATTCCTGTTAAGTTGCTTATATAATTTTAAAGTTCATTTTTGTTTTTCATTCCAGAATTGTATGTGGTCATGAAATTTAGACAAAAAACCTTTATCAAATAAATTATTGGGAAAGATTTACCCACCTGCTATGTCATTTTTAAATTTCTTGATGCTGTCTTTAGAAGAATGAAAGTTACAGTTTTTCTTCGTCGTGATATTCAGTTTAATATTTTCTTCTTTTACTTTTGTAATTCTATCTAAAGACCTCATTGACAAATTTAAGGTCAAGGTCGTGATTATCTTCTTCTTTGTTTTTTTTTAAGAATTGTATGGTTGTATCTTTTAATTTTCAGTCTTTGATCCATCTTGTGTTGTTTTTAGCTGATCATTTTTCATGATCTGAGGCAGAAGCTCAACTACATTATTTTTGGCTTGTATTGATATTGACTCCTCTTAAATGTTTGATATGTTTCACCAGCGACATCTCTGGTCCTTGGAGCTTATAAATTGGCAATTTTTGGATACCAATTGAATCTCATTATCAACACAGGTCTACTTAGATGATTTTTTTCTTGAGCCAACTTAAGCACATTGACACTTTCTTGGAATTTGTCCATATTTTCTAAGTCACCTAATTTGTTGGCATATGATTGTCTAGATCATTTCCTCTATTATCATAAGACAATACTAATATATGTGTATATTAGGGGAAGTGGAAAAGGGGGGCTTGGACTAGAAAGCAGAGGGGTAATTCAGAGGGAGGGAGAGGAAGAAAGATATAACAATAAGGACACTTTAAAGGCCATGGGAAAAGTTATAAGCCTACTTTAAAATCCATATGTAATATATATGTGCTTACACACATGTATATCACTTTTTAAACTTATTGATTCTTTGTAGATTTCACATCATGCATCCTGATCTCACCTGCCCTTGTTACCCCCCAAAGCAAAACAAAATTTAAAAGTAAAGCCAAAAACCAAACAAAACAAATCAAAACAAAAAAGAAAAAAATAAAGAAGACTTTTTTCATGGAAACTGTAGTGTGGCCAGATTCACCCATTAGTTTTTTCATCTTCACCTGTAAGTGTTCAATGCTTAAGTCATTGGTCTGCTTGGAGGCCTCTAGCTTCTGCTATACTATTGATAATGGGCTCTCACTGGGACTCCTCCTGGATATCCTGTTATTCTGTGTCTTGGAGATCCTACTGTTTTGGATTTGTAGATTTGTCTCCTTCTCATGTTCCAACAATTCATAGTTGGGGTGGATACTGGGATGGGCCAAATCATAGCTCTGACTCTGGGCCTAGGTGGTGGCTGGGCTGGTCAGCCGCCAGCTTCCCCCCATCAGCATCACCTGGGCTAGCTCTCCAGCATTGTCTTGGTCAGCCCACCCAACACTGCCTACAGCATAAAGCAGGGCCAGTTCTCCTGTTCTTAGGCTGCCCAGCCTTCTCACCAACACTACCAGGGTCAGCCCTACTGTCTTGCCCAGCAAGATGCCGGGCCCTTTTGCTGTAGGGGGCATGCAAGTTGGAGTGGGGTCAGCTCTCCTGCTTTCATGGTCTTAGAGCCAGCTCACCTGTGCTGTCACCAACAGGGTAAACTCTAGAGTACTGCCCAGGTCTGGTGCCAGGGCCTGCTCTTGCACGTGCTAGAGCATATGGGACAGGACTAGTTCTCTGCAGGTAGCAAGGCATGGAGGTAGGGATGGGGCATCTTTCCCTTCACCCATGCTATTGAAGGGACCAGATCCTCACTCAGCCTTTTGCTTTAGCAGCCATGACAGGCTGAAAAAACAAAACAAAACAAACAAACAAACAAAAAAACCAGCAAGCAGCAAGGAAAGAGGCCTCTGACTCAGCAACATGTGCTGAGCTTCCTGGCCTTGCCTGACCTTGTCCCAGTCACTAGGAAGCCAGATACCCTCCATGTGGCAAGGAACCAATCAGAAGTTAGCTGGCAGACTCTGCATGTGCTTTACAATAACAGTGGCATACAGAGCATAGCAACTGCCCTGGGACAGCCTCTGAGCATAGAAACCAGTTGACCAATCAACACAGGACAGGTCACCCAAGCCTGAAAACACACCAATCCTGAGATTGTTGGGGGCTCCAGACACTCCCCTTGCTCTATCGAATAAATCCCCGGCCCCATGTCCCTCCAGGTCCTTTCTTCTCCACCCTCTATGTTGAACAGAGGACCCGAGTTAATACAGTTAACTTATTAATTAATTAAAGACTCTCTGCTTTCACATCAGATCAGGTCTCTTGGTGACTTTGGGGTTTAGAATTTGGGCATAACACTATCACATAGCAGATGACAGGGAAGAAGGGTCATCTCTGGTGTTCTCACATCTTCAGGGCCAGTTCATCTGCATCCCTGACAACAGAGTCAGCTCTAGTATGCTGCCCAGGTGAAGTGCATGCCCATGGTAAGGGGTGGAGCCATCTTTCCCATGTGAAGGGGACAGTTGGCAGGATTCAACAAGGGGCAGGACCAGCTATCAGAGGGCCAGTGAGGGCAAGGCCAGCTCAGCACAGCCCTCAGATTTCAACATACAGAGTTCCTATGACTTCTGATGGTAACATAGGCCATGAACATCTACAAAGACCACAGAAAGCAGGACCACAGACCCAGACATGGCCCTAGGTAGAAGCTAGGACCTGGATGTCACCATGACCCTGGTGGCAGCACAAGTCATCCAAATCAGTATGCCCTGGGCAGCAGAATGGCCCTTGAACACCAACATGGACTCAGGTGGCTGACCAGATCCTGAGTGTCTATAGGAACCATGAACATCACCCCATACCCTACCAGCAGCATGGTCGCAGACACAGACATGGTCCTAGGTAGCAGCCCAGGCCCGGACATCTCTATGGCCCCAGGTGACAGCATAAACCCTTCCCCCCAGATCACTATGGCCCCAGCAGCACTATGGTCCTCAGACACTGGCATCATCTCAGGTGGCTGACCAGACCCCAGGCATTTGCACAGCCTTTGGTGGTAACAGGAGTCACAGACATCAACTCAGACCCTGCCTGCTATAGAGCCAAGGACCCAGACATGGCCCTCTGCAACAGCCCTGGCTAGGATGACACCATGGCCCCAGGTGACAGACAAGGGCCACCCAGGTAAGCATGGCTCCTGTGAAAGCATGGCCGGAAGACACCAACATGGCTCCAGGTGTTGGCCTCCATGGCCCTTGGGGATGACAAGAGTCTCAGACATCAATACAGGCTCCCTTGTCTGCTTCAGGGTTTTAGGCCATGACTTGACCCTTGCCTATAGGCCAGGCCTAGATATAGCCTTGGGCTCAGGTGGTAAGCAGGACATTCATATCAGCCTGTTACCACCCTCACCTCTTCTGACTGATTCTCTCCCCAGACCCTGACCCCCCTCCATTCCACATCCCCATCCTGTGCTCACCAGACTGACCAGTATGAAGCCCAACCAACCACCTGCCCCAGAGGCACTGGGTAGGCTCCTAAGTTGGAGCAGAGCTGTTGCTGTAGTTCTTCCTTGGGACCATGGCTAGCCCCCACTCCCACCCCCACTGCCTGCCCCACACACCCATCACCCCATGGTGCTTGGTTGGATTCTGCCCACCCCAACCACAAGCCATGGCATGGAAATGTTGCTATACATGTATCATTTAAATAGTTTTGCTACATACGGTGCTTCCCATAAAATCTGGAGACTCTCTAACAAACATCTAGGTATCAAGCTTGGTATTCTTCCAAGTTGTTGGTCAGTGGGATCCAAGACACCTGCAAAACAGTATAGGCTTTTACCATTGTCCTTGGTTGCCTCCCTGAATTTGAAGATAAGGTTTTATTGCCGAAGACACCATATACTCAGACACAGGACTTGGAAAAAAAAGCTGGAATTAACCTGGAAGTCACCTCCACGAGGACTAGCTCTCATGGTATTGGAAGGTGCTATGCAAGGGACACAAACAATTGGTAATTTTACACAGCTGTAAGTTAGAGAAACCACAACACTGTCCAACACAGCAACATATGTGGTACAACAGTAGTAACCTTTTTATCTTTGGGGTAACTGAGAGTGTCTAATTGAGCCTAAGCCCCACTCAATGTGTTGGAATTCATACTTAGTACTGTAATCATAGCTTCACAAAGCTGTTAAATATAACAGACTTTAGAGTAGAACCTACTGTTTTTCTAAAACTAATTATCTGTCCTTATAGCTATAAGTAAGTGTAGTTCTCACTCCTCATCAAAGAAACTTCTTTTCACAGCAGATATATATCATTCCAGAGATACACAGCTGGTCAAAATACAGAGATTAAAAGGTTGTTGGGTACCCAACACCAATTGGCACACCTACAGCACAACCCCTACACCCAAGGTCTCAAGTCAATTGAGAAAGACAGAGTAGAAAGATTTCAATAGCCAGAGAACCAGCACACATGCTGTTAGGCAAGTTTGTCTAGACATGAAAGGGAAACTGCACCCAGGAAGTCTCAACAATGAGACCTGTATGACAACAATAATTAGTCTGACAACATGGGTGCAGGGTATTTCACAGCTACTGAATTATCACTGACTACTAAGGAAAGGAGAAAGGGTTTTCTCTCAGAATGAGAACCTGATAGGTTATCTATTCTCTAGTACTCAGCACTAAATAGGTGTGTGTGTGTGTAGTAACTAAAGGAAAGGTCATGAATTTGATAGGGAGTTCAGGGGGCAAATGAGAGTAGTTAGGAGATAATAGGGAGGACAGCCAATGATGTAAATACACCATTCATTTAAGAAATTCTCAAAAAATAGAAAATTTAAATTAGAAGAAGAATAATTTATATACCATTGGATTACTTGGTTTATGTCTGAGGCTGACTGTTATTGTTTTCTTTCTCTTTTATTCCTTGAGATATAGTCTTGTTACACATGCCAGGCTGACTTTGAACTACCCATGCCACCTAGGTTGGCCTTGTAATTCTCCTGCCTCAACCACCTCAATGTAAAGATTATGCTTTTCCATGTCAGGCCCAAGGCTGATTTCTTTTCCTTTCCCCATTTTCCCCTCTCTCCCCCTCCTTCTTTTGAAGGCAGACTAGCAAAGTTTTATTGAGAAATAAGGTAGCAGCTTCCTGCTACAGAAAGGTGTTTGGAGAAGGTGTTGCCCCAAGCTGTCTGTGTGTGATAAGTTGACTGCTGAGGATTAACTGCAATTGCTGATAATTAAGTGTTTTTCCTTCTGGAAGGTCAGTGGTTATGCTCTCTGTTAAGTTTTAGATCTTGTAACTTAGGCCTTCCCTTTGTTTCTCTTGACAAATCTAGCTAAGCATTTCCCAATTTATCCGGCTCCTTACGTGTCACAGAGCATTGCTCTACAGAGTTCAGACGCGTCCTTTACATTTTAGTCTATCCTGTCTAAATCAGCGCAGTCACCTCACCCTTTGTCTGCCTGCTATTTGTATGCTACACCACCCTTTTCCTTATATTTGTACCTTTAAAACGAGTGTGTCTTCTATAAACAACATAATTGGATCCTGTTTTTCTTTGTATAAATACAGTCTGACAATCATTGCCTTTTGATTGGATTATTGAATTTGCTGTATGATGAGCCAGCATTCTGTCCCTGTCTTAAATCACATGAAATAAACCACTTAAAATCTGGAACAATTTATTTTGACTCATGGTTTCAGAGTTACAGTCCAAGTTCTTTATTTTTTTTACAATTTCTGTTTTAGGTAAATATTTTATAACCAGCATATTAATTGATTTAATTACTTTTCCACCATATTTTCTCTAGGGCTCATCATGTAAGTATTGAAATATAAAAGAAACAGTTCATATTTAAGGCAGGTGAATTCTAATGACTTGCTCTTAAGTGCAAAACTGTACATATACTAAATATAATAATGTAATGGATCGGAAAATACAGTTTATAATGGGTTTACCCTATGTATTAATTTTCTTAGCTTCTCCTAGCATTTTCCTTCCTTACTGCTCTTGTCATGTTCTTGGTTGTTGGTGGATATATTCCACACATATTATATTTATTATACCATGCTATATATTTCTATTATTTATAACCTAACTTAAGTATTGCATATATGAAAGTTATAGCCAAAGTTGTAAATATCTGCCATTTAAATTGGCCAATGGAAGGATGAAATATGAATTTATAACATCTGTAAAGTTTCTTATTACAATTACATTTATTTATGTTGCATATGTATGTATATGTTGGAGAGTATACATGCCACTGTGTAACTGTGTGAGGTCTGGAGACATTTATACTCAGTTTCCTGAGTCAAAAACTTGGGTCCTGGCAATTGAACTCAGGTTTTTAGGCTTGGTGGCAAAGGCCTTTACCCAGTGAATCAGCTTTCCATTCATATAATGTCATTTAATACTATATAGTTACATTTACAGTTAGCCTCTGGGTGGCTTTGTAGTACAATCTCACAATAATTGTTTTGAGACTAACATTATCTATAAGGTGATTGTTCTAAACGCAAATCTTCTCAACTTTTGCTTATCAGTTAAGCCTTTTTATGGTTTCTTAGAAATGTATCTTTATGGTTATAAGGGTCATATGTGATATTTTTAATACAGCATATAATGCCCTACAACCAGGTAATCTCTGCTTGTCTGGGATACTCTATTCATCTTACTGTTGTTCCCTTATAAATGGCACATTGTTTTTCTCTGGCCATTTTTAAGATTTACCCATCTATTGACTGTTTGGTTTTTCATGCTATGCATGTTTGGTGTTCTCTTTGACTTAGAATTCACTCTCAAAATGTCTGAGATGTTCAACCTTTGTGTCTCCACATATGTTTCCCTTCTGTTTTCTTTCTCCTGTGTGTTTCTGAAAATGTCTGTATTGTTTGGTGAACCTTATATTTTCCCAAGACTCTATAATTCTTTTCTTTCTTTTCATCAGCAATCAGTGAATTAATCAAGTGTGTGTGTGTGTGTGTGTGTGTGTGTGTGTGTGTGTGCGTGCGTGCGTGTCCGTGCGTGTGTGTGTGTGTGTGTGTGTGTGTGTGTGTGTGTGTGTGGTGCCCATGCGTGCACCTATGCATATGTCTAAGTGTGTATGTGTAGGTCAAGGGGTAATTTGTGGGAATTTCCTTCCAGAGAGCCTGGGTCTTGGGACTAGAACTCATGCTTGACAGTAAATACATTCATCTTCAACCTCTGAGCCATCTCACCAACCTTATGCATTTTTCATTCTTTCCTCCACTACTTTTTTTGTAAAATGTATGTCTATTTTCAAGTTCATTAACTCTTTCTCCTTTCAGTTCAAATATCATGTGATTTTCTTTTTGTGGGTCTCCATTTGTCTGCATTAAATAATTCCTTTGCTGTTTGTTTTATACTCGGAAGCTTTCTTGTCCGTTGTCTTAGTCCCCATTTCACTACTGGCCTGCAGGCAGCATGAAATCATCACTAGATCATGGAACATGATGCCCTTTATGAATAATCCCAGTGTTCCTCAGAATATTGTTTGGTTAGACATGTCCCATTCTCGGTTGAAGTTCAGGTGTCAGTTCCTTCCTTTGGAAAGAACTTGGAACGATCTTGTTCACAGCTGTTTCCCTTAGGTAAAATCTGTGAGCTAAGACTCTGAGCTGCTGTCAGAATGCTAGTAGGGTAATAGTAGGAGTCTCTTGACAGTCTTACAGCAACAGAGAACTTGGTGGAGAGACAGATGGGCTCCAGCCTGAGGTCATGGGGCTCCCAAGCCACTGCTTCCTGATCTGAGATAAGGGATGTCAGACTTTCAGTGTTTCTCACTGTTTGAACCAGGATTCGATGGGGAAACCCACTCTTGGCCATATTTTCCCAGAACTTGGTTTCCTCAGCAGTCAGAAAGGACACATGATGAAGAAAGCCCTCCACATGAAGAACGGGAGGATCAGGCACCCCAAATACTTGCCTCTGAGAAGTTTTGAGTGAAGGCTCTGCCTTGCTAAGCTGGAGAGCAGGGGAGTGGAAGTGTTCATGCTTCAGATTTCCAAGATTCTTGCCTTTCTCACTAGATTTTTATGAGCTGATTATTTCTTCATTTGCTGTCTTCCCTTAGAAACAATTTCCAGAGGACTTCATTAAAATATAGTTTCTATCGGTTTCACTCTAGAATGCATCAGAAGTGTGTCCTGTGATAGATGTAATGGCAGGGGCTGAACTTTCCCAGATGCAATTCTCAGGCTATGTTGTGGTGTGAGAACATTATAGGCAAACCATATCTTCTGCATTGCCAGATCTCGGAGCCTAGGATAGTTTCCAGCAGGCATCAGGTATTCAACTTAATTTCCTTGTTTTGCATTTTCAAAAGCTTAGATTATATTTGTTTTCATTTTGAAGCTCTTAGCCCATGTACTTTCAGTACTAAGCTCTCTCACAAAATCTTATTTCCATTTGAGCACACTTCCAAATTTGCGTGTAGAACTGGAGGAATGAAATTGTTTGCTTACAATGCATAGAAAACCAATGAATTATCCAAAAGACATTGCTGACTCATTTCTTCTTTGGATATTGTCAGTTTCCCCATTTATCCTTAAGATAAATCACTAGAGGGATCTGTCTCATAAATAGCAGGCATTCTAGTAAGTGCTGCAAGTTTAAGGGCTGAAATTTCATCTCTACAATTCCCAAAGCAGACACTTCATATGGTCCTCAAGGCAGCTGCTCCTCAAGTGAAAGCTGAAACACCCCAAACTTGAAAGGAAAAACATTTTCCTTAAAGAGTTTGCTAATTCAAGATGACCTTTCCCCACCTCCTTGACAATTTGCACTTGCCTATGATGCTTAAAGAGGTCAAGACCATGATAGGGAAACCAACCAACAGAATCAGTTGACCTGAGCAAGTGGGAGTGCAGGGTTCCCAGTCTGACAGCTGGGGAACCAGCATAGGACCAAACCAGGCCCCCTGAACCTGGGTGTCAGTTGGGAGGTCAGGGCAGTTTATGGAGCCTCTAGCAGTGGAACAGTATTTATCCCTAGTGCATGGACTTTGGGAGTCCATTCCCCTTGGAGGGATACTCTCTTAGCCTAGATACATGGGGGAGGGTCTAGGCACTGCCCCAAATGATGTGACAGATTTTGATGATCCCATGGGAGGGAGACTTCATCTTCCCTGGGGAGTGGACTAGGGGGTGGGATGGGAGGTTGGTGGAGGGCATGGGAGGAAGGGATGGAGAGGGAACTGAGATTAGTATGTAAAATAAGATTGTTTTAGATTTAAATAAAAAAGAAACAGGATAGGGAACATAATCACAAAGGGGTTATCAGCATCAGTTGAGTCCTTATTCAGTGCAGGTAAAAAAACAAAGCATTAGTTGGCAGAGACAATCTAAGGGATGGTTTATTTTGACCCAAACTTAACATTCATCCACCTTTCAAGGGAAGAGAAAAGGCAGATGGTGGTTGACATGTGAGCCAAAAAAGGGGTGCAGCTGTTCAGCCCCCACAGCTGTCCTTGGGACCACATGAAGAAACAAAGGAGCAAGGATCGTTATCAGATCAGACTCGTGTTTACAACAGATGATTAACTTTCCAGAGTCACACTGTGTAAGTCTCCAAGTCTCCAGTTGCATTACTTTCTTCCACTTGTCTAGATTTTCCCTCCTCTGAGTTTTTGTTTTAACTCTTATTTTTGCAAATGACAAATAATGGTGCTTCGTCTTGGAATTAATTTATTTTTGTTTTTCTTGACTTTTCTGCAAAGTCCATTCTCATCTTAACAGTTTGATATATTTGTCATGATGCTTTTCTAATACGGTGAATCATGAGGTCATATGTTGCCTTAATATAATGATAACACAAGTAAATGAAATGTATAGAATTTAAGCTGCTATAACAACTGGCCTATCCCTGAGACAGCTCTACTTTAATAACCATTTCAGGAACTAGCCTTTAATGTTATATATAATATTAAATATAATATTAATATATATGTGTGTGTGTTTCAGAATAATTCTTTAGTGGATGAGGGCTTTTTGAGACAGTGTCTTGCTATATAGTGCAGGTTGACCTTAAACTACTACTAATAGTAGGCTTGTTGCTACTCCTATTCTGTATAGACACTGTCTTTATATTCCAAATGTATACCTTATACAAATATCCTTGATCAAAATCCAAAACAAAGAGCTGTTACTACTTCTGTTTCTGGGGAATGTAGAGTATGAGAGACACACTGCATGATAATGATAACTTAGTTTATATTCAAAATGATGATTTTGCTATCTCCATAATTAATTGCAATTAAGAAATATAAATGATTGCAATATCTTGGGTACAATAAGACTCAAGAATAAGAATGCAAACCCTTTCACATTAACACAATTTCACATTTCTTGTTGCTCATTAAAGGGACCAGGATTAGATGTGGGAAATAGATATTGCTGTCGTATTATCAACACTTTCAGTACTGTTAAGTTAGATATTAGATTTAGTATAGGAGGAGAAATCATGTTTCTACATACTTTCTTCCACATTCACATGCATCTTAGTTATCTCGGCATGATAATTTATTTTCAAAATTAATGAAATAAAATTCTAAGAATAAGAAAGAATGCTTTCAGAATGCAAAAGTTTTAAAAGTTATAAAAAGCTAATGTCTGCATTAAATAATATATGGCTGCCTTCCCTGCTACCAGTATACACAAAACATTCATATTGGCCATTTTCTAAGGGACAGCAATGTCAAAACTTAACACAGATCAGTATCATATCTGTCAACTTAAATTAACACATTGAAGACAAGGAATAGTACCTACAACATAAGGATTAATCATGCTCCCACTTTTCAGCCCCTAAAATTTTGTTCTCACATTCACATAGACCAGTTGCAAGGACTAATGTACTCACCATTTGTATAATGTCATTTCAAGGGAATTGTATAGATGGCTATGCAGAATTGGAGTTTGCCTTTATCACTTTACACTGAGAAACAAATCCTGATTGTCATGAGTAATATTCCATGATGGGATATGCTGTGATTTTCTGTTCCCTCATCCATGGAAGGACATCTGAACTGTTTACAGGGCATAGCTATTAAAAATAAAATGTCTGTGGACATCTGTATATAGGCTTTGGTGTGAACATTAACAATTCATTTCTCCAGGATAAATGTCCAGAAGCATAATGGCTGAGTCATGGGATGGCCATCATATTTAGTATTTTTGAGAAACTATCAATCTGTCTTCCAGAATGGCTATAAAGTTTTACATTCCCAAAAGCAATGAGTGACTATCTGAGTGAATCTGTCTTTCTGCATTATTTTGACTATATGGAAGCAAAATATTATAGTCAGAAGTAATGTTTTATTGATATTCTCTGTTATTAAATGCTTATGCTTTGGCTGTATTTGCCTTGGATTTTTAGAGCAATTTTATGGTGATTTTGAAAGCTTTTAGATTATTCATCATTTGTAAGATAATTTACAAAAATTTTCTCTGTTTCTATCAATCATGGTTTTATGCATTTAATGATTTTGATATAGATAAGACTCAAGCTACCAATTTTATAGTTCACAAATTGTGCTTTGATATCAAACTTAACTTTTTTACTAATTGTATTGTTCTTTTAGAAAAGTTTTACATACACTTAATTTCTATGTTCAGTCCCATAAATTCAGTGCTGATTTGTGGTTAATTTTCACAGAGGCTGTGAGAGTTAAGGTAAAATTAGCTTCATAAAACCATTAAAAGTGATCCATAGTCTTCATTTCCTGTAAGAGAAAGTTGGTGTCAACTTTTCTTTATGTTTGGGAGATTTTTCTGTTGAAACCACCTCTTCCTAGAGACCTTTTATGTGAAGCTCAAAATTGTGTGTTTGAACTCGTAAGTACCTATTGGATGTTCATTTACGACGAGTTGTAATAATATGTGTTTTCCAAGGAATTGATCTTGGGTAAGTATTAAGCACTTACATCTCCTTGTAACCATCCTTTTGTTTTGTTTTGGTTTTGACTAGCTGTTCCATCAAGTTTTAAGAGACATACTGAGTCTTTCGATGGTAGATTTTGATTTATCTGTTGCTACTTTGAATTTTGTGAACAGCTGAACTTAGTTTGCTAGCCTATTATTAGGTTTATGCATTTAGCATTACAATGTTCTCTTAGTTGATTGGTTAATTAGTTCTTTTATATTAACATAGGCATTTCTGCCCCCCCCATAAAGTTTGATTAAACCCCATATGGTCTGCTCTTTTAAAATTAACTTTGAATTATTTTAAGACATTATTTTTTATTTCTCTTAGTTTTCTCTGTTTTAGGTTCATCAGTATATTGAATCAGAAGTCTGCATCTTTTATCAAATGTAGATAGACAGTTTTCAGTATTGTTCCCTCAAGTGACTTTTTTTTAGTTTCATTCTTTCTTTTCTGGGTCCCTAGAGATACTGAAAGATTATGCTCCTGCATGTTCCTCAGGTTTGGTTTTAAATTCCAATCAATTATCTTTCCTCGGGGATAATTTTTGCCTCTTTAAGACCCATTGGAATGAACACACTTGCCTTCCCTCCATATAGTTCTATGATATATCTATTACACCCTCACAATTTCTATTTGTGCTTACATTTTAGTTAAGCAGTTTTTAATTATGTAATTTGGTTTGTTGTCTAACTCTCTGGAACTATTCATTGTGAATGAACGGTGATATAGTTTTCAAGAAACTTACTAAACATTTAATTCCTTCTTCTAACTTCTCTCCCTTCCACCCTTCCTTCCTTCCATCATCCTATGCATTCTTAAATTGCTTTGAGATCCCTGGAAGTCTATGGATTTATCTTTTATATATTGAATACTGTCATTGGTATTTGTTTGGGTGTGCATTTCAGATATATTTATGGCATTTTACTGAAATATTTCGTAATATATACTTTATTTCTTATTATAAGATTATTCTAACATATTTGTCATTTCATCATTTGTTTCTATTTGTTGTCATTTTTCATTCAATTTTAACTGTTTTTCCTTGACTCTTAGTATGAAAGTGATTTTTGGTAGAAATGGCATAATTTGGCTTTCATACCATTACACTCTGAATTTCAATTTTCTTTTTAAAATTCATGATGTTACCAGACACAGAGATCGACATTTAATAAATGGGACCTCCCAAAACGGAGAAGCTTCTGTAAGGCAAAGGACACAGTCACCAAGACAAAAATACAGCCCATAGAATGGGAAAATATATTTACTAACCCCACATCTGTCAGAGGGTTGATTTCCAAAATTTATAAAGAACATAAGAAGCAAGTCTCCAAAACACCAAAGGATCCAATTAAAAAGTGGGGTACAGAACTAAATAGAGAATTCTCAATAGAGAAGACTAAAATGACTGAGAAACACTTAAGAAAGTGCTCCACATCTTTAGCCATCAGGGAAATGCAAATCAAAACAACTCTGAGATACCATCTCACTTCATTCAGAATGGCTAAAATAAAAAACACTAATGACAGGTTAGCTGGTGAATATGTGGAAAAAGGGGAACAATCCTCCACTGTTGGTGGGAGTGCCAACTCTTTCAGCCACTTTGGAAATCAATATGGAGATTCCTCAGGAAAATGGGAATCAATCTACCACAAGATCCAGCAATCCCACTTTTAGGCATATACCGAAAAGATACACATTCATACAACAAGGACACCTGTTCCACTATGTTCATAGCAACATTATTTGTAATAGCCAGAACCTGGGAGCAATCTAGATTCCCCTCAACTGAAGAGTAGATCAAGAAAATGTAGTACATTTACACAAAGGAATACTACTCAGCAGAAAAAAACAAAGGAATCTTGAAACCATCCTGAGTGAGGTAACCCAGTCACAAAAAGACAAACGTGGTATGCACTCACTCATATGGATTTAAGACATGAAGCAGGGAAGTGCCAGTCTACAATCCCATCGCCACTGAGTCTGCAAAACAGGGAGTACCCTAAAAGAGATATGCATGGTACCCCAGAGAAGGGGAATTGGACAGGGTCTCCTGAGTGGACTGGGAGTTGGGGTAAAGTTAGTGGGAGAAGAGAAGGGGAGAGGAGGACATGGGGGAGCAGGAAAATTGAGTTGAGGGAAGAATAGAGGAAAACAGGATGAGAGATACCATAATAGAGTGAACCATTATAGGTTTCAGGAGAGATCTGGCACTAATGAGATTTCCAGAGATCTACAAGAATTACACCAACTGGCAATCTAAGAAATAGTGGAGAGGCTATTTTAAATGCCCTTCCTCGATAATGAAATTGATGTCTATTTTGTATGCCATCCTAGAGCCTCCATCCAGTGGCTGATGGAAGCAGAGGCAGACACCCATAGCCAAACTCCTGAAAACCAGTTGCAGTGAGGGAGGAGTGATGAGCAAAGGGGTTATGACTGGGTGGGTGAAGCCCACAGAAACAGCTGACCTGAACAAGGAGTTGCTCAAGGACCCCAGACCGATGGCTGAGAGGCAAGCTTGGGACTGATCCAGACCCCCTGAACATGGGTGTCAGTGAGGAGGCCTCTGCAAGCTTTGGTGTCGAGTAGTAGATCAGTATTTATACCTGGCAGCAGAATGGACTTTGAGAGCCCATTCCACATGGAGGGACCCTCTCTCAATCTGGTCACATGGGGGAGGGCTTGGGCCCTGCCCGGTTCGTTATTACAGACTTTGGAGATTCCCCCACCAAGGGCTTCACCCTCCCTTGAGAGTGGAGTGAGGACTGGATGAGAGGTTGGGCGTGCTGTTGGAGGGCGGGGGAGGAGGGGAAGGAGAAGGAGCTGGGATTGACACGTGAAATAAGCTTGTTTCTAATTTAAATAAATAAATCAATTAAAAAATATTTGGTGTTAGATTGTCTTTACAATTATGTCAAGAACTCTAACACTGCCTCTTGTTAAGAATTATGTTCATAGTTCAGGCATTGGATTCTTTGTATTCTACAACACTAAGTAGGCAGTCTATAAGTGGTAAAAAGTATTAAAATTGATAGGGCTATACTATGATTTCTCTTCAGATTGTATAAATCTTTCATATTTTGCTAAAATTAAGAGGACTGAGAGGGAACAAGAAAACTTTTTGAACTAGCAAGTCAAGACACTGAGGTGGGATTGTTGCCATTGTTTACACCAATTTACAGTTTTATCAATTTTTTGACCACTTTTGCTATTAACCACCACCATCTCTTTTACCTAATAGAGAATTTGATAATGAATTTTTCAAGACTGTAGTTTTTATTTAATGTACGTTTTGATAGAACAAGGAAGATATCTCTCCTGGCAACGACATATGTACTCAAACTAATGCTATGGTCATGCATCTGTCTTTGAAAAGCCTAAATTTAAGCTAGAGAGATCTCTGCCTTTGGTGTCAAGGAGACACACTTCAGTATTTATGGACATAACACACACCCCAAAAATTCCATTTGCTTCTTGCTGTGATTTAATTTTCCTCCTTGTCAAATGCATGCCTTTCTATCTTACTGCTCTCCTGCAGTCTGGTGGAATGACTTTCAATGATACCTCTCTCTGCTGTGATAGCTCTACAGATCAATGACTGCATGATCACCTTCTAATATTTAGTACTGCACCAGCTCCCTTGTCTTTATCTTGTTCTTTCAGAAACTCCAGAAACAAGAATGCAGGAAATTGATTTTAAAAGACTGCAGAGCTTGTAGCTAAGAATAAGTCGAAAACAGGCAAATAAAATATCAGTACACAAAGCGACTATAAAATCTGTATAGGATTTAATCTTCCTGCTTGAGTTTTCATGATAACATACTAAAGCAATTGAAAAAAACCACATTTATAGGGAATAGCAAATATAGTTTTTTAGTTGCCTCTGGAATAATGGTCATGAAATATTTGGTCCCCAGATTGTGATACTTTGTTTTTTTGTTTTTGTTTTTGTTTTTTTTTGTATTTCTGGAAAATGTAGGTCATGCGATCTTTCTGGATGACCTTACCCACTAGGGTAAGGTTCATGGGAGTATTTTCTCCCTTGTAGCTTCCTTTGCTTCCTATCCCTATTCTGCTTGCTGTGAACATCTCTCCACTGATACACACTCCATAGCTATAATTTTCCACTTAACAGTAAAGAGGCTACATGGCTCTGGACTAAACTTTCTAGATTGGTGAGCCCAGATAAATCCTGCGAGCTATGTAGGGTAACATGGTCACAGCTACACGGAAACTCTAAGGTAACTTAAAGTGCTATGATTAAACACTACTCACCTCTTGTTCATTCCATAGCCAGATCCTGGGAACTATCCCTGTGGTCTTAACATCTATAGGATCATCCTTTAAATTTGTATATTCAAGAGAAGAGTGGGGTCATATGATGCTTGTGCTGTTATAACTGTATTGTTTCACTTACATAGTAAGATCTCAGTTTCATTCATTTAGTCTCTCTAAAAGGAGCTCATCTTTTCTTTTTTGTGAATAGATAGTATTCATTGCATTCATGGATCCATTGAGTTTCTACAGTCATCAACAGATGAAAAGCTACTTATATGTCTTGACTATTGTGAAGAATGATGTAATACATGTGGGTGTGCAGATATATCCTCAATGTATTGACTTAAAATCTTTTTCCTATTTTAAATTATATTATTTGCTTGCTTTATTTTTGAGTTTTAAAATTCCTTATATAATCTAGATAATAAATCCCACTACAAGTACTGAATATATGTATATATATAGTATAGTATATGGCATATATGAATAAACACCATATTATACATGTAGATATAGTATATTCATGTAGAAATGATTTGTGTGTGCGTTTTCTGTACTATCAGAATTTGTGTAAAAATTATCTGTCATTCAATATCTTAAATTCTAATGTGTATTATGTATACAAACACACACACACACAAAATTTCAGCAATAGGCTTCTTACCGTTTTAATGAGTCATATGTGTTTTTTAAACCAATAAAATGCTCTTTATATCACTATAGCTTTATAGTTTACATTTAAGGCCCATAGGCAGATAGTGTAATTCCCTATAACTTTATTTTTTGTTGAAGATTGCTTTGCTGTTCTAGAAATTTTAGGTGATTTTGTAGAAATTTACTTATCTTGTAGTTCTATGAAAAATAATGTTAGCATTTTATTGTGACTGAAATAAATTTGAAATCACCTTGGACACTAAGGGAAATTTACCAATAATGATTTTCCTAATCCATAAATGTAGAGTAATTTTTCATTATTTTTATTTTAATATCTTTTAAAATAATTTATCTTCATACTTTCCATTATAAAATTTGAATTTTTTCCAAGGCATGTCATTTTTAGCTTGAGCAGCTATTCTTGGTACTTCTCTGGTTCTTATTTCAGATGATTAGCTATTTCAGATAATTGCTTTTCTTAGCTTTCCACTTTCCTGACTTTGTTAGTCTCATTAAGTTTTTAAAATTTTATTTTTATATGTTTTTAATAATAGCCCCATGAGTTTTCGTCCATAAACTACTGCCATCTGCACAGTAGTGACACTTGTATTCCTCTTTTCCAGTTAGATTTTGATGTGTTTCCTTCTCTTACTAAATCACTCTGACTAGGGATCCTATTCATTTTTGAATGAAAGTGTCTACTGTGCAGAGCTATTCCAGGTCTTAGAGGAGAAGCTTTTGCCTTCCTTGTGCATGATGGCATTAGGAATATAATATTATATTATATTATTATATATTAGAAGTCATATTATATTTGAGTTTCAGAACGTTTTGATCATAAAGGGATTCTCAATTTTACCATTTTCGTTTTCTCTTTCTACTGAGATGATGACCAGAGTTTTGGTACTTCTTTGTGTTTGTGTATTGAGTCACCCTTGCATCTCTGGGATGATTCCCTACAGATAGTTGTGAATAATCTTTTCAAAGTGTTATTGGTTTTACTTTGCTGGTGATTGTTATCTCTGTGTTACCTCCTCTATGGTCATCAAGTAGATGTGCATGCCTCTGTGTGTGTGTGTGTGTGTGTGTGTGTGTGTTTGTGTGTGTGTGTACCTGCTCATGTTTGCACACTTGTAAGTTCTTGTCTGGTTTTACCTTCAAGGAAATGTTAGCCTTGTAGAAAATAATTGAACGATTTCAAGATTTCTTCCTTTTAATTATTTTGTAATATTTTAATAAGACTTGCTATTAATTTTTTAATGTTTGGTAGAAACTATGATTCTGGGCTTTTCTTTGATGGGACACTATTTGAAACAAATTTCTCCTTCTCCTGCCCCCCCTCCCTTCTCCTCTTTCCACCTGCCATTCTGTCTGTGGCATATTTACTCAGTGGTTCAAAAAGGACAATGTCGTCTTGAAATTTGCAGGCAGTGGGGCACTTTTTATTATTGATCCAACTTGCTACTTATTCTTTCTTTGGTTTTTATGTTTTTTTCATAATTAAGTTATTTTTTAGTTTTTAATTTTTTAATGTGTGCATTACTCTGTCTGCATTTATGCCTGGAGGCCAGAAGAGGGCACCAGATCTCATTGTAGATGGTTGTGAGCCACCATGTGGTTGCTGGGAATTAAACTCTGGACTTCTGGAAGAGCAACCATTGCTCTTAACCACTGAGCCATTTCTCCAGCCTCCATAATTCAGATAAGATGATGTGCGCAGGAACTGCATTTAATTGTGTGTCATGGTTTCTAATAGTATCCTCTGTTGTGTCAGTTTAAGTGGTTCCTTTTTCTCTTGATTTGATTTATTAGAATATTTTCCTTTATTTTAGTTTGGCCAGGGCTTTGTTGATTTACTTTACCTTTATGTGAAGCTAGTCCTTTTGTTGACCTTTTTATCTTGTTTTATTTATGTTTAGTCTCTATTTCTTGGTCTGTACTATTTCTTTCTAGTAATCCTATGTTTATTTTGTTCTGTTTTACTAGTCCCTTGAGGTTCAAGGAGAGTTTGTTTTTCTGAGATCTTATTTTTCTGATGTAGACATTCATTGTAACTTCTCTCCTTGCAGCCCATTTGCTGTATCCCAAAGGTTTTTGGTAAGTAGTTTTTTGTTTTGTTTTGTTTTGTTTTGTTTACTCTTTGCTTTTTGGAGGGCCCACCACAGAGCTCTCAAATAAATACATTCTTTCTTTTGTGTGCCTAGTCTTAACTTGGCTCATACATACATACATACATACATACATACATACATACATACATACGTTCTTTTATGTAGATGCATGGCATGCTCCTGGAGTCCTTCTCCCCTTCTCCTTTTCTCACTCCTCCCTCTTTTCACTTTTTGTCCTATTTATTCTCTCTGTCTGGCAGCCCTGAATATTTATCTCTCCTGCCTAGCTATTGGCTGTTCAACTCTTAATTAGGCCAATTGTGTGTTTTAGACAGGCAAAGCAGCACAACTTCACATAGTTAAACAAATGCAGCATAAAGAATGCAAAACATTCTTGCATCATTAAACAAATATTCGACAAAGTAAGTAAATTTTGCACATCTATAACTAATCTACAACATCAATCTTTTATTTGCTTCAAGAAATCCTTAATTTCTTTCTTGGTTACTTTTTCCTTGAGAAATAGTTTGCTTAAGAGTAGGTTGCTGAAATTCAATGCATTTTTACAGTTTACAACATTTTTCGTGTTACTGATTTACAGTTTTATTGTATTGTGGTCAGAAAAGAAAGTTCATATACTTTTTGGTCTTTAAAAAGGTTGGTTAGATTTGTTTTGTGGCCTATCATCTTATCTGCCCTGGTAAATGCTACATGTGCTGTTGGAAAACAATGCATGTTTGGTAATCAGGGATTGGATGGTGTGTGAATGTTTGGTGGATACATTGGGTTGAAGTTGCAATTAATGTTTTCTATTTAGTTTATTTTAGGCTTCATAATCCATTCATTGATTAGTGTAGGGTGCTAAGGCTCTGACATTATTATGTGTTCACTTTACTTTTAAGGTCTATCAATACTGGTTTACATATTTGTGTGTCCTGAGATTGGGTTCTATAAATATTTAGACACATTAAGTGCCTCATTGAATTGACTCCTTTGCCATATAATATCTTTATCTCTTTTTTACTATTTTGAGTTTAGAGTCCATCTTGTTATAGATGAGTATATTTTGATTTCATTTGCATGGAGTAGCTTGTTCTCTTCTCTGTTTTTCATATATCTAAGTTCGTTATCTTATAATTTCATACATGTATATAAAAGATCCTAATTACTCATTCTTCATCTCCTTCCCGCCAGTGTCAATTTTGCTTACTCCTTCCTGCGACCCCCCGGGAAGGGACCCCCGACCCGCGGGGGTGAGGTGATGAGGGTCGCTACTAATTTAGTGGGCCTTCACGAGCAGATCCGATCTGGAAATTGAACTTCAAGAGGTTAATGGAAACAGGCTCAAGACAACGTTCGCTGATCAAGAGCCTTTATTTTTTGGGGCGCACTGGAACTTATAGAGGAAGGACCTCAGGGGGTGGTACAAGCATGTCAGTCAAGTCTCAATTCAAATATACACCAAATACGGTAAAGACAAAGCTGTAATTTTCCATCAGTCATTAGTTGCATTCCACAAATGCTTGTCGGCGTAAGTCAGGTGCAGGAATTAGGGAGGGGTAGGGAGTGTACAGCAGAACGCTATAATCTTGTTAACAAAGACAATTACTCTGTAAGGGTACTTCCCTCTGGCTAGGCGGGTGGGCTGCCCTGTGTAAATTTAACTTTTATGGTTAGCGTTTTCCTTTGTCTCAAGGGCATGTGTGCTCGCAGTCACGTAGGCAGAAGGCCAAGAAACGGTTGACAGACTCCATTTTGTTCAAGGTTCTAGCAGTCCCCAACACCTTCCTACAGGCAACATTTCTCATGTTCACATCATTGTACTTTTTAGTGTGACCACCCCACTCCCAGTTTACCCAGAGCTGTTTTTGTTACTATGGGTATGACAGATTCACTAGTAGGAACACAGCTCAAGAAAATGACACCTTTTCCTCCAGAATCCACCATTATCCATAGTTCATAAGGCATCATGAGCCTTTTTCCAGTCTAAATCTTGTCAGTCTAACATTGTGTTGGTGCAATGCAGGGTACTGCTGCTACTGTTGTGAGCTCCTGATTGCAATGACTATGTCACACCTAGAAGATAATATTTCATAAGTCTTCTCATTGTCTTCCAGCTCCTACATCCTTCTTGCCTCTTTTTCTAACATGTTCCTTGAAATTTAATGGGGTCAGTATAAGTTTCCTGTTTATGCCGGATCACTTTATCATCCCTTATTTACAGTACTGAGAACAGCTAAGCATCTCTATGATCAGGCCTGTTAATGTAAAGAGAAACGTCTCAGATTAAGAATGAGATAGCATTCTTCTATGATATAAACATGGGTATTAGAAGGCAGTTTGGTGTCATCAACTTCTGTCATTTGAAGTGAAACGAATTTCTTTTAAGAGACACACAGAGGATTCATTTGGTCACTCTATATTTTAATTGGAAACTTTAATCCATTTACACTCAAGGTAATTTTCAGGTAGCTGTTATTACTTGTTTTCTCGTTTTATTGACGCATTAGTTCTCCCTGTCATTGATTCTTTCTTGTAGTTAAGAGACTGACTGTTTCGATTCCTTCCTTGCTATTTTTTGTTTTCCTGTTTGAGATTTTTGATATTTAGTTTTGAAGTTACATAAAGTGCCTTTTGATTTTAGGATGGGTTCTTTTGATGTGATGGCGGGATAATATGCCTTAACGATAAGAAAAGTAAAACACAAACAAAACTTTAAATAACCAAATAACTTTATGCCTCCCCATTTTGAAGTTTTTGCTACCTCATAATACCTTTTTCTGAATTGCCTCTCTTTTCACATCCTATGATAGTTACTATTTTAATTTTTTGTACCAAAACATGAGTTGTGTACCACCCTTAGTATTCACAGTACCTTCTAAATTTACCTCTAGATTTGGTCCTACAAGAGAGTGTTATGCTTTCCAATGTTTTCTTATTACTCATTAATATAACTTTTCATTTGAAAAACTTCGTTCAGAAAAGCTTGTGTTAGCTGTACAATGGAGAAGTATTCTTTTAAATTTGTTCATATGAGAATTCCTTTGTCCCAGTTTTATTTTACTGACTAGCTTTCCTGGTACAGAATTCTTGACTGGTGGTGTTTTGTTGTGTAGTACTGGAAGCATCACACAACACTCTCTCTAAGCCTATAAGGATTCTGTGGAGAATCTAGGTGACTTGGAAATGCCCTATGGGTTTATTACTTGTTTCTGTTCTCTTTTGCTGTGCAAATATTTCTTGATCCTTTATCTTGATGCTGATGTGATTTTGGTAGATTTAATTTAGAACTTAATCCTGAACTTTGGTATTCTTGCACCTGTATATATGCAGTTTTCCTGTTTGTGGACATTTGAATCTTTTTCTAGGTTGGGGAGATTTTCTGTTATAATCTTTCTACTCTTTCTTTATTATTAAGTTTCTCTTAAAACCCAATAATTTGGACAAACCTCCTTTTACTCACCCCAATTCTTTCTGTCTTCTTTCATTTGAGTACTTTATTGTATTATCATTTGAAGATGTGCACTTTCAAAATTGTGTGAGTATGTGATTTTGTCTGTGTGAACTTGTGGCGCTTGAATGGCAGGTACTCGAGTCATTCAGAAGAGGGCAACTGTCGCTACAGAACTGAAATTGCAAGGAGATGTGATCCACCCAATGAGTGATCAGAACTGAACTCCGACTCTTTGGAGGAGAAGAAAACACATTTAACCACTAAACCATCTCTACAGTTTCTCACCTGCGTGATAAAAATGACATGGTTTCAGTTTACTAGTTTGCTCCTTCTCGGTCTAGTATTGATAGCTTTTATTATGCTTTAAATTTTACTTAGCATACTGTCAATCGAAAGATTTCTGGTGACTTTTAAAAATTGCTTCTAACTTGTTAATTTTCTAATTCAGAATGTTGAATACATTATCTTCATTTGAATTTCCTTATGTTTTCTTAAAACATCAATTTTAGGTTTTCCATGTAAGAATTCATCCATATTTGTTTCTATACCAACCAAACTTGATTTCTGGCACTTTGATAGTTAGATGAAGTCAGAATTATTTTTGAAAGCTTTCAGTGACTATTGGAGTCTGATATTACCTAGATATTTGAGGATGAGGAATTTATTCCAGTCTTCATAATTTGATTTTGCTTTATGTCTGCCTTTCCATAAAACTGTGAGCTGGTTGCCTTCTCATACCTTTTCACTCCCTATATGTTTTCCATTCTCTGATTTACCGAAAGTTGGTTGTTGGTGTCTTACTGTATTTTCAGCAGTAGAAAGCTGCACGAATGCAGGTTGGTTCCATATGTACAGTTATTAGTATTCAGACATCTTTACTGGCCTGCTCTTGGGGTTCTGACAAACTATGCCCTCAGCTGCAGCTAGTAAGAGCACCATATTGACTATGTTCCCTTTTAAAAGACCCCACCCCCGTGTGCTTCTCTGTCTTTCTCTCCCTCCCTCTCTTCCCCCATCTCTCTGTCTCTCTCTTCTCTTCTGCTGCTCCTGGCCCCAGATTCTAGTCTCCCCTTTCCTCTACCCCTCATCCCATTGACTTTTCCCAAATAAAAACCAACCTTCTACCCACGCTCTTTTGCATGGTGTTTTTCTCTCATGGGCTCCTTTTCTAAATTATAACAGAAGCACTGTAGATTCTTCAGATGAATCTGAAAATGTTAGTATGTATCCCAAAACCTTTCCATGGAGCTGGAGTAGTCCTATGCAACTTGTACACCACCACCGGTAGACCACAGGCAGGTTGTTTCAGAGGCTTCCTCTATGAGTACAGGCAAGAGGACTTCCAGGATCTTCCCAATGTTAAGTCTTAAAAGTCTAGCACTGTTTCAATGAAATGATCTGTGCTGATTATTTTGTCCTCTCACCAGTCAAAGGTGTTCTACTCTACCCAGTGTTTCCAAATTGGGGTAGTACTGGTGATGGTAGTTCCATATCGACAAAGGCTCATGATAAGGTAGGTTGCACCTCTGATTCACAGCTACAAACTTAACTAAGTCTTGAAGGTGCAATCAGGCACATTCTGGAGATGCTATGATGAAAGTTGGGGGTTGAAACATAGGTTCTTTCTAGGGCTAAGGTGTCTGCTTGATAACAGAGAAGGTCATGAGTTCTGGCCTGGAGATAATTTTACTGCCTGAGTGAGGTTGGGAGTAACCCATAGCCATCAAAGCTGATATAAAGTTGGGTCATACCTGAGATTCACAGACAAAGTGGGGCCTGAAGTATAGGGAATGGAAACCCAGGATCTCTTCAATATTGGTATCCTGACACTGAACTCCAATTGATTCTAGTACTAGCTTTTGCTTCTTCTTCTCAGCAGATAGAGTCTTATTCCTTCCTTGGATGGTTGCCGGAGATTAAGTGAACCGTGGTGGAAGAAATAAAATATCTAGCTAACTACTGTAGTTCTCATGGCTCAGTCCACAGGCACTTGTCCTCAGGGCAGAACTTGGAAGGCTTGGTGTAGCACTGGGTTATATTGTGGTGGAACTCGTACTGGGTACCACATGTAAGGCTTGGACTTAGCACCTTGGCCATTTTGCCAAAAGTAGACAAGGTCTGTCTCCTTGTTGCTTGGATTAGTGAAAGGCCATGCAGCCAAACCTTTCCTACCTTTTTCAGTACATCCCCTTTTATTGTCATAAAACCAAATACTGTTGCCTCGCACTTGGTTTCCCTAGAGTTTGTGAAGGGAGACTGGTGCATGATTAGCTGTTTAAAATGGTGTTTCTGGGGGGTGATTGGTGAAAGGCTTACACAATCTGTTTTCATGCTCATTGCTTTCTCTTTTCTTTATGTCTTAGTTACTTCTCTATTGCTGTGGCTGTCATAACACACCATCTGGAAGGAACATATAGAAGGAAGGGCTTATTTGGGCTTTCGATGCCTGAGGGATAAGAGTTCAATCACTTTAACAGCAGGGAAGCATGGCAGAGGCAGGCATGAGTCCTAAACCACGAGCAGGTCACACAGAGCAAACAAGGAATGATGAGAGACTTTTAAACCTCAAAGCCTGCCCATAAGTACAAGACCTCCTCCAACGAAGCCATGCCTCTTAAATTTCCACAAACAGGGCTACCAACTGAAGACCAAGTACTAAAATTTTAGAACCTTTTAGGACCTTTCTTTCTTATACCACCACTCTGTAGTTGTATGAAAAATAATTTTTTCTTCCTGGACTGTATCAATATAATTACTTTATTAATGGAGGACTTTGGATTTAATTAACGAATATTTGTTGTGGGATGTATTCTATTTGGATGCCACTGTGGTTTGAAGGATACCTTAGCCTGTCTTGTTTCTTGAAATTTCATTTTAAGAGGAGCAAAATATTGGGACTGGGCTCCACAACTCCGCATTTTAATTAGTTGTGTTTTTCTTTAATGGTCTCTGTCTATTGCAGAGACAAGTTTCTTTGATGAAGTGAGGGGCTTCACTTATCAATGTTCGTCTTTTGGAAAATTTTTCCAAATTTTTCTGTTACAAAGTGGCCACATGATGATTGGAAAACTGCTTTTCCTTTGTCCTCTTCGGTTTCTCAAAATGCCATGGCAATGCTGAGGACATTCACAACATGGTAAATGAAAAAAATTAAGTTCTTGACCTTGGGCAAATTCTGCTTCTTCACTCAATCCTCACCAACTAGCCTAATCAGTAGAAAATGTCTATTTCTTTTCCATTTTTAAAAGTTAGATCTTATATTATACTCTTCTTGAAGCCATTGTAGCTGTGATGATGTTGGAACTGCTCCATCTGGGCTTAGAGACTCAACACTTCCCTTTATTATGTATTATCCAAGTCAGAACTGGTGGATGAAGAGCCTTGAAACCACTTATTGACAAGATCAGGTTCCTTTATTTCCCTATGGTACACTTGTAAAGCAAGAAAGAACAATCGGCCTTCAAGAGAGAGCAGTGGGAAGGTTGGCTCTAAGTGACCACATTTTTCAGAAGAGGGTGTTAACATGCACAGAAGTGTCAGAAAATCAGAGTCACACATATTGCTGCAACTCACTCCTCTCTGACTTAGCAGTCATTTGCAGCCTTACAAGGAAAATATCCCGAAGCACAAAACGTATTTCCATGTCCCTCGGACTGTTGATGCAGCTGAAACACTGGAGAGGAAGCCATCAATAGAAACAGAATGGCTGTATTCCCACAGACACAAATTTAAAAATATTATAGTGTGATTGCCTGAAATAATATGTATAACACCAATTTTGTTGACAAGCATTATAAGGGCATAGACTTGAAAAGGGCCAGGTTGAATTACAAAACATTTTTTATTTTTTTAATTTAAACAAAACAGTCTTATTTAATATATCAATCCCAGTTCCCTCTCCCTCCAGTCCTCCCATTCCATGCACCATCTCCACATCCCACCCCCATCCAGTCCTCAGGAAGTATGAGGCCTCCCATGGGGGATCATAGAAGTCTGACAGATCAATTAGGGCAGTACCTAGGCTCCTCCCCTATATCTAGGCTGAGAGAGTCTCCCTCCATAGGAAATGGGTTCCAAAAAGCCAGTTCATGTACTAGGGATAAATACTGATTCTATTGTCAGTGGCCCATGGACTACCCAAGTCCCCTAACTGATACCCATGTTCAGAGGACCTAGTTTGGTTTTACACAGGTTCCCCAACTATCTTGTGGGAGTCCATGAGTTCCCATTTCCTCAGGCCAGTTGTTTCTGTAGGTTTCCCCAACATGGATCTTGACCTCTTTGCTCATCATTCCTCCCTGTCTACAACTGGATTCCAGGAGTTCAGCTCAGTGCTTATCTGTGAATCTCTGCTTCTGCTTCCATCAGCTACTGGATGAAGACTGTAGGATGGCATTTAAGGTAGGCATAAATCTCATTATAGGGAAAGAGCATTTAAGGTAG
The DNA here is from genome assembly GCF_017639785.1 of Mesocricetus auratus. Taxonomy (NCBI): domain Eukaryota; kingdom Metazoa; phylum Chordata; class Mammalia; order Rodentia; family Cricetidae; genus Mesocricetus; species Mesocricetus auratus. The sequence continues at coordinate 84,450,819 of NW_024429266.1, forward strand.
CCTCTCCACTGTTGCTTAGATTCTTAGTTGGGATCATCCTTGTGGACTCCTGGGAATTTTCATAGTGCCAGGTTTCTCTTAAGTCCATAGCAGTACTCTCTGAAAAGATGTCTCCCGCCTTGATCTCCTCCTACGTCCTTCCCCCAGCTCGAACTTCCTGATGCCTCATGTTTTCCTCTCCCGTCCCCATATTTCCTCTTCCTTCTCCTACTTTCCTCCCCCTTCCCTCCAAAACATCTTATATGCTTAACTTAACCATCCCGAGGGTAGAGTTTATAATTTTAATTTTAATCACTGCACTTTAATGAATTTCAAAGCCTGGTAATCAACCAGATCTCACTCCAAGTGAAGTATTTACAACTGGATTAACTCCACTTTGTTATCGAAAGCCTGTAAAACAGAAGGTAATAATCATTCAACCTAGGTGCACCACACCCCTGGGTAGGGTTTCTCTGGAATACTATTACACTAAGTATGGGACACAATTCAAAGTCCATTTTCCTCATTTCTATATTCCATTTAAGGCTCATCAGAGTCACACACAAATAAACTAGAACTCAATCAGGCCTTTGGAGACTTCATAATCTCAACTCAGTCATTGCCTAGCTTACTCCACAGTGCAAAATCTAGTACAGAGAATCTACCAACCTCCCCAACATGGAATAAAGGTCTCATTATTTTTAAAGTTCCATTTAAAGCAACTATATTTTACACCTAAAACGTTAATTTAGGGTTCAGAATGCATACTAAAAAGCAATCGGTGTCCTTATGACACTAGGACCTATGCCAGATAAAGCACACTGTTGCCATGGAGATCAGTAAATAGCCCTTGTCTGAGACACTAGTTCCCAATACCAAGAAGGGGGTGGGTTAGGAGAGCTTCTCACAGACTGTTTTCTCTAGACTAAAAATACAGTATGCATTCTACCAAAGGGCAATTAAAAAATTCTCAGTGATTTAGCCTTTAAGGAAATACACCCTCTCATTTTTACAACAATGAGGCATGAAGTCAGCTGCACAATACATTGAGATTGTGTTTCGTGTATGACATTAATTATTCTCATGGTCTGTCATGTAAATTTTGTTATAAGCACAGCTTTTTTTAGTGGTGCTTCATTTGGGTCTTTAAAATGGTTTATGGGAATTTATGTATGCATTACAGACATAAATTATATGTTTATAATGGTTATGATACAAATTTAGCGCATTGAAGTAAGCTTCTCAAAAAGCTATTTGGTTTGTGGATATATTGCTCTGAATAGCTATGATGACCCTAAATTATTTTCAGTTCTACTTTCTGGCCAATGTGTTCCCCTTTTTTTTCTAAAGTCTAATACTAAACAGCATATTGACACAAATGTAATCATCCCTAGGATTTTCAGGATTTTATACAAAATGAAAAGTAACATTACCCTCAATAATTTTAGTAAACTTAACTCTGCTTTTGTACAAGGATAATGAGAATGAAAAACACGCTACCACATTTTCTCAGAGGTACACAGATAATATGTGCATGATTGACTATTAGGCACAACAATAAAATATCCACAGGGAAATACATTCTCTTATATTTGCATTAAAAATATAAAACAAGTGTATCTGTTTAAGTGAAGTCACACCACTTTCAATTATAAGGCCACCCCCTCTAACAATGTTACACAATCTAGCAAAAACCTCAGTGCCAGGCACGGGAAACCTTCATTTAAAACAATTTAGAATATTGCTCTAGCCCTTGGTTGCCTCCCAGAACTTGAGGGTAAGACTATTGATGAAGGTTACACATTTCAGACATGAGGCTTGGAGGATCCAAAATCCTTTCCCCACCCCCATACTCTCATAGTATCTGAAGGTAAGCACACAACAGCCCTAACACAGATGTAAAGCATATAACCCAAGAACAATCAGCCTGCCATGATATTCTCAAAGGTTTAATAGTGATACATATTTTGGAGTTAATCAACAACTGTCTAATTGTCCTTTTTGTTGTTGCTTTAGCTTGACATAAACTAGCGTCATCTGAAAAGAGGAACCAAAATTGAGAAAAACACCCTCTGAAGATTGGTCTGCAGGTAGGTTTGTTGGGCATTTTCTTAATTTCTTAATTGGTATGGTAGGGCCCACCCTACTGTGGTTGGTGCCACTCTGAGCAAGTCAACAATTACCAGCACCACTCTTCATGCAGCCCCCTCTGCATTTTAAAGACTATTCTTCATTTAAAATATCCACTGGCCTGTTTCCAGGTTCCCAGGAGCATAATTCATCAAGAGATCATCACTAACTATGGTGCATGCTTGTTCACTCTATCAGGAGCTTGGGAGTCTGTGTTTTCTTTTCCTTACACATCACTGTTTGTCAGGCATTTGTGGCTCCATGACTGTCACTAGACTTCATAAGGAACTCATCTTTCTCTTTGTCCCCAGAGAGGAGATTTCGGCTCTTGCCCTCCCTAGATCCCTAGAGCCAAATGCTTCATGTCTTCTCTCAGCTTCTTCTTTCGCTCACCTTTATCCTCAAAAGCCATCCCAAGTTTTAGTGTAATTTTTATACTTTATTAAGATTAGGGTGAGCCTGCCAACCACCCTGTTTGCTCTGTTAGAGTGAAAAGAAAAAGTATTATAATTCAGGGAGTTTCCTCATCAGAACAATAATTAAAAATAACCAAACTTTCCCTTCTTCTTCTCTTTTTTCTATTATGCTGTAAATGAGAGATAATGAAAACTTAAAGGGAAATAGATTATAAAACTATTTCCTCAAATCCACTTGCTTTTTCGTCTATGTTTCTATGTCAGTATGTATTACAATCTATACTCATACAACTACTCAGTTTTAAAACTGAACAGTCCAACTGATTTCTCAGTCTCTTGCCTAAAGTTCTTTTCTATACCACTTTTACACTTACTAATGTGTCATATTTTAACTTTAAAAATAAAAATATTTTGGAAAATAGAAACCAAAAAATGAAAAGATGGGTTGTTTGGTGCTGAAAGAAGCTGTGAACAGCCAGACTAATTAAAAAGAAAATACATTTTTTTGTAAAAATTAGTATGATGAGTATGTACAAACAAGCTATTCCTTAAATTTGGTTCATATCATAATATTCTGGCCCCATAATAAATTTGACAAGAATTAGGGTTTTTTCCAAAGTAAGAAAGGACCCCAGAACTTTGGTTTAATCAAGTTCTTGAGGGTTTTTGACACCTGTGTAACCTCAAGAATCAAGAACAAAGGAAAGGCAGTAAGGTTTAGTCATGATTAGGATGGAAAATTGCTCAGTGGAGGAATCTATATTAAAGAAAAGCGTCTAAGTCTACACCGATGAAAAATCCACAAGAACTTTCAATCCATTGCATCTGGGAGACAGGAAAGGACAACTCTCCCTGCATCCTTAATGTTGCACTAGTCAACTCTATTTTCCTTACTTATTGGTGTCTCGACTCCATGAAGCTCATCCCACATGCTCATGGAAGAGTTAAATCCAGAATCCTTCATTACATGAAATGAGACAGTTTTCACCAATCTTGGGTTTTTCTAGTTCCCACTTGTCTACTTTAAAGTCTTAAAAATAATGAAAGCAGCAGATGATACGGCATAGATTGTATCTGTCTGTCTTTAAGGGGGGTTGTTTATTGTTTTATTATGAACTTGGGTTACACTTGAAAGAAAACAAAAAAATGAATATGGTATCTAAGTTGTTTTCTTGAGTACTATTTACTATTTGTTGTCATTTTGTGTGATTCATCACAATTTAATATTTTATTACCAATAAATCTTTGATAAGAGCAACTGAGAAAGTGTTCAGCACTTAACCAAGTTTGGAAAAGAACTGTCCACATGGTGCTGATATTGCTAATCTTTAATGGTTATTGCTGATCTGTTATAAAAGGGTGTTTCACTTTTAATACTAGCTTGACCTTTGTTTAATGCCAGGTTAATAACAGTACTTCATGGAATTTTTACTTGAGTATGAAATGTCACACTGGATAATTCTCAGGAAGAGACACTAAATAAGATAGTGGCCCTTCTTACTAAACCTGTACTTAGTACTATAATATGCTTTTACAAAAACATTAAAATGTCTTTTTATGCTAAAAGTGCAAGACATTCTGGGATAGTTGGGACAACTCAGGTCTGGCCTAGACACACAGATAGTAAATTCTGGATCCTATTCTAACACTTAAGCTTATCAACTTGCCAGGTTCCTTAACCATAAAAATGTCGGGATGACTTGTCCCTAAATATCATTCATGGTTTTGAAATTCTGTTTTTCTCAGTTCTATCAACTAAGTCTCTCTGTATAAATATGATTTAGTCTGGAAACATCTGGTATAAGTTATAACACACTTTTAAAAGTGTTTTATCTTCATTTCACCATTGCAATCAGATGTTCTATTCCAGATCTCACTCTTGTTTTACTGAAGGATATCAAGCATACTTGCGCTGTAAGTAGTGTCAACATGAGTGAAAAAACATGCTTGATTTGTTAACTTTACCTTTAAGTGGCTTCTCAATCAAGACTGTAAATACTGATAATGATATAAATCAGTGGTGTTTTAGCATTAGAAGTTATATAAGTAGCCCTTTTGCGTTTTATATTTATACATATGACCAAACAAAACTATTCTTACTAAAGGCATCATACTTTCTTCAAATAATTATACATTCAAAAATAATTCTATGTTACACAGATTCCCATTAGTATAGGATTGATAAAATATCCAGTCTTCATTTCTCCTAACATTTCACTATTAATCTCTATATATGTAGCTATCATTGATCCAATATTTGTTTCTGATCATTGGAATTTATTTACTTACTTAAGTGCCCACATGTTCATGCATTTCTTTTACAATTCCTACCTAAAATAAAAAGTTTGGGTCTGACCTTATGGTGGCCATTAGTAAATCCAACATATATTGAACAGAGGCAGGAGGATAGTAAAAGAAGTTAAAACCCAGCCTCAGCTACATGGTGATTTTGAGGCCAACTAGGGGTCATTGAAAAACAAAAGGCAAACTAAAACTAAACAAACCATAAGCCAATGTAAACTCAAAAGTTTGGATCATAAATAGGATAAAATATCTTCAATTCAATTTCCTATAAACCAAGTAACTATCTATACTATATCTGTCATCTATCATCTATATTATTACTTTTATATATGATGTAATATGATCCATTTTGCCATGACAAATTTTTATGATGCAATTGCTATTTTAAAAGTGCATCCTTCTATGGTTCATCACTAGCCAAAGACCAATGTTTGAACCCAAAAGTAAGAAGGGGTAGTAAGCCACACACATGCACATAAGTCATTATACTAGCGAACTTCTACATTAGCCTGGCTGAGCTTACTTCCCAAAATTCTTTATTTTTATTTTTATTTTAAAATTTAAATTAGAAACAAGGTTGTTTCACATGTCAATCCCAGATCCCTCTGATTTCCCTCCCCTCCTCCCACACCCTCCCACAAACCCCCCCAATTCCCTCTTCTTTCCTCAGGGAGGGTGAGGCCCTTCACAGGGGTGTCTGTAGTCTGTCATTTCATCCAGGACACCGCCTAGACCCTCCAGCAAGAGTCCAGGCTGAGAGTGCATCTCTTCTTGTGGGATGGGCAGCCAAAGTCCATTTGTATGCGAGGGATAAATACTGACCTACTATCCAAGGCCTGGTAGATTGCCTAGACCTCCTCACTGACACACACATTCAGGGGGTCTTGATCAGTCCTATGCTGGATTCCCAGGCATCAGTCTGGGATTCAAGAGATAACCCTTGTCAGGTCAGCTGTTTCTGGGGGTTAAAACAGCCCATTCTTAACTCCTTTGCTCATCAGTCCTCCATCTCTGTCACTGGGTTCCTTGAGTTCAGGTCAGTGTTGAGCTGTGGGAGTCTCTCTCTGCTTCCATGAGTCATTAGATAAATGTTCTGTTTCCCAGGCTCTCTGGCCATGGGATTGTAGGCTGGCACTCCCCAGATCTTTGTCTAAAATCCATATATGAGACAGTACATATAATGTTTGTCTTTTTGGGACTGGGTTAACTCACTAAGGATGGTTTTCTCTAGTGTCATCCATTTGCCTACAAATTTCAGGATTCTATTGTATTTTATTTTCCTGCTGAATAGTACTCCATTGTGTAAATGTACCACATTTTGTCTATCCACTCTTGAGTTGTGGGGCATCTAGGTTGCTTCCTAGTTCTGGTTTTTACAAATAAAGCTTCTATGAACATAGTGAAACAGATGTCCTTGTTGTATGAATTTACCTCTTTTGGATATATGCCTAAGAGTGGAATTGCTGGGTTTTGTAGCTGGATTCCCTTTTTTTCTGAGGAATTTCCATACTGATTTCCAAAGCAGCTGTATGAGTTGACACCCCACCAGCAGTGGAGGAGTGTTCCCCTTTCTCCACATCCTCTCCAGCATAAACTGTCGTTGGTGTTTTTGATTTTACTATTCTGACAGGAGGAAGATGGTATCTCAGAGTTATTTTGATATGCATTGCTACAGATGTTGAGCAATTTCTCAAGTGCCTCTAAACTATTTAAGAGTCCTCTATTGAGAATTCTCTATTTAGTTCTGTACCCCACTTTTTAATTGGATACTTTGGTATTTTGGAGACTTGCTTCTTGAGTTCTTTGTTAATTTTGTTGATCAGCCCTCTGTCAGATGTTGTGTTAATGAATATCTTTTACCATTCTGTGGCCTGCCGTTTTGTCTTGTTGACTGTGTTTTTTGCCTTATAGAAGCTTCTCAGTTTCATGAGGTCGCGTTTATTAATTGTCAATTTCACTGTCTGTGCTTCTGAAGTTATGTTCAGGAAGCGGGCTCCAGTACTAGTTAGTTCAAGAGTACCTCCCAATTTCTCTTCTAAGAGGTTCAGTGTGGCTGGATTTATGTTGAGGTCTTTGATCCATTTGGGCTTAAGTTTTATGCATGGTGATAGACGTTGATCTATCTGCACTCTTCTACATGCCAGCATCCAGTTATGCCAGCACCATTTTTTGAAGAGGTTTTCTTTATTCCATTGTATATTTTTCGCTTCTTTGTCGATGATCACATGTCCATACATGTATGGGTTAACATGAGAGTGTTCAATTCGATTCCATTGGTCTACCTGTCTATTTTTGTGCCAATATCAAGCTGTTGTCAGGACTACAGCTCTATAATAGAGCTTGAGATCAAGGATGGTGATGCCTCCAGATGTTGCTTTGTTGAATAAGGTTGTTTTAGCTATCCGGGGTCTTTTGTTTTTCCATACAAAGTTGATTATTGTTCTTTCAATGTCTTAGAAGAGTTATCCTGGTATTTTAATGGTGATTGCACTGAATCTGTAGATTGCTTTTGGCAGGATTGCCGTTTTTACTATGTTGATCCTTCCTATCCAAGAGCATGGGAGATCTTTCCATTTTCTGATGTCTTCTTTAATTTCTTTCATTAAAGACTCAAAGTTCTTGCTATACAGGTCTTTCATCTGTTTGGGTAGCATTAGTCCAAGGATTTTTTTATTGTACACTTTTTATTATATATTTAAATTAGAAACAACCTTGCTTCCCATGTCAGTCCCAGCTCCCTCTCCTTCCTTCCATGCCTACTTCCTCACCCCAGCCCCTCCTATCCCCCCATCGAATCCCCACTCCATTCTCAAGGGAGGGGAATGCCCTCATGGGGGATTTTATGTTGATTGTGGCAATTGTAAAGGGTGATATTTCTCTGATTTCTTTTCAGGCTTTTTATCATCTGTATATAGTAGGGCTACTGATTTTCTTGAGTTGCTCTTGTATCCTGCCACTTTGCTGAAAGTATTTATCAGCTGTAGGCATTCCCTGGTAGAGTTTTTTGGATCACTTATGTAAACTATCATATAATCTGCAAATAGTGAAAGTTTGACCTCTTCCTTTCCAATTTGTATCCCCCTGATCTCCTTTTGTTGTCATATTGCTCTAGCTAGAACTTCAAGGACAATATTGAAAAGGTATGGAGAGAGTGGACAACCTTGTCTTGTTCTTGATTTTAGCAGAATAGCGTTGAGTTTCTGTTCATTTAGTTTTATGTTGGCTGTTTGTTTGCTGTATATAGCTTTTATTATGTTTAGGTATGTTCCTGTTATCCCACATCTCTCCAGGACATTTATCATGAAGGGGTATTGGATTTTGTCAAAGGCTTTTTAAGCATCTAGTGAGATGATCATGTGATTTTGTTTCTCAGCTTGTTTATATGGTGGATTACATTGATGGATTTTCACATGTTGAACCATCCCTGTATCCCTGGGATGAAATCTACTTGCTCATGGCTAATGATTTCATTGATGTCTTCTTGGATCCAATTTGCCAGTATTTTATTGAGTATTTTTGCACCAATGTTCATGGGGGATATTGGTCTGAATTTTTCTTTCTTAGTTGTGTCTTTGTGTGGCTTGGTGACCAAGATTATTGAAGCCACATAGAAAGAGTTTGGCAAAGACCCTTCTTCTTCTATTGCATGGAATACTTTGAGAAGAATTGGTATAAGCTGTTCTTTGAATTTCTGGTAGAGTTCTTCACTGAGGCAATCTGGACCTGGGCTTTTTTTGGTTGGGAGACTTTTGATGACTGCTTCTATTTCCATATGGGTTATAATTCTTTTTAAATTGGTTAACTTTTCTTGATTTAATTTTGGCAAGTGATAGCTATCTAGAACATTGTCCATTTCCTTTAAAATTTTTGAATTTTGTGGAGCACAGGTTTTCAAAGTATAACCTGATGATTCTTTGGACTTCCTCAGAGTTGTTATGTCCCCCTTTTCTTATCTGATTTTGTTAATTTGCATGTACACTCTGCCGTTTGGTAAGTTTGGATAAAGGTTTTTCTATCTTGTTGATTTTCTGAAACAACAAAATCTTTATTACAATGATTCTTTCTATTGTTTTCCTAGTTTCTACTTTATTGATTTCAGACCTCAGTTTGATTATTTCATGGCAGCTACTCCTCCTGGGTGAGTTTGCTTCTTTGGTTCTAGAGCTTTCAGTTGTGCTGTTAATTCTCTAGTGTAACTATTCTCCAGTTTCTTTATGTGGGCACTTAGTGCTATGAACTTCCCTCATAGCACTGCTTTCATAGTGTCCCATAGGTTTGGGTATGTTGTCTCTTCATTCTCATTGAATTTTAGGAAGTCTTTAATTTCTTTTTATTTCTTCTGTGACCGATGAATGGTGCAATTGTGCATTATTCAATTTCCCTGAGTTTGTAGCGTTTATGCAATTTGTGTTGTTGTTGAATTCTAATTTTAGACATGGTGGTCTGATAAGATGTATGGAGTTATTCCAATTTTTTGTACCTGTTGATGTTTGATATGTTGCCAAGTATGTGGTCAATTTTTGAGAAAGTTCCATAAGGTGCTGAGAAGAAGTTATATTCTTTTTTATTTGGATGGAATGTTCTATAGATGTCTGTTAATCCAAATTGGGTCATAACTTCTATTAGCTCCTTTGCTTCTTTGTTAAGTTTCTGTCTGGTAGTCCTATCCAGTGGTGAGAGTGGGGTTTGGAAGTCTCCCACTACAAGTGGTTGGGGATTTATATGTGATTTGAATTTTAGTAATGTTTCTTACAAACATGGATGCCTTTGTATTTGGGGTGTAGATATTCAGAATTGAAACTTCATCTTGGTGGATTTCTCCTGTAATGAGTATGAAATGACCTCCTTCATCTCTTTTGATTCATTGTATTTTAAAGTCTAATTTGTTAGATATTAGGATTGCTACCCCTGCTTGTTTTATGGGTACATTTCATTGGCAAATATTTTCCCAACCTTTAACTCTGAGGTAACGTCTGTCTTTGAATCTCACGTGTGTTTCTTGTATGCAGCAGAAAGATGGGTTCTGTCTTTGAATCCATTCTGTTAGCCTGTGTCTTTTTATGGGCGAGTTAAGACCATTTTATTGAGGGATATTAATGACCGTTGATTGCTCACTCTTCTTTGATTTGGAATGATTGTTGTTGGTGGAATTATATGTGGAATTCTACAACTTTTTTCTTTTTTCTTTTGACTAAGTGGGATTATCTAATGCCTATGTTTTTCTGGTTGTAGTTAACTTCTTTAGGTTGGAGTTTTCCTTCCAGAACTTCCTGTAGGGCTGGTTTAGTGCATATGTATTGTTTGAATCTTGCTTTGTCATGGAATATCTTGTTTTTTTCCATCTATAGTGATTGAAAACTTTGCTGGGAATAGTAGTCTGGGCTGGCATCCATGGTCTCTTAGTGTTGGTAGAATATCTATACAGGACCTTCTGGCTTTCAGGGTTTGCATGGAGATGTCAGGTTTAATTCTGATAGGTTTACCTATATATGTTGATTGGCCTATTTCCTTAGCTGCTCTTAACATTCTTTGTTTATTCTGTGTATTTGGTGTCTTGATTATTATATGGCAAGGGGACTTTTTTTGTGGTCCACTCTATTTGGTGTTCTGTAAGCTGCTTGTACCTTCATTGGCATGTCTTTCTTTAGGTTGGGAAAGTTTTCTTCTATAATTTTGTTGTATATATTTTCTGTCCCTTTGAGTTGGTTTTCTTCACATTCTTGTATACCTATTATTCTTCGGTTTGGTCTTTTCATGGTGTCCCATATTTCCTGGATATTTTGCGTTAGGGATTTGTCGACTTAAGATTTTCTTTGGTCAATGAATCAATTTATCCTAGTATATCTTCAATACCTGAGATGCTCTCTTCCATCTCTTATATTCTGTAGGTTATGCTTGCATCTGTAGTGCCTGACCATTTGCCCAACTTTTCTATTTCCAGCCTTCCTTCAGAGTGTGTTTTTTATTGTCTCTTTTTCAGTTTTCAACCCTTGCACTGTTTGAATTGTTTCTTGCAATTTTTGCTTTGTCTTTTCATCCATTTATTGCAATTTTTGGATTTTTTGGTTTGTTTTTTCTTCCATTTCTTGTTGGGCCCTAGCCCGCACAGAGTTTCTGAGTTTTTTGTTAGCTAATAGCCACAGATGACTCTTGTTTTCTCGTCCTGCCTTACTGCCCCCACATTGCCCCACTGGTATCAACATCTAGCACAAGGAAAACACATCTCTTCAACCTGGGGTTTTTCCACTGTGCTGTAAGCCTCTATATAAAGCTGCTCCCTCCTTCAAGTGAGAGACCTCTTAGCACTTGCAATAAAGACACACACACACACACACACACACACTCTCTCTCTCCTGGTGGTAAAGGCGGCACATGCATTCTCTTAGTACAAACAGCTGGAAGTCTTGTCTTATTTTTCCTGATCCCTTTGACTTGCTTGTGGCACAGACACTGCATTTGGAGGTACCACCAAAATCCAGAGAGACTCGGAAAGAATGGGAAAGACCAGCCAGAAAGAAGACTTGGGAGAGGAGAGACTCAAGAAAGAAAAGATTTGAAAACTTGTACCTCAATTTCTAACAGTAAAATGGAGTGGTCAAATCTCCAGGCTTTTGCCTGAGAGATCATCTTCTAAGGAGAAGGTGTATTGAATTAATCTCCAGCATTTTGCCTGGTCCACTGAGGTCAGGAAAGTAAGGAAAAAACTGAGCGATCTCCCTCAGTTGAAGGATGTATTGAATTAATCTCCAGCCATTTGCCTGATCCACTGAGGTCAGGAAAGTAAAGGGGAACTGAGAGATCGCCCTCGAAGGCTGGGCAGCAAGTAAGGGTATGAGGGTGTATTTGAATTGGGTACCAAGTTAGGGGTACCAGATTAAATCTCCAGGTAAAACCAAGCTCGGGAAAGAAAGGGGAATGTGAGAGATCACCCTTAGTCGGATGGTGAATTGAGTAAATCTTCAGGCTTTTGACTGAGGAATCATCCTCTGTTGCAGGATGGATTGAAAATGGGCGAATTGAAAAAAATGAGTAACAGTAAACAAGGTCCTGGTATTAAGTGAAAGAAAAGAAAAAGGTAAAAGTATATGGAATGGAAAATACATGGAGAGTCTGGATACTGTGTGCTGTTGTGTTGTCTTTGAATTGTTTAATTGTTAAGAAAGGAACAAAAACTGCTAAAAGACATTTGATTATCAATGCTGCTGAAATAATCCAACTTACATATTTTGAAAATGTTTTGACTTCTAAATTTACATATAAGGACAGGTTACTTGGGAAAATAATTTCTGCTTTTGTTTCCACAGAAAATGAAAAGCTGTGGGTTCCTTCCAGACTAGTATGGTCTGATGAAGCAAGAACACCTGAAGCAGTGGCCCAGGTGATCCAACATCTAAAACAGCTGAGATGATGCAGCCTTGCAGACCACAAAAACAAGGGCTTCAACAGGTTTCTGTTTTTTTTTTTTGTTTGTTTGTCATGATCCCCATGGTATTTCAGTGCCCCCTAACAGCAGGAAGTAGTTTGGAAAGAATGATACCCACATTCCCAAATATTGTTTATAAATATTTGTTTACATTTATACAGGGTTGGTTATTGATACAAATTTAAGGCCAATTCATGATACAAATTTTGTGAGTCATCTCTAAAAACTCTTTACAAGGAGTAGCTATGGCTGTAGCCCCTGAGTGTAGCTCAAAACTTCTCAAATGGAGGAATGATGAGGGCATACAGGATTTTTTCAACCTTTTGTTTTAATTCAAAGATTGGCTGGAGTTGTTCTGTCATAGAGATTTCAAGTAAGAAAATTTCATTTCAACAAACTAATCATGACTTAGGGGAAAAGCATAACTGAAAGATGTATTATGTTCTGAATGTATGGTGTGGCCACACTGGTATGTATGAAATGTGATTGTGAATGTGTGAGTGTGAACTGCTTAACTTGCCTTAGATATGATTAAAAGGATATTTAACTTGCTTCAGATATAGTTAAGAAGTTATCTAAATTGCTTTGGATATAGCCAAAAGGAACATCCAGCCAGTCAATGTATTAACAGGAAAGGTTGATGATTTGAGTCCTCAGAGCCAGTCAGTGGAAAAATAGCAAAAGCCTACAACATAGCCTGAAAGCCAAAGAAATCTGTATGGAAGATTCTATAGAGTAGCAAACAGTTCAAACAAAATTTCAAAAAATAAAAAAGGAGGAGTAATGTTCTAGTCCCTGCATGATTCATTAAATCATGCACTCCTCATTTTAAAATTTTTAAAATGTGGATGCCAATGTGCAATCTGCTATAGACAGATTCTGGCATGATAGAACTTGAGTGACTTTTGCTCAGGTCAAATGGAGACATTCATGCACTAGAGAGTGGAGAAGACCCAATTCTGCCCTAATTTGGGGTCAAGGGTGTGTTTGTGTTTTCTTGCAGGAAAAGAATAAAGCTCAGCGGCTGCCCAAACATTTGGTGAGATGCATGGAGCAGAGAAAAACTGGACTTGAGACCATGGGAGCCTGCCCAAGCCAGTTAGAGTGAGATCTCCTAAACCAGTTTTCCTGACCCTTGATGTCATCGAATCTACAGCCTGAAAAAGAAAGAAAACAGTCAGTTAGAGATTTCTAATTTCTCAACAGGCCTACTGCACCAACCTCCCGGACCCGTGAGTTTTCATCCTGAAGCCAACAAAGAACTGGAAGATTAGCAGTTTGCCCTTGATACACCTTGAAACACAGAATTCATTTTGCCAGTTATTCCCTTTGGGGAAAAAGGACCCATTTTAAACAATTGGACACTGTATGGACAGTGATGAGTGACAAAAGCCCATTTTCAGTATTTGAATAGGACATGGCCACTTGAAATATCAGCCTAGGTGGTTCCTGTTCCTGGAATCGTGCCTATGCCAGTGCATTTTTCTGGAGAAATGCAACTTGCCCTAATGCAGAAAAAAAGAGACTTTGGCATCACTGCTGGGGTGATTGTAGCTATTGCTGTTGTGGCTACAGCAGCCATTTTATCTGGGACTGCCATCTCACAGTCTGCAACTACAGCCAGCACAGTGGATAATTTGACAGGGAAAGTAACAGAGGCTCTCAGCACTCAGAGCTCCTCAAATAACTTAGTCCAGGTAGGAATTTTACATCCTTAAACCTGTTCACCTACCTTGGCACACATTTGTGTTACCCCTGCCAAAGTTTATAGTCATCAATTGGCCAATCAAATTATTAGGATGAATGAGACCTGGGTTCCTCCATCCTCTGGAGAGATCATCCTTAGGGAATCCCAGATGGCAGGCCATTTAATCAAAGAATGGGCTGGTTCCCTATATCTGGGCCTTGTAGCCATAGGACTTATTATCATATGCTTCATTTGGTTAAGATGCCTTGGTGATAGACCAACCCAGGCTCTAGTTGTCACTCGAGGACCACTGAGAATCCCTTAGCTCGACTACGGTTGAGCCTACAGAAATGTTAAGCAGCCAATGACAGGTGAGACTAAGGGGACGCCAGCCAACTTAAGACAGGAGGGTCTTGCAGTCTGGGTGATTTTTCCATTGATGGGTAAGGTTGGCATTAACATCCTAGTCATTTGAGATAGGTGCTAATTTATATATAAAGAAGTGGGGAGATGTTGGGTCCTAGCCCCCACAGGGTCTCTGAGTTGTTTGTCAGCTAATAGCCACAGGTGCATCCTGTTTTCTAGTCCTGGCTTACTGACCCCTCCTATTGCCCCACTGACATCAACATCTAGCACAAGGAAAGCAGATCTCTTCCACCTGGGGTTTTTCCACTGTGCTGTAAGCCTGTATACAAAGCTGCTCCCTCCTACAAGAGAGAGAGACCTCTTAGCACTTGCAATAAACTCTCTCTCTCTCTCTTCTGGCAAAAAAGGCAGCACATGCATTCTCTTAGTACAAAGAGCTGGACATCTTGTCTTTCTTTTCCTGATACCTTGGACTTGCTTGTGACGTGGGTGCCGCAATGTCTTGCATTTTTTGGTTTGCTTTTTCTTCCATTTCTTGCATTTTTTGGTTTCTTTTTTCTTCCATTTCTTTGAGGGATTTTCCCATATCCTCTTTGAGGGCTTTTATCATTTTCATGAAGCTGTTTTTAAGGTCATTCTCTTAGGCTTCATTTGCATTGTAATGTTGGAGTCTTGCTGGTGTGGAGTCTCTAGAATTTGGTGGTGTCATATTTGTTTTTCTGTTGCTGAGTGTGTTCTTGTATTGTCTCCTTCCCTTTCCTTCTTCTAATGGGTGCAGAAAGAGCCTCTTCCTGGCTTGGTGGTTAGGGGACCAGAGTTCCCCTTTTGTGGGTGCAAGCAAGTCCAATACTCTGGTAGTTATCCTCTTCCTGGTCCTAGTCCTTGTCCCATATCCCATGGGTGGAGAAGAAGACCAGGAATCTGGGGTGAATAGACTCCTGCTGGGAGGGGAGGCTCTATGGCAGTCTCCAGGCAGTCCCCAGGCACTGGAACTTCCCAAACTTCTGATGATGTGGATGATTGTGTAGAGGAATAGAGTAAAAACTGTTTGGGAGCACTGTAGTTCCCCTCATGTCCCACAGTTATCAGGGAGGGGGCAGTAGTCAACAATTAGGACAAATGTAGTAACAGAACACAGCTGCACTTAGGAAGCTTCCCTCTACCCGCAACATGGATCACAGGCTAGGGTCACACACTAGCGTCAACATCATCCTGTCATACCTTGTGCTCTTTTCTCTGTAGCTAATCAGCTGTTGATGTCAGCAAGCAAATTGAGCTTCCTAATGCTGCTCCTTACTTCTGATGACGACTTCTCATTTTAGGCATAATATCCTTTCAGCTTCTAGTTATCAAGTATTGGTATAAAAATGATATAACTTATAAAAATGATAAGACTGTACAAATGAGAAACCCAATATAATTTGCTTTTTAAAAAGTATTATTGCTTGGTTCTGTGTATTTTGTCCTGTGTGTGTGTGTGTGTGTGTGTGTGTGTGTGTGTGTGTGTAGGAAAGTATAGGTGCACATGCAATGGCAGACACGCAGAACTCAGAGGACATTTTTGTAGCACATTACCTTTTTATCATAGTTTTTTTAAACAGACTTTTATTTGTTTTCTTTTCCCTTAGAATCTATTAACCAACCTATAAAGAAAAATTGAGAGTGCCATTCTAGCTTTTATCTTTCTACAAAACAAATATTCCTAACAATTTGCAAAGTATTCCGAGAAGCATAGTGGGGATGTTTATCTGCTTACTCAGATCTCTTAGGCTTGTTGTCTCACCTCTCTCATTGTCTACTTTAGTCCCTTTATCTCCTGCTCTAAGTTCTAGTCAGCCTGTTCATTCTGGCTTCCTTCAGTGTCCACTTGAACACTTCTCATCTCAGCTAGCAGAGTCTGTGCAGTTCGTTCTTGAAGGAACAGGTAGTCATGGGGAGGCATATGGCAAAATGACAGTAGAGAGAGGAATAAAATTTTCCTTTTGTGTTGAACTTTGTGAAAATGCAAAATGCCTGAAGGTGGCTGCTTGTGTTTTCATTATACCTCTTACATGCGTGGCTAGGGTAGAAAAGTCTACCTTGGTAGAGATGTGGAGACTCATGAGAATTAAGTGACCTTCTGGAGGTCAGGCTACTTGGAAATATTCCAAACTTGGAGCTTCTAAATGAAGGTCCAGGATTCTTTCCACTACTTCATTCCCAACGTCTCTATTCTGGGACTATTATCAGCAGTGCCTGAACATGTCTTTGAGAATTTCTGTCACTCACTTAAGACTCTCACAAGGTACTTTGATTATGAAAGCAGGAGAGAGCTGGAAGCTCTGATACAGTGGAAACTAAGGATAGGGCTGCCTATCAAATAGGGCAGAAGGACTTACAAAACATCTTTTTCATCTCAAAAGCGGTGTGCACGGCGTTGCCAGGGGTTTCTCACAGCAGCAGGAGAGGAAAGGGGAAGCTTGTGGCTGTGTTCACAGAATGAGTGAGTTTTCTTCCATGAACCCAGGGTAAAGCATTAGGTAGTCATGGCTCATTTCTGGCTGATTTCATTCCAGCACAAGCATCTCCATGTCAGTGGTGGGCGTTAGGTTTCTCTGATGTCCTATGTGAAGTGCACGCAGTAGGTAGGAACTTGGGCATCAAAGCCACACTGACTTAAACTTGTTGTGGAAAAGTGTGAGATTCTCTTGTTATAGTAGTTATAACACCAGATCGAACTCCAATCTGTTAGGAATTAGAAAAAAAAGTACACCTTTGGCTTTCAATTCCCATTTCAGACCTTGTAAATTTGACACTCTGGAGCAAAGTCCTAGGGATCATATTAACATTCTCATGGTGATTTTTAGTGTGTGGCTAGCTGATAAATATCCACTTGTAACATCGAGTGTCTTGTGCAGTCTAAGTGTGAAAGCATGACAACCATGATTCATGTGTCAGTATTTCTAGGTTACTGACAGTGGCCCATGGGTTGTCTCCTGTGTTCCTTTAAATGGTGGCTCTATTCATAATCATGGGCACACCACTCAGGGATATCATGCAGCATCCTTCTTGTGATAAGTGAATAGAATAAAAGATGATTCAAGAGCTGGCCCAGGTCTCTTGTCTGCTCAGACGCTAAGGAAGTAAGGTGTGGCAGTGGCTTGCTCCTTCTCTCTGATCTCTCAGCATTTTCCTCTGTATCTGACACCAGGCTTTTATAACTTAGACCAGTTAAGAACTCCATTTACAGTTTTAGTTCATCGCTAAAGGAAGTCAGGACAGGAACTCAAACACGGCAGAGTCCTGGAGGCAGTAGCTGATGCAGAAACCGTGGAGGGGTGTTGCTTACTTGCTTGCTACCTCTGGCTTGCTCAGCCTGATTTCTTATAGAATCCAGGACCACCAGACTAGAGATGGAATGATCTATCATGAACTGGGCCCTCCTCCATTGATCACTAACTGAGACAATGCCTTACAGCTGAATCTCATGGAGGCATTTCCTCAATTGAGGCTCCTTCCTTTCTGGTGACTCTAGCTTATTTATGTCAAGTCGACAGAAAACCAGTCAGAACATCAAGCATATGTTGAAAATTATACCTGTGTTGTACATACAATACACTAAAAAAGATGAACATTTAATATGCATGAAGTAAAAATGAATTTAGTTTCTTCAATAAAAGCTGTTTAAAAAAAAAAGAACTGGTCCAGGGTTCAAGCCACACAGAGCAGTGAAGAGACCAGTGTCTATACTTGTCATTGCTTCCCAGTTACTGTGTCTGTTCTGCTTTCTTTGCTTTCCTTAGCCCATTTCCTTTCCCTTTTCATATTGCCCATTTTGTCTCCTCCTGTGTACTTCCCAGTCTGTCTTCCTTTATTCTTTTCAGTGTGTGTGTGTATGTGTGTGCGCGCGCGCGCGTGTGTGTGTGTGTGTGTGTGTGTGTGTGTGTAGGTCATATGTGTCACTGGCTGTTTTCTTTCGCCACTCTCTACTATTATATTTATTCTTGAGACTCATACAGGTATACAATTAGATGTGATTATACATACCTTCATTCCCTGCAACTCCTCCTCACATCCACTCTCAACAGGTCTCTCTTCTAACTCATAACTTGTCTTTGATACTTCCTGTCACAGTTCATACCCTTAAAGAAAACTCTCCCAACAGTTATTAACTACCAGTAGCTCCTCAGTTAGGGGACATGACTTTGTGACCATCTAATACCTCTATGCTGGGATATTGTCTGGTTTGACCTTGTACAAGTCTTGTGACCAGTGTGAATTCATATGTGCAACTGCTCTGGTGTGTTCAGAATATAAAAACAACAAGACAACGTTGTTTTCCTTATAGCCAACCATCACCTCTGGTTCTTACAATCTTTCTGTTTCTTCTTTCACAGTGACCTCTGGCCTTTGGGTGGAGGAATGTGAAATAGATGCAACATTTAGGTCTGAGCACAGTATGTTCTATTTACATTACTCTGTTTCACGTTGCCAGTTTGACCTCCTCTTGTATGCTTCTCAGACATCTTCCTGTATTATTTTCCTTTTTGTGTGTGTCGTATGTTTATGTACATGTTTGTTGTATGTCTGTCGGTCAGATGTGGTCACTGACCGTTTGCTCCCCTCATTCTCTGGCTTTTTTTCTTTATTCTTGAGAATTCCATTTGGTAGGACAATTAGACATAATCATATATACTCCCATTTCTCCCCAAATCATCTTCTTATTCACTCTCAGCATGTCCTCCTTTCAATTTCATATCTGGCTTTTTTATCCTTCCTCCCCCAGTAACTATCAATTGTAAATGCCTCCTTAGTAAGGGTTGGGCACTGGAGATCATCTATACCATCTATGGAAATATTATCTTGCACAGATTGTGAGTAGGTAACCACAGTTGGCATGAATTCATGAATGTTATAGCCATGGCACTGTTCATAAGACATCATTTCACAGCACTCCTCTCCATCCTCCAGCTGGTTCTTGGGAGCTTGGGAGATTGATATAGATGCTGAGAACTTTGACTGGTCGTTTATCTCTATAGCAACTGACACCCAGTGTAAAAAGAATCTTCTCTGAGAAAGATTCAGAGCAACCCAAGTCTATGGGTATAAACACAAACACTTTAAGCTAATTTGACAGCATGATCATTTCACAAAATAACCAGAGCTGGTTTATCCCTGGGGCTTATGACCTCCCCCAGCTTTGACTTTTGACAAGAATTACAGTACCAGCAATTCCTTTCTGTAGAGCAAGCTGCAAATCTAATCAGAAACTTAGTTACCCCATGACCATCATGCAACATCAGTTAGTGCATCTTGTCTGACAGGTCAGTATTGTAGCATTAAGGGTACGATCATTGTCTTTTTCCTTGTTCATCCCACATAACATCTGCTGAAACCATGAATCCCAGTCAGCAGAGAGGTTAAGTTTTCCAGTTGGCTTGAAATTGATTTCTCTATGTCCTGTGGTGAAAGTCTGATGTATCTTCAGCAATATGGTTTTTCCATGTAGTAATATGGGTAACCAAGGGCAATGAAAATGTCCTATGCTGTTTTGGAGACCTATCAGACTCCTTAGCAATTATTTGTAATATTTATTTAATAATCCATGCATTATTGGATTAACATTGTCTACCTATGCAGTGTAATTCCATTCAGACTCTCTTGAAAACGTTGTATTTTGAACTAATTAGCCTAATACGTAGTATAGAACTAATAAGCTTAGTAATTGTATTATCTTAGTAACTAGCACATTTCCATAAGGACTTTTCACAGCTTCTTATTTTTTAAAGCTATTCACTATTCATGTCCCTTTTCTCATCAGGCCTGGTGCTCATGGACCTAGCCCTAATTTTTTTCTTTCACTTTATTCAGAAAGTTTGAACAGTTTAGAAACCTAAGCAAGTTTAAACTCAATATCCAATGATTTCACATGCCAGCTACCAGTATGTGATCTGAGTTCTACAGCTTAATTTCTCAGCAAAGTCAAGTAAACCTAATTTCTAATGAAACACTAATTAATGTTGGATATAAGTTGAGAGCACTAACTTATCCATAGAGCTTGTTCTCAAGGATCCCTCAGACAGTTGGGAGAAATGCGTGCTCTGGATTAATTGTAAAGACGCAGTCAGTTACAGACTAGATACCTCAGAAGATGGAAGGAGGCACACTGCTCAGTAGTGATGAAAGTACACCGCAGAGATGACTCACATTCTCAACCACAGAAGGTAATGTTCTAAAGATTTATGAAATGTAGCAGGCAGGACTTGCTGTTGATTGTGATCAAATTATGGCAGAATTGCTTAGAAGGGGTTCAACTCTGAAGGCTAGCCTGAAGTCACAAAACATAGCTAACTAACACTTCGCTAGAAATCCATGTCTGATGTTTAAGACTTGAAGTGTAGGCCTTCAAGATAATAATGCAAAGGTAAGTCACAAAAGGCGAACTCCTACAGTAGCCTTTCCATTGTCAGCCCTAGCAGGGCTTAGCTTCAGAAGGCTTTTCCCATTCAGATGGCTGCAGGGATGCTACAGGTTTGCCTAAATGAATTATGTTATGACTCATCATGTTAATCACACTTTGCACCCCCTGGGAAATGAATGGATTTAACTGGTAGCGCATTGTTCTTTATTGTTACAGACATCCCAGCAGCAATACATTTCTTTAAAATAACAGCAATTGCTAATCAAATTAAATTGGTTACAAGAAGAGAAGCACATTGACTAAGGTGGTATTCATAATCCATTAAAGCAAAATCAATTCATAATGATATTTTATTACAAATAAAGAGAATGGCCTTGAGTATTAATACATAGGTTTTATATTGAGGTTCCATGTCTCTGTATTCCTTGCTCAAAACTTGTAGTTCTTAAAAATTGTTGAGGCCTGGATCTGTCCTCAGAGATGTTAACTTAAATCCCTCCACTGTAACTCAGTGTCCTCAGAGATCCCTTGACAATTCTAACTTCAAGCAGAGATGCCAACCCATGCTTTTAAACCGTATAGCTTCATTAATTTCTATTTGGGAACATACTGGCCACACCACAAAATCTCAATAGCACCCCCTGCAGTTCAATTCAGAAAGCATCCTACAGCCACTGTGCTTAAACACAAATGCTTAACCAAACTCTCCTTTTTTTGCCTCCTTTTTAAAATTTAAGTTATAAACAAGTTTGTTTCACATGTCAGTCCCAGCTCCCTCTCCCTTCCCTCCTCCCCAGCCCTCCCCACCAGGCCCCCCCAGTTCCCCATGCAGTCTCTACTCAGATCCCCAGGTAGAGTGAGGCCCTCCATGGTGGATCTCCATAGTCTGGTATGTCATCCAGGGTAAAATCTAGGCCTTCCTTCGAGAGTCCAGGCTGAAAGAGCATCCCTTATTGTGGGATGGGCAGTCAAACTCTCAAATATAAGTTTTAGGAAATCAAACTAACTGGAATATGTCTTGAAAGAAAATCATATCCTAGAAATTTCCTTTAGCATTGTGTAACAGATTACTTACCACATAATTTTTACACTTGTCAGAAGTAACTATAATCATGTTTACTTGGTTGCTTGTACATTCAATAAGTCAAAAGAGTCGCAAATATCAAATGCTTCAAAACTGGAAAATGCGTGCAGTATGATGGTGACAATCTTCAGAACTATGCTGTTGGGAGTAGCAATAAGAAGACAGCAGTGTGGGGAGGGGCACTGGAGTGAACTGTCAATGTCATTGCTCTCTGTTTTCACACTGCTTTGGGAAGCCTTTGGCTTCCTTTACTCATGCCAACACTACAGAGAGCACCAGGACAACCAGACTAGGTAAGGACCTCAGAGAAAAAGAACAAAGATCAAATGCAGCGAGGGGCAAGATGCTTCTGCTGTAGACCTAGAAAAGAGAAACATGGTTCCAGATGCCTCCCCACACCATGGGGTCTGTGAATGAAGGCAGTAGGAACTGAGCAAGTGCAGCATACTTGTGTATTTATGGAAAGAGAATAGACATTGAAAACATACCTGATCTAGAGGCTTTACCAGCTGATACACTGACCTCTGCCCATCCTTGTTAGCCATAGCTGGAAACCAGTCAGTGCTTAGGAAAACAGAGAGTATCAGATGATAGACAGTCATGAAGAGGACAGAACTGAGCTGGTCTGAAAACTCAGAGCAATCCCAAGCTTTAGGCCTCTAATAGGTACACATGGCCAGTTCCACTCGTTTCTAAAGGAGAAACCCACATGGTAACACTGTAGCCTCTTACCCCATAGGAATAACTCAACCAGGCCTGCCTCAGGCAGCAGGGGCCTGATGCTCAGTAGGGGCTCTGCAGGAAGAGCACAGGCTCCACTCCATTTTTTAATGCCGCTGCCTGGGTTTTCATTTAATTAAGAAGGATGACCTTTAGAGAGAATTTTTTTCTCTTGCTTTAGCATTTCTTAGTATGATCCTAATGGGAACTGAAAATCTAATGCTAAAGAGGGCCAGGTTTTTCACTGATAAGGCCAACACATTGTTTCTTTTCTTACAAAGATTTAAGAAGCATCATTATGAGGCATAAGCCAAAATCCCTTTCAAATGAATCTGACCTCAAGCTATTGAGTAGGTGGCAAGAACATGAAGTAGAAGATAAGCCCTATCTGAATGTGGATCCAGAAGGATAGCCCATCTGTCAAAGAGCCCAGGACCTCAGAATAGATAACCCTATAATGAGCTTTATCTAATGCAAATTGAAGCTAAATTCTTACCTAACCCTTTAAAGCCATGAACTGAGGGAAACAATTACTTAAAGCCTTGGTCACACACAGCATTGTGGCATACTTTAGACAAACTGGCCATATGAGCCTTGGAAAAAGTTGTCTTCTATATTGCCAGGCAGATGGGGATCTTCATGCACAGGAAAAACCTAGAGATGACATGCATTGTCTCCACCTTATATTTACCCACATGCTCTGGTAGGCCAGTTTCTGTATGTGAGAGAGATCTCTGCTAAAGAGAGGTTCACCCTGGCACTTAGGTGTAGAAGCTAAGTGCTGGTTCTGCACTCTTTCTTCTTGGTGCCTTTTTAAAAGTTTATTTTAAGAAGCACTTCTGTCTGGTATCCATAGAGACTGTTTATCTTTATGGAATGAGACCCTCTTCCTAGACAGCGGGCTCTTGACCACACATAGTTGCTTGATGACTCAGGATACCCACTCTCATTAAGTGCTCAGCACCTATCAGTGATTGCTCATTCAGAAGATGTGAGCTGTACCCACTGTGACTAGCAATGAGATGCCTCCAAGTTTTGCTCAACTGCTAAGAAGCTTCTCTATGACAGGCTGTTGATAATTTATGGACAGAAAATGTCTATTGGAACTAACGTATGCCTCCAGGGATGCTGAGATTCATGTTTCTGTTCCTGTGAGCATGTATGTACTTACACTTTATGTCTGTAATGAGCTTTAGTGAAAAATGGAGCAAACTTTTATTCTCAGCTTGTAAAAGGTTGCCAAATATCATTAAATTCAAAATGGAGAATACAGACAAATAAATACAATGCAAATGGCTATCTGAACAGAGGGTCATTGGTTAAGGTCTATAGCACATTGTGCCTACTAGTTTTGTATGTGTTAGTACAAATACTTTGTTAACATTGACTCCTTGGTATATCCCACTGAGTAAGAAGATAGCAGATTCCCCGTGTTGATAATCTAATATTCTTGCTCCAGGTGTCAGCATAATTTAAATGAAGCCAAGGAACAATGAGGTAAGGAAAACTCATTGCAGTTCCATCTACATTCTCAGGAATCACCTTTTCATTGGGAATTTTCAGTCCATTATAAATATTTGTATTCGAGTTTACACAATTAGTCACATACCTGAATGAGCTGAAGAAAAAAATGCTACAACCAAAATGTTTCTGTGGACTTACTAATGCCTACTGCAACACACAAGACATGTATCAAACAATACAACCCTGAGAGGGAGAGGAGAGAGAGAGAGTCCCACATGTCACTAACACATGCTCTCATAGCAACATAGTCACGTTTTAGATCATTCCTTGTTTTTGATCTCTACTATAGAGGATTATTTTCTACCTTTTATAGCTCATTATACCCAGTAAACATAATTCAAGGTTGAATACCAATGTTTATCATATGCTATTCCTTTTTATGATGGCAATAGCACGAAAGAGTATATTTTATTTGAGATGGCATCTAAATGTCTTCCACCCATGACAATAATAGAAAATAGAAACAATTCATAGAGGATCCTAAATAGAGGGGAGAACGTCATTCGAAGGGGCCTGTATTGAGAACCTTATGAAGGATTTAACTTCAATTTTCATATCAGGATAGATATTTACAGTCAAATTACTTGTCTTTTTTTTGCTCTTTTAATATCCTTTACCTGGACATTAAAAATATCCCTAGTATTTTTCAGGTGACTTTAAATTCCTGTGGCAGATTTAACACAATTCCAGTCAGTTTGTTAACTTCTTGCTCCCACCTCTTTATGTACCTTCCAGGATTTGTTTGCTTTTTTAGATAATGATCCATGAAGCTACATAAAGCTAGCACTATCACTGCTGCCCTGAGCTGGTAGCACCAGACTTCCCCTTAGAAGCCAGCTTCATCTCCCAAGCATATCCTTTTAGGAGAACACATGGGTTATATTTCTAGATAGAATAGCTCTCAGCAGAATGCATTTTTCTCTTGAACCCAGAGTTCTGATCTGGAGTATAGTTGGATTTTCTTTGGACCTTCAGCTCCAAAATAATGACACAGAGACTTCTTATTAAGTATGAAAGCTTGTCTTAACTTAGGCTTGTTCCCAACTAGCTCTTAAATTACCCCATTTATATTAATCTAAATTCTGACACATGATTCATTCATTATCTTTCCTCCATACTATACATCTGATTTTTTCCGTGTCTTGCTGGCAAGCCCTGCCTGTCTTCTTCCCAGAGTTCCTATCTCTACCCATAAGTCCCGCCTATCATCTCCTTCATAGCTATTGGTTGGTCAGCTCTCTATTAAACCAATCAGAAAATGTCTTGGCAGAGACATATTTTATAGTGTACAAAAAAGATTATCCTACAATACTGGAGTATACAGTAAAACAGTTTTATGCAGTATTACTTACTATAAATAAAGGTTTGAACTTTTAATACACTGCAAATTTTTCTTTGGCATCTTTATGTTTGTCAAATAGGTGAGATAGACAACTGTTATAGATGGATTGATTTTACTCCGTCTTGTAATGGCTGCATGAAAACTTGTATTTATAGCTAGACACAAAGCTGTGGAACTTGACAACAAAATATTTTTCTTCAAACTTTAAATGAATTATAAATAGACATTACTGAATTATAAACATCATATTCTATATCTCCCCTCTTTTTCTTAATTATTTGTCCTCTTTGTGTGTGTGCTTGTTCGTATGATAGGTGTGGAATGTGCGCCTAAGTCAGAGCATAACCTTTGGTGTAGTTTCTTAGGTCTCTTTGGCTTGAAAATCGCCAAACATGCTGGGCTGTCTGGATAGTAATCTACAAGGTTCACCTGTTTCTGCTTGTCTAGTAATGTGATCACAAACCAAGATTCTATGCCTGCCAGCCCCCCTCCTTTTTTTAAATGTGTGCTTTAATAATCAAAATCATCTTCTTATGTTTGCAAGGCTATAACTTTATCTGCTGAGCTATGACTCCAGCCCTTATTTCTTTTCATTTTAGAGTAAGCAGCTTCATTTTTAACTCAATTCATGTATATTTTACTAATGGAGGTAAATAAGAAGATGAGAAGAAGAGGGTGAAGGAGGAGGGGGAGGAGGAGAAGAGAAGTGGGTGGCCTAAAGCCAAATTTTATGATGATATATTAGATCCAGCTCAGCTCAGCTCAGGCAAATTGAGAGAATGTTGTGCCATTATTTCTTGAGATGAAATTCTATCCTTCTGAAATGCTCATTAAGACTTGGAAGTGAGCACCTTAGAACTCAGGAAGTAAGCAATTCAGAAGCTTTAGGAAGTCCCTGAAAATAACAAAAGTGCACGTGGCCATTACTTCAAGCTTATATAAGCAGTAAGAACTTATGGAAAATACTTTCAGATAAGTTGAGCAACCATAAGGGGCAGAAACCAGCTGAGCTGCCTGGAATTGCTCCTGACCAACTGCAGTAACCGGAAGAGATACTTTGCAGCCTGTTGAGTTGCCTGGAAGTGTGGGGACCCTGCAGGTGTCATATATGGAAGTGAACCCCTTGAAGATACAAGAATGTAAACCTGGTGCAGGTGTACTTCAACCTGGATCAGAACTCAGGGACTCTAATGCCATGCAGTTCATTATGATCATATGTAAAACACAGTACAATTTGAGAAAAGGCTTCCAGGAAATAATCAGTCCAATTCCAAGTGCACAATAAGCTTAAGGTGTGACTACATAGAGATTCTTTTACAAAGGCACATGTGACCATGAGGGTGCGTTCTACAGCTAAAAGACCTAGAATCTATCGTGGTCTCTGACTGATAGCATAGGTGTCAGCAGGCCATAAAGTACTTGTGACAGCTACCCTAAGGATGGGTAATGGTCTAGGAGGGAAGAGCCTGAAATAGTCATTTTGGGGCAATTAGAGTGAGGTCTTTCTCTTCAGATAGCAAAAAGGTCACCGGGTCTTTAACAACCTCTGCTCTCGGCTTTCCAGATGGAATGCAAGTATTTGATTTTATGTCCTCTATTGAGAAGACACACCTGTGTGATTAACATTCCCAGTTCTTCTAGTGTTCCTCAGTAAGTACAAGGTCCTTTGTGCCCTCAACATGGAAGTTGTGAAGTTAGAAACAGGTTTGCAGGTTTCAGGAGTCCTCCCACATGTTGGAATAGGTTTTGCTGATGCAACTATCTTTTCATCATTTCTCATGGTATAAATAATCCCTCTCCCATTTTATTCCAGTAACCCCAATAACTCATTGCTTCACCAAATTGTTCTTGTCATTGGTTCCCTGTGTGTTTGTTCAGATCTCCCCAGAAAGACTGTCACTCAACAGAGAGTTAAGGCTGTCTGTGGTCAAACCAAGACACAATTAAGAAAGAGGGCCAACAAGATGTATGAAAGTAGAAAATATGCTGCAAGCTGTTCCCCCACATCCATCCAGTCTATTAAATACTTGGCAGATACTGTTCTTAGTATTGTACCACAGTCAAACCTATTTATAGGTCTTTATTTCTTTAACACTTTGTTAATATTTCTTGTGTCCAAGAATAATGTAGTACGGTATACTTGTGCGATATAGTTGATTGTCTCCCCAGTACCCACTGAAACGAATAGCCTGTTTTTACTGAGAGTCTTGGGAGGGGGATGGCATATAACAAACGCCACATTTCACCTGATGTTGCTCTCACTCATGTGTGTTTAGGGCTAATCACTTAGGACTGGATTTTCTATCAGGGGACTCATCTCTGGAGAAGACTAAGTCTTTGACTTTACCAGCCACTTACCTAGAGCTCTCTTCCTAGGGGTAGAGTCTTGATATATTTCATCTATATTCATTGACAAGCAGACTGATATTGTGATTATAGAGGTCTTGTTTAGGCAGTCATATTAAATCATTGCTGTCATGTCTAGAAGACAGCACAGGCTCTATTCAGTATCACCGTGTGTGTGTTTGTGTGTGTGTATGTGTGTGCGCGCCTACATGAGTGAATGTTTTACAAAATTTTATACTTCGGAGTTTGCTATCTTGCTTCTTTCTATGTCTCTTTCATAATATCCTGAGTTGAGAGACTGCAGCAGTTGTTCAGAGGACCAGAGATGCTGAATGGAAACTTCTGAGCATTTCAGTGAAGATCTTGATGCTTAGAACAGGTAGACTTCAGAAATCCTACCAAAACTTAGTACTATCATACATCATTCTGTGGTTTTCTGAATATGTATGTCCTTCTACTCTTGTGCATGCCTGCCTGTGTTTAGAAAAAGAAAAGCTAACATAGTTTATTATGTTCCCAGAGAATTATTGGCATATTTAGACAATTTTTATTGTACATGTATGTTTGATTTTTTGCAAGATATGTGCCCTTAAACAGTATTTAATTATGTAAACATATTTTAATTTGTGTTAAATCAAGCTCAGGGATTAAACTTAAATCAACTTGTTTAGGTCCTTGTCAAACAAAAACATGATTTGGCCATAACTTGAAAACTTTAACACATACCTTACAAATGAATAATGAAAACAGATTTTATTATTTGTTACTGTTTCTGGGTAAATTAAGAAGATATCAATTAAGATGATGTCAATTCTGACACCAGAGTGGGAGTCATATGGAATTAGTAATAAGAACAATTGAAAGTGTCTGACAAAATATGTTGTATGGAACTTTGGGCTTTGAACATCTGAATCCACAGTAAGGCCCCTAGTACCAGGAATGATCATTCCAGTAAAGCAGTAGAGAATTTAGCTGATTGGAGCAGGCGTGTGGGTGGTAGTAAGAAGACCATAAATTATATTTTTACTTCTACCTCACACATCTTTTCTCCATAAACATTACAAATAAAATATGCCTGTCCCAGGAAATTTAAAATAAATGCATAGAAAAATATTGATTGCATTTCTTGTCAAGAGTGCTGTATTTCCACAAAAAACAGCTTAGTGGTTATGCAAAATGGTCCAGGAAAGCCTCAGTGGGTGTCCTCTGAAACACTGATCCTATCTTCAGGTGCACCTTTAGGATTTGATAAAGGAACTCTGAGTCATAAAGAGGAAAGCATGAAGGAAAAACTGAGTAGCTGCTATAAGTCTAGATGACAACTTTTTAAAGTTAGAAATCTGATATTTGGTCCCTGGAAAATGCACAAGGAAGTGGAAATTGCTTTTAATGTGGCATGGAAATTGTTGAAAATCTAATGAAGTGTAGTGATTTGAGGAACTTTCTCATGTTCTCTAATGTCTATGTGGTTCCCTTCAGGGGATCATGAAGAAAGAGGCTGGATAAGAGGTTGGAACAGAAAAAATTGAATTTGGATCTACATATGGTAATGTGAAGGGCATTTATCCACTTTAAATTTCTCTGCAAATTGTGTTGGTATAGATGTATTTGCCTCTATTTAATTCTTGAAGCCATTTGGCTATTTTATCCACTTTGCTAAAATTAAAAAGTCTCTTGTCCTTTCTTGTGACAGAGTGGAACTGAAAAGAAAATATAATATTCACTTTTACTTCCTTTAAAGTAATCAGAATTTGCTACTTTTAGGCTTCTTCGTCCTCATGCTTAGAAAGCTTTGTTTCTGTCATTTTCTGATTTTGTCTTTCATTATCTTGCCTTTAATATATTAAAATTTTTACTTCTGCCCAGAAAAGCACACTCCTGCTGAATGCATTCTGAGTTCTATTGTCTCTATAACTCATTTACCATTTGACAATACAGACCAGCAGGGGACCAGATGCTAATATCAATTCTTCCTTTTCCACAAAGAAATAGGTAGCATGCCTTGCTACTTTGCAATCGGGTGGGTAAGAGAAGCCTGGAAGACTTCCTTGAAATGACTTTTAGATATATGGCCAACAGTTAAATTGTTGGGAATATTAAATAATCTGTATGTTATAAATTCTTCTGTTGTCTGGACTTCCTCTCTGCAGTTCTGGTAGTTCTACACATTTAGCGTTCTTACTTAGAGAAAGATCAAGTGCTACCCTGTCACTGTAAGTCTATACTGTAAGAACAGTGGCCAACAGAATTTTGGTGTCCTCCCTGAACTGGTCCATCATTACCATGGAATAAGTGATCATTTGTTCAAGTTTTTAAATCATAAGATCATTGTTAGTTTAATGCTGTAAAATTTGTTCTTTATTATTTGTATGTGTGTGTGTGTGTGTGTGTATATGTGTGCCCATGTAGACCAGAATGAGCTGGAATTATAGGCATTTGAGAGTCACCTGCTGTGGTGTTGGATCTGGACTCCCAATAGAGTGGTAAGTACTCTTAACCACAAAAGCATCATTCTATCCCCTAGATCATTACATCAACCCCATTCATTTTTATTATCATGTTCATTATCAATTAGATTATGTTAAAAAGGAGAAACTTGGACTACATTAAATAAGAGCTAATTTTGCTTCCTAACTCATTAGTGTTATAAAATAATAGCTTGTGTTAGCTTTAAAAAAATCAACTGCTTTTGAATTATTTAACATCCAATTAATGTTGTTTTTCAAGCTGAACTGGAAAGTGTTCTAGTTGGCTTTTCTACTTGCAGCAGATAGCAGTCAACACAGACCTGCAATGTATAGCAAGGGAGCAGCTCTGGAGCCCTCAGCCCTAAATACGACATTTAAAAAAAATCACGTGATCATGGTATCTCCCCTGCCAGGTAAGTCAAAGATCTCAACATAAATCCAGCCACACTGAAACTTTTAGAAGAGAAAGTGGGAGATACTCTTCAACGAGTTGGTACAGGAGACCACTTCCTAAACATAACACCAGTGGCACAGGCACTGAGATTGACAATTAACAAATGGGACCTTTTGAAACTAAAAAGCTTCTGTAAGGCAAAGGACACAGTCAAAAAGACAAAAAGGCAGGCCACAGAATGGGAAAAGATATTCACTAACCCTACATCTGACAGAGGGCTAATCTCCAAAATTTACAAAGAACTCAAGAAACAAGTCTCCAAAACACCAAAGGATCCAATTAAAAGGTGGGGTACAGAGCTAAACAGAGAATTCTCAGTAGAGGAGGCTAAAATGGCCAAGAGACACTTAAGAAAGTGCTCAACATCCTTAGCCATCAGGGAAATGCAAATCAAAACAACTCTGAGATACCATCTTACTCCTGTCAGAATGGCTAAAATCAAAAGCACCAAAGACAATTTATGCTGGAGAGGATGTGGAGAGAGAGGAACACTCCTCCACTGCTGGTGGGAGTGCCAACTCATACAGCCTCTTTGGAAATCAGTATGGAGATTCCTCAGGAAAATGGGAATTAATCTACCACTAGACCCAGCAATTCCACTCTTAGGCATATATCCAAATGAGGCAAGTTCATACAACAAAGGCATCTGCTCCACTATGTTCATAGCAGCATTATTTGTAATATCCAGAACCTGGAAGCAACCTAGATGCCCCTCAACTGAAGAGTGGATAGAGAAAATGTGGTACATTTACACAATGGAGTATTACTCAGCAGAAAAAAACAATGGAATCTTGAAATTCGCAGGGAAATGGATAGCACTGGAAGAAACCATCCTGAGTGAGGTAACCCAGTCACAAAAAGACAAACATGGTATGTACTCACTCATATATGGATTTTAGACATGGATCAGGATAGTGCCAGTCTGCACTTCCACTGATAGAGAGTCTGGGAAACAGGAAAGAACCTAAAAGATATGCATATATGCATAGTACCCAAGAGAAGAGGATGGAGACAAGATCCCCTGAATGGATGGGGAACATGGCGAGGGGTGGGAGGGAATGGGACCTGGGGAGAAGAGAGGGGGTGAAGAGGAAGAGAGTTGGTCATGGGGGAATAGGAAGTTGAGGCACCAGAGTGACCTCGAGTGATCTAAAGGGATAACACCAATTGGCAAGCTAAGCAATAGTGGAGAGACCACCTCGAATGCCCATTCCTGATAATGAACTTGATGTCTATAACCATCGGGCAGCCTTCATCCTGTGACTGATGGAAGCAGAGGCAAACTCACAATTAATCACTGAACTGAACCCAAGGAACCCAGTGACAGAGAGAGAGAAGTGATGAGCAAATTGGCAAAGAATGGGCTGGCAAAACCAGCAGAGACAGCTGATCTGAACAGGGGAGAGCTCTTGGACCCCAGACTGACAGTGGGGAGGCCAGCATGGGACTGATCTGGACCCCCCCAAATGTGAGTGTCAGCGAGAAGGCCTGGGCAACCTATGGGGCCCTGAGCAGTGGATCAGTGTCTATCCCTGGAATGCAAACAGTCATAGTCTGCCCATAGCACAAAGAGTGATGCTCTCTCAGCCTGGACTCTTAGGGGAGTGCCTGGACCCTACCCAGAGTAAAATGACAGACTCTAGATATCCCCTATGTGGAAGGATTTGGCAATAGGGTGGGAGGGTGGGGGGGGGGAAGGGGAGTGGGGGAGGAGGGGAGGGAGAGGGAACTGGGATTGACATGTAAAACAAGCTATTTAAAATTAAAATAAAAAAATCACACCCCTCTTCTCAAAACTCAGGAGGAAAGACTATGAAAGCAGCAGGTGGTGAATGACTTCAAGGGAACTGTTTTCCAGGTACAAGGCTGATGCACGATGCACGTGAATTAAGACACCATGATAGCATGTAAGGTCCTGCCAAAGTTCAAACCAGAAAAATAACCCCAGAGTGGTGAAGAGGGAGTGAGCATAAAGTTTCGCCCCTGACCATGAAGCTCTTCACAATTTATAGCTGCTTGTAGGACAGAGACAAGTTTTCTTTAATAATGGAGTGACACTGAGGGTTATCAACTAACCTCTGGGACAGGCCTTATGCTCAGGCATCCTTGGCCAGAACAAACAAGGTTCCATGTCTTTTTGTGGGGTTTTGTGTTTAATTTTTCCGTTTGTATGTTTTGAGATTATATTTATTTCATTTCCCCCTTTCCTTTCCTCCTTCTAAACACTTCTAGGAACCCTGCCACTCCCTACACTTTCAGATCTCTTGCCTCTTTTTTAAAATTGCTGTTACTCTCTCTCTCTCTTTCTCGAATGAAAATATATTTTTTCATTCAATATATTATACAGTTTACCCTCCCTCTGCTTCTCCCAAACCCTGTCTACTTCCCCATGCACATATATCCACACCTTTTCTTATTAGAATGAAAACATCTATGGAAAAATAATAAGACAAAATCAGACAAATCAGCATAGTACTGAACAAACAAACAACACAAGAAAAGGAGCAAAAGAAAAAGCTCAAGAAACCCATATAAACCCAAAGACACATATATTCACTCACATGTAAATAGTATTAAAAACAAACAAACCAGAAACCCCTTTGCTCATCACTCCTTCCAAAGGGGCCAAGACCAGGCTGGAGAAACCCACAGAAACAGCTGAGCTGAACAAGGGGGAGTTCATGGACCCCAGACTGATAGCTGGGAAATCAGCATAGGACTAATCCAGACCCCCTGAACATGGGTGTCAATGAGGAGGCCTGGGCAGACTTTGGGACTTCTGGCAGTGGATCAGTATTTATAGCTACTTTATTAATGGACTTTGGGAGTCCACTCCAAATAGAGGGATGCTCTCTGAGCCTAGACACACGAGGGAGGGTCTAGGCCCAGCTCCAAAGGATATGACAGACTTTGAAGAACCCCACCAGGAAGCCTCACCCTCCCTGGGGAGCAGAAAGGGAATGGGATAGGGGTTAAGTGGAGGCCAGGGGAGGAGGGGAGGGAGAGAGAACTGGTATTGACATGTAAAACAAGCTTGTTTCTAATTTAAATTAAAAAATCAGAAACCATGGTATATATTCAAAAGATCTGAAAGGTTAAAAAAACAAATAACCAACCCCTAAATCCCTGACAATGCATTATGAGATTAAAAAGTTCCAAAAATCCCATTGAGTTCATTTTGTAATTTTTCCTTTGTGAGTGGCTATCAGTTGGAGATAGCTTCTAGGTTAGGGATGGGGGATTGTGTTTATTTCTCTTAGTACTGGGACCCCATCTGACTCAAATCAATGTAGGCCCTGTTCATGCTGCCCAGTCTCTGTGAGTTCACACATGCATTGGTCCTATTGGTTTAGAGGACCTCATTCTTTTGGTGTTCTCCATCCCCTTTGGCTCTTACAATCTTTCTGTCTCTTCTTCCATAGGGTTCCCTGAGCCCCGAAGGGGGGGAATGATGAAGAATTCCATTCAGGACTGAGTGTTGCAAGATCCCCCCTGTAAATGGAGTTTAATTAAATTGTCTAGATTAAAAAAAAAGCTGGAGTCAGTTATAGAGGGAAACGCTGAGAGATCAGAGAGAAGGAGCAAGCCCCAGCATACCTTATCTTCTAAGTGTCTCAGCAGAGAAGAGAGCAATGTCCTGTTTTTCCCTGCTTATCTCCTGTTTCTACCCAGCTACCTCACTTCCTGTCTGTCTGTACAGACCTCCAGACCTCTATGGTTAGCTAGTGGCAAGCTCCATTTTCTGACCCCCAGACAGGCTTTATTTGTTCAAGAAAGATATCACCATACCCTCCTTTTCTGTACATTGTCCAGCTGTGGGTCTCTGTATTTGTTCCTATTTACTTCAGGAGGAAGCTTCTCTGATGACAGCTGAACAAAGCACTGATCCATGAATACAGCATAATGTCATTATAATTTGGCATTAAAACCAACAATTTGTTCCTGATGTTTGAACTAGATAATATAACACATTTGAAACTCTAAAGGCATAGCCAACTTCAAACATTAGTATTATATTCTGTGTTGTGACAATAAAATTCCTTTAATTAACTATTACTCTCTCTCTCTATATATATATATATATATACACATATATGTATATAATAACTGAAAGCAGGAAGTAGTCTATCTCACTGGGTATAGCTTAAGCATAAGAGACCTCAAAGCCCACCCCTACAGTAAAACACTTCCTCTAACCAGGCCACACCTACTCGAACAAGGTCACACCTCTTATGTCTGCCGCTCCTTTTGGGACCTATTTTCCTTCAAAAACATATGTATATATATATATGTGTGTGTGTGTGTGTGTGTACACATATATATATATACACATAGTTATTAGTTATTTACAATAACTAATAATTATATATAATAAGTGAATTACCTCCTCAACACAGGATAACTTTTTTCTTTTTTTAATCTTTGTGAAGTGATCATGATTTTTGCCTTTGACAATTTTAAGCTACTACCTGTGAGTTTTCCGAGAGATGCCCATCATGCCATTTTGAGTACTGATCCAGCAGTGAGAGACCACTGAACACCCATAACTGATCCTTTAGTAATGAACATGTGGCAATGGTTACCATTTCTCAACAGTCACAATTACTTAGAACAGTGCCAGTGCCTCTTTCCTTATGTGAACAATATTAAGATGCTAGAATTGCTGCTGAACTCAAGAAAGCCAGTAACAGACAGGGAGGACTGATGACCAAAGGGATTAAGACTGGGCTACTTTAACCCCCAGAAACAGCTGACCTGACAAGGGTTAGCTCTTGAATCCCAGGCTAATGCCTGGGAATCCAGCATGGGACTGATCAAGACCCCCTGAATGTGGGTGTCAGTGAGGAGGCCTAGGTAATCTATTGAGCCTTGGGCAGTAGATCAGTATTTATCCTGGGTATACAAATGGACTTTGGACTCCCATCCAACAATGTGAGATGCACTCTCACCCTGAACTCTTGGTGGAGGGTCTAGGCCCTGCCCTGGATGAAATGACAGACCATGGACACCCCCATGGAGGGCCTCACCCTCCCTGGGGAAATGAGGGCATATTGGGGGGGGTTTGGAGGAGGGCACGGGAGGAGGGGAGGGAAACAACGGAGAGGGACCTGGAACTGACTTGTGAAGCAACCTTGTTTCTAATTTAAAATTATTATTATTATTATTATTATTATTATTATTATTATTATTATTATTTTGGGTTTTACGAGACAGGGTTTCTCTGTATTGCTTTGGAGGCTATCGGTCCAGCCCGGCCTCGAACTCACAGAGATCCACCTGCCTCTGCCTCCTGAGTGCTGGGATTAAAGGGGTGTGCCACCACTGCCAGGCCTAATTTAAATTTAAATTTAAAAATAAATAAAAAATAAAAAGATGCTAGAATTGATATTTAATGTTTTTAGAAGGACAGATTTTAGTTTCACAAGTTTCCATCTGATCCAATTATGCTGTCTAGAAGCAGGCTTATTCCATGTTCAGCTTGAATATGGAAAAATAAGTCAAATGGAAGAAGATCCAGTGGCGATCCTTTCCAAAGCCAAGAGAGAATGAATCAGAACTAATTCTTAAACACGTTTTTTCTGGATTAGTGTTTTTTCCCTTTACTTTTTCTTTTTTTGTGAAAGGGTTTCTCTGTGTATCCCTTGCTATTCTGAAACTCACTCTGTAAACCAGGTTGGCCTTAAACTCACAGAGATAAGCCTGCCTCTGCCTCCTCAATACTGTGATTAAGGGTGTATGCCACCGCCATTGTCAGGATGGGTTAGCGTTTTACAAAAATACTTTTATTAGTGTTTACTGTAGTTAGAGACACTATTTGTGTCATGCCGGCACTCATTTAATCACCAAGACCAAATGTACAAAATATCCCATCTAAACAGCTTATTATGTGTGAGGTGCACTCTCACCCTGAACTCTTGTGGGAGGGTCTAGGGCCTGCCCTGGATGAAATGACAGACTACGGACACCCCCATGGAGGGCCTCACCCTCCCTGGGGAAATGAGGGGATAATGGGGGGGCTGGGGAGGAGGGCACAGGAGGAGGGGAGGGAAAGGGAGACGGACCTGGAACTGACTTATGAAGCAACCTTGTTTCTTATCTAAATTTAAACTGAAAAATAAATTTAAAAAACCAGCTTATTATGTTAGAAAGTTAGCAAATTATAATGTGTGGTGTTAATGGAATAGATATTGACTAAACTTTGGGTACTTAAGACCCAATGCTGTCTTTTGTGTCATATTAAAGAAATTGCAAATGGCAAGGCCTGAAACCAGAGTTTACTTGACAGAAGAAAGTCTATCCACATGGTATGTGATGCAAAACACAGCCAATCCTAATAACAAATAGTCCAACATTCAGGAAGAGAGTAGACAAGTTTGAAGCCTGGGTGAAGTCATTGGGAAAGCAATAACTTGGAAGTTCATCTCTGAAGTAAGTTTTAGATAGATGGGATGAAGAACATTTAAGCTGAAAGGGTAGTATAACAATAGTGTGAACAGGGTAGTAAGAGTGGAAATGCTGTTGGGTTTATATCTGAAGAAAAGGAGATATTAATAAATATATAAAGGTGAAATTGAGTGTCACCAAATTATTAAAGAGCACGAAGCAGAACGAGAGGCAAGTGGACTTTGAACTTTATTACGAACATTTTATAAATAGTTTTGAACCTTTTAGTGCTTTTTAGTGACCAGAGAAATCTCTTTAATTGACCGTTACATTACATAACACAGAAACTGCATGTCCTATATATAAACATTGGCTCATATGAGACATTTTTTAGGCACATTAGTCTGGCAACATTTTTCATATGGCTTTAGAAATGGAAGAAAAGACAGCTCAGTGAATAAACTATTTTTAAAAAGCCAGGCATTAGAAGTACAGGCCAAAACAAAGCACCAAGGATAGAGAAAGGCAAAATTTATAAATTGTGCCTTTCAATTTTCAGTTCAAGAAAGCAGGGAGCTGTCTTGTAAGCTTTGTCTGCTAGTTGTAAAGCTACTATCCATCCTTCTTTTATACCAGTCGACCTGTTCGTATTTTGACCCGATATTCTTTCTGCTAGAAAATGTATTTTGGGATTTTTCTCTATTCTTTTTATCCTCGTTACAAAGAAATGACCCAGTGATGTTTGTTATGCTCCTGGAGGACCAGAAAATTGAGCCCAGGTGATGAAAATACATCTATCTACTTGGACGAGGCAGGATGTTTTCTCTTCAGATGTTCTGAACCTAGTAGGATGTGCATTGTTAACGATTTGAATATGAAATGCCCCCCTCTGGCTCATGTGTTAGACACTTCTTCCCCAGTTGATGGCATTATTTTTAGAAATTTTAAGAGGTGAGCCCTAGTTGGAGGAAGGGGGTTACTGGGGTACATGCCTGTGAAAAGAGTGTCTGTGCCTACAGCCCCTTCTGCTTTTCAGGCTCCTTATACCATGATGTTTAGCCTCACCAGAATCAATCGAGTCAAAGATAATGCACTCAGATTTCCAAAACTGTGAGACAAAGGTTCTTTTTTTCCCTCTTCAGACATTTTTTAAAAAGCTACACAAAAGTAACTAATAGACATACTGTAATTTACCTTACCAAGGTTGAAATGTTCAAAGGTTTGTAAGTCTGATCGTCTGTGTGCCATAGGAACCTGACTTTATGGATGCCTTTGGGTTAGTCATTTATTATCTTTAGACCTGAATTTTCTTATTTGTAAAGCTGGCACAATAAAACATTTTATGGAAACCCAGAGTGTTCATGTATATAGAGTATTTTACACAGGGTCATAAGCAGGTTAAGTATTTTAAGTATTCAGTAAGTGTCACTAATTACTAACTTTAAGAAAGGATTGATGAGCTGGATACATGGCTCTGCGTCCTTGATGGTCTTGTAAACACCTGAGATTAGTTTTCCACAGCCATATCAGGTAATGCCTGTATCTCCAACTCTAAGACTTCCAACACCCTCTTCTGGACTCCATGAGCACAGCACACCCACACACACACAAATAAACAACAGACAAATATCAAATAAAACCAAAATGCACGCCAGAGAATGAATTCTCAAAATGTTTGGTAGTTTGCTTTTATTGAAATGATTTTGATATCCCATAATTCCTACTGTGGTTTTTGATTACATAATGCTAGAGAATTAAATGAGGTCTGTTTTCTAGCTTGTTGAAGCAAAGCTACTTTGGTTATTATAGTTAAAATGCCTTGTCAATATCACTTGGTTTATATGTAACAAGGTAGAACATTAATTTATATTAATTTTCTTTTAAAAAACTATGGGAAGATATAATTTCATTATGTTCATAAGTTTTTCTTTTTTGAAACCTATGTGCCACTCAAGGAAATGTTAGAATGGGATGGACAGTCCATTCTGTATTGGGGATATGATTGCTAGTACGTGGTCATGAACCCATAGATGGACCCACACCCATAATCATAGTGACATCATTAACTGGACTTATACATAATAAAATAATACAAATAAGTAAAAAGAAGACAAGAAGCTGGAATGAACCTGGTGTGTAAGCCAATAGAGGGAGTTGAATGGAGGTCATTGTGAGGGTATTTTTACTCTAAAGAATGAAAATATCATTACAAGCAGATTCCAGAATTAAATGGCTGTAATGTCAATAACGTAAGCCTTTAAAATGAATACATAGTATTTTATTTTTTTAAATATTGGAAAAATATCATATCATAGCATCTCATTTATAAGACTATTTAGGGTGTGTAGCTCCAAATGACTCTGTAACGATAAGCGAAACACTTACTGAAAGTAAAGCTAAGTATTTATTGTAGAAATTACTCACAAGATATCAAACAAGTAACCCAGATGAGCCAAGTAGTTTTCCGCTGCCGATCCAGAAGCCGAACTCCGGGAAAAGAGACCAAGACTTCCTGTGTGCTGTCTTTTATGCCTTCCCCCGTAATTCCCCCTAGCCATGCCCAAAAGTGGGCCTGGCTAGTGACATAGTTTACCGCCTAGGTACGTATACGTCTTTAGTCATGCCTAAAGTGGGTGTGGTTAGCGGTGTGGTAAACCGCTCTTACCTCATCTGTATGCGCCTCTAGTAAGTCACATGGTTAATGGCGGCATACAGACTTCCTCCTACAATTCCCCTTTTAGTCTAAAAAGGACAACTAACTTGTGTCCATGAACAAAATGTATCAAACATCTATTCTATCTAAACCTAAACTTATCTGAAAGAAACACCCAAATCTGAACACCTCCTTCCAATCCCAACTCTAAAATAATTGAAAACGAACACTAACAGGTGTAAACTATCTTATAATATCAATAGTAGGGAGAGGAGACGTGGAATTCTCAAAACTACTTCCTGCTGAGATGGGACGATGATAATCTCATGGGGACCTGTGAGAAGAAAAATGTTAGTATAACAAAATCTCCGTAGATCAGACAGTCTCTGTATGGCAGGAGATGCTTGATTGAAGTTCCTGACTGGGGTTCTAGTGTTGATTGAAGCTCTCATCTGAAGCTCTGGCCAGATTGTAGAAGATGTGCTATTTCAGTTTCTTGGTCTGGAGTTGTGTAGAGTGATGTAGTTTCAAGCCAGTTTCAGGATAGTGCTTGTCAGGTAGAGTCAATGATGTTGGGCAGTTCAGATGCCTCCAGTCAAATCAGGTGAAGTCAAGGAAGTGGATCCTCATTCTCTTTATGAAACAGTTGAAGATTGCTGTCAGGAAATCCCTTGTTCTCTGGAAAACTCAAACATTAATGTTAACAAAGAAATATTTTAACTTTTATATGTATGCATCCTGGAAGAGGTGACAATAGGGAAGATGGTAAACCCGAAGGAAATTAAATTGTTCAGAAAAAGAAATCCACAGATAATAGTCCCACTTTTATTTTCTTCTGTCTTATATCAATGGCTCTCTGATATAATAAAGAAATTCTGAATTTTATTTAAATAATATGCTTGAATTTAGAGTAGGAGAGCCAATCCAACTCCAAAGCCAGCTTCAGTTAAATGAATGGAGACTAAAGTATGTGAAGAAACAAAGATAAGGGGGTATTATAAAAAACAATATAGAGAGATTTAGACTTAGATACCACACAGTGAGTTATTGTTTGTTTGGTGGTCCTCAGGGTAGCTATTCATTCTTCAGGAATCCATACATCCAGTATTCTTTACTGAGTTTACCTGTGAAGACAAAAAACAAAACACTTTTCTTTCCTTTTAGGAAGTCACTTTACCCATGGTGGAATATGAATTTGTAGATGGGCTGTTATCTTCCTCCTCCTGAGATGTTTTCTGTTCTGATCGATTTTAATTAATTTTGATGGAACCCAAACCTTTTCTTCTCCTGTGGAAACAAAAGCATAACCCCTTCCCCAACATAACACATATCCTGGTTTCCAGACTGAGGTCATAACATCCTTAAAATACACCGGTTGGTTCAGTTCAGAAGTCTTCTCTGTAGTCCAGTGTCTTTCTACTGCAGTTTGTCTTTTTTCATCAGCATTAAGAAAATTCAACATTAGTAAAGCATTATGTAACCTGTGTTTAGGTGTCTTTGTTTTCCCTGTCTGTTTATGAAGCATCTCTTTTAAGGTTCGGTTAGATCTTTCAATTACTGCTCGTGCTGTGGGATTGTAAGGTATACCAGTTACATGTTTTGTATTATAATATTTGAAAAATTGTTCCAATTTACTGGAGACATATGCTGGAGCATTGTCTGTTTTTATTGTTTTAGGTATACCCATAACAGCCATCACCTCTAAGAGGTGTGTAATAACAGAATCAGCTTTTTCAGAGCTGAGGGCAGTAGCCCATTGGAAGCCTAAGAATGTGTCTATGGTATGGTGTACATATTTCAAACTGCCAAATTCTGGGAAGTGAAATACATCCATTTGCAAAAGTTCATTTCTGTGAATACCTTTAGGATTACAACCTGCTGGTAATGGAGTTTGATTGTAGAATTAGCAACTGGGACAACCATGTGACTTACTAGAGGCGCATACAGACTTCCCCCTACAAGGGTGTGTGTGTGTGTGTGCATGTGTGCACTTGTGTGTATAAATACATGTATTTCATTTCTACAGGAGAAGACAGAGTACACATAACTAGTGTATTCGTTGGCTTCAAAGGATAAGAGAAACATTGATTAATAGTTAAAATTGTTTGCTTTTGCTTCCCAAATGATGTAGCCCCTGGTCACTAATGGAAAAGATGACCATGGGCCATCTTGTGTTGTTTGTGGAAGATGTAGCCAAAGGAGCGGTGAGATGGCCTGGCTGGTTAAAGGCACATGCTTTCAGCCTGGTAGACTGAATGTGATTTCTGGAGTTCATGTAAAGAAGAAAGGGAGAACACTTTCCATGAAGTTTTTCCCTCACCTCCATTTGTCTGCTGTGGTTCCTGTGTGCCATGCCACACATCGTACACAAATATACACAATAGAAGTAAAGGAAAAAGGGAAAGCTCTGGTTCAAGCCTTTCTATAGTCCTGCTTGACTGTGTGTTTATTCCATTCAAAACATTGAATCAACTGTTAGCAACTGTTCTATTAAAATAAGTAAGAATGGATTTATTCTTCTACTATGAAGTGTCCTCTGGTTTAACTGTACTTTAGACATGCATGCACAATTGAGCAGACATCTTACCTAAACAGGTCATTACATAATAAGGAAGGTCACTGCTGACTACCTCAGACCAATTCAGAATGAAACCATCTCTCAGTGTGAGCCTTCAGGCACAAAAACAAAGTATATAGCGACAGGAAAAACAATGGGGGCAGGAGCGGATGCAGTTACTTTCCAGTTTTAATTGATGCTGAAGAAATGTGCTCCATCCTGCAGCATTTGCTGATGCGTTTTTTTCTTTTGATGCTAGCTTTAAGATGTGTGAAGCCCTCAGGGAGTTGGCTAACAGTCTGTAGGAAAGCTAGAATACTTCAGATTACTTGAAAGTGAAAAGTCTGTAGAAAACAAAAACTAAAGGATTCTGCCACACAGCTTATAGAGAACCTTCTGGTATCTTCCATGGTAGTAGTTTTGCAAGACAAATCTACTATTTACTCGGGTGCTTCATGAAGATTCCTGTCAAGCAGAAGTGAACTAGAATGAGCATTTGTGTACAATAAAAATCAATACCACATGTACTATTGTCTAGAAGTTTAATTATGGACAGTGAAGGGGCTGCGGTGGTGTCCCCAGAGAGGTGAACTGCAAGGCATGAATCTGCTAAAGAAACACTTTTTTCTACCTCAAGCTAATCATCATGTTAAGTGGCTGTGAGCAAAACAATGAACCAGGGCCTGAAGGAGTACATTCCTTATTACCACGTGTGAAAGATTCTTACAAAACTCATTGGGCTACACTTCTCTTCCTAGCCACTTGTGGAAAGCATTGGCTATTGGCTCCAACAATAGAGCTTGACTCTGAAGCAATGTTAGTAGTTTACCTCTGTTGTTTGACTCTAAACAAGACATGGATCAATTCCAGTAGATCCATATAATATGAGGAATCCAAACCACACTTTTAGAATTCTTTTAGTGAAAAAATAAAATAATTTACCAATTACCATAGACTCTGTGGTATAGAGGAGAGTGCTAACTTCTCAAAAATTAAGCTTCTAAATTCATGTTATGTTTGTTTTTTAGTTAGTTGGAATTATCTAAATAAGATTCAATTAATAGAAACCCAATAATGGTCTATTCTCAAGGTTCAGTGTTTTTCACTGCTTGAAAACAGAAAGATATTGAAATAAGCATCTATAAAAACAAAGAAAATGGAAAAACTGAACACAGAGAGCAAACAGCACATAGATTGAATGTTAACATTCTGCAGTTCTGGGTTATTGCATCTTGACATGAGGACACCTATGAACATGTCTCTGAGAAACGGAGCCTTTGACTTATAGTGAACATTTGATGAAGCTTCCAAGGGAATCATTTCTCAAGCTTTCAGTAATAGATATCTTTATGTAAAAATTCCTGTACTTGAACTGGAGAGATGTCTCGGTGGCTAAGAGCACTGACTGCCATTTCAGAGGACCTGTGTTCAATTCCCAGCATCCACATGGCAGCTAACTGTTCTTTAACTCCAGTTCTAGGAGATCTTGAATCCTTATATAGACATACATGCAGGCAAAACACCAGTGCACATAAGAGAAAGAAAGAAAGAAAGAAAGAAAGAAAGAAGGAAGGAAGGAAGGAAGAAAGAAAGGAAGAAAGAAAGAAAAAGAAATTCCTGTGCTTTGAATGGAGGTAATACTATTGTACTTGGGAAAATCTTTGAGATAAAATGTTTACATATTTTAGCATAAATCTGAATGAAGGAATTCTTTCCTTATTACTTATCCAAACACCTACAGTGAAGAGAATATAGCAAAAATTATTATGCTTTATGGAGAGGAGGAGGAGTCAATTTTTAGGTGTAAATAGACAATTTAAATTCTAATATAAACTAAATACAAAATAATTGCACAGATTTCACAGAAAGTTCAAAGTAAAGAAAATATTGACAACTGAATTCTTCAGCAAAATCAGTCCTCAGTGTTACAGTTTGAGATGGCTATAAGGTAAATATTCATTTAAAAAGCATTGTGAATAAACAAATAAAGTGATATTGTTTTTTATTATAATAAGATATATTTTCATAATTGTTAAATTTTTTCACTACAAATTATTTTCATTTTAGGAGGAACTGTATACTTGAAAATGGTCTCCAAATGCATCAGTTTATGTCTATCAACATAAAACACAATGCTTGGTCAAAAATGCAGCAGACATTGAACACTTTTTTAGAACCTCCCTTTGCTCTCAGAATGGTTCTGGTATGCA
This sequence comes from Mesocricetus auratus, assembly GCF_017639785.1. Taxonomy (NCBI): domain Eukaryota; kingdom Metazoa; phylum Chordata; class Mammalia; order Rodentia; family Cricetidae; genus Mesocricetus; species Mesocricetus auratus. Next base: position 84,495,266 of record NW_024429266.1, read on the forward strand.
TATATAATCAACAGCGGGTTCTTGAATGGAATATCCTGATCCAGTTTGGACAACTTCTGAGAACATAGATAGGTATTTAACCTCTCTTGCATCCCAGTTTGCCCCCTGTACCAAGATGATAGTAACGGCATACATGTGATGGGTTCTAAGGACCAAGCAAGCAGCTATGAAAGGGGTCCTCATTGCCATTTTCATTCTCTTCCATGGTGCTTTAACTGGCTTCTCTAGAGCCTTGACTCCTTTGGATCTTCTGAAAGCTAGCTGTGAATTCAATGTGTTGGAGCAAACAGAGAGAAAAGGACAAAAAAAGTTCAATAAAGGGGAAGAAAGAGATAAAACACACACACACACACACACAAAATCATTTAGTGTTTTATAGTTGATAAGTTAGTGCTTTCAAAAGAATTATTGCTTTTAAGTCAATAAAATAGAAATTGAGTTATTTTTCCATATGTCAAATGAAATTTTTTTATAAAAAATTCACTAGAAGCTATGATGAAAGATAAATCCAGTGTTAAGTATAACTTAAAGTATCAATTAAGAAACATAATGAAAATTGTCCTTGCCTAAAGAACTTCTTCATTCATAGAATTGAGGTACAGTTTCTATTACTGGAAATGTGCATAAATTGCGAAAGTTATATTTATTTGTATATGTAACTGTTAAGTAAAAACACCAAGGGCTACTGTTGGTGGCAGATATTACTTAATGAAATAATTCCTTGAATAGACGTCTCAATTTGGAGTAAATGCCTTTCCTCACAGTTTTGTCTTTATTAATTACTACAGAAATAGAATTTACTCAAATATGCAACCACAATTGAAATGTGCTGGGTTAATATTTCATTCATAATGTAAGATTTTCAAACACAGAAATGAGCTAACATTTTAAATTAAGTCCTCAATTAAATCTTGAAGTCATTGTTGTTCAAAGAGAACTATCAACACACTTACTGTAAGGATTACTTAATATGTTTTATGGACATCCATGTGTATTTCTATTAATAGCACTTTAACTGAAAAGAGACATATTATAAAATACATATATATCCCAATAAATCAATAGTGAAGTATAGTGTTTTTTTCCTAAGACTGTCATTATTCTCTCACTCTGGTTGTGTGTGTGTATTAATGTTAAATTTGAATTTAAATCAAAAATCAGTTTATAAATTTTTGGATATGTTTCAAATATTATATGAAATATATTTTTACTAAAATCTATTCACTAATCCAAATTTATTCAAATACCTTTTATCTGGTAATCCTATTTTTTGAGTGTTTTATATACATACACATTTTTTAGACATTTGTACTTCTTATCCAGAAATCTTTGATAAAGTTTGAGAAATTTGTGTACCTTTTAGATTATTTAGCATAGGACCCCAAATTTGTTTATGAAAAAAATGAATGCCTATTTATGAATGACGTAGTCACTTCAGTTACAATTTTAAAAGATTTGAAGATTTCAGGTTATTAAGGTGACAATTGTTCTTATTGGGATGAAAATTGATAAATTATTAACACTGAGAATATAAGAAAATAAAGATTATAAGGTAAACTGCTGTCTTAGAACTTGGAAAAGATATTTTTACAAAACTGAAGTATAAAAATGAATCTGTCTTTTAAGAAATAGCACTATGAAAGACAATTTAAACAGAAGGAAAATATAGAGGAATATCATTACTTTTCTAATTCCATCATAATTAAAGTCTTTTATGCTCCAAATTGATGTATACACAGTATATTTATATAAAGAATCTAATTGCTAAGTGAAGTATATGATGACTTCTATAAAACAAATTAAGACAGTTTTCAAATGAACATCTGGTAGAGTGTTCATCTTCAATAAAGTTTAATTCAAGATTCACACATTTCACCACATGATGATATTGTAAGCACAAAAACCTTTCCTAAGTATAGCACAAAACACTAAATGGGGTAATGTTTTATGCTTTGTGGTTGATATATTTATCTACTTAAAGAAGAAAATAAATTTCAAACAAAAATAAACAAAAGACACAAGTATTACTTTGTTTTCAAGTATCACAAAGAAACACATGCAATTTAGTTAGGTTACATCCCTAGGAATATTTTATAATTAACACTAGAAAGGTTTGACATGTAATAGTAAAAACTGACATATATAGAAAAGATTACAGTCATGAAAAAATGATAAGAATAATCAATGTCATTTATTATAAAGCTAAACAGTGTCTGCATTTCTTATATTCTATGCTTATGTCCCTGACAATTTCAAAATATTTTTACTTTTATAAAGTCATTACATTATGCATTTTTTACTTTTTGTATTATTTAGTTCTTACAAATTTATAAATGGCAGCAATTTATTCTTTGTTTTTCTTTACTGATGTAAATGTACAAGTACTTTGAGATACCCATCTTTTCAGATAGTGTACATGGCATTCTACTAAGTGAATTGTATTTATAGTGAGTGATTCTTTACATGTATAAATATGTATAATACATTAAAAATTAAAGTTTTGTCAGTTGTAGTCCTTATGTGAAGCCTCATAAATTGATTATGACTATATTAGTCAAAATGGATCCATTCAAAAGCAATCAGGTAGGTTGAAAGGGAAGCTGGAGAACAAGATTCAGAACACAGGCAAAAATCAAGGGAAGCTTTCTAGTCAGAACCATAGGATTGTCACAGAGTACCCATAGAGTTAGCATTCTTGTACTCACCCTATCCATGGTAACTGCAAGCTATCTCTGTCTCAGATGCCATTACACAGAGCAGCACTCTTCACTGGTTTATTGTCTCTTATTCAATGTTCCAGTCTCACACCACACCACACACACACACACACACACACACACACACACACACACACACACACGGTTGACTGAAAGTTTGCCTGCCTCCTGTTGTCATGGAGTAGAGAGAGTACACAGAACTCATAGCTTGTATTTGTTCGTTGATGTTTGAGAATGTAGGCAGTCATCTGATGCCAGTAGATGGCTGTTATAGATGAGTCTCTGGAGGCTGTGTGGATGTCTCACTTCACAAAGTTTTAACAGTACAGAATGATGGTCTGAGTGCCAAATAAAGAATTGAGAGAGGAAAGGGGAAGGAGAGACCAAAGACAGATAAGCAGACCTCCAGAACTCATTGGCTAGCTAGTTAAGCTGAATTTGTAAGCTTCAGGTTGTGAGAGATACTGCTAAAAGTAAGCAGGGAGTAACTGACAGAATGAAACACTCAATGTTAGCCATTTACATGCAAATGTATATAAACAGATGCACATGAATGGATGGGCATACCACAAAACACATACATACTGATATATGCACGTATGCATATGAAGCTAGCTGCTAGAATTATAGTAAGAATTTCAAATTGCTAAAGGAAAAATTTATGTTACAATGTTTAACAAAAAGGGGTAAAAGGGGGAAACCAGCAAATAGAAAAACATAAAAAACAAACACAAACTGTCCTAGTAAAATAGACATGCACTATTTTTGACTGTCTAAGTCAGTTACCCTAATTCTGATCTTGTCTTCTGGGTTTGACTTTCAGAACAATCTTTCTCAACTCTAGTCTCTGTGATTTGACTGTGTATAAGGCAAATCTACCTGACATTGAAATGAATTGGTTGGGTGTATCACTCATGTAGCAAATGACATTGTAGATAGCTTAGGACAATTGAGACAGAGGGATGCACTTGTTTCAGACAAGCTTCCAGTTTGCAGTATAATTGAAATATTTATCACTATTTTGGTTGAGAAAGAATCCATTCAGATGGAAACTGAGGCTGGGGGAGCAAGGGAGGAAGAGCAGTGAGATAGGAACTTATCTATGCACTGCCTTTACTTGTAGTCTGAGGGATGTGGTTAAGCATCATCAAAGGAAACCCCTAACGCACTAAAAGATGTACAAAAGCTTTAAATGATCAACTCCATTTTATTTATTTCTTTTTTCCTCAATATATGTTTTCTATTTAAATTAGAAACATGAATGCTTCACATGTAAATCTCCGCTCCCTCACTTACCCCTCCTCCCTTGTCCTGCCACCAGCTCCTCCAGCCCCCGGCCCAGTCCCCACATCATTCCCCAAGGAGGGTGAGGCCCTCCTTGGGGGGATCTCCAAAGTCTGTCATTTCATCCAGGGCAGGACCTAGGCCCTTCCCCATATGTCCAGGCTGAGAGAGCATCCCTCCACGTGGAATGGGCTCCCAAAGATCATTCATACACTATGGTAAACACTGATCTACTACCCAAGGCCCCAGTGATTTCTGGGTCTCCACACTGACACTACATTCATGGAATCTGGATCAGTGCCCTATTGGCCATTCAGCCATTATTCTGGGATTCAAAAGCTCCCCCTTATCTGATCAGCTGTCTTTGTGGGTTTCACCATCATGGTCTTCACCCCTTTGCTCATCACTTTTCCATCTCTGTCACTGGGTCTAGGAGTTCAGTTCAGTGTTAGCTGTGGATATCTGTCTCTGCTTCCATCAGTCACTGGATGAAGGATCCAGGATGGCATATAAGGTAGTCATTAACCTTATCATCAAGGAGGGGCTATTAATGTTGTCTCTCCACTATTGCTTAGTTTGCCAGTTGGTGTTATCCTTGTAGAACTTTGGAGATCTTACTAGTGTCAGCTCTCTCCTCAAGCCTATAAGAACTCATTAAGCAAGTCTCCAAAACACCAGAGGATCCAATTAAAAAGTGGGGGGACTGAACTAAATAGAGAATTCTCAATAGAGGAATATAAAATGGCTGAGAAACACTTGAGAAAGTGCTCAACATTATTAACCACTAGGAAAATGCAAATCAAAGCATCTCTGAGATATCATCTTACTCTTGTCAGAATGGCTAAAATCAAAAACACCAATGACAGTTTGTGCTGGAGAGGATGTGGAGAAAGGAGAACACTCCTCCACTGCTGGTGGGAGTGCCAACTCGTACAGCCACTATGGAAATCAGTATTCCTCAGGAAAATGGGACTCAGTCTACCACAAGATCCAGCAATTCCACTCTTATGCAGATACCCAAAAGATGCCCATTCACACAACAAGGATGTCTGTTCTACTATGTTCATAGCAGCATTATATGTAATAGCTAGATCCTGGAAGCAACCTAGATGACCCACAACTGAAGAGTGGATAGAGAAAATATGGTACATTTACACAATGGAGTACTACTCAGCAGAAAGAAAACAATGGAATCTTGAAATTTGCAGGCAAATGGATGGCACTAGAGGAAACCATCCTGAGTGAGGTAACCCAGACATGAAAAGACAAACACGGTATGTACTCACTCATATATGGACTTTAGATATGGATTATGGGAATGTCAGCCTACAATCCCAGTGCCAGTGAGTCTGGAAAACAGGCAGGTTCCCAAGAGTGATACATGATAACCCACAAGTGGAATGAGACAAGATCTCCTAAGCATATTGAGAATATCGGGGGAGGGGAGAGAGATCCAAGAAAACAGAGAGGGGCATAAGAGGAGGGGAGAAAAAGGCATGGGGGAGCAGGAAGGTTGAGTAGAGGTAAGAATAAAGGAGAGCAGGATGAGAGATACCATAACAGATCGAATCTGTTTTATTACTTAAATGGAACTTAGAGTGAGTTCTAAAGTTGATTTTCAAAAGATTTTGTATAGGAATTGTGGAGAAAATGTAATATGTAGATTAGTAAAAATTGTACATACAACAATGCTACTAGAACCAACATGGGATAGGTGTAGGATAAATTAATTAACAGAAAGAAGAAATCCTTAGAATTCTATCATGTGCAGTTACTTCCGATAACAAATACTATTGGCAGTTTGTATTAGTAATAAAGAATGGACTATTCACAAAATAATGCTGGACAAGATATTATCAACTTGAAAAAATGAGGAATTAGATTTTATTTCAGAAAACCAATTTTGCATGAATGAGAAAATAAAGTTTCAGATGAATTAAGCATCTTAATATTTTAGAACATCCACTCAAAGAAGAAAACAATGCCACCATTAACCATATGACTTACTAGAGGCACATACAGATGAGGTAATAAAAGAGTGGCTTACCACACCGCTAACCACACCCACTTTAGGCATGACTATACGGACATAGGCGGTGAACTACGTCACTAGCCAGGCCCACTTTTGGGCATGGCTAGGGGCGTTACGGGGAAGGTATAAAAGACTGAACAACGGAAGTCTTGCTCTCTTTTCCGGCGTTCGGCTTCCAGTTCGGTGGCGGAAAACTACTCAGCTCATCTGGGTTACTTGTTTGGTCTCTTGTGAGTAATTTCTACAATAAATACTTAGTTTTACTTTTAGTAAGTATGCCATTTATCGTTTATCGTTTATTGTTGCAGAATCATTTTGGTGTCAGAAGTGGGCCTGGCTAGTGACGTAGTTCACCGCCTATGTCTGTATATGTCTTTACGTCCATTGGTATACGTCTTTAGTCATGCCTAAAGTGGGTGTGGTTAGCGGTGTGGTAAACTGCTCTTTTATTACCTCATCTGTATGCACCTCTAGTAAGTCACATGGTTAATGGCGGCATTGATTTCCTCCTACAATCCACCTTCTTATAATTTCTTTGAGTTGGATTGTGTTAATCAAGATTCCAGTGAAACATCAATACACAACCTAATTGAATTTTGGATATTGTGCTATGGGAAGTGGAATGGGTTAAAGGAGACCATAAGGGAGTGGGGTCTATTGAGTAGGGTCAATTTAGTGTTAGAGCAAAGCTCAGCAAAGGACAGGAATGGGAAGAGAAGGGAAAGGAAGGGAAGGGAAGTGAAGGGAAGGGAAGGGAAAGGAAGAGAAGGGAAAGGAAGGGAAGGGAACCAGAAGAAAGACAAGGTATTTCCATGCACTGTCATCAAGGCAAAGCCATGTGAGCACACAGTCAGATGGGAAGTCTTCAGCTATGAAAAAAATTCTTATCAGAGACAAATCGCTGGAACCTGCATCTTGGAGACTCAGACTCCAGAATTATGAGAAATGTGTTTCTGCTATTTGCCACCCAGATATTTTGTTACAACAACTTGAGTTGACTAATACAAAAATGTTGAAAATAAAGAACAGCTAGGCTATCAAACACATTAAAAAAACCCTGGAAGTCAAAAGTTAGGAATCTCAAGGGACTTGACTGCTTGCAGCATACAATTATAGAGCTTCTGTGTCATTGAAATCTTCATAACCCAGACAAAATGAGAAGAACACTTGGGAATATTATTTGATTGATGAAGATTTTCAAATAAATAAAAAATAAACCATTCAATAAGAAGGTAGACAAATAACATATGCAGAAAATTTGCCAAAGTTCATTTCATATGACTAATAAATACAAGAAAAGGGGCTTAACGTTATTGGTGGCCACCAAAATGCATGAGAGAGCTCTCTCTGAACTTTCAGTTTCCCGGCTCTACATCTGAATGCTGCAATTCCATCTCTGTCCCACTCTGACCATCTGCACTAACACAATTAAAAAGTGATTGTGTTGTTAATAGAATGAGCACAAGCTCTGAAGATGTTACCGTGAAAAAAAAGCTTGGGTGACATTATTAGCCAGTTATAAGTAAAGCAACAACAACTACAACAAAGCCAAACAATAACCAACTTTCCCTCACCGAAGGAAAATCTCTGAACATGCAGGTGATGTTGTCAAGTTAGAGACGAGAGGGAATGGCTGACAATGTCTGTAATATAATATCTAGGTATTTTGTGGAAGAAAAGGAATTTTTCCTTAGATGTATTGACAAACCTTGCCTACAGGTACTGGCCTGATTTACTTTGTCATTTCATGGGGGTTTCCCTTCTGGAGACCTCTCTGAAGATGCCTGAGCACTTAGCACAGGGCACAGTACATTATTTATAAGAGGAGGACCTCGACCTCAAAATAGACTGCATTTATACTTAAATACTGGAATAATAGTTCTGGGAATAAGGTATTCACTCCAGAGTCTCCTGAATTTCTTTATAGACCATTACTTTATGTGCTAAGAATATGTTGGGAACTCTGCCAGCAGCCATTGGTAAAAGCTAATTAACAATGAATGAATATAGTCAATAGCGATATAGTTATATAGGCAAACAGGAAAAATCTCACTGGGTCTAATGCCAGGCTGCATCTTTTATGATAAGACACATATCTCAATTAAATTTTTGTGTGATATAAAGCACGTAGATTTTTTTCCTTTTGGGTAAACAGCTATGCTTTAGAATAGAAAACCTTCAAATAACTTGCTAGGAAGCCCCAAGCCAGTAAATCAACAGCAGGCTCAAGTCAGACAATGGGCCTTCAGACAATGAAGAACAGGGTACTAGCCTTAAGTGTTTGTGTGCTCACGTTTATAAATCTTGCTGGAATCAATTCCTGTCCAAACCCTTTAATTATATCCTGAAAGGGGGAAATCATAAATATAGTTTTAAGACCATATATTTGACACTCCAATGATCTGAATTTAATTCAGAATATCCTTTATTGCACCCTAATTGACACAATGACAAATAGGGACAGGTGGCCTGTTTGTTCTATTCTCAGATGTGTCCTTTCCTCTGCATCCTGTGTTGGTTGTGTTAATACTACTTGCAAAAATTATGAGCTCCTGTTTGTTACTCCTTTTACAAGGGCACTTTTTAAAAATTCATTTCTTTAAAAGTTAGGCATAATTGACGTACCATAGTATTCATGTTTTTGATGATGTTTAGTATTTCCCCAATATTCAATGATTATGATGAAGTAATTCCAAAAGATTTCACTATCCCAATCATAAATTCTCTACTTACTATAATTAATCCCTGTTAACTATGCTCTACCCCTAATTGTAGGCAACCAATTATAAAAAAATCTGTGTGCTGAATCTTTAAAGAAAGAAATTAAAGAAGCCCTCAGAAAATGGAAAGATCTCCCATGCTCTTGGATAGGTAGGATCAATGTAGGAAAAATGGCAGTCCTGCCAAAAGCAATCTACAGATTCAATGCAATCCCCATTAAAATCCCAGCACAGTTCTTCACAGACCTTGAAAGAACAATAATCAATTTTGTATGGAAAAACAAAACACCCAGGATAGCCAAAACAACCCTGTTCAACAAGGCAACGTCCGGAGGCATCACCATCCCTGACCTCAAGCTCTATTATAGAGCTATAGTCCTGAAAACAGCTTGGTATTGGCACAAAAATAGACAGGTAGACCAATGGAATCGAATTGAAAACCCGGGTATTAACCCACACACGTACGAACATCTGATCTTTGACAAAGAAGCTAAAAATATACAATGGAATAAAGAAAGCATCTTCAACAAATGGTGCTGGCATAATTGGAGACTGGCATGTAGAAGAATGCAGATTGATCCATGTCTATCGCCATGCACAAAACTTAAGTCCAAATGGATCAAAGACCTCAACATAAATCCAGCCACACTGAACCTCTTAGAAGAGTAAGTGGGTGGTACCCGTGAACGAATTGGTACAGGAGACAGCTTCCTGAACATAACACCAGTAGCACAGGTAGTAAGATCAACAATTAATAAATGGGACCTACTGAAACTGAGAAGCTTCTGTAAGGCAAAGGACACAGTCAGCAAGACAAAAAGGCAGCCCACAGAATGGGAAAAAATATTCACTAATCCCACATCTGACAGAGGGTTGATCTCCAAAATTTACAAAGAACTCAAGAAGCAAGTCTCCACAACAGCAAAGGACCCTATTAAAAAGTGGGCTGCAGAACTAAATAGAGAATTTTCTTTTTTTTTTTAATTTTATTTTCCAGTTTAAATTAAGATAAGAATCAAGGTTGCTTCACAAGTCAGTTCCAGGTCCCTCTCCCATTCCCTCCCTTCCTCCCGTGCCCTCCCCCCCCGTTATCCTCTCATTTCTCCAGGGAGGGTGAGGCCCTCCATGGGGGTGTCCATAGTGTGCCATTTCATATAGGGCAGGGCCTAGACCCTTTCCCAAGAGTTCTGGGTGAGAGTGCACCTCACATTGTTCTATTGGAGTCCAAAGTACGTGTGTATACTTGGGATGGGTACTAATCTGCTGCCCAAGGCTCAATAGATTCCCTAGGCCTCTTCACTGACACCACATTCAGGGGGTCTTGATCAGTCCCATGCTGGCTTCCCAGGCTAATGCCTGGGATACAAGAGTTAACCTTTGTCTGGTCAGCTGTTTCTGGGGGTTAAACCAGCCCAGTCTTAATCCCTTTGATCATCAGTCCTCCCTCTCTGTTACTGGCTTTCTTGAGTTCAGCTCAGTACTTAACCAAGGGAGTCTGCCTCTTCTTCGATCAGCCACTAAATAAAGTTTCTGTTTCCCAGACTCTCTGGCCATAGGATTGTAGGCTGGCACTCCCCAGATCTATGTCTAAAATCCATATATGATAGAGTACATGCCATGTTTCTCTTTTTGTGACTGGGTTACCTCACTCAGGATGGTTTCTTCTAGTGTCATCCATTTGCCTGCGAATCTCATGATTCCATTATTTTTTTCTGCTGAATAGTACTCCATTGTGTAGATGTACCACATTTTCTCTATCCACTCTTCAGATGAGGGACATCTAGGTTGCTTCCACGTTCTGGCAATTACAAATAATGGTGCTATGAACATAGTGGAACAGACCTCTTTGTTGTATGAATGGGCATCTTTTGGATATATGCCTAAGAGTGGAGTTGCTGGGTCTTGTGGTAGGTTTATTCCCATTTTTCTGAGGAATCTCCACACTGATTTCCAAAGTGGCTGAACCAGTTGGCACTCCCACCAGCAATGGAGGAGTGTCTGGCTTTCACCACATCCTCTCCAGCATAAATTGTCATTGGTGTTTTTGATTTTAGCCATTCTGACAGGGGTGAGATGGTATCTCAGAGTTGTTTTGATTTGCATTTCCCGGATGGCTAAGGATGTTGAGCACTTTCTCAAGTGCCTCTCAGCCATTTAAGACTCCTCTATTGAAAACTCTCTATTTAGTTCTGCAGCCCACTTTTTAATTGGGTCCTTTGCTGTTGTGGAGACTTGCTTCTTGAGTTCTTTGTAAATTTTGGAGATCAACCCTCTGTCAGATGTGGGATTAGTGAATATTTTTTCCCATTCTGTGGGCTGCCTTTTTGTCTTGCTGACTGTGTCCTTTGCCTTACAGAAGCTTCTCAGTTTCAGTAGGTCCCATTTATTAATTGTTGATCTTACTACCTGTGCTACTGGTGTTATGTTCAGGAAGCTGTCTCCTGTACCAATTCGTTCACGGGTACCACCCACTTTCTCTTCTAAGAGGTTCAGTGTGGCTGGATTTATGTTGAGGTCTTTGATCCATTTGGACTTAAGTTTTGTGCATGGCGATAGACATGGATCAATCTGCATTCTTCTACATGCCAGTCTCCAATTATGCCAGCACCATTTGTTGAAGATGCTTTCTTTATTCCATTGTATATTTTTAGCTTCTTTGTCAAAGATCAGATGTTCGTACGTGTGTGGGTTAATACCCGGGTTTTCAATTCGATTCCATTGGTCTACCTGTCTATTTTTGTGCCAATACCAAGCTGTTTTCAGGACTATAGCTCTATAATAGAGCTTGAGGTCAGGGATGGTGATGCCTCCGGACGTTGCCTTGTTGAACAGGGTTGTTTTGGCTATCCTGGGTGTTTTGTTTTTCCATACAAAATTGATTATTGTTCTTTCAAGGTCTGTGAAGAACTGTGCTGGGATTTTAATGGGGATTGCATTGAATCTGTAGATTGCTTTTGGCAGGATTGCCATTTTTACTACATTGATCCTACCTATCCAAGAGCATGGGAGATCTTTCCATTTTCTGAGGGCTTTTTTAATTTCTTTCTTTAAAGATTCAAAGTTCTTACGATACAGGTCTTTCACTTGTTTGGTTAGCGTTACCCCAAGGTATTTTATGTTGTTTGTGGCAATTGTAAAGGGTGATGTTTCTCTGATTTCTCTTTCAGCCCTTTTATCATCTGTATATAGTAGGGCTACTGATTTTCTTGAGTTGATCTTGTAGCCTGCCACTTTGCTGAAGGTGTTAATCAGCTGTAAGAGTTCCCTGGTAGAGTTCTTTGGGTCATTGATGTAAACTATCATATCGTCTGCAAACAGTGAAAGTTTGACCTCTTCCTTCCCAATTTGTATCCCCTTGATCCCCCTTTGTTGTCATATGGCAATAGCTAGGACTTCAAGTACTATGTTGAAAAGGTATGGAGAGAGTGGACAGCCTTGTTTTGTTCCTGATTTTAGAGGAATTGCATTGAGTTTCTGTCCATTTAGTTTGATGTTGGCTGTTGGTTTACTGTATATAGCTTTTATTATGTTTAAGTATGTCCCTGTTATCCCAGATCTCTCCAAGACCTTTATCATGAAGGGGTGTTGGATTTTGTCAAAGGCTTTTTCAGCATCTAGTGAGATGATCATGTGATTTTTGTTTTTCAGCTTGTTTATATGGTGGATTACGTTGATGGATTTTCGTATGTTGAACCATCCCTGAATTTTCAATAGAGGAGTCTAAAATGGCTGAGAGGCACTTGAGAAAGTGTTCAACATCCTTAGCCATTCAGGAAATGCAAATCAAAACAACTTTGACATACCATCTCACTCCTGTCAGAATGGCTAAAATCAAAAACACCAATGACAATTTATGCTGGAGAGGATGTGGTGAAAGCCAGACACTCCTCCATTGCTGGTGGGAGTGCCAACTGGTTCAGCGACTTTGGAAATCAGTATGGAGATTCCTCAGAAAAATGGGAATAAACCTACCACAAGACCCAGCAACTCCACTCTTAGGCATATATCCAAAAGATGCCCATTCATACAACAAAGATGTCTGTTCCACTATGTTCATAGCAGCATTATTTGTAATAGCCAGAACTTGGAAACAACCTAGATGTCCCTCCCCCGAAGAGTGGATAGAGAAAATGTGGTACATTTACACAATGGAGTACTATTCAGCAGAAAAAAAATGGAATCATGAGATTTGCAGGCAAATGGATGACACTAGAAGAAACCATCCTTAGTGAGGTAACCCAGTCACAAAAAGAGAAACATGGCATGTACTCTCTCATATATAGATTTTAGACATAGACCTGGGGAGTACCAGCCTATAATCCCATGGCCAGAGAGTCTGGGAAACAGAAACTTCATTCAGTGGCTGATGGAAGAAGAGGCAGACTCCCTTGGTTAAGTACTGAGCTGAACTCAAGAAAGCCAGTAACAGAGAGGGAGGATTGATGATCAAAGGGATTAAGACTGGGCTGGTTTAACCCCCAGAAACAGCTGACCTGACAAAGTTTAACCCTTGAATCCCAGGCTGATGCCTGGGAATCCAGCATGGGACTGATGAAGACCCCCTGAATGTGGTGTCAGTGAGGAGGCCTAGGTAATCTATTGAACCTTGGGCATCAGATCAGTACTCATCCCGAGTATACACACGGACTTTGAACTCCCATCCAACAATGTGAGGTGCACCGACCCTGAACTTTTGGGGGAGGGTCTAGGCCCTGCCCTGTATGAAATGATAGACTATGGACACCCCCATGGAGGGCCTCACCCTCCCTGGGGAAATGAGGGGATAATGGGGGGGTTGGGGGAAGGGCACCGGAGTAGGGGAGTGAAAGGGAGAGGGACCTGGAACTGACTTGTGAAGCAACCTTGTTTCTTATCTAAATTTAAACTGAAAAATAAATTTAAAAAATCTGTGTGCATATGTTTGTTTATTTTGGACAGTTCCATTAAGTAGAATTGTATAAATGTGCCCTAAATCTTTGTTGAATTATCATAAAACTCCAAGCTCATTTTTACTGTAGCAGTACTCAGTACTTTATTTTTCATGGCCTAATAATGTTTCATTGAGTAGTAGACCCTGTTGCTTATCCATTCATCAAGTAAATGCCATTGGGTTCTTTCCCCCACTTTTTGGCTAATATGAATAATGAGCATCTGTGTAGATGTATGTCTTTAATTTTCTTTGATATATATTTAGAATAGAAGTCCTGGGCAATATGGTACATATCACTTCCTTCCCCCTCCCTCTTTTTCTTTTCCTCTCTCTATGTGTTCTATAATTTGAATTTGGGGCCTTTTAACACCACGTGAGCACACTGACCCTTAGCATCCCTAGGCTTCCAAAACAGTGTTTTAAAGCATGGTGCCATTGCAAATCTCACAGGCAAAATCTAAGGCCACACCCTCCACAATCCTTTCTAGCACTCTCTACTGTTGTTCTTCCTTTTCCTTGTTCTCATCCCACTCTTCATTATCTGCTATGATAACAATCACTAGAACACCCTCCTTCCTTAGGAACTGCATACTTCAGACAATCAGTAATAAAACTTTATTTTTAATTATTCATTTTTTGCATGAAATAGTACACTTTTGCTGTATTCACTTTGGATTATTGGCTTTATAGTTTGCTCAAATAATAGTACTGAAAGATGTGGTTAAATAGCTTTAATATGTAGTTTCTCAAATCCAGCCACTAACCTTCATGAGTCACACATGAAAACCCTAGTATTCTGAAGGTATTATAGAATGTCAAAGCCTAGGCATTAATTCTGAGTCATGCAGTTTTTCCAAGTGACATTCACCAATTTCCACAGCATGTTATTTGTTTTATTTTTTTTTACGAGACAGGGTTTCTCTGTATTGTTTTGGAGGCTGTCGGTCCAGCCTGGCCTCCAACTCACAGAGATCCTCCTGCCTCTGCCTCCTGAGTGCTGGGATTAAAGGCGTGTGCCACCACTGCCCGGCTGTTTTATTTTTTTAATATAGTGAAATATAGAAAGTGGAACACCCTCAAAGTAAAGTCACTATGAGAGTGACATGGTTGCATTAGCTTCCTACTGATGCTATAAGTAATTGCCAGAGTTTGTAGATTGAATACAACAGATTGATTATCATCTGTGGTTCTATCAGCATCCTGACTAGAATCTCATAGAACTGAATCTAGAGCTGCATTGTCTATATGACAAATTTTTTCTCTTCTCTTTTCCAGCTTCTGAATATTCCCTGCATCCTTTGACTCATGGCCCTCTTCACTTTCCCAGCCAGCAAATGTAGGAAGAGTTGTTCTGATAATTTTCATCTCTCTGGCCAGAAAAAAGACAGAATGAGTGAACACAAGAGGAAACTCTATACTTCTGAAGTCTCAGAATTGAAATGTCTGTAATAAGGTATATCTACCCTTCCATGCTCTTGCAAAGGCTGATCTTTGATTGTCAGCTTGATGGGCAGCACACACTCAGGTTCTGGGTATTATAATGCATATATTTTTTCAGGAACACTACTTTGTTTTATATTTTAATTTTGATTCCTGTGCATGTGTGAATGTATGTACACGTGTTTGGGTGCCTATGGGGGCCAGAGGAGAGCACTAAATTCCGTGGAGCTGGATCTACAGGCACTTGTGAGGCACTCTGTGTGGATTCTGAGAGTCAAAGTCTGACTCTGCAAGATCAGTAGGCTCTTTTAACTGCAGATTCATGTCTTCAGCCTCCAGGGGACCAGTATTTTGATAATGTGTATCTCACAGTAAGCACAGAATTGGCACAAAATTAATGTCAGATAAGTATTAATTTCCACTGTAATATTTAAAGGTAGGTACTTGATAGAATTGGAGAGAGGGTTCACTGGTTAAGAGTATACTAGTTTTGGTTCTGAGCATTCATATCAAGTGACTCAAGATCTACTTGTAACTATAGTGTCAGAGGATCAAATACCCCTTTCTAGATTCTGCAGGTACCTGTATATATGTGGTACACATACAGGCAAGCAAACACATATATGTATATATAAATAAGAAAAAATGAGTTTAATAAAATACATATGTCTACATAAGATAGCAAAGGATAGCTCTTTCAATGAGTCAAAGGATTATCAACTGAGTCTTAGAACTAAACAGTAAAGGCTTAAGATATACACATCATTACTCCTTTAGTACATGTACTCTTGTGGGATAATAAGGTCATGTGACTTTCTACACATCATGTGAATCTCTCTCTCCTCATTAAGCTGTTACTGTACACTTGCAGGCAACCACCATCATTTCACCTTTCCTGTGTCTGGGCAGCGAAGATCTTTTAGTGCTCTTTGGATAGATTTTTGTTTTCAACCTAATCATCACAGGCTTTACCAAAAAATACTAAGTGATGAAAATAACCACAGCACTTTTCTGAGATGTCTTCACTTGGCACACTCTGTGCTACAGAGCTCACTCCCGTTCCAGATGTGCATATCAATGTCTCTATCTACTGGACCATTGAGACTTAAGTACAGGGTTTTCTTTGGTGATCCAAAGACAATCTTTAGGAAGAAGAGACATTCCCGAAATTCTGCCTAATGTTTGATTGTGGGACTGCAGAAGATGAGGAGAAAGGATTATAGAAGTCAGAGGGGTCAAGGTCACCAGAGTAAAACTCACGGAATCAACTAACCTGGCCTCGTAGGGACACACAGACTGAACTGACAGCCACAGAGCCTGCATGGGACTGACCTAGGCACTCTGCATATATGTTACAGTTGTGTATCTTGGTCCTCTTGTGGGACTCCTAGCAGTAGGAGGGGGGCTATCTCTGACTTCTTTATAGGCTTTTGAACCCTACTTCTTATACTGGGTTTCCTTGCCCAGCATTAATACATGGGGGTGTGCTTAGTCTTACCGGAACTTGGTATGTCATGCTTTGTTGATACTCACGGAAGACCTGCCCTTTTCTAAACAGAAATGGAAGAGTGGATTGAGGGTGAGAACAGAGGGGGTGGCTTGGGGAAAGGCACTGGGAGTGAGGAGAAACTGTGACCAGGCTGTGAAACAAACAAATAAATACTGGAAGAAAGAAAGAAAGAACGGAAGGAAGAAAGGAAGAAAGAAAGAAAGACTTTAACCTCCTAGTTGCTAAATTCTCAATCTAAAGAATGGGGTTGTCTCTAATGTTTATACACACACACACAGAGGCATGCGTGCACATTCATACATACCACATACACACATACTCACACTCATGTGCATACACTCACACAGGCCCACATATGTATACACACATACATCCAAACCACATACACCTACTCATGTGCATACACACACATCATAATCGTCATCAATTATTCAAATAGCCAGACGCAACTGTCAGGATTTCCCAGGATAGTTTCTGGGATTAATGAGAACAGGATAGAGTTAAATGTCAATTATCTTGTAGACAGCAACAGCAGCAGCTATTATCATGAAGAGAATTCTACTCACCAAAGCCATAGAAAACCACATTAGAACTGCCAGCTTTTGCTTTAGAATCCTCTTTTCCATAGCCAGAATCACTTTCGTCCAAAGGAATTAATTATAAAATTAAACTTGGCCATTTTATATTATTTTTTTTCTTTGATCAAAGAAAATTCAATTGCAGATTTCTGAATGAAAAAACATTCTTAAGTTGAATGCCCTGCCCGAGTTTTGGTCCAAAAAGCTTTCTGTTTGAGGCTACCCAATCATCAAAGAAATAAATGCTTTGTCAAAAACGCTTACAAGGAAATCTGGTTTTCCCTATTTGTGGACATTGCTTAAATGCCTTTCAAAGCTTGGTCAACATTTGCCAATTTCAGAATACATTCTGGAAGAAACTCAGCCAGAGGCATTTTAAGCATATCCTAATTAAGAATCATTTATATGCTAATGATCTAAACAAAGCTTCTGAAAATTGATGTTTAATGATGGTGTGGTTCACTTATATACTACCGTCTCAAGAGAAGATCCCAATAGATAGGCACAGATTGTAAGTGTGTGTTTAATATTGTGACATGGTTTTGGGCATACACTCTCTGACTTTTTTGGTGGGGTAAAGGCACTAAGCTGTGTGTTTACTTTGGACATGTTACATCCCAAGGAACAGGATTGGTTTGTTTTAGTGAGAAGATGCATAGAGCAATGGATAATCTCACACTGATGGGCACATTAATCCAATTCAGGTACCGTTTTGCCTTTGAAGTTACTGTCTCTGCATGACATTGCTTCTTCCTTGCTGATAACTACCAAAATGAATTAAGGATTTTGAGCTCTTAGAAGAACAGAAAGCATCCATTCATGCTTCATATAAGTTAGCAGGAGTTATGGTTACAGACTGAGTTTCTGACATAGTTCAATCTCAAAATATAAATCAAAACAAAGGAAAAAATCATGGCAGTGGAATATTTTTAGTTTAAGAAGTAACCTAAAGGTGCGGTGATACAGAGATTTGAAAAGAGGTAGGTGATTTTTTTTTTTTTTTGGTTTTCGAGTCAGGGTTTCTCTGTATTGTTTTGGAGGCTGTCCTAGAACTCACTCTGTAGACCAGGCTGGGCCTCAAACTCACAGAGATTCACCTGCCTCTGCCTCCCAAGCTGGGATTAAAGGAGAGATAGGTGATTCTTGCCCACTACTTTTTTGTTGGCTTTTATTAAACTACTTTTAATAAGAGACCGTAATAAAATAACAGAAAAATCAAGGAAAAATTATCTACATTCTGAATATAATTAGAAAATACCATTCATATTTCATGTATTTCTGTTTCAGCTCCCCTGCAAATTATTTTTCACTTGTAATTGTTGATGTTTTCTACTTTACAAAATATCTGTGAGGAAAATGATTTCCCTTCTTAGAGTTAACTACATTTTCTCCATTTGTCAGGTCTGCCTTGTTTCTCTCTTTAGACAGGTGTATGCATACACTTGCATGCATGTACCTATGCATGAATACATAATACACAGATATCAACTAAGGCTTTCTGTAATGATCTCCATCTTTTGCAAAGAAAATGTCCTTTTGATGAGGAATGAGAGTTATACTTACCTGTGGGTATAAGTACTTAGAATACAGTTAGTGATTGTGACAGTTTAATAAAGTGGTTGAAGTAGGTTCTACTCTGAAATTCATGACTTCACTAGTGCCACGTGGCTATCTAAGTTTCCTGAAACAATTATGATTTTCAGTCTCGTTAATCAGGCTTTATGTCCAATCAGAGAGATGCTGGTTAACCCCATTCCCTGTTATGAGTGCCTCTATAGCACTTTTAAGATTATGTTGCCAACAAAATTATCATGTTGTTGCGGTTCATAGTTTTCAAATATGGTTGGGATATTTAATTGCTTTTCTCCCAAACCCCAATCTAATAGATGGCAAGAATCACTAAATATCAGAATCTAAACTGAGATCAATTAACTCAAGAGCCTAAATTCCTTTAAGTAGAGAATAGTATTTTAAAATCAGCTTGGAGATTTTCTGTTCCGATATCTTATCAAATACCATCCCTTCTAGATCTACTAGCACAGAGCTTGAAAACACATACACTCGTGTATATACACAGAGTCTACATCTTTCCATATAGATATTCTTACATATTTATCAAGTAATAACTTTACTGTCATATTCTAATATAACTTCAAAAGGAACATTCTATCCTGATGTCTTTTCATATTTGGACTCTTTTCTCTTGTATTGGAATATTTTTATTCATGGTTAGAAAATAATAAAGTTGCTTTTATATGTTACGATACATCAAAATGTTTGTACATTCAAACACACAATTCTCTGATTCCTAGTATATTACTCCTTTTTATTTTGTAGTTTTAGTAGATGTGGTACTTCACATTTGTTTTCTGATAACTCCTAGGGAGTTTCCTTTTGAAGCTCAAAGGATGTTTTAAAGTAAATATTCAAATTAAACTCATCTGAATTACTAATATGATCAGAACATATATTTTTGATGTCTGAATTATGGAGGGGAGAAAAGAATTGTCAGAGCTTTCCCAGGCTCTGGCATTCCTTCTTGATTCCAGTTATCTTTGGAGCAGTCATAATCTAATCTTTGGTTTGAATGCAAAGATACTAAAACCACTAAGTGAGCCCCATCTCTACCAGAAATTCCTCCCCAGATCATTTATTTTATTCTTTTCTATTAAACAGCCCTTCCCTTCCAAACAAATTTGAGTCTCTCTATGGAATTCTTCCCACTGTTTATTTTCTCTTAATAATATCTTCTTAGAATAATAGTTACTATTGTTTTATCTGTTGGCCTCTCCCTATCCAGATGGAAACATGCTCAGAAATATAAGTCAAATGTGTAGATTTCCTTGATTCTAGTCTCTTCAAATATCACCCAGTGGATTGTATCTACATTCCACTAAAAATTCATTCTTTTGCGATTTTTAAGGACCAGCATCTTGGACACCAACAGACAACTTATTAGAAATGCAGAATGACAAGGCTCCGAGTCTGAGCTCACACTGGACCTATCAAGATCCTACTTTCAAACTCCTTTCTTTAGCTTATGTCTCTGGAATTTAGTCTCAAGGTTTTCTCTGTCATATAATACAAATTAAAATTATATAAGAAACCATGAATTTCCATTAATTATTCTTTGATGACTTCACAAATGTATATAGTGTGATTCTATTCCCTATTTCCCTCTCCCAATAGCTCTAAACCACTTTCTCAACATGTCTACCTCCTAATTTTATGGCTATTTATTTATTTAATTTTATTATTTGTGTGTATATGTGTGTACATGTGGGTGCCCACATACAAGGGTGAGAGTGGGTTGTCTACATGGAATGGCATGCGTGTGGAGGTCACAAGGCAGTTTTTGTGTTATTAATTCTCTTCCTCCAACTTGTTGAGACAACATGTTATTGTTTCTCCCATACTGCATGTTCAAGGCTAGTTTTTCTGACAGCCTCAAGGCAACCTTTTCATCTCTGCCTCCTATCTTGCCTTAGGAGTGTCGTGATTACAGATGCAAACTTTTGTTTCTGTGGTTTAGTTGTTAAGTGAGTTCTGGACACTGAACTTGGGTCATCACTCCTGTGCTGCATGGGCTTTTATCCTATAACGCATCTTGACAGTCCTTTTTGTTTTTTAATCTTAGATTATTTTATAATAAATGGAGTTTACTTAAAGTTGCTTGCCTGATGAGGGGGTAGAGTTGGTAGTGGGAGCATGGATAACTTACCTATAGCTATATGCCAAATAAAATAAGAATTCCTAGATTTTCTACAGGGCTGGATTTCCAGGCACAACCTCTTGATGGTTCCACAGAAATCCTGTTCTTTGCAATTCTTTTATTTTGGAGAGCTATAGGATGGTCTATCAATGTGAATTGTATCCAGAAGACCTCTGGAAACAACTTTGAATTTAATCATTGACTGTATGGACGGTTTACATAAGACCTTTTCTTCCCCCACATGTAAGAAATATCGTATTTTTACTAAAAGTTCATGCTTTTGCTGTATAATTATTACATATACTTATGTGGTACTCCATGCAACATTACTACATGTGTATATGGTGCCATAGTCAGATCAGCTTATTGACATATTATCATCTCCAACATTTATTGTTTCCTCTTTTGGGGAAATTTAAAGCATTCAAACTCACTATTTACTAGTAATTTTGAAGTATACAATTAATTACTGCCAACCACAACTCTCCCACTATGATGTAGGATATTATATTTCATTTCTCCTACCTGTCTGTTCCTCTAAACCTTTAGCCATCTTAGCTATATCCCCCACATATATTGTCCTCAGGCCCTGTTAAGCACCTCTACTTCTGTGGTAGTAACCTTCAACTTCCATGCACAAGTAAAAACATGAAGAAGGGTATCTTTCTCTTTTTGAAATTGCTCAGAACATATACAATAGCAGCCTCTTGTATATTCAAATAGATATCAATAGATTTTTAGAAATTAATTTTGTTTATATGGTATATATCATACACACATATATCTATAAATTATATCTATATATACATATATATTGTAGCTTTCATTATTAGTATTATTGCTAATTTTTAGGAATTACTTTTTGTCTACATTATATATATGCATATATATATCACTTACATAGATAGATACAAATGCATTTTTTGTATCTTTCATTAGGTTAAGAGGTCACTTAAGGCAGCTGATTCACTGCCCTATAATAGAATGATTCCCAAACACCTTTAACAGAGTTGACATCAAGGCATAGTTTTTAAATATGACTCAAAGATGTAATAGACTCTATAATATAAACAGAAGACTATGTGAGAAATGACTGGAAGAGGCTGAAAGCCTCATTGACCTCAGGGAAAATAAGCATTTAATTTATGTGGATAAAACAGAGGACTTACCTTCTCTGGACATGCATGGCCACAGATGCTGATGATATCTCTAGATCCTGTGATTTTTGCTGGGCTGGGAATACAGCTCAGCTGGTAGAATGCTTACCAAGAATGCACAAAGAGTTGGGGTTGATTTCCAGTACAGCATTAAAAATTAAAATCATTTAGTGGTGTGTACAAAAGTCATTTTCTGATCCATGGGGAGTTTGAGACCATCCAGAACCTATAAGACCTTCTCTAAAAATGGAAAGAAAGAAAAGAGTCTAGGAAATCTCTCCAGAGCACCTCTGCTGTGTGTATAGGATGGGTAAAAACTCTGAAGACTCGAACAGTGGTTGCACATGCTTCCATTAACAGAGGCCACTAGTTATGAAGAATTGCCACTATCACCCCTGAAGTGTTATCATTGTGTGTTACACAAATAGGTATGCAATCTCTCCCACCCACTTCAAATAAATCAGTTTTGGATTTTTCTTGGTTTCTTTGCTGGGGTCAGTTATCTTTCAGGCAAGTAGACATCACTGTGAAAACCATTTGCTGGTTCTACCTTACAGTGACTGCTTATGGTTTGGTTTCTGGGCATATAAAACACATGCTACTTTGTAAAGCACTACTTGTCATGACCTTACATTATAGAGTATTACTACAAATTTAGAGTGAACCAAAGGTCATTGCTTTTACTCTAGGCCAATGTAATTTGTCACAAAAAATCACAACTCTTTATTTTGATTAATTTATAAGTGTCTGTTGAGGCTGGGGATGTGTCTAAGTAGGAAATGCTTATCAAGCACAAGGAGCTGGGTTCTATCCTTAACATAGAAAATATTTTTTTTCTTATTTGAGATGACATAAATTGAATTGTTCCATAGACATGAAAAGAAGTAACAGTAAGTAAGAACTGTGTAGCTACCATGTAAAGTATGAAGAAGGCACTGGTGGGACATGCATGTTAGCATTCAGACTTTGGACAGTTGACATAACACATGCTATAAGGGTGGGCAAGCATCCACTATGGGCCATATCCCAGTTCTTTCTTCTTCATCCAAAAATTCCCTGGGAAAGTCAAAGCCCACAGTGTGATAGTTGAGACCAGAAAGCTAACATAATTAAAAATATTTTCTAACTTGATGGCTTTTTCCATCCACTGACACCACAAACAAACATCATGGGATCTTCTTGAAGAACAGTTTTGTTTTGTTGTTGTTATTAAATATCCTAAAATGATAAGTAGGAGAAATAGTCATTTCACTATGTACTCTATAATAATGGGCTTTGGGCTTTCTTTTAGGAGAAATTTTCATTTTTATTTAGAAAAATATCTTTTTAGGCTTGAAAAGGTTGTGCTTTAAGGTTATGTAAGTGTACGTGTGTGTGTGTGTGTGTGTGTGTGTGTGTGTGTGTGTAGAATAAGAGAGGGGAAATTCAGTAAGAAATATCTTGACTTCTAAAAGGAAGAAAGTTTGCAATTTTGACTTAAAATGGTGTCAGCTAGGAACACTGGGTAGTCTATGGGGCCTCTGGCAGTGGAACCAGGATGCATTCCTAGTGCACAAACGGACTTCAGGAGCCCATTTCCCATGGAGGGATACTCTCTTAGCCTAGATACACAGGGGAGGGCTTAGGCCCTGCCCCAAATGACTTGAGAGGTTTTGATGATCCCTCATGGATGGCCTCACCCTCCCTGGGGAGTGGATGGGGCATGGGCTGGGGAAGTTAGTAGGGGAACGTGGAAGGATGAGAGGGAGAGGGAACTGGGATGGATAAGTAGAATAAGATTGTTTCTAATTTAAATAAAATGTGTAAAAATATTCTTTGCTACTCTAGCCATTCTACAGTCCTTTGCTAATATCCTGTTTTTGCTAAACTGTTTCTTATATCTGTGTGCCATGGGAAATGGGTTTGAGGGTCTAGCTTTAGTAAGAAGTGGTGGCCAAAATGAGACCAACTGCAGAGTTTGCACCAAGAATTCTGCAAAGCTCAGACATAAGAACAAGAGAGGAATAGGAGAGTGTAGGAAGCCCAATGCAGCTCAGACATCTCAAGGGGATAAACAATGTATTTCAAAAGGTCATTGGCAATGTCCGTAGAGCAAGCAGGCATGTAAAATGTAAATAGGATTCAGTAATTTTCCTACTAAAATTTATATTGAGGAAATCATTAAAAATATTTTGAGAATTCTCTACATGTAAACAATCTTTTGATCAATCCATCCTTCCCCCCTCTCAAGACCCTCCTAGACTCCCCTCACAACTTCATCATTTCCTCTTTATAAAACAGCTAAGTAGCACCAGCAATATTTGAATGAATATGGGGCCATCCCCTAGACCATGGCAAATTTTTGGAGATCTTCCCCATTGTGAAAACTGATTCTCCCTTTCCAAGTGGCCATCAATTGTCAACAGTGCCTCACGTGGGGGTAGGATTATGCTGGACTTTTGACTGGTTTGATATTTGTAGGTTATGTTTAAGCAACCTGGTAAGTAAAGACGATGTATTGTAAAATTATTAGTATACTGCTTGTCACAGTAGAAAATGAGAAATACCTTAGGTGTTCAATAATAGGAGAGATATTAAATTATAAGTCAATCATAAAGACTCTGTGTTATGAATGAGTTCTCAACACATGTTGGTCCTAGAAAGTAAACTAGGTCAACAATCCAATGAAGAAGTGACAGACACACATACAAAAGAGTTTGGTTTGAGTGCTCCATGTTCCTGCTGAAGGAGCAGAACCCAACAACCTGGAACCACAATGTCTTTCTTCCCTCTAGCTCAAGAGGAGAGGTTAGCTAGTCACAGTATGAGGTATCTGTAGGGTAGTAGTCTCAGGCTGTAAATATTTTGGTGGAGGAATCTGTGATTCTTAGCTTTTGTATACACATCCAACATTGACACAGGGACCAAAAGAAGGCTTTGACGATGTCCCAAACCTAGCCCAAGGATGGCTTTGTAAGTTCCCATGGGTCGAGGCATTGGTCCTAGTCAATAAAATCCATTTACCCAGGACTTCCTTGGTTCCCCACATTTAGTCAGTGCTGGGAACTGAACCTAGGGCACTAAGAGTGTTAGTGAAGCACTTTACATCTAGGTGGGATGGACTTTGCAGCATATGTATGTGCATTTGTGTGTACATGTGAAAATCATATTTATATATATTTTATAGAAAAATATGTAATACATGCAATTATCAAATTCTATCATTTTTACTTTTCAAGTTAAATAAATTATTTAAGCATCCAGAAAAACAACCCTACAACAAAACAATTTGTAAATAACTATAGTAAAATGGGCATGCTAGTTATTGATGCTCAGAAATTATGATGATGGTAGAAATAGGTAATTTTAGGGGATAACTTTTTTATAGTCTTTATTTAAATTAGAAACAAGCTTGCTTCACATGTCAATCTCAGCTCCTTCTCCCTCAACTCCTCCCATGCCCTACCCATCATCCTGCACAATACCCACTCCATTCCCCAGGGAGGGTGAGGCTTTCCATAAGGGATCTCCAGAGTCTGGCATTTCATTCAGGGCAGGGCCTAGACCCTCCCCTAAGTGTCCAGACAGGGAGAGGGAATCCCTCATTGTGGGATGGGCATGCAACGTCCATTTGTGTGCCAGGTATAAATATTGATTTACTACCAAAGCCCCCTAGTTTGCCTAGGACTCCTCATTGACACCCACTTTCAGGAGGTCTGTATCAGTCCCATTCTGGCCACTCAGTCATCAGTCTTGGGTCCAAGATATCCCCTTTGTTCAGGTCAGCTGTTTCTCTGAGCTTCACCAGTCCAGTCTTGACCCCTTTGATCATCACTCCTCCCTCTTTGTTACTGGGTTCCAGGAGTTCAGGTCAGTGTTTAGCTGTGGGTGTCTGCCTCTGCTTCCATCTTTCACTGGATAGAGGTTCTAGGATGGCATATAAGGCAGTGTCAATCTCATTATCAGGGAGGGGTATTTAAGGTAGTTTCTTCACTATTGCTTACTTTGCCAGTTGGTGTCATCCTTGTAGATCTGTAGAAATCACACTAGTGCCAGATTTCTCCTCAAACCTAAAATGACTCCCTCTATTGTGGTATCTCACTTCCTGCTCTCCTCTATTCTTCCCTGGACTCAACCTTCTTGCTCCCCCATGTCCTCCTCTCCACACTTCTTCTCTCCCTCTTTTTCCTGGCTCCCTCTCCCCTCCTCCCCGCCACATGCTCCCAACCTTCTCTGGGTTGCCATGCATATCTCTCTATCTGTTTCCCAGTCTCTCTGGCACTGGGATTGTAGGCTGACACTCCCCTGATCTATGCCTAAAATCTATGTATGAGTGAGTACATACCATGTTTGTCTTTTTGTGACTGGTTACCTCACTCAGGATGGTTTCTTCTAGCGTTGTCTATTTGCTGGCAAATTTCAAGATTCTATTGGTTTTTTTCCCTCTGAGTAGTACTCAATTGTGTAAATGGACCACATTTTCCCTATCTACTCCTTAGTTGAGGGACATCTAGGTTGCTTCAGGTTCTGGCTATTACAAATAGTGCTGTTATAAACATAGTGGAACAGATGTCCTTGATGTATGAATGTATATCTTTTGGATATATGCCTAAGAGTGGAATTGCTGGATCTTGTGGTAAACTGATTCCTATTTTGCCGAGGAATCTCCATACTGATTTCCAAAGTGGCTGTATCAGTTGGCACTCCCACCAGCAGTGGAGGAATGATCCGCTTTCTCCATATCCTCTCAGCATAAACTGTCATTGGAGGTTTTGATTTTAGCCATTCTGACAGGAGTAAGATGGTATCTCAGGGATGTTTTGATTTTCATTTCCCTAATGGATAAGAATGTGGAGTACTTTCTTAAGTGTCTCGCAGTCATTTTAGACTCCTCTATTGAGAATTCTCTATTTAGTTCTGCAGCCCACTTTTTAATAGGGTCCTTTCATGTTTTGGAGATTTGCTTCTTGAGTTCTCTGTAAATTTTGGAGATCAGCCCTCTGTCAGATGTGGGATTAGTGAATATTTTTTCCCATTCTGTGGGCTGCCTTTTTGCATCGCTGACTGTGTCCTTTGCCTTACAGAAGCTTCTCAGTTTCAGTAGGTCCCATTTATTAATTGTTGATCTCACTGTCTGTGCTACTGGTATTATGTTCAGGAAGCTGTCTCCTGTACCAATTCGTTCAAGGGTACCACCCACTTTCTCTTCTAAGAGGTTCAGTGTGGCTGGATTTATGTTGAGGTCTTTGATCCATTTGGACTTAAATTTTGTGCATGGCGATAAACATGGATCGATCCGCATTCTTCTACATGCCAGTCTCCAATTATGCCAGCACCATTTGTTGAAGATGCTTTCTTTATTCCATTGTATATTTTTAGCTTCTTTGTCAAAGATCAGATGTTCATACATGTGTGGGTTAATACCCGGGTTTTCAATTCGATTCCATTGGTCTACCTGTCTATTTTTGTGCCAATACCAAGCTGTTTTCAGGACTATAGCTTTAAAATAGAGCTTGAGGTCAGGGATGGTGATGCCTCCGGACATTGCCTTGTTGAACAGGGTTGTTTTGGCTATACTGGGTCTTTTGTTTTTCCATACAAAATTGATTATTGTTCTTTCCAGGTCTGTGAAGAATTGTGCTGATATTTTAATGGGGATTGCATTGAATCTGTAGATTGCTTTTGGCAGGATTGCCATTTTTCCTACATTGATCCTACCTATCCAAGAGCATGGGAGATCTTTCCTTTTTCTGAGGGCTTCTTTAATTTCTTTCTTTAAAGATTCAAAGTTCTTATGATACAGGTCTTTCACTTGTTTGGTTAGCGATACCCCCAGGTATTTTATGTTGTTTGTGGCAATTGTAAAGGGTGATGTTTCTCTGATTTCTTTTTCAGCACGTTTATCATCTGTAAAAAGTAGGGCTACTGATTTTCTTGAGTTGATCTTGTAGCCTGCCACTTTGCTGAAGGTGTTAATCAGCTGTAAGTGTTCCCTGGTAGAGTTCTGTGGGTCATTTATGTAAACTATCATATCGTCTGCAAACAGTGAAATTTTAACCTCTTCCTTCCCAATTTGTATTCCCTTGATCCCCCTTTGTTGTCGTATGGCAATAGCTAGAACTTCAAGTACCATGTTGAAAAGGTATGGAGAGAGTGGACAGCCTTGTTTTATTCCTGAATTTAGGGGAATTGCGTTGAGTTTCTGTCCATTTAGTTTGATGTTGGCTGTTGGTTTACTGTATATAGCTTTTATTATGTTTACGTATGTCCCTGTTATCCCAGATCTCTCCAAGACCTTTATCATGAAGGGGTGTTGGATTTTGTCAAAGACTTTTTCAGCATCTAGTGAGATGATCATGTGATTTTTGTTTTTCAGCTTGTTATATGGTGGATTACGTTGATGGATTTTCATATGTTGAACCATCCCTGCATCCCTGGGATGAAACCTACTTGATCGTGGTGAATGATTGTTTGGATGTGTTGTTGGATCTCATTTGCCAGTATTTTATTGAGTATTTTTGCATCAATATTCATGAGGGATATTGGTCTGAAGTTCTCTTCCTTAGTTGTATCTTTGTGTGGCTTGGGGATCAAGGTTATTGAAGCCTCATAGAAAGAGTTTGGCAAACACCCTTCTGCTTCTATTGTGTGGAACACTTTGAGAAGAATTGGTATAAGCTGTTCTTTGAATTTCTGGTAGAATTCTGCACTGAAGCCATCTGGACCTGGACTTTTTTTGGTTGGGAGACTTTTGATGACTGCTTCTATTTCCATAGGGGTTATAGGTCTATTTAAATTGCTTATCTGTTCTTGATTTAGTTTTGGCAAGTGATAGCTATCCAGAAAGTCATCCATTTCCTTTAAATTTTCAAATTTTGTGAAGTACAGGTTTTCAAAGTATGACCTAATGGTTCTCTGGATTTCCTCAGAGTCTGTTGTTATGTCCCCCTTTTCATTTCTGATTTTGTTAATTTGCGTGTTCACTCTCTGCTGTTTGGTAAGTTTGGACAAAGGTTTGTCTATCTTGTTGATTTTCTCAAAGAGCCAACTCTTCGTTGCATTGATTCTTTGTATTGTTTCCTGGTTTCTACTTCATTGATTTCAGCCCTCAATTTGATTATTTCATGCTGTCTACTCCTCCTGGGGGAGTTTACTTCTTTGTGTTCTAGATCTTTCAGCTGTGATGTTAATTCTCTGGTATAACTGTTCTCCTGTTTCATCTTGTGAGCACTTAGTGCTATGAACTTCCCCCGTAGCACTGCTTTCAAAGTGTCCCATAGGTTTGGGTTTGTTGTGTCTTCATTCTCATTGAATTCGAGGAAGTCTTTAATTTCTTTTTTTATTTCCTCTTTGACCCAGGGATGGTGCAGTTGAGCATTATTCAATTTCCATGAGTTTGTAAGTTTTCTGCAATTTGTGTTGTTGCTGAATTCTAATTTTAAAGCATGGTGGTCTGATAAGATGCATGGAGTTATTCCAATTATTTTTGTAGGTGCTGAGGTTTGATATGTTGCCAAGTATGTGGTCGATTTTTGAGAAGGTTCCATGTGGTGGTGAGAAGAAGGTATATTCTTTTTTATGTGGATGAAATGTTCTATAGATATCTGTTAATCCCAGTTGGGTCATTACTTCTATTAGACCCTTTGCTTCTTTGTTGAGTTTCTGTCTGGTATTCCTGTCTAGTGGTGAGAGTGGTGTGTTGAAATCTCCCACTATAACTGTGTGGGGGGCTTTAGATGAGATTTAAGTTCTAATAATGTTTCTTTAACGAATGTGGATGCCTTTGTATTTGGGGCATAGATGTTCAGGATAGACACTTCATCTTGGTGGGTTTCACCTGTGATGCGTATGTAATGACCTCCTTCATCTCTTTTGATTGATTTTATTTTAAAGTCCAGTTTGTTAGATATTAGGATTGCTACCCCTGCTTATTTCTTGGGTCTATTTGATTGAACAATTTTTCCCAACCTTTAACTCTCAGGTAACATCTGTCTTTGAGGGTGAGGTGTGTTTCTTGTATGCAGCAGAAGGAAGGGTTCTGTCTTCGCATCCATTCCGCTAGTCTGTGTCTTTTTATGGGTGAGTTAAGACAATTAATATTGAGGGATATTAATGACCATTGATTGCTCATCCTTCTTTGATTTGCAATGGTTGTTGTTGGTGGAATTATGTGTGGAATTTCACCCCTTTGTTCTTTTGGCTGTTGGTAGAAAAGGATTCTCTAATGCCAACGTTTTTTGGTTGTAGTTAGCTTCCTTGGGTTGGAGTTTTCCTTCCAAAATTTTCTGTAGGGCTGCGTTAGTGGACACATATTGCTTGAATCTAGTTTTGTCATGGAATATCTTGTTTTCTCCGTCTATAGTGATTGAGAGCTTTGCCGGGTATAGTAGTCTGGGCTGGCATCCATGGTCTCTTAGTGTAGGTAGAATATCTATCCAGGACCTTCTGGCTTTCAGAGTTTCCATGGAGAAATCAGGTGTAATTCTGATAGGTCTGCCTTTATATGTTACTTGACCTTTTTCCTTAGCTGCTCTTAATATTCTTTCTTTATTCTGTATGTTTGGGGTCTTGATTATTATGTGGCGAGGGGAATTTTTTTTGTGGTCCACTCTATTTGGTGTTCTGTAGGCTTCTTGTACCTTTATCGGCATGTCTTTCTTAAGGTTGGGAAAGTTTTCTTCTATGATTTTGTTGAATATGCATTCTGCCCCTTTGAGGTGGATTTCTTCTCCTTCTTCTATACCTATTATTCTTAGGTTTGGTCTTTTCATGGTGTCCCATGGTCTCCCTGGCTCCTCTGGTTTCCTGGTCTCATTGGCGGGGGAGAAGACCTGGAGTCTGGGGTGCTTGGCTTCTGCCGGAATTGGGAGCTCTGTGCAGTTCCCAGGCGATCTGCAGGCACTGGAACACAGTTCGGGAAGCTGGCCTGTTTACCTGATGCTGACGGAGGAACAGCTGCTTCCCTGGACTACCTGCCTCCTCTCTTGATCAGGGTTGTTTTAGCTATCCCGGGTCTTTTGTTTTTCCATATAAAGTTGAGAATTGTTGTTTTAAGGTCTGTTAAGAATTGTGCTGGTATTCTGATGGGGATTGCATTGAATCTGTAGATTGATTTTGGCAAGACTGCCATTTTTAATATGTTGATCCTAACTATCCAAGAACATGGTAAATCTGTCCATTTTTTGGTGTCTTCTTTAATTTCTTTCTTTAAAGTCTCAACATTCTTGTGATACAGGCCTTTTACTTGTTTGGTTAGCATTACCCCAAGGTATTTTATGCTATTTGTGGCAATTGTAAAGGGTGATGTTTCTCTGATTTCTTTCTCATCCCTTTTTTTTTATCTGTATATAGTAAGAGTACTGATTTTCTTGATTTAATCTTGTATCTTGCTACTTTGCCCGAAGGTATTCATCAGTTGTAAGAGTTCCTGGTAGAGTTTTTCAGGTCACTTATGTAAACTATCATATCATCTGCAAATAGTGAAAGTTTGACTTCTTCTTTTCCAATTTGTATCCACTTGATTTCCTTCTGTTGTCTTATTACTCTGGCTAGACCTTCAAGTACAATATTGAAGAGATATGGAGAGAGTAGATCCCTTGTCTTGTTCCTTATTTTAGAGGAATTGCCTTCAGTTTCTCTCCATTGTAGTTTGATGTTGGCTCCTAGTTTGTTGTGCATAGCTTTTATGCATGTAGGTTCCTGTTATCCTGG
The DNA here is from genome assembly GCF_017639785.1 of Mesocricetus auratus. Taxonomy (NCBI): domain Eukaryota; kingdom Metazoa; phylum Chordata; class Mammalia; order Rodentia; family Cricetidae; genus Mesocricetus; species Mesocricetus auratus. The sequence goes on from NW_024429266.1 coordinate 84,527,036, forward strand.
ATCTCTCCGAGACCTTTATTATGAAGGGTTATTAAATTTTGTTAAAGGCTTTTTCAGCATCTAGTGAGATGATCATGTTATTTTTGTTTCTCAGCTTGTTTATATGGTAGATTACATTGATGGATTTTTGTATGTTGAACTGTCCCTGAATCCCTTGGATGAAATCTTCTTGATCATGGTTGATGATTTTTCTTGAACCAATTTGCCAGTATTTTATTATTTTTCCATCAAAATTCATGAGGGATATTGGTCTAAACTTCTCTTTCTTAGTTGTGTCTTTGTGTGGTTTGGGCAATGACCCATCTGCTTCTATTACATGGAATACTTTGAGGAGAATTGATACAAGCTGTTCTTTGAATTTCTGGTAGAATTCTGCAGTGAGGCCATCTGAATCTGGGCTTTTTTTGGTTGAGAGACTTTTGGTAACTCTTTGTGTTTCCTTAGAGATTAAAAGTCTATTTAAATTGCTTATCTGTTCTTTGGTAAGTGATATCTATCCAGAAAATTGTCCATTTCCTTTAAATTTTCGAAGTTTGTGGAGTACAGGTTTTCAAAGTATGACCTAATGATTCTCTGCATTTCCTCAGTGTCCGTTGTTATGTCCCCATTTTCATTTCTGATTTTGTTAATTTCTATGTTCACACTCTACCTTTTGGTAAGTTTGGACAAAGGTTTGCCTATTTTGTTGAGTTTCTCAAAACACCAACTCTTTGTTACATTGATTCTTTGTATTGTTTTCCTAGTTTTTAATTTATTGATTTCAGCTCTCAATTTGATTATTTCCTGGTGTCTACTCCTCCGGGGTGAGTTTGCTTCTTTTTGTTCTAGAACTTTCAGTTGTGCTGTTAATTCTCTAGTCTGGCTATTCTCCAGTTTCTTTATATGGGCACTTAGTGTTATGAACTTTCCTCTTAGCACTACTTTCAAAATGTCCTACAAGTTTGAGTATGTTGTGCCTTCATTCTCATTGAATCCTAGGAAGTCTTTAATTTCATTTTTTTATTTCTTCTTTTACCTAGGAGTGGTGCAATTGCGCATTATTCCATTTCCATGAGTTTGTAGGCTTTTTGCAATTTGTGTTGTTGTTGAATTCTAACTTTAAAGCATGGTGGTCTGATAAGAAACATGGAGTTATTCCAATTTTTTTGCACCTGTTGAGGTTTTCTATGTTGCCAAGTATGTGGTTGATTTTAGAGAAGGTTCCTGTGATGCTGAGAAGAAGGTATATTCTTTTGTGTTTGGATGGAATGTTCTATAGATATCTATTGGGTCAAAACTTCTGTTAGTTCCCTCATTTCTTCATTAAGTTTCTGTCTGGCAGTCCTGACTAGTTGTGAGAGTGGGGTGTTGAAGTCTCCCACTATAAGTATGTGAGATTTTATGTGTGGTTTGTTTTTCAGTAATGTTTCTATTATGAAAGTGGATGCCTTTTTATCTGGGGCATAGATGTTCAGAATTGAGACTTCATCTCTGTAGATTTCTCCTGTCATGAGTATGAAATGACTTCCTTCATATCTTTTGATTGATTTCAGTTTAAAGTCTAGTTTGTTAGATATTAGGATTGCTACCCTTGCTTGTTTATTGGGTTCATTTGATTGGCAAATCTTTTCCCAACCCTTAACTCTGAGGTAACATCTATCTTTGAAGCTGAGTTGTGTTTCTTGTATGCAGCAGAAGGATGGATTCTGTCTTTGAATCCCTTCTGTTAGCCTGTGTCTTCTTATGGGCGAGTTAAGACCACTAATACTGAGGGATATTAATGACCATTGACTGCTCATTCTTACTTGTTTTGCAATGGTTGTTGTTGTTTGAATTGTATGTGCATTTCTACCCCTTTACTCTTTTGGCTGTTGGTAGAATGGGATTATCTATTGTCTATGTTTTTATGGTTGTAGTTAATTTCCTTGAGATGGAGTTTTCCTCCCAGAAGATTCTGTAGTGCTGTGTTACTGGATATGTATTGTTTAAATCTGTTTTTTTCATGGAATATCTTGTTTTCTCCATCTCTAGTGATTGAAAGTTTTGCTGGGTATAGTAGTCTGGGCTGGCATCTGTGGTCTCTTAGTGTTGGTAGAATATCTACCCAGGATCTTCTGGCTTTCATAGATTCCATCGATAAGTCAGGTGTAATTCTGATAGGTTTGCTTTTATATGTTTCTTGACCTTTTTCCTTAGCTGCTTTTAATGTTCTTTCTTTATTCTGAATGCTTGGAGTCTTGATTATTATGTGGCAAGGGAACTTTTTTTGTGTGTTCCATTCTATTTGGTGTTTTGTAAGCTTCTTGTACCTTCATTGGCATGTCTTTCTTTAGGTTGGGAAATTTTCTTCTATGATTTTATTGAATATGTTTTTTGCCCCTTTAAAGTGGGTTTCTTCTCCTTCTTCTATACCTAATAATCTTAGGTTTGGTCTTTTCACGGTGTCCCTTATTTCCTGGATATTTTGTGTTAGGGATATGTTGGACTTAAGATTTTCTTTGGTTGATGAATCTATTTCTCCTAGTGTATCATCAACACCTGAAATTCACTCTTCCATCTCTTGTATTCTGTTGGTTATGCTTGCGACTGTAGTAACCTGACCATTTTCCTAGCTTTTTTATTTCCAGCATTCCTTCAGACTGTGTTTTTTATTGTCCCTATTTAAAAAAACAATTTTTTGTTTTGCCTTTTCCTCCTTTTCTTGAATTTTTTGAAATTTTTTGGTTTGTTTATTCTTCCATTTCTTTCATGTTTTAGTTTGTTTTTTCTTCCATTTCTTGCATTTTCTGGTTTGATTTTTCTTTCATTTCTTTAAGGGATTTTCTCATATCCTCTTTGATGGCCTCTATCATTTTCATGAAATTGTTATTAAGGTCATTCTCTTCTGCTTCCTCTGTATTGGGGCATTCAGATCTTGCTTGTGTGGAGTCTCTAGACTCTGGTGGTGTCATATTTGTTTTTCTCTTGCTGAGGTTGTTTTTATATTCTCTTTCCCATCCCTTCTTCCAGTGGGTGCAGGAAGAGCTCTTCCTCTCCTGGTGGGTAGGTGACCAGGGTTCCCTTTTGGTAGGTGCAAGAAAATCCTATACTATCTGGCCTTTACATTCTATCCTCTGCCCTCTGCCCTGAGTGGGAGCAGTAGCAGACTGGCTCTCTCAGCAGGCTCCTGGATGCTTGGTCCCCTGGAGTGAGTTGACCTGACTTCAGTCCCCAGGCCAGGAGATCCAGAGAGGGCAAGCTGGAGGGACTCCAATAAATTCTCTTTGTGGATTTAATTTTCTTAATTTTTAGAGTATCTTTATAAAAACAATGAAAATGACTTAACTTTTTTTTACCTCATGAAAACACATAATCAGTTTTATTTTTGATGAATTGGAACAGTAATTTAAAACCTAGAAAAACAATGGGACTTTTATGATACATTTTAAATAATTCTCACTGTTAACGCTGTTGGTGGAGTGAAATCCTTCTGGAACAGAATCTCACAGGATTGTGGCCAGAAGAGGATTATTTGTGCTTAAATATTCCACTGACTGTGGCAAATAGTCAGGTTTGAAAACAATTTCCTAAACTATTGTAGGTAAGCAAATGTGAAATCATTAGAAGCATAGAAGAGACCAAACCAAAAGGGATGGGGGCAAACTGAGAAAGAGAGATGTAGGAAGAAAAAGGAAATGCATGGCAAAAAGTAACACGTAGAATGGCAGATATAAACTATAAATGGAAATACAAAGTGTGGCAGTGAACAGCTGCCAACTGTGATTTGTACCAGTCTAGAAAAAAGGAGCCAGGAGAACAATGCCTCCTAATCCACAGGGACCATAATTACCCTTGCATTCATCGTTTGTATACTAAAAGTAAATGAATTGTTATAAGGCATTGTCAGTGAATGGATGCCTCCTGCTTCCGTGTTTGCCCCCCTGTGTTCCTACAGGAACGCTGAGTATTATCAGGGGACAATGTTCTGTTCTACCAACATCCTTAATTGTATCCCCATTACATCCGACATCAGAACTCTTGCTGAAAATTTCCCAAGAAATGTCTGCTTTGGATGAGAACACATAAAATTGAAAAGTAAAAATGCTTCATAACCATATGCCTCTGAACCTAATCTCATGACACTGAGCTTCCAGGGGACACAGTCAATGTTGTCATTCTGACTCCTATTGAACAAAGTCTAGCTAACACTTTAATATGAAAGGGATGCCAAGGAGCAGAAAAATAGTGAAGGATTGGCCTTAAGATATACAATGTGTAGAAATGCTCTCTGATTAAATATCAAAATTGAAAAACTACAAGCTAAGCCAAAATTGCTTTTCTAAATGTGACTAGATAACTCATATATGAAGTAAAATGCTGCTATTTTGACTTTCAAATGGTCATTTCTGTTGTTGCATGTTTGATTCCCTCTGCCTGAGTAGAGTGCTCTATTCTCCAGTGGTATCTGTGCACACATTGCACAGAGGGAAAGCCTCTGGTTTTCTGGATCTCATGGGACAATTAAAACATTGCCCTTATTTGATAAATGGAGAAAACTGTATCATCTACCATGGAAGGTCTGAGTTAATGTGGAATAATATCTGGGCCATTGTAAATACAGTACAAATATCAGCATGGTAATTATGATAGATGAAATTGCTCACAGCTTGGCAAGCTCTATAAACAACTTTCTCTGTCTTTAAATATATTTTCCTATACTAAGGGTTTCTCTGTAGCAACATATTTTAAGTAAGAAATCAGTTGTGTGCTGAGGTGGCTTCAGAGATCAAGCAAGTGCCTTATTCCTAATGTTCCTTGGTTCACTGATGCCCAAAATAGCAAGTAGAATTGCTGCCATTTTCTTTAGTTTGAAAGAAGATTAGCAATGGGAAGTCAAGAGAAAGAGGAGATGGATTGAAAGGGATACCAGGAAACCCATGCTAATTTCAAGAAAGCTCCCTGGTGCTAAGACTGAGATATCTTGGAGTCCCACAGAGAAGTGAATCCACTTCTCAATCACATCCACTGAATTGAATCAACCACCCCAGCAATGCCAGACAGTGAGACACCTCCTCCAAATCACTCTTCTCTCTGAGAAGTGATGCAAGTGCTTCCATGCCCGTGCCCCCACCAGTAGTTTTGTCCTTTTGACTGCTCTTTCCAGACACTCCATAGCACCCCCCAGCCTCAGCACTATTTCACTCTCTCCAGATCCCACAGGCCTCTTTTTCTGAATGCTGGGGTCAGTTTTCTGAATCACTGAGCTTGCTGTTTTCTGGCGCTACAGAGAATGTGATGTATTTGTGCTGAGGGGTGGCCAAAATGTCTATAATTTGTGTCTTAAAAACAATGAGCATTCTAAGTCCATGTATTTCTGAAAAAATACTCGCCTCATTGTGTTGTCTGACTCTTTACATTCAGCCTCCTATTTGTGATTGATTCTCTGCTTCCTTCTGTCATGACTTCCCCTTTGCTTCCTGACGCATTAGACTTATGTTAATGTATCTGTGTAATTTCAAATGTCTTTTAAATTTTCTTTTCTTTTGATTTAGATAAGATCTCATTATGTAGCCTTAGCTAGGCTGGAATCCACCATGTAGACCAGATTGGCCTGACACTCACAGAGAGCCACCTGCCTCTGCCTTCCAAGTACTGGGGTTGAAGGAGTGTATTAACATAGTCAGTTCAGTTATCTTCTTGAAAGAGCATCCTCCTGAATTATGACATTATTTAGAAAAAAAGGAAATTTAAGTAGGGCATACTGAGGGGAGATGATATTTAATTATAAAGTGATCACAAGTGAATTGAAAGCTTGCTAAATTTTCATGAACAAAGCATTAAATAATTTATGCATCTAAAATTGTAGTTCTAAATATATAATTTTTAAACATTTTGACATAATTATATTTATGTTTATTTTTCATTTTTCAATGTTTTTATTTTTATATTTTATTTTATTTTATGTTTTTATTCATCTTACATACCAACACATTCCCTCTCCTTCCCTCCAACCCACCTTATCCACTCCTCAGAAAGGATAAAGCCTCCAATGGGGAGTCAACAACCCTGTCAAATTGAGTTGATGCAGGACCACCCCCACCCATCAAGACTGATTAAGGCAATTCACCATATAAATGGGCTTCAAAAGACCAGCTCATGGGCAAGAGACAGATCCTGGTCCCACTGCCAGAGGTCCCACAAAGAGACCAATCTACACAACTGTTGTCCACATGCAGAGGGCCTAGTTGGGTCCCATGTAGGCTCCCCAGCTGTCAGTACACAGTCAGAGAGCTCCAGCAAGTTCACATCAGCTGTATCTCTACATTTCCTCTCCATGATCTTGACTCCCCCCTTTTTCATATAATCAATCCTTCTTCCTTCTCTTCGACTGGACTCCTGTAGCTCTGCCTGGTGCTTGGCTGTAGATCTCTGCATCTGCTTCCATTAGTTACTGGATGAAGGTTTTATGATCACAGTTAGGGTAGTCACTGTGTGTTTGTGTGTGTATAATGATGTTGAGAGAGAGAGAGAGAGAGAGAGAGAGAGAGAGAGAGAGAGAGAGAGTATGCAGGTTCACACGTGTTGCACATGTGTAAAGGAAAACATTCTGGAGTCCTTTTTCTCCTTCCACCTGGGTTCCAGGGATCTGACTCAGTTGCTTCAGGTTGTCGGGTAGTGCAGAGTGTACCTTTACTTGGTGAGCCCTTTTATGAGCCTGTAGCATCAGTATTTTATGGCTGCTATCTCATGCAGAACAAGAAATCACCTCCAGAACTTCCAGATATTTTTAGAAACAGGTAAAACGAATGGATCAGAAAAATCTAGATGCACTGCATAGTCAAGTCAGTTTTCATGTTGGGGTTAATGGTAAATCCTCATGGAATATATTCAGTAGAGTTTTCTTAATTCTCTAATTTACCATCGCTGCCTTACACTTGATGGTTGCCCACTTGCCAACCTGTATCTTTGCTCTTTTTGTATCATTTTCTTCCCAACTCAATGCCATTTAATTATCACAATTGATCAGAATTTTCTTTTATTATCCCCTTAAAAACAATCAAACTGAGGGTCTTTTTCTTCTGTTAGTGAAACTAACAGGAAAAGTAATATATGGTAGATAAAATAGATACTTCCCAATAGAAATAAGAACAAAACTAAGGTGTGGAGCTCAACATCAATTTGCCTATAAACATTCATGTTTTTATACTGTGTCCTAACAAACTTTTCAAAGGGAATATGCAGACAATGGTATCATTTCTCTGTATAAATTTAATCTTGATATTTAGCATGACCTGTTTGTGGCATTTCTTAAACCCACATTTTATGATTACACACTTAATGTATGCCTTTGCACAAATGTTGATAAATCCCTAGTCTTGAGTAACATGAGGCTTATTGAAGAAGGTAATCATTAATATTTAAGCCACAGTATACTCTTTATTTATTCAAGCCATACATTTGTAAAGCTAAGATGGTAGATACTCTTTACCTGATGGCCAATGAGTTACCTGGGCAGGTTGATCTGTCCTCTAGTTAATTTTACATTCTAGTTGAATGTAAACTCCACGAAGTGCACAATAAGAAAAATAAAATGTCATAAAGTTTTCATCTTGTCTGGTAGTAAGAGTTGTGTGATTATGTGATTTGTACTTGAAAATATTGCTTACTCTATAATTAAATTTTGCACAAATTTAATATCAGGTGATAATATAGCTGTGTTGGTAAGTATCCAGGAAGAAAATGAAACTATCTGATATTCGTTCCCTTCTTTGGCATTACTTGGATGACCCTTTGATAAATCTCTGGGTTTCTGGTTTTACATCTTAGTATGACATTAACTACCACTTGCCCTCATGTCTCATTGATCCCTGAAGTCAATGAGGTTATATATACAGAGGTTATCATTAATTAATAGCTATGGTACAAATGTTTCCTATAAAACCTAATCCCAGGGGAATATTTGGAGGTGAGACCTCTAGAATGTGACTATGTCATGAAGGTGAAGTCTTTATGAATACGATTAGTGCCCTTATATGAGATATGGGTGGTCATTTGCTCCTGTGGCACAATGACATGACATGACCTATAAATCAAGAAGTAGCACTGAACTCAGGTCAAATGGCCTCAATAAACAAAAGGAACAATTTTTTGAAATACTTTTTAATTATATAGTTATATATTTAAATTACAAACAAGCTTGCTTCCCATGTCAGTCCCAGCTCCCTGTCCCTCCCCTCCATTTTGTTCCCCAGGGAGGGTAAGGCCCTCCCTGGGGGATCTCTAGATGTCTGTCATTTTGTTCTGGGGAGGGCCCAGGCCCTCCCCCAAGTGTCCAGATTGAGAGAGCATCCTCATTGTGGGATGAGTTCCCAAAGTAAAAGGAACAAGTTTTTAGCATTGAAAAACTACCCTGTTAATGGTATTGGGTCATGATAGCCAAAATAGACTGAGACAATAATATATAACAAACAAGAGACACTGTGAAATCAATGCTTAATTCAAAATTAAATTGAATCACACTTGTTTCTTTCTTAAAGCTAGTAGGCATGGAGACAGATATTTTCCTGAATTTATAAAAGCAAATATATTTCATAGCTAGAAAGAGTTACTACGTACTTTTGAAATAGAAAATTAAATCCTAAAGCTAAAAAACAGCTTAGAGATGGTCTCATCCAACTATGCTCATACAAAATTTCCACATAATATGAGAGCTTAGGTAAGCTAAGGCTTTGAGATCTCAGGCAGACTTGGAACTCACAGTTCACTTGGCAACTGTGTTAGAACAGTCTTTGCAGTTAGACCCAGAAAGCCCCCCCCAAGCTTATGCCCAGTGGATCAGACTTAGAAAGAATGATATGTTTTGTCTAGTTGTGTCTTCTCAGAGACATTAATGAAGAGACCATGTCTTGATTGTAAACATCATAGAGTCATATGATAATTGTCGTGTGTGGTGCCCATGCCACAAGCAAGTCCAAGGTATCAGGAAAAGAAAGACAAGCCGTCTAGCTGTTTTTACTAAGAGAATGCATGTGCTGCCTTTATTGCCAGGAGAGAGAGAGAGAGAGAGAGAGAGAGAGAGAGAGAGAGAGAGAGAGAGAGAGAGAGAGTATGTGTGTGTGTGTGTGTCTTTATTGCAAGTGCTAAGAGGTTTCTCTCTTGTAGGAGGGATCAGTCTTATATATAGGTTTACAGCACAGTGGCAAAATCCCAGGTGGAAGAGAGCATGTTTTCCTCCTGCTGTATGTTGATGTCAGAGGGTCAAGGCCAGGGCAGGAAGCCAGGACTAGAAAAAAAGATGCACTTAGACTAGAAAATAGGATGGACTTGTTGACTTACAAGTGACTCACAGAGATCCCGTGGGGGCTAGGGCCCAACAGTGGTGATTTTTTGGTTGATAGGTGTATGTGTGTATGTGTGTATGTATACATTTATATATTTCAATTTTAATTCTATGTGCATTGGTATTTTGCCTGCATGTAAGTCTATGTGAGGAGGGTATGGATCCTGGAGTTACAGGTAGTTGTGAGCTGCCATGTGGATGCTGGGAATTGAACTCAGGTGCTCTGGAATAACAGTTAGTGCTCTTAACTTCTAAGTCATCTCTCCAGATCCCTGGAAGACATATTTTTTAAAACTTCATCTTGAAATTTATTTGAGAAGTATTTTAAGTGAAGATCACACTACTTTATTGTCTGTATGAGCTCAATGAAATACTATCTAACTACCCATCCTATAATATTCAACATTTTATCCCCTTAGTTTAATTCCATGGTCCTGTAGACTCTTTGTCTGTGAGGGATTAAGTTTTTCTCTCCATACCACATACTTTCCAAGATATCAATATGAAAGTAAATATGAAATTGATGGAAGTATCTGTATATTCAGCTTTCAGCCAGTTCTTTCTTATCCTCCTTTATTGCTGAACTTCCCTGGCATTCATACCACACAGTATTTTCAAGAAGTGACTAGCAGTGGAACACAAGGAAGTGTTGATGTCACTTACCAGCTCTGATCTTAGTTAGTTAATAAATATACTCCTTGTAACATTCCAACCTACTCCCCCACTTCCTTGTCATTTCTTACAGTCTCATGGGAATAGTCACTGGCTGTTAAGAAATCCCAAAACTCACTTCCCCAGAGGTTATAATTTTTCTCATTTTAATTCATATCTTTGTGAAAACTATTGACTTCTTTTATCTTTTATATTTGAAATTATAATATAATGATATCAATTCTCCCTTCCTTTTCTTCCCTTCAAACTTTACGTGCTCCTTTTCAAATTCACAGTCAGTTTTTCATTCACTGTTGTTATATTCACACATAGTTACCCATAGTTCCTCAGGTAAGGTGGAGAACTTAAGCACCTTCATCCATCCTGGTTAGGACGTCAATTGTTGTCCTTGTTCAAATCATGTCTAGGCAACCATGTTAGAGAGACTTTATCGGTAAAGCTCCTGGTATTAGTACAACACACAGTATCACAGAAGACGCCTGAACAATCTTCTCACTCCCTCTAGGTGCAGGAGTTGTTTTGTAGATCTAAGTATTGGGTCTGGGCTTCATAACCTTGTGTTTTTATCGGTCGTGGCTTACTATAGTAGGTTTTGTCTGTTGAAAAGAGAAGTTTCCCTGATGATGGGTGAGGACTGCACTTATCTGTGAGTATAAGCAGAAATATTTAGAGTATAATTAGGGGTTATACTGCTTTAATAAGTGGAGGTTGTAGGTTCTCCTCACAAGGTCTGTGACTTCACTAGCCCTGGGTAGCTGGATATATTTCTAGTTTCATGTATGGTTTCCCCCTTGTTGAGTGAATCTTAAGTCCAATTAGAGAGAAGTTGGTTGCTGCCAAGGTAATTTATGCTACTACTGTACCCTTGGAGTTACTAAACCATGATAGTTAGAGTAGTTCATAGGTATCATAGCTGGATAGGGCTTATGGTTGCCTTTCACCTCTGGAACTTGCCCAGTATGACTGGTACCATGAAAGCTAATTGTCATGGAGGAGACTTTTCGGTCACTTCCAGCTCAGGAGCCTCTGGGTCATGTATCTGAAGTGCATGGTGCTTTGTTTTCAGCAATAGGACTTACCTTAAAGTGCAATGCGGATTTAAATGGAGGGTGATTGTAGATGAACATTTTTTCCTTTTTTTTAATTTAAATTAGAAACAAGCTTGATTTACATGTCAATCTCAGTTCCCTCTTCCTCCCCTTCTCCCCTGCTCCCCAATGACCTCCATCCATTCCCTTTTTGCTCCCCAGGGAGGGTGAGGCCTTGCATGGGGGATCTTCAAAGTCTATCAAGTCTTTTACAGCAGGGCCTAGACCCTTCCTCATGTGTCTAGGCTGAGAGAGTATCCCAAGGGGGAGCTCATGTAACTCAGGCTGATAGCTGGGAAACCAGCATAGGACTGTTCCAGACCCCCTGAACATGGATGTCAGTTTGGAGGTCTGGTGAATCTATGGGGCCTCTGGTACTGGATCAATATTTAACCCTAGTAGAACAATGGACTTTGGGAGCCCACTCCACATAGATGAACATTTTAAGACAAAACTTTACATAGAAAGAAGAAGAAAACCAGAAAAGCTAAATGAAATGATCATCTTTCTTTTCCAAACCCTAGATTTGTTTTCTAGAACAAGGTTTACAACTGTTAACTTAAGAAATAAGTATTAACAATAAAAAACAACAAAAATCTGAAAGCATTTCCAAATGTGTAAATTGAAAATGCAAATTCAGTTCTTTAGCAAGTCAGTTTTGTAGAGGTATTTAAACCTTAGGGCTTTTTTTGGTTGTTGTTGTTGTTTTGTTTCACTTATTTTAATTGTATGTCTTTGTAAGAAATCAGGAAATTATAAATCTCAATAGAAGAATTGCGTCCATGAAATTAGTCTACTGCAATATCTGTAGAGCATTTTCCTGGTTATAAATAAATGAGGAAGGGTCTAGCTCACTGTTAACTATGCCATCTCTTGTCAAGTGGTCCAGAGATGAAAAAAACAAAGAAAAACAAAACAAAACACAACAAAACAAACAAACAAACCCAGCTAGGTTTGCAAGCCAGTGGAAGGAAGCCAGTAAGCAGCATTCTTCCACAGTCTCTGCTTCAGTTTCTGTCTTGCTTTCCCTTGATGATGTACTATAACCTACAAGCTGAAATAATCCCCTTTGTCTGCTACTTTTGGTTGTGGTGTTTAAGGCACCATCAGTAACTAGTAAATTAGAAGAGAATTAACATTTTAAATACAAATTAGTTCCTTTAATTTGTTTGTCAAGTATAGTATTTACCTTCTTTAGACAGTGTTGGCTTTTGCACAAGGGGACAGGTTGATCATAAAGCAAAAGAACACAATATCAGATAGGGATGGATAACAAAGCAGGAAAGCAGTGTAATGGTGGCAAACACAATGGCCTCTCATTAGACCGCATGGTTCAGGTAGGCTACTTGCTGAGAGGAAACATTGGTAGGTCTCCAGAATGTCCAACATGCCAAAGATAATGTGCTGCAAGACAATGAAATAGTTCATAGTATGAGCTGAGAGGAATTGTCAGTAACTGTATGGATTCCTAGGCAGTGTGAAAAGATTGAATTTTATTTTAAAATATGACAAGTCAAGTCATGACAAATTGGTAGGATGTAAAATTATATTTTCTCTTCATTTTAAAATTGCCATTTTCAGGACATGTATGCCAGAGAGCTAGCACCAGAGACCTGGACAGGAGAACAGGAAAGCTGGTCCTGCCCTCGCCTGGACAGGAGAGGGGCAGTCAGTTGTGTTGGCACAGATGTGGGAAAGCTGGTAGGCTCACCAATTAAACTATTGCCCAGGTGTTAAGAGAAGCTTTTTCCTTGAGAGAAGCCTTCCCGCCAGCCTGGTTCTAGAGCCGCATCAGTCCCAAATAAACACACAGGAGACTATATTAATTATGAAGCTGTTGGCTTGCTTGTTTCTTACTGGCTACCTCTGACTTAAGTAATTACCCCATAATTGTTAATCTAAGTATGTTTCTTACCGGAGAATAGTTCCGGGCTTCCTACCCCACGGCAGTTACATCTTGACTCTCTTGTGTTTCTCCTTCCCAGAATCCTCCTGGACTCCTAGCCCCACCTATCTAGATTCCTATTGGCCAGACAGTGCTTTATTGGCATATACACAGGACTTCCCCAACACCCAGGCCTAGATCCAGGGTTTTGAATTGGCCCATCCCAACATCTTCCCTATCTATGAGCTTCTGGAACTTGCAAAGAGGCCAGCCTTGTGAGATTCGTAGCTGCATGATCCCCCACAGATCAGGGCAAGGGCAGGATATGTGAAAGTCTCTATGAAGGTCCAGTATTGATGCTGTGGTGGAAGCCAGAGACCGTGAACCAGTCTAATGATTCATTGCAATGAACATTCAAAAGAAAAGCTGTGTGGGCTGATTGATATGCTGGGTGATACACCGCAACTTCCATTGCCAAAAATGAATATGTGATGGAGAGGAGGGAAAGATGAAGGAATGGAATAGTACATGCACAGGATGCTGAGGCTAATAGATGAGCAGGTGGTTGCCAGGAGGGGTCAACAAGTTTTTTTTTGTCATTGTTGTGTTTTGTTTTGTTTGTAACATTTATGGGGAGACTACAAGGGTGAAGGGTGAATATGTAAGGTCTGAAAATTAATGGAATTGGTGTACATGATGTGAAATGACCAAAGATTTAATAAAATTATGTTTAAGAGTAGCATTTTTCTGAGTATAAGAGGTTGGATCCTCAACCCTAAATGAAGCATTTTTGTTAATTACCCCTCTTACTAAGACTCAGGGGAAAAAACAGAAGAAGAAGAAGAAGAAGAAGAAGAAGAAGAAGAAGAAGAAGAAGAAGAAGAAGAAGAAGAAGAAGAAGAAGAAGGAGAAGAAGGAGAAGAAGGAGAAGAAGGAGAAGAAGGAGAAGAAGAAAAGAAATAGCATAACTCTCAAACCCTCAGAGGATGACAAGAGTGTTGTGAAATGTGTCTTCTATATATGACATGACCATCAAACTCATGCACTCACAGCAGCTGTGGTTATCTACACATACAAAAGACCTGCACAATATCAAGCCAGACAAAATTCCTGCAAGATGGGAGAGGTGTTTTCCAGGCTTTACTCCTCATTAAGGCGATACTGACAACTGGTTATCATTTGTTTTTCAGAGTGTGGAGACATTGGTAGGCAATGCTCCAATGGCTTTATCTATAACCATTTACATATGGATAGGTCTAATTGGATTTAATTATCACAAAAAATAGAGACATGAAGTAGACAAGAGGACATGTTTGCCTGGCATATCAATTTGGAGGGGATTCTGAGACTAGCTATGATCACATTTCATTTTATACATTTATGAAATTCTAAAGAACAAAGAGCCAGGCAGTGATAGTACATGGCTTTAATCCCAGCACTCTGGAGGCAGAGGCTGGTGGATCTCTGTGAGTTCCAGGGTAGCCTGGTCTACAAGAGCTAGTTCCAGGACAGGCTTCAAAGCTACACAGGGAAATCCAGTCTCAAAAAAAAGAATGAAGAAAATTATAAAAATATATAGTATCTTGACTGCAGTGTGCTTTTGAATCACAGTGGCAGATATTGGTTAGGAGGCTTTGGCAGGAGGTCATGGTTCTTGTTCTGAGTGACAGAGAAGTGGGGAATAAGGTCACTTAATATTGTCTGTCACCTGGAGCAGAATGACTGCTGTCAGGCTATGAGACATAACTGGCAGATGCTTAGACCAGAAAGAGTCTGCATGAGAGTATTGTGAAGTCTGGCACATTTCAAAAGCTTTAAGGACAAATCCCAGAATAGTGATGAGATAATGAGCAAATGCTTGGCTTTGAAAAGGTGCCAATGCTAGGGATACAAAGATTAAGGAAAGGGTACATTTAGGAATGCTTAGTCGAAGACATCTTGAATTAATAGAGGGCATATTTTTAGTTTGTAGCTGACTGTGAGGGTGCTGGGATGTTCTGGAATGCAGACTAAAGGCATAGTGTCAAAATATGGATAATGTATAGTGCCAAGCAAGTATCCAAAAAACCACAGTCATAGCTTATTGAGTATCTTACTGGATAGTGGATTTGAAAGTTCTTTGTGTAATATTTACGTATATGGTATATGATAATTCAATAGTCTACTGAAGAATACTAGTTTACTTTTATCCTCTTGTTAGTTTTATATATCTTCTACTAGCAATTTGTTTCTCTACTCTTTAATGCTAGCTAAAATTAAGGGACTTTGTGTGTGTGTGTGTGTGTGTGTGTGTGTGTGTGTGTGTGTGTGTCTGTGTCTGTATCTGTGTCTGCGGCTGTGTGTGTTTGTCTTATTTTATAGTAAACTCCTGGAACTCATGGTTATTGTCATGAAAATGCTTCTTCTGTCTTGTTACATTCAATGTGTCTTTTTTTAAAATTTTAGTTTCACTTTAAATTCTTTTCCAATGTCTACCACCTCAGTTGTCTTTTACTTACTGTGATTTCTTCCTTTTTGCTTTTCTTTTTACATCAACACTAAATAAAGTAATTTTTTTTCGTTTTTCAAGACAGGGTTTCTTTGTGGCTTTGCAGGCTGTCCTGGAACTAGCTCTCATAGACCAGGCTGGCTTACAGAGGTCCACCTGCCTCTGCCTCTTGAGTGCTGGGATTAAAGGCGTGTGCCACCACCTCCTGGATAAATATACCATTTTTATTATCCTTAATTCATATCTTCAAATGTTAATGGAAAGTGTTCTATTCTGTTTTTTGTCCACGTAGAGACAATCAATATCTTGTAAGTGGAAAGATTTCTTCAGAACTGTCTTGGAACAGGGATATTGTTCCATGTACCTTGGAGTCAACCATCCCTTCAGAGGCAGTATGTACCTCAGTGACCATGCCCACAAACACTCTACATGTTGCCTGGCTTCTGAAGTGACTTGGAGTTTATGCCTGGAAACTGGTTTTTGCTCAGAACACAGTTTGTGGAATTGTAATGTTTGTTCAGGTCCATAATGTGACCACCTGGTTGTTATTATAGTTCAGAGTTCACAGATGGGCAAGATTGATGACCCTTTATTCTACTTAGGGATAATTACTCATCCATGTTCATTGCTGCTCTATTAACAAATGCCAGAAAACATAAACAGTCCAGATGTCCATCAACTGGAAATTGATGATAAAAACTTGGTACATATACATAAAGGAATATTGTTTGGCTGTTAAGAAAAATGAAGTTTGCAGCTAAATGGAACTGGAAGCCATCATTTTCAGTGAGATAACCCAGACCCAGAAAGACAAAGGTCACATATTCTTTCCCATATGTGATGCTAGCTTTGAATATTTTCATATGCATGCTTAATATGGAATAGCCATAGAAGCCACTACTAAGAGGGATGGTCTTTCAAGAAAACCGAGATAAAATAAGAGTGGTATAAAAGGGGCAGGAGAAGTAAGTAGCATGAAGGAGTAAGTGGGGTAGTGGAGTAGAGAGAGTATGGTGAAGGAAAGATAATACCACAGATCTTTTAAAGGGTCATATGGAAGCCTACTACTGTAGAAGCACACAAACCTATACCTATACTTATATACATACATACACATATCTTTGTATATAAATGTTTTAATTGTGTTAACTGGGGGATAATTCCTCTCTTAATCAACATAAGTTGTGAGACAAAAAGTCCAGGAACAAGTTATTTCTTTCAGACTTGTTGATCAGTGTGGTTCCAATGGGCTCTTGCCATTGGTCTTAGTTACCCTCCAATAAGACCCTATTGCCAAAGACACCATATATAGAGCCACAGAATATGGAGAAACTATGCTGGTCCTAGTATTTTCATGGTACAGGAAGATGCTATGCCTCCTACTAGGGGAGAAAAGTAATCATCAAAGGCAATCATTTGAAAACAGCAAAAGACCCCAGTACCAGCTGTTTAGATCTGAAAATATACATAAAAGTAATATATGCCAAGTCCCAGGCTTCTTACTACAAGAGAAGATATTAGTATGCACAAAAAATTAAGACAAGGGGAACAAAGAAAAACAAAATTCATTATAAAAATCAGCAATTCAATTTTTTTTTTGTAAATGGCAGAGTACCTGAGCAGACATTTCTGCTCTGTGTGGCATATAAGCCAATGGAATCATGCTCAATCTCAGGTGTTACTTGTAAAATGCAAACAAAAGCAATAATGGTACATATCTGCCCACTGACAAAATGTCTCAAAAACACTGACCAGAGAAAATGTTCCAAAAGGCATAGAGCATGTAGAAATCTCTTTATTTTTTGGAGCAACTGCACTGGAACACTATGTTACCGAAGAGTGGTATGTCCTTATTTTACATCCATCTAAGGTGGATAAATACATGTCTGCAGGAAAAGCTGTGTTTGACCATAGCAGCTGGAATTCCAAGATACAGATACACAGTGACATGCTCATTAAAAATTGAACTAATAGAAAACCAATGACTATGTATGCTTCAAAATATTACTGCAAAATGAAGACGTGGGTATAGATATGAAGCAGTGTGGATGAATCTCGGAATAATTATGTAGGATCTTTTAAGTTGGTCAAAAGAGAATGCATGTGCTTGGTAGATGCTTTAATTTTGTAAAATTCAAGAAATTAAAATTAATTTATACAGAGAGAACACTTTGGTCGCATGACGATGGGGACCTGGAAGAAAAGGTAGAGAGGTTGCAAAGGAGCATAGGAAGTGACTTTCTAGACTGGACTCTTTCATTATCTTGACTTGTTGATATGTTTTTACAAGCATTGACATATGCCCACCTTGTCAAATTGACTGAATTATACTTCACTAATATACTTTTCAAAGGGAACCATGGTGTTCTTGGGCAAGAACAGAGTGAACTTATTCTTTCCAGACGTTTTATAATGTTAGGCTAAATGAGATCTTTCTGGAAGACAAATAGAGCAGTAGAATAAAATAGCAATTCCAGAAAAAGACTCGAGCATATGTGGAGTCTTCATTTTAAAACAGGGTGCTACTCTGAGGCTGAGGAAGGAAAATATTTTTCAATGTATCTTGCTTGGCCATTTCATATTCATAAG
Organism: Mesocricetus auratus; assembly: GCF_017639785.1. Classification (NCBI taxonomy): domain Eukaryota; kingdom Metazoa; phylum Chordata; class Mammalia; order Rodentia; family Cricetidae; genus Mesocricetus; species Mesocricetus auratus. The sequence continues at coordinate 84,545,056 of NW_024429266.1, forward strand.
AATGAAAAGGAAATCTGGCTTCAACCTTGTGTCATAGCAGAATTATCTTTTCTGTCACCAATAAATCAAAATATGAAATTTAAAAGAGCAAAGTGCTTGGAGGACTATTCAGTTCAGGCGAAGCTACTCATGGAATAGAATAGATTTTTTTGTATAAAAATTGCTAGTAACAGGACAATGTCAATGAATTTGAGCTTAAGATTATTATCAAAAGATAAATAGTTGAAAAGGTAACAGGCTTATCAGTGAAGAAATCCAGATACTTGAAAACATTGGCACATGTAAAAGCAGCAAATGTCTAGAATCAGTAGGAAAAAATGGAGTTAAAGATACATAGGAATATTGAAAAAATGGTCAAATTCATTGGTGACTAGGAAAAGGGAAAACTACCATGTGAGGTTCTGATGCATTCACTGGAATGATGGCAATATAACATGGAAAGCTCAGGTGTTGCTGGTGGGGCCCAAATGAATGCCAGTACATTGAGAAACTTTTTGACATGGGTATGAAATTTAATAAGGCCCACCCTACTGTTAATAATTTCACGCCGAAGTATACATAACAACCAGTGATACACTCAAATCAGCTAACACTGGAAAATGAAAGTTAACCACTAAATTTTCAGAAATTTTGAAACCAATTCTTAACCCAGATAGTTTGAGATAAGTTATGATGCAAGCATTTATATCCACATGTAGTCAAACACTGTAAATGAGGATATGGCTTCATCAAATTCCATCGCCGATACATGCTAAATACATCAATACTTGTAAATACTGTTGAATATCTCCAGTTGGAAACTTCCCAGATATCCATGTAAGAACAAAGTAATAAATGTGAAGTATAAAAATGCATTAAGTAGAATTTGTGCAATGAAACAGGGAATTACAGTTACATTTATACAGAAGTTGTATTTTATATTTTTCTTCATGCCTATTGTATGTCATGTGTTACACTGTGTGTGGATTAACAAGAGATGATTGAAGTTTTAAAAAACCAAAAATGTCAGGTGTCTTATTCAGCAGGTCGCCTGTTATGATAATTAATTAATTCTCAAAAGGGACCTTGTCAGGAATGGCAGGAAGCCCCTGCAGGTGAGGGAACAAACACACCATACACCATACAGATCAAGCTTGTGTGGGGATTTTTATTGGGGGAAGGAAAGGGTGTGGGGAAAGGGAAATGAGGGAGAGAGAGAGAGAAAGAGAGAGAGAGAGAGACAGAGAGACAGAGAGACAGAGAGAGACAGAGAGAGAGAGACAGACAGACAGAGACAGAGAGACAGAGAGAGACAGAGAGAGAGACAGAGAGACAGATAGAGAGAGAAAATACCTGACTGCTTCTTCAGAGGAACAGCAGGAAGAGAGAAGGGGGAGAAGGCAGAGGTTCTCTCTCTCTCTCTCTCTCTCTCTCTCTCTCTCTCTCTCTCTCTCTCTTATTTTGTTTATTTGGTTTTTATTGTTTGAGACAGGGTTTTTCTGTGTAACAGTCCTGGCTGTCCTGGAGAGATGGCTCAGCCATTAAAGGCTAGGCTCACAACCAAAACTATAAGAGCTTGTCTCTTAAAGGAACTTTTGTGCTTGAGTATAGAGCGAGGTTCCTACTTGGCCTGTGCTCACTCTGCCAGGTCCCCTAGGGGTGGGGACAAATGTGCATTGATGATAACACTACCCTTCTGTCTACCCTTCTGTCCTCGATGCTCCCGCTCCTCTCTCTTTTCCTTCTCTCATCCTTTCCCTTCATTTGTTTACTTATTGGCATTGTTGGAAAACATAACTTAAGACTTAACTGCTTTTGGATGGCATGGTAGATTGTTTTTTCTTTTATTGAAAGACCTTTTTGTTGATGAAGTATTGCTTTGTAATCCAGGATAAAAAAATAGGATTTACTTTGTTTTAAAAATTAAATGAAGAGTGGTAGCCATGGTTGCTATGGAAATTCATTTTTTTACTAAAATGCTATTGATCTAGTAACTGGAGTTAGAAGAGCTAGTTTTGAAAACTGGCATACTTCAGTACTTCAAGATATAGGAATACATACAAGCCATTTATTTATTTGTTTGTTTCTTTATTTGGGATTTTTTTAAAAGACTGAGATTCTCTGTGAAGCCCTGGTTGTCCTGGAACTCACTCTGTAGACCAGATTGGCCTTGAATTTTGAACTCACAGATCTTCTTGCCTCTGCCTTCCTAGTGTTAGGATTAAATGTATGTGCCACCTCTGCTCGACCTGTCATTTTCCTTTAATTATTTCACTTTCCTTAAATGTGCCCCTGGCATATTATCCTTCTGACTTACAGGATAAACATGGTACATCCACCTCAAATAGTGACCATTGTAGAATGGCAGCAGCACATGCCTTGATTCAGTTTCCTAATGAGTATTTGCTTTCAGTTGTTTTTGACAGTAATTAGTTCACTAGCAGATGTTAAAATCATATTTATAGACTGCAAGTCAGAGAGAAAATATTTTCAAAATACGAGATACCACTATTATTTAGCTTATGGAGACATATGGTGGAATTTCAGTGGTACAACTTGAGTAATGAACAAAAAAGTTTAATTAATTAAGTCTCTAATAGAAAATTCACTCAGAAAACTCTACCAAAACCATTCACATGGGTTGAATTCACTTACATACTTTATATTTTAAAATGAGCACCGGGGTGGAGGGATGGGTGTAGAGGGGGCAGGTAATAGCTTCATTGGTACACACAGCAAATGGATACTAGAGACATTCAGCCACATTGGGAGTATCTCTAGCTTTTCTCTGTAGTTTTGTTTTGAACACAGCTGTTGAAAGAGTTTACTATGAGGGGAATCTTACTCATCACTGTGGGAGCAATTTACATTCAGCAAGCATAAGCTCTGACTCACAAAATGACAGACCGACCTTTTAACTGAGAGAGTGCATTTAACTATGATTGAGTCAAGGAGCTTTTAATTAAATTTCTTGATATCTATTATAGACTCATCCCAACAGAGTATATAAATATTTGCATTATTCCCCTGAGTTTTACATTGCACTTTATAGTATGTGTAAGACTCTGCTATTCACATTAAAAGAAAAGAGAGCATAGTCTTGTATGTTTACCTAATCGTGTGTGCATTCAGCTATGGTATGAGAATCCTGAAATGCTGGCAATGTATATTTGGAGAAGTTAAGTGCAGAAAATGTCTATTGAAATTCTATTTTATTTTAATTTAGGTTTTCAAAGTTTATTTAAAGTAGTTGGGATTATTTTTAAATTTAGAATGATTCTATTTTTTTTTTTTTGGTTTTATGAGACAGGGTTTCTCTGTATTGTTTCGGAGGCTATGGGTCCAGCCCGGCCTTGAACTCACAGAGATCCGCCTGCCTCTGCCTCCCAAGTGCTGGGATTAAAGGCATGCGCCACCACCGCCTGGCTTCGAATGATTCTAAAGTTTAAAAAACTTTAATTAGTATTGATACTTATGTGGAGAAATTGTAGTTCCCCATGAATTGATAGTCAAATGTAGACTTTTTCCAGCTGTTGTGAAAAACAATATGGTGATATTAGCAAAGTAAAGAAAGGTATGACACCTGAAATTCTACTTCTATGCATTTATACACAATAGTTAAAATAATAATCAAAATGGTGTATGTGTACATGTGTTCACACTAACATTATTGACAGGAACCCAAATGTGGAAACAGGCTAAATATACATCAACAGATCAATGGATGAGCCAGTTGTACTATGTGCATATAATGGAACATTTTTGTCCATCGTAATGATCCATATTGATCCACAATGTGAGTAAACTGTCAAATCACCATGCTGTGTAAAATATTCCAAGCACAATGCATGATTCAATTTATATGTTGGAGGCAGAAAACACAAAACTTTTGAACCAATCCAGATGGATGATGATGAGGGGCTAGAGGGAAGGCAATAATGAGCTTGGTTGGTCTCATTTGTGAGGGAGTTTCTCTTTAGAATGATAAACCTGAACAGACATGGGTACTCACCTAGTGAAGATACTACTGAGTAGCACAGACTTCTTTAATTCATCTAGCACATTTTAGGTTATATAAATTTCACTCAGACAATTGCATTGTTTTTACTTTATGGGCTCTGAAATACAGGCTGACTTACAAAAACAGTGAAGTGTTCATTTCACTATTTACAACTTTATTATGAAATACATAATTTATATGGGACAGAAAGGGGATGGGAGAATACGTGCCAGTGACACAACAGAGTTTGAGTGGTTTTTATATTCAAATTACCATTTTCATGATGCATGATATTAGCAAATATTGTTACTTTTTACACCATGGTACATACAGCACCGAGGGTTATCATTACTCCAAAATATGCTGCCCAATAATTAGTAACATTTTCTGCTAATTCCTCATTGGAGTTGCCAAGAAACTTCCAATCTAGGTGGTTTTCTTTTTCTTTTAGCTTAGTTAATTAAAAAAATAAAAATGGATACATTCAGAATAGTTAATGCTTGTAAACATTGTGTGTCACAGAGTCAAATGAATTACACATTCATAACCCATTACAGTTATTATTGTGTGTGTAGAGGAATATGAATGAGGACCATGAAGATTTGCTGTCTTAGCAAAATGTTTAAATAACATTAATTATACAGACATTATGCTGGACAAAAGATCTGCAACATTATTTTAGCTTACTGCTAAAAGTTTTTACCATGCTCCATTGGCAAAGTTTTTGTCTTCTCTGAATTCATGTGTTGGGAGTGTGATCCCTGTTGGAACAATATTGGGAAATAGGGCTTCACAGCAAGTGTTAGATAAGGAGAACAGGGTAGGGTAAAGCCATTATGAAAAGACTTGTGTATTAAGTTTATTATTTATTAAATTAGTAAATTTGCGTTTTTGGAAGATTGAGCCTGTTACTGGTAAGTTCTTGTCATTGGGATATATTTGTTGTCTCAGTGTTGAATACTCTTTCTCACTAACTGCCAATCTTAGCAATTGCCATGGCTCTTGAACTTACCATTTTTGCAAAGATAATTTGTTTATACTACTTTCTTGAAATTATAAATTCCTAAAAGAAAAAAGAAGGAAACTCTTCAACAAGGATAGAGAATCAATTTCTTAAGTGAATTCTTATGACTTGGTCAAATTGACACAATCTACAGTCACCTGTTGAAGAGCGTCTCAATACAGTTTGTTGACCATGTATTTGCCTGTGGGCATGTCAGTGAGGGATTGTCTTCACTAAGCTAACTGATGTGGGAAGACCCAGACCACTGTGGGAAACACCATTCCCTAGCCAGGGTGTTGTGAATTACTATGCAAGAATAAAGAAACTTAACTAATCAAATATAAATTATCAATGATGTCTGCATTTGTAAATTGCTCTCTACTCCCAACTGTGTGTGATGTGGTCAGTAACTCAGAACTGAAAGTCAAATAAACCTTTATACCTGCTTTTTGTTGGGATATTTTATCACAGCATCATGAATGAAATTAAAATGGTTACTAAAAGTTTAGACAAAAATTAACCAAAAATAAAGAATCACAATTGAATTAAATTATAAAGCTTATGTACTCCTTGCCAAACTGCACACTGTTCACAACCTCATCCTCTTGCTATGTTATTGTGGACCAGGATAAAAGCAAGAATCAGTAGCCATTCTGTACCTGTAAAATCATGATATCTTGAAATTTCCTTCATCAAAGAAATTAATCCATTACTTTTAAAGTCAGCTTCATGCAAGTTCTCAATGTAGAGTACAACTGTATTCTTTTCTAGAAAATAGGATAAACATTATGAGTCCCAGTTTCTAGCAGAATCTTTGTTCTTTCTGTAGCCTCTTGAGTTGTTCTCAACTTGTCTGCATTTCTCTTGGTATTCTTATCTTCTAAACTCCCACCAAAATGGCCGTTTAAGCTACATTGGAGAACTCCAGGGCTTTTGTAGCTTATAGCTGCAAACTCTTCTTTGTTCATCCCACAAATAAGTTCCAAATATGATGTTATTCCAAGAGCAATGTAATTTGGTTCAACAGAGCAACAGTCCCTCTTTGTAGTAGTTTCTTGTATTAGTTTCTTTTAGTATTGCTGGGCTAAAATAATCCTGGACAAAAACAACTTAAGAAATGAATGATTATTTTGAGTTTCAGTAAAGGGACTTAAACTGGAAAATGTCTAACTGACAGCAAAGAAAAAGAAAAAACTTGAATGTGTTTAAGTTATTTTTATTGCTAAAGGACTTTTAGCATTGTATGCAGTAATTTTATGTAGAACTTATTCCCTTTGATTTATAGTAGTGAAGAATGACTGGGTGTATTAATTTCGTTACTTGTAGATGAGCTGCTTGAAGACATCAGATTTTTGTAGCTCTGGACAGCACAGGATCTGACAGTGTAGCAGCTGTGCAATGTAAATATTTTTAAATAAATTAATTGATTCCTTTAATATAAAGCCGGAGGTACTGTGAAAGAATAAACATCAGTGAAGTTTAAAGTTAGACACTATTGAAAATATCCATCAGCAGGACAGTGCTTTTAGGCTATATAAATATTGCATTGAGAAGAGGAAGCTAATATTATATAATGTATGACACACTGGTGAAATGCAGCGGGGGTTTAGATAGACCATTTCACAATGAATAAGCCATACACCTTTCCTCTGGCTTCCCGCCATGTCTGTCATATGTTCTGTGTTGGAAACAGACAAGAACTTGACTTTGAATAGCACTTTCTATTTTCTGATCTGGTCCAGATGCTTCCCTGAGCAGTAACCTAATGTGTTAGAGTTGGGATGACTAGGCATCCAATGGTGAAGAAATGTGTTCATTTGAATTGTGAAATCATTCTGCTGAAAGGCAGGATAGCATTCTAGGACTTATGAGTCACGTGTCCTCAATTCTAGTTCATGCAGTCAACACAAAGTAATGTTCTCTTTGTTAGATATTGTTTATGCTTAAATGCTTTTTTAATGTACTTATATGCTTTATTAACCACACTCCATCACTTGGAAGAACAGAGCAGGTTCTCTGTGTATTATATCTACAACTCAAAAAAATCTCATTAACATTAGCACATGACAACAGTTGGAAATCATATTATATTTTTTCATATATCATTTGAAACAATTTGTCTCCAGAATATTTTATTTCCAGTTTAACAATCACAATAATATTTGAAAATTAGAAAATATAAGTGGATTAACACTGATCTCACTTACATTTATTGAGATATTTAATACAATAATTTTTATGTCCTTGTTTTAGCATCTACAAATGTACTGTGGAACTAGCATTAGTCATCTTTTGCTACATTTTCAAGATGTTTGGAGAGTATAGATTATGTTCTTATGCCCGAGAACCAGGTAGATTATGAGAACTTCATATTCATATAGTAAGAATAAGACAGATTCTTACAGAAAAACACTCCAAGAACTCAAATTTGATTTTAGAATAGGTTGTCACATCTCAGGAAATTTCAAAGTTGTTACAAGGAATCCCTTGGCAATATTGAAATAGAAAATTAATCTTAATGTTTTCCTTCATGAAAGCAATATTCAATAATAAAAACCATCCATTAAATCACATTTTCCAACATAATCTTACTGCTAGAAAATAAGCTAATGAGGTTTTGCACTGTAGTTCTTTTACAAGATGTGAATTTGCTTACAGGTCTGCGGAAACAGTTTTGAATATAGCCTTTCTTGCCGGAAGCTCGGAATTATTTAGTGTTCACTGTAATTGCATCTTGGAGGAGGTAACTGACAGCATGTTGACTCGTATTGCCAAAAATAAAGCTTTTAGGTTTCCTGAGAGCACATCTAAAAATATTAGGTTTTGCTTCAAGATTATCTAGTCCGCCAAAGGACCTCTTGGTTTTTTACTTTTTATTAAATGGGAACAAACTTTTATAAGTGTGAGGTGTGAAACTTTCAAATTTTTTCCAATAACCCAGAGGATAGCAAAAATTACATGAATAGCAAAATAATTTAGAAAGATGGTTTTGGCCATGCATAAATGTTACTTTCCATTAGGTATGATTTATTTTAAATTCATTTGCAAATAAACTCTGCAAAGTCATGAGTATATCCAGATACAAATAATGATAAAGGTGATACTTGTTTTGATTTATTATATTCAATATTCTTTTGTGTCCAGTTATTTTTTATGATGACTGCTTGATATGATCACTTAGGAAACTCAATCAATGTCTTATATTCATTGCTTCTTTTTCAGATAATATAAGCAAAATTTAGGCAGCATAATCCTATAGCATATGCAGCAATGAATCGATAGTTCTTTATTTTTTATGTACAGTGCCAACTTTATCCTAGGAAATTGTAAGGAAATGAATCATTTTTCACCAGGACTTTTATGGAATTGAGTGTATTTATAACTTGAGTCTATTTTTTTAATTTAGCTATGAATCATGTCTGGTAATTTGGTATGGGTAAGATGTCTCAGTGACAAGTTACACTCGGAAGGATAGTTGTTCTGTAGATCACGCCCAGAACAGGAAACTGATTATTGGTCAGGCACATGATATTTCTGACTTTCAGATTGTGTTAGACTGCAAAATTAATCTTACTGTGTTGTCTCGTTGTTCTCCCTCGGTTCTACATATTTTCTGTGTTTTAACACACTCCAGGGACTAAAGTGAAAACTTAGATATTGTGATTTTTTTTAAACTTTAAAAGTGTATTTAGGATTACTGTAATTTGGATTCAGCCACACTGAAGCTGTTAGAAGAGAAAGTGGGAGGTACCCTTGAACAAATTGGTACAGGAAACCGCTTCGTGAACATAACTCCAGTAGCACAGACACTAAGATCAACAATTAATAAATGGAACTTTTTGAAATTGAGAAGCTTCTGTAAGGTAAAGGACACAGTCAGCAAGACAAAAAGGTAACCCACAGATTGGGAAAAGAAATTCACTTATCCCACATCTGACAGAGGGCTGTTCTCCAAAGTTTTCAAAGAACTCAAGAAGCAAGTCTCCAAACACCAAAGGTTCCAATCAAAAAGTGTGGTACAGAACTAAACAGAGAATTCTCAGTAGAGGAATCTAAAATGGTTGAGAGACACTTAAAAAAGTGCTCAACATCCTTAACCATCAAGGAAATGCAAACAAAACAACTCTGAGATGCCATCTTACACCTGTCACAGAATGGCTAAAATAAAAAAAAAAAACACCAATGACAGTTTATGCTGGAAAGGATGTGGAGAAAGGGGAACATTCTTTCACTGCTGGTGGGAGTGCTGACTTGTACAGTCACTTTGGACATCAATATGGAAATTCCTCAGGAAAATGGGACTCAGTCTACCACAAGACCCAGTAATTCCATTCTTAGGCATATACCCAAAAGATGCACATTCCTACAACAAGGACATCTGTTCCACTATGTTTATAGCAGCATTATTTGTAATAGCCAGAACCTGGAAGCAACCTAGATGCCCCTCAACTGAAGAGTGGATACAGAAAATGTGGTACATTTACACTATGGAGTACTACTATTCAGCAGAAAAAAACAATGGAATCTTGAAATTTGCAGGCAAATGGACGGCACTGGAAGAAACCATCCTGAGTAAGATAACCAGTCACAGAAAGAGAAACATTAAAAAGCATGTTTCCATAGTGTAGTGGTTACCACGCTTGCCTCACAAAAAGAGAACCATGGTATATACTCACTCATACACGGATTTTAGACATGAATCAGGGGAGTGCCAGCATACAATTCCACTGTCAGAGAGTCTGGGAATCAGAATCTTCATACAGCAACTGATGGAAGCAGAGGCAGACACCCACAGCTAAATACTGAGCTGAACTCCTGGAATCCAGTGACAGAAAGGGAGAACTGATGAGCAAATGGGTTAACACTGGGCTGGCTTAACCCACAGAAACAGTTGACCTGAACAAGGGGGGCTCTTGGACCCTGAACTGATGGCTGTTTGGACAGCATGGGCTGATCCAGACCCCCTAAATATGGGTGTCAGTGAGGAGGCCTAGGCAATCTATGGGGTCTTGGGTAGTATTTATCCCTGGCATACAAATGGACTTTGGGTGCCCAACCCACAATGAGGGATGCTCTCTCAGCCTGGACTTCTGTGGGAGGGCCTATACCCTGCCCTGGATGAAATGACAGACTCTGGAGATCCTCCTGGGAGACCTCAGCCTCCTTGGGGATCGGATTGAGATTGTGTGGGGTACTGGAGGACCTGGTAGGGGTGGCGGGAGAGGAGGGTAGGGAGAAGGAGCTGTTATTGGCATGTGAAGCATGCTTGTTTCTAATTTAAATAAAAATATTCATTCATTAAAAAGAATATGAGTAAGAAGATGGAAGAATTTTAAAAAGTGTATTTAGATAGGCTATTCAGAAAGTTAGTTAAATCTCTGCACTGTGTTAACGGATGTTGTTCTGGTTAGCTTTTTTTTTGCCAACTTAACATAAGCTAGAATCAGGATTGAACCTCAATTGAGAAGATACTTCTCATGTACTCACTTCTGGGTAATTCTGTGGGCATTTTCTTGATTGACAATTGATGTGGGTGAGCCTACTTTACTATGAGTGCTGTTATTCCTGGGCAGGTGGTCCTGGCTTCTATACGAAAGCAGGTTGAGTAAGCCACGAGGAACTAGCCAGTGAATAGCTTCCTCCATGGCCTCTGCTTCAGTTTCTGACCACAGGCTTCTGTCTTGAGTAACTGCCCTGATTTCTGTCAACAACAGGCTGTGATCTTTGAGGTAAAATAAACCCTTAGTCCCATAGTTGCTCTTGACAATGATGTTCATGACAGAATAGAAACATGCCTGTACCCCTGTGGATACTGTCTCTCCCCTATGAATAATTCATGTGGTCCCCTTGTGCCTATGATATGACGTCACAGAAATGGAGACAGTTGTGTTGAAGTACAATGGCAAACTATTAGTGTATCTCATTTTCAAAGAAAATGTACTCTACTTGCTTTTACACCCAACACCTTTAAAATATGGAGGATGGGAACAAGAGGGATTGAGATAACAAAGTTGGGAAAGGGATGGAGAGAGAAAGCAATGAAAGAGATATCTTGATAGAAGTAGCCTTTATGGAGACAAGAAGAAAACTGTTGCTAGGAAAATTCCCAGGTATCCACAAGGATGATACCAGCTAAGACTCCTAGCAATAGTGGAGAGGGTACCTGAAGTGGCCTTCTCCTATAATCAGATTCTTCATAGAACCTATATCCAGTAATTGCTGGAAGCAGATGCAGTGACCCACAGCCAAGTACTGGCCTGAGCTCCTGTAGTTCAGTTGAAGAGAGAGCAGAGATTACATGAACTGTGGACTCTGGCCTGTCAGTTGGGGAACTATGCTTTCTGAATGTGGGTGTCAGTTATGAGGGTTGATCTGTTTGGGGGGGCCCTTGGAATGAGACCAGGATTTATCTAGGGTGCATGAGCTAGCTATTTGGAGCCCATTCCATATTGAGGATTATCTTTCTCAGTCTTGATGCAGGGATCAGGGACTTGATCCTGCCACAACTTGTTATGCTAGACTTTGTTACCTCCACAAGGGAGGCCTTACCCACACTGAGGAGTGGATGGGGGTGGAATGGGAGGCAGCTGGAGGGCTGGTCAAGGGGATGGAGGGGCAGCTAGGATTCTTATGTAAAATGAAAAATAAATTAAATAAAAACAAAGAAGCATTGTGTCAAATACATATAATACTAGAACTTGGGGCTTGGCAGGAGAATAACGAATTTGAGATTGGCTTGGACAACATGGTCATACCTTCTCACTTTCCCCCAAAAACAATCAAACAAATAAACCCTAAAGAACACCACAAAAAATTCCCAAATACTGATAATTTTCAATGTTAATATGAATGCAAAATAACACCTTATGTTTAGAAGGAAAATTGTTTACAAATAATAACATCAACTGCATTTTTGGACATTGGTAGCTTGATTATAAACAAACAGGCAAAAATTTGTCATGATACCAAAGCAATGCACTATGTTGGGAATCATTTGACATGTTGGCTCAGGTACATACTGGACTGGAGAAACCAAAGTGACTTGGGGGCCTATATTACATATCAGTCGTGTGAATATCAGCCATCAAAACTGGACGGGATGGGAATGATGATAAAATGGAAAGAGCATTGCCCTGAATACAAGCAGTGCTTTTTGGAGAAAACAAATGTCATAGAGCAAAGCATGTAAATATCCCCATGCTGTCTTAGCTCCCTAACCTTCCTTTTGCTCACTTAGGGAACGGATTTGGTAGCAAGATCAGAATCTTCTTTTGTAGGTGAATGATTCAAGCTAAGAATAGTACCAGCTTATTTATGGTCGCCTTGATTTTAATATCCTCAGCCCAGTCCTGTGCTGATTCCAGCGTTTCCAGAAACACTTGGCACAATGAAGGCATCGAACAAAATGGAACTCTTCCCAAACATTTCACACTAAACAGTCTGTTTCATTCTGTTGGTGGCAAGATATGGGGAAGCTGAGGATGTGCAACCTTGCTGGAGGAAGTGGTAGGCTTCGGGAATACACAGTCCTGCCTTTCAGCTCACTCTCTCTATTTCGTGGCTGCTTTACTAGGTGTCAGCTTTCTCCATGTTTGTTGCTATAGGAATATAAGTTAAAACCCGAACACTAAGTTTGTTCCGGGAGAGTGTTCTTTGGCCAGTAACTCCAATGCCCTCCTTTGGGGATGGAATTGATGCATTTCCCTCCATTTTTCCTTTTCTTTCTGTTTTTTGAACTTCTAGCTTTTTTCATTGGCTTTCTACTCATCAAGAGAAGAGCCATTGCATTCCTTTTTTACTACCAAATTGCTTGCCAAGTCTGCTTTTTATTGTGTATACCTAGAACTACAGTGGTAAAGGACTCTTACTTATGTGGTATGTAAAAATATAATTTGCATTTCCAAATTACTAATGATATTGAACTTTTCTGCATTTGTTTACAGCCTTATGGTCTTAGGACTCCGAGTTGTGAGCTGTCTTTTCTTTCTCTTTTTTTTTTGAATTTTTTTAAATTTTATTTTCCAGTTTAAATTTAGATAAGAAACAAGGTTGCTTCACAAGTCAGTTCCAGGTCCCTCTCCCTTTCCCTCCCCACGCCCCGTGCCTTCCCCCAACCCCCCCCCCACCCGTTATCCCCTCATTCCCCCAGGGAGGGTGAGGCCCTCCATGGGGGTGTCCATAGTCTGTCATTTCATATAGGGCAGGTCCTAGACCCTTCCCCAAGAGTTCAGGGTGAGAGTGCACCTCACATTGTTCTATGGGAATCCAAAGTCCATGTGTATACTTGGGATGGGTACTGATCTGCTGCCCAAGGCTCAATAGATTACCTAGGCCTCCTCACTGACACCCAGATTCAGGGGGTCTTGATCAGTCCCATGCTGGACTGATGCCTGGGATTCAAGAGTTAACCTTTGTCTGGTCAGCTGTTTCTGGGGGTTAAACCAGTCCAGTCTTAATCGCTTTGATCATCAGTCCTCCCTCTCTGTTACTGGCTTTCTTGAGTGAAGCTCAGTACTTAACCAAGGGAGTCTGCCTCTTCTTCGATCAGCCACTAAGTGAAGTTTCTGTTTCCCAGACACTCTGGCCATAGGATTGTAGGCTGGCACTCCCCAGATCTATGTCTAAAATCCATATATGAGAGAGTACATGCCATGTTTCTCTTTTTGTGACTGGGTTACCTCACTCAGGATGGTTTCTTCTAGTGTCATCCATTTGCCTGCAAATCTCAGGATTCCATTATTTTTTTCTGCTAAATACTACTCCATTGTGTAGATGTACCACATTTTCTCTATCCACTCTTCGGTTGAGGGACATCTAGGTTGCTTCCAAGTTCTGGCTATTACAAACAATGCTGCTATGAACATAGTGGAACAGACATCTTTGTTGTATGAATGGGCATCTTTTCGATATATGCCTAAGAGTGGAGTTGCTGGGTCTTGTGGGAGGTTTATTCCCATTTTTCTGAGGAATCTCCATACTGATTTCCAAAGTGGCTGAACCAGTTGGCACTCCCACCAGCAATGGAGGTGTGTCCCACTTTCACCACATCCTCTCCAGCATAAATTGTCATTGGTGTTTTTGATTTTAGCCATTCTGACAGGAGTGAGATGGTATCTCAGATTTGTTTTGATTTGCATTTCCCGGATGGCTAAGGATGTTGAGCACTTTCTCAAGTGCCTGTCAGCCATTTTAAACTCCTCTATTGAAAACTCTCTATTTAGTTCTGCAGCCCACTTTTTAATTGGGTCCTTTGATGTTTTGGAGACTTGCTTCTTGAGTTCTTTGTAAATTTTGGAGATCAACCCCCTGTTAGATGTGGGATTAGTGAATATTTTTTCCCATTCTGTGGGCTGCCTTTTTGTCTTGCTGACTGTGTCCTTTGCCTTACAGAAGCTTCTCAGTTTCAGTAGGTCCCATTTATTAATTGTTGATCTCACTGTCTGTGCTACTGGTGTTATGTTCAAGAAGCTGTCTCCTGTACCAATTCGTTCAAGGGTACCACCCACTTTCTCTTCTAAGAGGTTCAGTGTGGCTGGATTTATGTTGAGGTCTTTGATCCATTTGGACTTAAGGTTTGTGCATGGCGATAAACATAGTTCGATCCGCATTCTTCTACATGCCAGTCTCCAGTTATGCCAGCACCATTTGTTGAAGATGCTTTCTTTATTCCATTGTATATTTTTAGCTTGTTTGTCAAAGATCAGATGTTCGTACGTGTGTGGGTTAATACCCGGGTTTTCAATTCGATTCCATTGGTCTACCTGTCTATTTTTGTGCCAATACCAAGCTGTTTTCAGGACTATAGCTTTATAATAGAGCTTGAGGTCAGGGATGGTGATGCCTCCGGACATTGCCTTGTTGAACAGGGTTGTTTTGGCTATCCTGGTTCTTTTGTTTTTCCATACATAATTGATTATTGTTCTTTCCAGGTCTGTGAAGAATTGTGCTGGGATTTTAATGGGGATTGCATTGAATCTGTAGATTGCTTTTGGCAGGATTGCCATTTTTACTACATTGATTCTACCTATCCAAGAGCATGGGAGATCTTTCCTTTTTCTGAGTGCTTCTTTAATTTCTTTCTTTAAAGATTCAAAGTTCTTACGATACAGGTCTTTCACTTGTTTGGTTAGCGATACCCCAAGGTATTTTATGTTGTTTGTGGCAATTGTAAAGGGTGATGTTTCTCTGATTTCTTTTTCAGCCCTTTCATCATCTGTATATAGTAGGGCTACTGATTTTCTTGAGTTGATCTTGTAGCCTGCCACTTTGCTGAAGGTGTTAATCAGTTGTAAGAGTTCCCTAGTAGAGTTCTTTGGGTCATTGATGTAAACTATCATATCGTCTGCCAACAGTGAAAGTTTGACCTCTTCCTTCCCAATTTGTATCCCCTTGATCCCCTTTAGTTGTCGTATGGCAATAGCTAGAACTTCAAGTACCATGTTGAAAAGGTATGGAGAGAGTGGACAGCCTTGTTTTGTTCCTGATTTTAGAGGAATTGCGTTGAGTTTATGTCCATTTAGTTTGATGTTGGCTGTTGGTTTACTGTACATAGCTTTTATTATGTTTACGTATGTCCCTGTTATCCCAGATCTCTCCAAGACCTTTATCATGAAGGGGTGTTGGATTTTGTCAAAGGCTTTTTCAGCATCTAGTGAGATGATCATGTGATTTTTGTTTTTCAGCTTGTTGATATGGTGGATTACGTTGATGAATTTTCGTATGTTGAACCATCCCTGCATCCCTGGGATGAAACCTACTTGATCGTGGTGAATGATTGTTTGGATGTGTTCTTGGAACTGATTTGCCAGTATTTTATTGAGTATTTTTGCATCAATGTTCATGAGGGATATTGGTCTGAAGTTCTCTTTCTTAGTTGTATCTTTGTGTGGCTTGGGGATCAAGGTTATTGAAGCCTCATAGAAAGAGTTTGGCAAACACCCTTCTGCTTCTATTGTGTGGAACACTTTGAGAAGAATTGGTATAAGCTGTTCTTTGAATTTCTAGTAGAATTCTGCACTGAGGCCATCTGGACCTGGACTTTTTTTGGTTGGGAGACTTTTGATGACTGCTTCTATTTCCATAGGGGTTACAGGTCTATTTAAATTGCTTATCTGTTCTTGATTTAGTTTTGGCAAGTGATAGCTATCCAGGAAGTCATCCATTTCCTTTAAATTTTCGAATTTTGTGGAATACAGGTTTTCAAAGTATGACCTAATGATTCTCTGGATTTCCTCGGAGTCTGTTGTTATGTGCCCCTTTTCATTCCTGATTTTGTTAATTTGCGTGTTCACTCTCTGCTGTTTGGTAAGTTTGGACAAAGGTTTGTCTATCTTGTTGATTTTCTCAAAGAACCACCTCTTTGTTGCATTGATTCTTTGGATTGTTTTCCTGGTTTCTACTTTATTGATTTCAGCCCTCAATTTGATTATTTCCTGGCGTCTACTCCTCCTGGGGGAGTTTGCTTCTTTGTGTTCTAGAGCTTTCAGTTGTGACGTTAATTCTCTGGTATAACTGTTCTCCTGTTTCTTCATGTGAGCACTTAGTGCTATGAACTTCCCCCGTAGCACTGCTTTCAAAGTGTCCCATAGGTTTGGGTATGTTGTGTCTTCATTCTCATTGAATTTGAGGAAGTCTTTAGTTTCTTTTTTTATTTCCTCTTTGACCCAGGGATGGTGCAGTTGAGCATTATTCAATTTCCATGAGTTTGTAAGTTTTTTGCAATTTGTGTTGTTGTTGAATTCTAATTTTAAATCAAGGTGGTCTGATAAGATGCATGAAGTTTGCTTCTTTGTTGAGTTTCTGTCTGGTATGCCTGTCTAGTGGTGAGAGTGGTGTGTTGAAATCTCCCACTATAACTGTGTGGGGCTTTAGATGAGATTTAAGTTCTAATAATGTTTCTTTAACGAATGTGGATGCCTTTGTATTTGGGGCATAGATGTTCAGGATAGACACTTCATCTTGGTGGGTTTCACCTGTGATGTGTATGTAATGACCTCCTTCATCTCTTTTGATTGATTTTATTTTAAAGTCCAGTTTGTTAGATATTAGGATTGCTACCCCTGCTTGTTTCTTGGGTCCATTTGATTGAAAAATTTTTTCCCAACCTTTAACTCTCAGGTAATGTCTGTCTTTGAGGGTGAGGTGTGTTTCTTGTATGCAACAGAAGGAAGGGTTCTGTCTTCGAATCCATTCTGCTAGTCTGTGTCTTTTTATGGGTGAGTTAAGGCCATTAATATTGAAGGATATTAATGACCATTGATTGCTCATCCTTCTTCGATTTGCGATCGTTGTTGTTGGTGGAATTATGTGTGGAATTTCACCCCTTTGTTCTTTTGGCTGTTGGTAGAGAGGGATTCTCTAATGCCTATGTTTTTCTGGTTGTAGTTAGCTTCCTTGGGTTGGAGTTTTCCTTCCAAAATTTTCTGTAGGGCTGCGTTAGTGGACACATATTGCTTGAATCTAGTTTTGTCATGGAATATCTTGTTTTCTCCGTCTATAGTGATTGAGAGCTTTGCCGGGTACAGTAGTCTGGGCTGGCATCCATGGTCTCTTAGTGTAGGTAGAATATCTATCCAGGACCTTCTGGCTTTCAGAGTTTCCATGGAGAAATCAGGTGTAATTCTGATAGGTCTGCCTTTATATGTTACTTGACCTTTTTCCTTAGCTGCTCTTAATATTCTTTCTTTATTCTGTATGTTTGGGGTCTTGATTATTATGTGGCGAGGGGAATTTTTTTTGTGGTCCACTCTATTTGGTGTTCTGTAGGCTTCTTGTACCTTCATCGGCATGTCTTTCTTAAGGTTGGGAAAGTTTTCTTCTATGATTTTGTTGAATATGCATTCTGCCCCTTTGAGGTGGATTTCTTCTCCTTCTTCTATACCTATTATTCTTAGGTTTGGTCTTTTCATGGTTTCCCATATTTCCTGGATGTTTTGTGTTAAGGATTTGTTGGATTTAAGGTTTTCTTTTGTTGATAAATTCATTTCTCCTAGTGTATCTTCAACACTTGAGATTCTCTCTTCCATCTCTTCTATTGTGTTGGTAATGCTTGTATCGGTAGTGCCTGACTGTTTATCCAGCTTTTCTATTTTCTGCCTTTCTTCAGATTATGTTTTTTTTTCATGTCTCTATTTAAGTTTTCAACCCTTGCAGTGTTTGCATTGCTTCTTTCAATTTTCTGTTTATCTTTTCATCCATTTGTTGCCTTTTATGAATTTTTTGGTTTGTTCTTTCTTCCGTTTCTTGCATTTTTTGGTTTGCTTTTTGTTCCATTTCTCGCAATTTGTGCTTTGTTTCTTCTTCCATTTCCTGCCTTTTTAGGTTTGTTTCTTCTTCCATTTTTTTCCTTTTTTTGCTTTGTTTTTTCTACCATTTCTTGCATTTTTTGCTTTGTTTCTTCTTCCATTTCCTGCCTTTTTTGGTATGTTTCTTATTCCAATTCTTGCATTTTTTTGCTTTGTTTTTTCTTCCATTTCTTGAATTTTTACTTCGTTTCTTCTTCCATTTCCTGCCTTTTTTGGTTTGTTTTTTTCTTCCAATTCTTGCATTTTTTGGTTTGTTTTTTCTTCCATTTCTTGCATTTTTTGGTTTGTCTTTTCTTCCATTTCTTTGAGGCATTTTCCTATATCGTCTTTTAGGGCCTCTATCATTTTCATGAAAGTGCTTTTAAGGTCGTTCTCTTCTGCTTCGTTCGCATTGGAATGTTGGGGTCTTGCTGGTGTGGAGTCTCTAGAATCTGGCGGTGTCATATTTGTTTTTCTGTTGCTGACTGTGTTTTTGTATTGTCTCTTTCCCATCTCTTCTTCTAATGGGTGCAGAAAGAGCCCCTTACTGGTCTGGGGACCAGAGTTCCCTTTTTGGTAGGTGCTAGCAAGTCCAATAATCTGGTGGTTCTTCTATTCCTTGTCCAAATGCAGGTCCTGTGGGTGGAGAAGAAGAACAGGAATCTGGGGCACTTAGCCTCCTACCTGGTCTCCTGGACCCTATGCTGGGTCCTGTTGTACCTGATCCGGAATAGCTACTCCCCTGGTCTCCCTGGCTCCTCTGGTTTCCTGGTCTCGTTGGCGGGAGAGAAGACCTGGAGTCTGGGGTTCTTGGCTCCCGCCGGGATTGGGAGCTCTGTGCAGTTCCCAGGCGATCTGCAGGTACTGGAACACAGGCCAGGAAGCCGGCCTGTTTACCTGATGCTGCTGCAGGAACAGCTGCTTCCCTGGACTCCCAGCCTCCTCTGGTTTCCTGGTCTCATTGGTGGGAGAGAAGACCTGGAGTCTGGGGTACTTGGCTCCCATCGGGATTGGGAGCTCTGTGCAGTTCCCAGGCGATCTGCAGGCACTGGAACACAGGCCGGGAAGCAGGCCTGTTTACCTGGTGCTGCCAGAGGAACATCTGCTTCCCTGGACTACCAGCCTCCTCTGGTTTCCTGGTCTCGTTGGTGGGAGAGAAGACCTGGAGTCTGGGGTCCTTGGCTCCCTCCGGGATTGGGAGCTCTGGTGCACTGTCTTTTCTAACTCTTTCCGAATACCTCTCTTTGTAGTTAATGCTTTACAGTGTTCCTGCTAAAGGTCTAGTGAAGATTAACTTTCGTTTATTATCTTTGGTATTTTTAGTGCATCTTAAAATCTAAAAAGCATTTCTTACTTTACTGCTAGATTGTTCCTAATTTATCTTCAAATATTTCAACACATGCCCAGCCTTTCATTTTTTCTGAAACTTCATTAAAATCACTTTGGGCTCTTAACCATTGTGTACTTTGTATATGCTTTTTCATACATTATTTTTCGTGGTAGGATTACCAGTGACTTACTTAGAACCACACTTGAATTACTAAATCTCTTTGAAAGGAGGTCAGTCTGTTACCTGAAATATTTTGTTTTGTTTTATAAATTGAGAGCTTGTTTGGAGGTTTAGCTGTAGAATATGTCTACTTGTTTACCCTTGATCAGAGACTGGTTTTCCCCTATCTGTTGAAAGTCATTTTTTTTTTACTTAGCTACTGCTTCAGAAGCCACAGGGGACACAGAGAGAGGCAGGAGACAGCTGTCTAGTCAAGATCGAGGGAATCAACCCTGGCTATCAATAGAGTGGCAGGTATTGTACTCTGCGAATGGGGAAAAAAACAATAAAACAACTCCTAGTGACTCATTGTTATGTCCGTAAATCAGCATATTTCTTAACTCATACCAAAGCAGCATCTTCCATTAGATGATAATTAACACAGAAACCCAAGACAGGACAGTGTGCAGAGAATGTGAGACTTTGGCGTCTCAATCCTAAATAGGCTGTCTTTATCAAACCCCTCTGCTCAAGGCTCAGGAATCTGAGAGGAGATGGAAGGATTGTAAAACCATAGGTGGTGGGTGGTTCCAAGGAACCAGTGTTTTCCTGGCACAACAGAGTTAGTACACATATGCAATCACAGAGACTGTGAAAACATAGAGTAGACCTGTAGAGTTCAAACCAGACAAAACCCCAGCACTGAGGACAGAAACAGAACTTAAAGTCCCATTGGGTGCTTGCTGAGAAAGGAACAACCAGCTTTCTTCAATGGAGTCTCTCCATAAGTGTAGGATCCAGACAAGGAGTAGTTGGTCAACACAAAATGGACTCCGCGTTATCTTATGTTTTTAGTTTTGTTTTCTTTTATATCTGTTTTGTTTGTTTTGAGAGACAGAGAGAGGGGAAGCACAAAGTTGGGTAGGTAGGGAGGCAAGGAGGATCTGAGAGAGGAGAAAGAATATATGTTTTAATAAAAAGTACAAAATTAGATATTAAGAGGAAAAATATTTATTGTTGTTATTATTATTATCATTATTAGTGTGTGTGTGTGGTCAGGGGGTGATTTTTGGGAGTCTGTTCTCTCCTATCTACTACCACTGTGAGCTCTGTAGACCAAGTCAAATCATTAAACTTGCAAAACAAGTACGTTTTATCTGCTTAAGCATCTTAGTTGCCCAAGTCTACAATTGTTTCCAGGCTCTATTTGGTCCTGCTTTATGTTGTTTTTCTTTATTTATTCCACATATGCACTTGCTTTTGGGTGGTAATTCATCCTTCCTTTATGTCTCATAGAATCTTAGACAAATTTTAAAACTGAAAACTGTTCCATAATTTAATCGAGAGTGAAGTGAAAACTGCGACATATTCTATCTTCAATTATTTGTACACGCTTTTGTATATGTAAATTATGCCTTACATCAAAAATTGCACAAAAGTCAGATGTATAGTCTAAAAATGACTTTAAAGTAGATGATCATAAAACTACCACTAAATAAACAAAAATAGAGCTTTAATCTCCCTTAAATCAGCATGGAAAATATTCTCTAAAACTTGCAATTATAGAAAATCTTTCGTATGAGTTTAGGAATTATTTTATGCCTGATATAGAAAAACTTTTGAAATTTTTCATGTGCACTTCAAAAATTGAATGGTATTACTGAGTCCTATGTATGTTTTAAAATCTTATTAGTGTTATTATTGAGCCCCCAGCTCCTGCTGTGTTTCCTATGAGCACCTGCCCATGGTCTTTTGCCTCTGAGAAGTTCCTGCTGGCTTTAATCTAAATTCTTTAGTGGTTCAGCAACTGAGGAGGAGACTTAAAGGTTTGTGAAAAATTACTTGGTTAATGTATTATTTAAGACTGTTGTGAGGTAATTTGTTGAGTACTTGCTGAATGTTCACTGTAGTCCATTTCAGAAGGAAGTTATGTAGTATAATCTCTGCTCCACACATTGGACAATGACCACAGATCTCAATCACCTCTATTTTCTCAATGTCTAGTGAACACAGCCACTGAATGGATATATGTGGACTTCAAGCAAGCAAGACAATGACGATGTGTTTATATCAGCACAAATGTACCTTTTCTCCAACTTCGGGTAGTTGCACTGTAACATCCTCAATCCTATCAGTGATTCAGAAAACGGCTAAAGAATAACTCAAAAGTTTCCTATTTATTTTGCATTTGTGCGTATATGTGAGCCTTCATGTGGAGGTCAGGGGACAAGGCACCAGAAGCTTGAAGATTTATCTTCAAGGAATGCAATACAAGTGAACCAGATACACTGGAAAGGCCTCTGGGAACCTGTAGTTCATGGATTTGGTTGTTTTTCCTTTGGTTGTTTAGGAAGCCTCGTACGTTGTATAGGGATTTTGTTTGTTGTGTTCTTATGGATGCCCTCCTCATACTTTTTGTAATTCTAAGTCAGGATACAGCACATGGAAATTATCCAGATTTAATACAGTCATCCTCAGATATTAAATCTTCCTGCTCTGAAGGCCTCTTTCTAGCAGTTATTCCAAGGTTTTTCCCTGTTGATTGATTAAGTTGATAGGTTAACCTGCAAATTTTTCCTGTGGCATTGCTCAATGGTAGAGAGCTTTTGCTTGTGTTATGCTGATACTTCTTCAGTTATAATCCTTCTTTTTCAGAATATGCATTTTCTCCATTTCACTCATTTTTATTATTATTGATGGAATACACAGGTCTTTCCCCTAGCTAACCTCTTATTCTGGAGCAAGCAAATTATGAAACATGGCAACATTTGGACCAGTGAGCTACTGAATGGCTTTGCATCTGCCTGGAAATCATTACCTGAAAGTTTCCATGATCTCCTACAGATGCCTTGCCATTTACTTAGTCTCCATGGAAAAGGCGTTAGTGATATTTTAAAATATATTCTTACTTACCTTTTCCTCTATCACTATATTACTTATTTGGAAGAAGGTTTGAAGGATGGATATTAACTCTGGATCATTTATACTTGATTTCCCTGATAACTATTTAATAAATATTAGAGTAAATGTTGTCTGTTTTATTTTCTCTTAATGATTTTATATGAATGAATGTTTGCACGTGTTTATGTGCTCCACACATACACAGTATCAACAGAGGCCAGAAGACGGCACAAGGTCCAATGGAAATGGAGTTACAGAGGGGTGTAAGCCAGCATGTGTGTGTTGGGAACTAAGCCTTGGTCCTCTGCAAGAACAGCAACTGCTTTTAACCTCTGAGGCATATTTTTACCTGGAATTTTCCTTTGTTAACTTCTAACTTGTAGTTGCAATTGCAACTTCTCTCTTCCATCAATAAATTGAGATACAGTTTCCAGTGTAGTCTTACTTGGCTATGTAAAAGTTGAATATGCTGAGTAAGCCTTATTGCTTTGTATTTATTGACCTTAAAAATCTGATACTATTTGCTAGTCCAAGTTTTAGAAGGCACATAGTAGGCAAATGTCTGAAAAAGTTTGTCAGTGCTCCTTATATTATTGTTTTTTCCCCCAGGGTTTGACAGTATCATGACTTAGTTCTGAGGCAAAAAAAATGGAGATGTGGTTGAGATTACTTTCAGTTGATTCCACCTCTTTAAGATTTGGAGGGTACCTAAGTATTTCACCAACCACTGGATGAGCATTTTATTTATTCTTGATATTGCTTTTCAATTTTCATCATTGCACATGGTATTGTTATGTAATGAGATTTTCATGTAAATATGCATTGTGTGTTGAGCATGTCCCATTCACATATTCTCTTATCCTCCATTTCTTGCCACTACAGAAATGAACATAGAATTTTCTTAAAAATCTAAAACACAGATAAGTCCATTAAAGTAAGAGATTGCTGTGTCTTATGACAAAAGAGGAATTCTGAGAGCTTCAAGTCATGTAAAGGACTTGAGGGACTACTGGTTGGAAGACAGAGTAGATATATGAAGAGCAGCAGAGGCACCATGTCAGAAGCCTACTGCCATTCAGCTCACAGACTGCAAGGTCAAAGGGACTTCTAGAGCTACGGGCCCAAGAATTTGAATGCTACAAAACATCTAGAGAAATTCATATTCCAGATGAGAATATGGTCTGGCCACAGCTTTTAAATTTGGCCTTGTGAGATCCTCAGGAGATAGCCAGTGAAGGTTTCCCAAAACTCTAGCCAATAGAATGTAAAATGATATGTGAGTTATGCTTTAGTTGTGATAACATGCTAGGCAACAATGAGAGATGGATACAAGGCACATTCAAAATATCTGCTGGCAAACTAGTGAGGCACATACAGACTTGTAAAGACTTACTTGTGGGGCTGTGCAACATACTTAAGAAACGGCTCCCTTTCCCATGGTGAACACATTTATTGCTACTGTCTTGTAAATTTCCATATTCTATTCTATTTAGAATGTCCCTGTAATCTATTGGTCCTGGTGATGTCAATCCAACCCTGACCAAGCCATTTCAGCTTCCATTAACACTCGGGTCAGATCAGATCTGTGACTCCCCAGGAACCTACTCTATTTGTTATTCTCCTCTTCCCTCCCCTCCTGTCCTTTCCCCCTTCTCCTTTTCTCTTCCTCTCTCCTTTTCTCCCCTCACTTCTACTCTCTCCCTTCAACTTTCCCACTTCCCATAAATTTTGTATATATGGGAATATTTGGTATCATATTGTCCCATATTAATAAGTTTTATTTCTTTTAGAAATAACCTAGAGTACTCATAAAATTAACAACAGCAGCTATTTAACAAAACCATAATGAAACCTACTAAATAGTCCGTACTCAAAGCAGAACCTTTGATCTTAGACTATCATGTTTTAAATCTTCAAGGTTTTCAAGTTGACTTTTCAATGATCCCATGAGACCCTTCAACATCTTTCCCTATGCGTTCATCAATTGATTCTACAGTTAAAAAAGCATGACACAGGGCCGAAGAGATGACTCAGAGGTTAAGAGCACTGACTGATCTTCCGGATGACCTGGGTTCAATTCCCAGCACCTACATGGCAGCTTACAACTGTCTCCAAGATCTGACACTCTCACACAAACATACTTGTAGGCAAAATACCAATGCAAATGAGATAAAAGTCAATAAATTATTTTTAGAAAACCATGACACTAATGACATACTGAGATATTTCTAAATGGAAAAGAATATGTAATTAAGATAAGGGTTAGGGTCTGTGTGGTGGTAGCGCATGCACGCCTTATTCACAGCACTTAGGACACACAGGCAGGTGGATCTCTGTGAGTTCAAGGGCAGCTTGTTTGAGTTCTAGGGCAGCCAGAGCTGTACACAGAGAAACTCTGCCTTGAAAGACAAAACATGTAAGAGTAAGGAAACATTTACCTACCATATCCTTTACTCTCCTTCCTCCAATAAAATTAGATTATTTCACAGGCAGTTTGAATTCATGAAGGTCACAAACATAGGAAAGGAAAAACGAGGTTTAGAGGAGAAAATATCTTTATTTACTGCCAAAAAGTTTTCTTGGCAAGTCTGGAGAGTTAGTTCTTAAAGGAAAAAGGAACTGCATAGTAAATAAGTAGGTGTGAGGGTGGTAAGGTTGTTACTCCCAAATCATTGGGAAACGCTTCCTTAAAAAATATAGTGTTATTGCAGGTATCCTTAGCTACTGAGGATCAGTTCCATCTTGTCCTGAGACAAATGTGAAAGTGTGGATCATTTAAAATAGCATAGCTGTTTCTGTGATTTTCATCAAGTAGGAGACATACAGGCAATCTGGAGTACATTTGAAATTACTGTACATAAGTGAATAGATTTATTTATGCTTTATTTTGATTTCTCCTCAACATAATCTATTACCAACTTTCAACAAAAACCTTACCAGAACAGACTATTTGCAAAATTACTCTTGGAAGTAGATTCATACATATGGAAAATGTTTATTCAGAACAATGATTTAATTGTATATCGTATCAGAGGTAAGATAAATTGAAAAAATTACTGAAAATATTTCTTATATTAAAACCATTAGTTACTGAAATTGAAGACAGAAAATGACTAAGGCATCATTCCCTATATGCAAGACAGTTGGAATTATGTGAAGCAGTGCTCCTTGATATCCAAAACAATCTACTGTCACACATACATAAACAATCATTTTTAGTATCTTCTACAATGTTTTTACAAAAATCACAGAGTAATTTCTCCTAAGCCAGAAAACACTTAAAAGAAAAAGAAGTGTATCTTTAACAAAATTTAAATGCAGATGAAGCAATTTGAGACATGTGAAAGTTAGGTTAGTGAAGGCTTAGCAAGTTAAAAAGAAAAAAGGCAATTATCCTGAAAGTCTGAGGAACCAGATTCTATTCCTGGAACCCATGGTGGAAGGAGGAGCTGACTCTGTAATTTCCTGTGGCTTCCTGTGTGCACTGTGGTATGTGTGTGTTCCATCTCCCCTTATACATATGAACACACACATCATACTCATAATAATAATATACAGATGGAAACTAATATTTTTAAAATAGTGTATAAATAGTGCATTACATGTTAACATAACTTTTAGTTGTTTTTTAACACTTGCTTACTCTGTGTCAGCACCTGGGTGATTTTCCCTCGTGAATTTTTGGATGAATTATAACTTAAATGTATATGCTTATTTTCACCTTGAAATTAAAATTTCTGAGGGGAAACATCAATTTAGGTGTGTTTGCAAACAAGTCTGTTATGATAACTATTCCTTCCAGCCTGGTCCAAGTGCTGCATCAGCCCCAAATAACATACAAAGACCACATTAGTTATAATGTTGTTGGTCAATATCTAGGGCTTCATATTGGTTAAGTATAAACCCATAACTACTAACATATGTATTTCTACATGATCTTATCTTACTGAGAATGCCAGACTCATGCGTATTCTCTTCCGGGAATCACAAGGTGACCTCTCCTTACTACACTTCCTAGAATCCTCTTTGTCTCCTAGTCCCACATATCTTGCTTCCCTATTGGCCAACAGTGTTTTATTTATCAGTCAGTAAGACTGAATGTTGTATTAGTCACTTTCTCTGTGGCTGTGATGAAGTACCACAACCAGGACAACAAGCGGCCCATGTATCAGCAGCAGGCAGCTGAATCACATTTAGAGCGTCTCTATTTTCTTCATCGTGAGTTCTTTTTTTTCCTAAGATTAACAGATACTAACATGTGCTATTTTTTAGAATCAGAAAGACATGCTGTTTTGAAACATGCTTCCTGGGAAAGATAGAATTTATTGGTTTTCTAAATATTTAGTTTCTGAGATCATAGTCAGGGAATACACGAGGAATGGTAGGTAGTTCATTAAATAAAAGTAGTCTACTTGGTTTATAAATTATTACTGAATCAGCTTTAAAGTTATTGTTTGTATACTCACACAGGTTTTTTCTTTCTTATCTTTACAATGATTATTATTGACATTTTACAGAGCAAATTGACTGCGTTTTATAAGATTGTTGCCTTAAGTTCATGCAGTAAGTTCATGATAAAACAAAACCCTTCTTGATTTATAAAAATGCATACCCTCTGGGTGGCACATGTCTTTAATCTCAGTGCTCAGGAGGCAGAGGTAGCCTGGTCTATGGAGTGAGTTCCAGGATAACCAGGATATAGAGAAATGCTGTCTTGAAAAACAAACAAACAAACAAGCAAAACTGGCCTCTATGTTCGTTGGATCAAAAGCTATATATAAATATATTGTAAGCCAATAATCATATGTACCTAAATTATCTTTCTCCAGCATATTGTCTCAATGGATACCCAAGCACTGTTTTTCAGTTCCAACACATTTCCCTGGCCATTCACGAGTTCAGACTTTGGGTTCTTAAACCAGCAAGTGGGACATGCATGAACCAGAGCATACCAGATCTTACCTCCTTATTTGTCCAGTAATTTACATTTGATACTGACCTTCTATTTCTTCATTTTAATATAGTGACTACTTTTTAGACACATAGAGGATGAGAGAAGACAATTTATCTTTCCTCTGCAAAACCTTTTCATAATCTGAACTCAAATTTTCTACTTCTCCCCATCAATGATGAATAAAATGTTCTCGCTCAGTTTTACTTTTTCCTTCATATTCAGTCATGTCTCTGTAGCTATACACTTCTGTAATAATATTTCATTCATACATAAGGTGTATTATATATAATGCTTATTATGTAATATATAATATCTTTCTGTCTTCCACAACTATATTCTGTGGAAAGAAACAGGAGTGATTTGTGCCTTTACATGCCTATGGTACTTTTGTGTGAGCAAAAAAAATGTAGCTTATGGAAGCCCAGGAGACCCCTGGAGCAGAGGCTGGATTTGACGTAGGTGAACACAGCAGGGCTTGAAGACCAGGAAAACTCCTAGTCTGAATCAGACTTGACTGAGAGAAAACTAAGCACAGAGGCACGTGTGTTGTGCTGAGGTGGTAGTTTTCACTTTTGATCACAGTGAACCTTGCTTTCAGAACAGTTAGAGTAAGTTAAGGTTTTTCATTTTTCCTGCTTGGGGATTGCTGACACATGGACAACCCATGTGTCAGGTTATTTTTTTGAATTTTTTTCTTTCAAGAGCTGTTTTTATAAGTTCATAGTATATAGGCAAGAAATGATTCAAAAAAGAAGACTCTCACCTCCAAAAAAATAAAGTTTGAAAGCAAAGTAAACCCAAACCAGGAATGGGGAAACCAATTGAGGCAAAACAAACTGGTATCAATTAGACTCCCTCTCATGTCTATTTAAATCCTTTTATACATTGTTTCACCTTATAAAAATGTCCCTGGAAGTATTTTTCACACTGATCATCATCTTTAATCCCTGCCTCACATCTTTCCATCTTTTGGATTTATTTTACTTCATGTATATAAAAGGTGTTTTGCCTGCATGTGTCTATGCACCATATGCGTGCAGTGCCTGTGGAGGTCAGAAGAGGGAGTTAAATCCCCTGGAAATAGAGGTTCAGATGGCCTTGGTTGCTGTTAATCACTTCAAAGGGTATATTTGATTCAGACACACAGACATCTTCCTATGAATTTTGATTAATGTACCATTATAATAGCATATGTAATCCTTTTCCTTTCAAGGAAGGCATACTGGCACACACCTCTAACAACAGCACTCAGAGGGTGGAGGCAAGAGAATCAAGAGTATAAATACCCCATGGGCTACAAGATATGCAGCCTAAAATGGCAATCAGACACATCAACAAAGCACCAGGAAAAAATGGAGCAGATTATCTTCCCCTATTCCTGGATTCTGTTGCAAATAACAATTTTGATGTTAGAAATTCAGACAATATCCAGTTACAGACTCATGGGTGATAAGCATGGCAGATTTCATTCCCAACTTTTTTGTCAGGCAATTCTCATTTTCAGAGTTTCACATGCGGATGAGCATCTATTGGCACATTTTTATACCCACACATTCTTTTGTTATGGCCCAAATCTTCCCAGGTACAATTAATATGTGTAGAGGAGCACATTGAATTTTGGACACTGTGAATATAATTTCAAAGATTTTTGTGTAAACAAGAGAAAAGATTTTTTTATATATAAAATAGACTGCTCCACCACTGATGAGCATAGGGTCAAGACTGGGCTTGTTTAACCCACAGAAACAGCTGACCTGAACAAGGTGGAGCTCTTGAACCCCAGACTGATCCAGACCCCCTGAATATGGGTGTCAGTGAGGAGGCCTAGGCAATCTATGGGGCCTTGGGTAGTAGATCAGTATTTATCCCTGGCATACAAATAGACTTTGGGTGCCCATCCCACAATGAAAGATGCTCTCTCAGCTTGGGGGAGGGTCTAGACCCTGCCCTGGATGAAATAACAGACAGTCTGACACCTCAACCTCCCTGGGGAAAGGACTAGGGATTGGGGGAGGGGGTTTGAGGGGTTGATGGGAGGGCCTGGGAGGAGGGGAGGGAGAGGGAGAGGGATCTGGGATTGACATATGAAGCATCCTTGTTTCTAATTTATATTTAAAAATAAAAAAGACAAAAACAAACAAACAAACAAAAATAGACTGCTCTGGGTATGTGGATGCTGCTAGGTGAATTTACCGGTGTGTGAATAAATTAAGGCAGGACATGACAGGGGTGCCCAAGCTGAACTCCCTGCCAGCTGTCACCTTTGGACAAGAGTAGTGTGTGGGAGATATGTATAGTGACGAATGTGCGCATGAGACAGACTCTGGGGAAAGACCCTTTATGCTGGGCTAAATCCAGTTAGTTTACTAAAATTGCTTCTTCGATTTGTTCTTCCCGATGTAGGCTTCCCGATGTAAGCTTCCCGATGACTTCCTTCTCTGGGGACTACTAGCCTTCTGTGGAGGAGCAGGGAGGCTGAGCTCCTGGAAGAAGGGAAGAAATGGAAGAGAACCAATCTGTTCTCCTGGGCTTGAAGGAAAGAGGAAGCCCAGATTCTACCTAGAGCGATGGAGCTGGCTACTACTTATAACCTGCTCCCTCTAGAAAGTCATCAGCTAAAACGGGGTTCAGCTTTAATAATAGCTTTAATAATAATAGTATTTATAAACCAGTGCTCTCCAAAGAACTCAAAGGACTTCCCACTCACAGACTTACTGTTCTTGAGTGGGCACAGCTCCTCCATCCCTGCTAGGCAATAAGTGTGACTGGGGACCACTGTTTGCCTCCTGCTGGAGAGCACAACACTCAGAGAGGCCTGAAACCCAAAGCACCCACTGGCTTTTGAACCTTCCTCCTCCTCATGAATATCTTGTGTTTTTGCCAATGTTTGTCCTTTTTGGGATCAAAGTGAACAAAAAAATTCACAAACTGAAACTTCACACTCAAGCCGTAATTTTTAAATGCATTTGCCAATTGTCTCAGATTTTCTCCCATGCCCAACATAAGTTCATCTTTCTTGATTATAATTATCCACTGCCTCTTGTCAATGCACAGAGATATGAAAGCTGTGTCCTATGGTCTGCCAGTTGAAGAAACACTCAGATTTTTTTGTTTTTTTAAATTGTTTTAGCTCTCATATATACAGCAGATGGCTGGAACCAAGAAAAGGCATTCCCTTGAAAATTGTAATGATAACTATAAGCAGCACCAGTAATGCAGGTATTAGCACACATGCAGAATTAAATTTTAGTATTCATTAACTGTTAAAATAACCACCCATCATTTTTATATATGCGTTTGTTAGTTACTGGTTTATTGTTATAGTTTTGTAGATTTTCTTGGACTGAAAGTTTTCTTTTTTCCCTTTTTTTCTCTCTCCCTTCTGCCCACGTAGGGCAATGTGTAATTCAGGATTGCCAAAGATAGGAAATCAGTTCAGTGACTCATTTCCCTGATTTTACAAATAATGTGGTATAGCGTGGATACACCCAAGGAGTATGTTGACTAAGAGACGATGAGTGAAAAAGGACTTACTTTAAAAAATTAGCATGTGCACATTCGAATGAGGGAGGTATGATGGTGGGTGACTGTCAATTACACGGCACTTCCTGATGGTTTAATTTTTTTTACAGCTTTAATTTTTATCCACACGATGAGAGGAAAAATTGGAAATTGATAAGCTAAATGAAAGTCCAGATGTTTCCTTTTGCAAACAGCTCATGCCTCTCATCTATTTTCATATTATATATACCATCTAAATGCACATTCACATTTATAGCAAATGTGAATACTATTCACCTAAATAAAGAAAAAATTTCTTTTTGGAACAGGAAAAGATCGGAAGTGAGAAGAGGCAGGGGTAGGACAATGTTTCTGGAAACCCAGCAGGCTTGAAAAATCACACTGTAGCTGAGGCTGGTGTTGAACTCTTGAACCAACTTTCTCTGCCACCTAGCAGCTGGGGTTAGAAGCAGGGTAACTATGCCAGGCTCAGAAAAAAGGGCTGGAAATTTTTTTGAAAAGTTAATCAAATGACTAAACTTGTGACAATTTAAATATCTTGTGTAGAAAATTACTCTTGTGTTGCAACACCAACCTTACCACCACGTGCCAAGCTTCTCTACCTACTCAGTGGCCTGTCATTCATTCCGGCACAGGAATGTCCATATGAACACACAACTAAATAAGGCAAGTTCTTGGGTTTTATAACACTCTATTTTGTTTCTGAACCTATTTTTGGGTGCTTTTCAGATGTTGTACTTTAACTAAAGTCATCCTTGTCTTTCAACTGACCTTGACGAATGTTCAGCAAGTGATCATCCAAATGTGGCCACTTATTGCTTTATTCTAAAAGCCATTTTGTGAATTAGCATATCCACAAAAAAGGAAATGAACAAAGTTGTTCTAGGATGCTATAAACACTCAGATTTTCATGTCAGTTCTTAATTAAAATCCACAGAGACCAAAAAAGAGCAGATACAACTCACTTTCTTTCAATTTAATTATTATATTAGCAAATATAATTAATCTGTTTTTAAAGCTTAACTCTATATTATAACTCTCTAGATTAGGGAATAATTGGACATAATATATCTACAAAGTGTTGAAAAGAATGTAAGAAATAGATTTTCCTCTTGGAAATAATGTAAAATATTCCATGTGGTTTTCCAAAAAAGATCTCAGTAATTTTTAATGTTTCTTCACATTAATCCTGGTGTGTCAGTAATAAAAATATTACCATCTTGCTTAATTATTTGATGATAATGACGATCATTTCTTTAATTTTTCTTGTACGAAATGAAAGTTCTCTTAGAAATAAGAATTTTATTTACTTATTTGCAGCTAATGCTTCATTAATTCTCCTACTTTTAATCTGCTATTTTCTAGGATGAGTGCATAAAATTTTAAAAATTATATTAAAATCCGGTAAAGGGTAGCTTTCGGTTAGGATGCTGTATCAAATCCTACTTACAGTTAAAAGCTAATGTCATACAATGCTATGTATAAGTTCTAGGATTCAAACCATCCTTAAATTTATTCATAAAGATAATCTCAAGTAACACAATAAGAAAAAATATATTTGATACTTTCAACAAACATTTATGGGATGATATTTGAGATAGAAAATGTTTATTCTCCGGTTTTAATTCTTTTCTCTAGTAGTAATTGTTCATTAATAATGTAGGATAGTAATGCAAGAGGAAATTTAAATAAATTTTACTGATTGATGATCAGTTCCTTATTTGTTAAATTTGTACTCTCCAATTTTTCTATTTAGGACTGATTTACCAACTACAGAAATTAAATAAAAAACAGAAGGAATGGGGAAAGAAGGGAGTGAGGGAGGAGGAAAAGAAGAAAAGAAAGAAGGAAGGGAGAGAAGGAGAGAGAGAGAGCAGACAGACAGACAGTCAGAGTGTCAGACAGATATTAAAGACTTCATCAGAAAACTCTTTTTTTTTTTTTTTTTTTTTTTTTGGTTTTCCGAGACAGAGTTTCTCTGTATTGTTTTGGAGGCTGTCCTGGAACTTACTCTGTAGACCAGGCTGTCCTTGAACTCACAGAGATCGGCCTGCCTCTGCCTCCGTAGTGCTGGGATTAAAGATGTGTGCCACAACTGCCCAGCCCGAAAACATTGACAAAGTTACAGGACACAAAGTTTACAAAAACTTTAATTAGCCTTCCCATACACCAGTGTCAAACACATTGAGAAAGAAGTCATGGTAATTGTTCCCTACATAATATCCTCAACAACAACAAAACACCCTCATAGTATATGCCTTTAAAGTGGTCAGGTGGTAGCATAATGTTGACTAGAGGAAAGTAGAGAAGTTGAACACTCGTGATGGAAAACTTTAAAGCATTGAGGAGTAAGGACTCCGTACACCAGAGTAAGTGCATGTTAAACAATTTGAAGTGAGTATGAAAAAAAAAACCCATATGCATCTTATAACCAAATTCAAGGCATATTTTAAAGAAAAATTTTGGAGAGTGATACCTTTCATGTGTGGATATAGGTGCTGCTAGAAGTTGTAAAACACTAAACAAAAACCTGGTGCCAGGCTTGGTTACCTTCCCCTGAAGTTGGGCTAGGAAACCCCAGGGGTTAACCCTCAAATATTATCTGACCATTCCTCTTGGTTGCCTACCAGAACCAGGTGCTGACTATTGCTGGAGACCCTACTCACTTGGGTTGCTTGGTAGGAAGAACTGAGGCTATTACCGCTTTGGAAGCTTCCTTCCTGCTGGTTAGGGTTCCTAGTCCTGACTATGTAGAACACTGAAGGAGAAAGAGATGTAAATGTCCTTTCCCAGCTGTGAATCGGATTAAATATAAGACCAACCTTGCAGGCAAGATGTTCCCACATGGCAATCGTGGCACTATCCCAGTACTCCATGATGGATTTTTGAGGTCCGTGCCACAGGAGGAAGTTCATGGCTGGTGCTATGAACCTGAACAAAAACTGATGTCATTAGAGTTCGTCGGCTCTATATGGGACTGGATATTTTTTTGCTGTTGTTGTTTAAAGCTAAGCTGAGAGTGTCAAGCTGCTTTCTAAGTATGTATGTTTATGCCCAATCATAGATACTACTCCCATCATTTTAAATCAGAGAGCCAGTTTGAATACAGAGATTCCTAGCTACACTAATTATTGAGAATAAGTGATGGATAATTGCTTACCCCCACCCAAGACATTTATACTACATCTTCTTCTAAGTTTTGGTGTACATTGTAGAAGAAGTGATGGAAAGAATGTAAGATCTACACATAAGAAGAGTGAAGACACAGACATCATAAACACAAGCTCACAGTGGATGAAGAGATTATACCAGATCTGCAAAAGAATTGATCTGTCAACACTCAGATGAGGATGTATGTAGGAAGACTGAGGAAGGTCCACACCTTGCTGCTGAACTATTTGTTAATGATACACGCTGGGAGAGTTTCAGCCATCGCTTTTAGTTTTGCAACACCAGGTGAGGCTATTAGGCTCCAATGCATAATTCCAATACAGTGCTCATGTGAATGACCCTGGTTAAACTTCATGGCTCACAAAAGAAACTCAATGTCGTAAACCTAGGAAGGGTACTGGTATGAATGGAGATGTGTTAGGAATTGGAGGAACATATGAGAACATGTGGGGGTAAAAGTAATCAGTATATAGGTATGTTTTATATACTCTGTATGGGTGTGTATAATATATATGATATTCTGAATTTATCAAAATATAAAACTAATCAATAAAAATTAGACATACTATATCCAAGAGAGAAAAGAATGGAAGACTAAATCAGATTTAATTATGAGTAAACAGTGCAATATATAGATATAGTTTCAATATTGCCAGTATACCTTAGAGTGTGTTTGAATTTTAGGACCAGTGATCATTTTTTGTAGAATATATTTTGTTAGAAAAATATAATTTTAACATTTTAGTTGTTACTAAATCACTGATTCTATTTTTTGGCTTTTGACATTTTAGTATTATATGCACTGCTCTATAGAATTCTCACATTTATTTCAAAATCGACATTATTTTGATGTGTGTGTTTAATAAATTAAATTTTGATATGTACTAGAATTTTAATATTCCCAAGTGCTTTTATTGTTCTGTCAATTAAAGGTAGGATTGTCACTATAAAGAACATTTATAAAGCAAGTTTTAAGTTAACAGAGTATGCCATTATACTAGTTATTTTTCTCGTTAGTATAACAAAAAACTTGACACAAACTGCTTACAGAGGAGAAACCTCTTCAGTTTTACTTGCTGCATAACAGAGGGGACTTGTCTTATTTATACATAGTGTATCCTTGACAAGTTATTCACATAATAAATAACAAAGTTCTAAAACATCATGCAGACAGTTGATAAACCTTACAAGTAGGTAAGTTCAGTTCAAACTCAAATTAACTGGACTGTGTAGTTATAACAGTTGTATTGAGGCAGTAGAAGTAAAAATATTTATAGATATTGAAAACTGACTTTTCGTTGTCTAAGTTAGGTGAGACCTGAATATAGAGCAGGACCATGGAGAGTTCCTGGTTTGATTGTAGGGTGTTTACACTGGTCTGCTACAGTCAGACTGGGTTCTATTACATTCTATAGAAATGGTACTTTAGCCCCCTCCCCAAAACTGGAATTAATGAGTTCTTTGGAGAGATAACAAATTCTGGATT
Organism: Mesocricetus auratus; assembly: GCF_017639785.1. Taxonomy (NCBI): domain Eukaryota; kingdom Metazoa; phylum Chordata; class Mammalia; order Rodentia; family Cricetidae; genus Mesocricetus; species Mesocricetus auratus. The sequence continues at coordinate 84,580,844 of NW_024429266.1, forward strand.
CTTTGACAATATGTTGGGTTGCTAAAGAAATCACCCATTTCTTGAAGAAGTTACATGTAAACTCAATTTAAGGGGGTGGAAGAAGCATCCAAGATGTAAGGAAACCTATTTAGAGACTTAGGTCTATTTATGTGCAGTTTAGCTTCAAATAGGACAAGGAAACAGCACATAAAACTAAATAAACAGCTTATGTGACTAAAGATAAAAGCTGAATAGAATAAAGTCTGCTTATCATTTGCTTCATTTATTTTTTGAGACAGGGTTTCTCTGTGGTTTTGGATGTTGTCCTGGAACTAGCTCTTATAGACCAAACTGGTCTCAAACTCACAGAGATCCTTCTGCCTCTACCTCCCGAGTGCTGTGATTAAAGGTGTGCAGCACCAATGTCCAGCTGCTTCACATTATTTTAATTATCTTTTTCTTCATTTGAAATAAATGACAACTTCATTTAGCATACTTTGAAAACTGCATTAGTAATTTGCCTGTATTTTAGAGCCTAGATTCTCCAACTTTGCATGTGGCTACTGCTCCTTCATATTCCTCATAAGCACTGAGTTTGTGTTACAATGGGTTCTCTTTCCATAGTCATTTATAAAGGTGCATGTCCATTTTGGTGAGAAATTATTCCCACTTCCCCTGTTACATTACAGAGATACGTATCATGCCAGAAAACACAATCAACTTGACCAACGTGAATACTGACCTCCAATACACATACCTTTATCTCCCACTTCTCAATAAGTTTTGCTTGGACTTCAAGTCACAACAAGTGTTTAGGGAAATGGGATTCTTCTCTGATGGCCTTTGGAACAGCATGCAGCCATGTGACAATGAGTACCACCATCTCATTCTTCTACTGATTCCTAGAGCACCACCATCCCAGGCCCCTACTTCAGCACCAGTTTTAGAGGATGCTTTGAAAACATATCCTATAATTCCACCGAAGCAGAGGAAACCATCTTCTCTTGTCTGGTTAAAATAACTTCTTGCATCATTTCATGGATGAATACTCTGTCATCAGTATCAAGGCAACAATTTTAACCACATCATTTCTCTTCTCAAATCCTAAGGATTTCCCAAGAATCCTAAAGATGACCGATGCTGACAATGCCTTGAATATTCCACCTTATCTTTGAGATGCAGATGTTCTCTCTCCTTTGCTTTTTTATGAAACCCATTGGTTTCCTTGCCCTTGGTGAAGTGTGATTTCTCTCAATCTCTCCTAGGTGGTGATTTTCGATATGTGCTTCTGAGCTAGCAGTAGTCAGCTGGGAGATTGATAAAAATGTGAAGTCTAAGTCTCTGCTGTGGACCTATGGAATCCAAACTAGGACCTAATCAGAAGCTTGTGTTTTCAGCTCCTTTGCAGTTGATTTCAGTAGGTACTCATAACTGACCATCACTACTCTAAATATTCTACTTACTATTCTGATTCATTTTCCTCCTTACCCAGTCAGTCATACAGCATACTCATGCCTCTCCAAGTCTTTGCTATATAGTTTTTATCATAAATCTATCATTATGGGCCAATGTATTAAATATTTACTTTTAGCTGGATTTGGTCCCCTAATATCACAGCAAGGTAGAGTTGTTTTGTGTGCTTGTTCAATATCTCATTAATAGTATTCCTATAGATAAATGCTTCGGCAAAGTAGCTGTTGCATGTATATACATTCTCAAATAGTTAAAGAATGGATAGGTACATCATCTTGAATGCACAGATGCATATTAAAATGAAATGATAAAGCAAACAGGAAATTCTTGAGAGAGCCAATCCTAAAGAAAGAAATAGGAAGTGTATAATTGATTGTTTCAGACAAAGGTTCAAGTTAAATATGTATTATTACAATTAGTAAGGAGGTGTCGAATATTAGAATCCAAGGATTGCAAGCCATACTTCTAATTTTCTGCATAGTGTCAGGCAATTCACTTAAGTCAGATCCATGATTCTTTTACTTGTAAACAGGTGAATATGTTTTTTATTAAGTGACTAGTTATTAGCAGAGAATAAGTCATAATACTGAATAGTACAGTATTTTTTTGCAGTTTCAGGAGTCTGCAAATATCAGGAAAATTCTGACCTATATCCTTAGGCATTTGTCCTATTTTTAAACATCTTTTTCCAAGAAAAAAGAGCACAACATGCCTCTCTCTAGAAATTAAACATGATATAATAATATTAATGCAACAGTAAAAGTGAAGATTTACTTTTTTCTAATGTTCTCATTTTTATGGTCCTGTAAAACAAAAAAATGATTATTCTTCTAAATGGTAATACACATGTATTACATACATATCTATTACATATATAACTAATTTTATATGTGTGTGCAGTATAAGGATGTGTGTGTGTGTGTGTGTGAGGACATACATATATATATATCAGGATATATAATGTTAACACACTATATATATATACAAATATTTTTTATTTTTCTTACTTTTTTTGAGACAGGGTGTCTCTGTGGCTTTGGAGTCCTAGAACTAGCTCTTGTAGACAAGGCTGGTCTCTAACTGATAGAGTTCCACCTGCCTCTGCCTTCTGAGTGCTGGGATTAAAGGCATGCACCACCAACACACAGGTATTTTTTATTTTTGAGATTATAAGTTAATTACAACATTTCTCCCTTCCCTTAGCTCCCTCCAAACAACTCCCCCAAATATCCATCCTTGTCCTCTTTCACATGAATTACCCCCCATGCCATTGTATGCATATATGTATTTTTATGTGTATATACATATATATTTCTAAATATAAACTGTTGAGTTTGAATAATGCTATTAGTCTATGTTTTCATGGATGACTATATGGCAGTGGACAACCAGTTGGTGGTGTGCTCTTCCCTGGGAAAGATTCTGTCCCACTTCCAGTTTTCCCCATTTCCATCTGGTGCTTTGTGTATGGTTGAGGCCCTGTGGGCTTTCCCCAGTCCCTTTTGGCATGCTTCCTGGTAACATTTTGATTCAGAGATTGTTGGGTAGTCATGTTGATGAGACATTATGGATATAGCTTCTAATATTAATCACTAAGTCAACTCTTCAGCTCCTGGTTTTACTTTTTTTAAATTGAAGACTCCAACACTGTTAAATTTAACTGTTTAATACAGACCCAAGTTTTAATGATATTAATTTAATTATGGTTTGTCATATGTGACTAGACATGTAAAATTTTTCTAAGTTTTCTAGTTAATTAGGATTAAGTTTACAAAGCATTACCTAATGATCTTTTAACTTCATTCGCATCAGCTTTCTGCTCATAAGTCATCTCTAATTGCGTTAATTTGGACAATTTTTACTTACCTGGTTACTGCAGCTAAGCGTGTGCCAATCTTTCTTTTTGATCTTTTCAGTAAAATAATCTTTTTATTTAATTGATTCTTTGCATTGTTCTTAGTCTCCATTTCAGTTGTCTCTGTTTCGATATTTACTATTTATTTCTGCCTACCGATGTCCCTCTTGTGTTTCCAGTACCTTAAGGTACATATGTAAGAATTCTTTGATTTTAAGAATTGGCAAACTAGAAGAGACAGCTGACCTCAACAGGGGAGAGCTCTTGGACCCCAGACCTACAGCTGGGAGGCCAGCATGGGAGTGATCCAGACCCCCTGAGTGTGAGAGTCAGTAAGGAGGCCTGGGGGAACCTATGGGGCCCTGGGCAGTAGATCAGTGTTTATCCCTAGCATACAAACTGACTTCGTGTGTCCATAACACAAAGAGGGATGTTCTCTCAGCCTGGACTCTTAGGGGAGTGCCTGGACCCTGCTCTGAGTGAAATGACAGATTCTAGATATCCCCTATGTGGAAGGAAGAGGGGACAGGGTGGGAGGTTGGGGGAGATGGTGAGGGAGTGCGGGAGGAATGGAGGGAGAGGGAACTTGGATTGACATGTGAAGCAAGCTATTTAAAATTAAAATAATAAAATAAAAATATTGATATTAATAGCTGTGAATTTTCTCACTAAGTTTGACTTTCATGTGATACAGACCTTCTGACAAGTTGATATTTTCATTTAATTTTATGAGTTTTTAGATATATTTCCTGATATCAACAACCCATTGATCACTCAAAGATGTATTATTCAATCTCTATTTGCTGGTATGATTTCTTTATTTTCCTTTCTACTGGTTTCTCATTTTATATCATTGTGAACTGAAAAAAAAGAACTGTCAGCTCCCTCCATCATGTGTTCCCCATCACTATGCGCATCTAGTCCTCTGCAGTCACAGGTTAAACTAAAATCTTACCTAAGTTACTTTTGATGATGGCAATTTATCAGAGCAGCAACAAAGTAACTACTACTGTGCCAGAGTCACATGTCTAATTTTATTGTAAATTTCTCTCAATGATAAAAATAAAATTCATTTATTTTAAGAAGCCATGACATAGTGCTATGGTTGACATGTACCTGTTTCTTCGGGTTATAGCTGAAGATGTACCCTAACAATGAAACACTCACATCATGGGATCAATTGACATCATTTTAATTGAATTTAAGGCCTACTCTACAAGGTGAGACTCATACTTGTCACCATTACTGGGTCCAAGAACCTGCGGATAGACAATAGTCTCTAATTTATATAGTATCAAACTAACTTTTAACGGCTTGTCATTATGTCTATACAGTAATGTATCTCTCAACACCTCATCAGAGAAGCTACTTTTTGCACTAGGTGGTGACAACATAAGAAATCACAATGAGAAATGGAATAGTGAATGGCAGACTATGAAATTCTCATTCTAATTCACATACCTTTATCACAATTTTTTCCTCCCAGGGCTCAAGGGTCATTACAGAAGAGTGTTCAAAAGGTTGTGATAACTACAAGGAAATAGTGTTTCCAGACACAGCAGGGCAAATTGTACATATGAGCTTGCAGCATAAACAACACACGTGCAAGCTCAAGCTAGACAAAACCCCAGCATGGAGAGTGGAGATGGTCATGAAGGCCCACCCTTAAATAAGGAACTATGATCAACTGATAACTGCTAGAAGAGAGTGAACATTCTTAAAGATGGAGTCACGGGTACTCGGTGGGTCAGTTTAAAACAACAACAATGAAGTGGACACAAATTTGGGTGGATATGGAAGGGAAATTTTGATGTGGGAGGAGTTTGGGGACTGGGTGAATATGATGAAAACACAGAGCACATAATTCCCAAAGAAATAATAAAAAGTTGAAAAAGAAACAAAAATACGATATGAGACCCATGTTGCTATCCCGAGAAAGGAACACCCTTTGGGTAGTTTCCATTGCAACAATTCTATTTATAATTCAAACATTTTGATGCCAACCTCTTCAAAACCACAGCTTTATTGTTTCCTGACGTTGGGGCTCTGCTGATAAAATCTATTTGATGTTTCAGGCAGCCATAAAATAAGCATGTTGAGGTTGCCATTAATCAAATGTTAATAAAAGTTGAGGTATGCTAAGGAGAACACTTTTTATTTTTGTCTCACTTGGTATGCTGTTTAAGTCTGGACATTTCTTGAGTGGTTTTATTGCTACATGATCAAAGAACGTTAGAAACATTGATATAAGCCTTGCACATGACATTAAGTTACTGGCCTTATAAAGATGGTTGATTCTTTGAAATTAAATGCAAGTCCATAAAGAGTTTGCTATTATTACTTTAGAAAGTTAAATCAAAACTAAAGAGCTTGCAAGGACCAGCTACACAGTGAATTTGGAAGATGTTCCCTCAGAATATTATGTTGAAACAATTTACCTATTTGACAGATGCTAAGGAACTCATGCTAGTGTTTTAAAATTAAAAGGTAATTAAATTATCTACAGACATATAGTTATTTGCTTAAAAGAAATACTAATGGTTAAGAAAGGGCACCTGGAACTAAGATATTAAAGGATTAGTTTAACATAACATTCATATTAAATTATTTATCTGATTCAGAAGAAAAATAGAAAGGGGCTTTGAGAGTTAGTAAGTAAAGTATCATCTTGATCATCTTGAATTTTATAAAAGGATAAAGTGAAGATTGTCTGGAAAATGCTTACTTAAACGAAATATGAGCTCTTTTTTTCTGTATCACTATTAAATGACTGATGTTAGGGACTGAAGGTACGTTCCTGACATTAAGGTCACCATACTTTTCATGGAAAGGGTCCACATTTGTCTCCTAACTCTTGTTTCTAGTTAGGTTACAGGTGCTGCAGCTCCAGATCCAGATAATTCCATACCCTTTTTCTGGACATAATCCGCACCTGTATTCAAGTGCACATACAAACACATTGATACACAAACATACATATAATTAGCAATTTCATTAGAATTCTCAAAAAATGACTCATTCTTAAAATGGAATCCAAACTTGTTTGCCCAATGGCTATGAGCTTGCCTTGTAAGTTTTTTTCCTGTGTTGTGTATCATTTCACATTAATTATAAAATATCTCTTGGTGGGAAAACTTTTGTGTTCCAGTCTGTAACTTCCCTTGCCCAAAAACAAAACAAAAATGCTACAGTAAGAGAACCAGGGCAGACTTAAATAGAATAAAGGTCACCCTGATTCTGGTGCATTTAATTTGAAAGAAAAATAATGGAAAATAAATTGAAGTATTTGATTATTATGAAAACATTTTGGAGGTTGGATGGAACAACCTACATGCCTGTGATTTTAAGTATATAGAGAATTATAGCAATAGTTGAAAGATAAAATAAATTAGTTATGCTATCTTTTATGGTTGAGCCACAATGGAGTAAGCAAGTCCCATTAATACTGAATAAAATTCTTGGCAGCTTTGGAAAAAATGCATTAATATTGTAAAATCTTTACTTTTTCCACATTTCCTCTTAGTGGAAATCTTTGTATAAAACTCTCCAATAAGAGCATTTCAATATTTCAACATAGGATTATTTTTTCTTTCTCTTACTTATATTAGAAACAAGCTTGTTTTACATGTCTATCCCTGTTCCCTCTCCCTCCCCTCCTCCCCTTTCCCTAATCGACACACTATTGAATCCCTTTTCTGCTACCCAGGGAGGGTGAGACCTTCCATGGGGGATCCTCAAAGTCTGTAATATTCATTTGCATCAGGGCCTAGACCCTAACCTGTGTGTCTAGACTGTAAGAGTATCCCTTTATGTGGAGTGGGCTCCCAGAATCCATTCGAGTACTAGGGATAAATACAGGTCCACTAAAGAGGCTCCATAGATTGCCTAGACCTCCAAACTGACACCCACATTCAGGGGGTCTGGAACAGTCCTATGCTGATTTCCCAGCTATCAGTCTGGGGTCCATGGTCTCCCCCTTGTTCAGGTCAGCTGTTTCTGTGGTTTTCTCTAGCCAGGTCTTGACACCTTTTCTCATCACTCCTCCCTCTCTGCAACTGGATTCCAGGAGTTCGGCTCAGTGTTTAGCTGTGGGTGTCAGCTTCTGCTTCCATCAGCTACTGGATGAAGGCTCTAGGATGGCATAAAATGTAGTCATGAATCGTTATCAGGGAAGGGCATTTAAGGTAGCTTCTCCACTGTTGCTTAGATTGTTAGTTGGGGTTATCCTTGTACATCACAGGATTATTTTTATCATAACCATGGAACTAGAAATAACTTAAAACATTAAGCTCCCCTTTCAAGCCCCAAACCCCAGTGAGTCCAGCTTCAGGTGAGATTGGGTCTCTGGTGGGACCCCTGCCCAACACCCATCCCCTTGATCTTCCGGGCCGCTCCTGGCATCCAGAAGAACCACCCACACAGGAAAGACATCAGCCCTTTCAAGCCCCAAACCCCAGTGAGTCCAGCTTCAGGTGAGATTGGGTCTCGGGCAGGACCCCCCGCCCAACACCCATCCCCTTGGTCTTCCGGGGCCGCTCCTGGCATCCAGAAGAAGTGCCCACACAAGAAAGACATCAGCCCTTCCAAGACTCCAACCCCAGGGAGTCCAGCTTCAGGAAAGACATCAGCCCTTCCAAGCCCCAAACTCCATGTCAGCATCCCCAGCTTCAGCTTTAGGAAGGAAGGAGACTAGTGGAGACGGAAAGACCCCAACAGCACCCACTGGAAGAAGAAATGGGAATAAGACAGAACAAGAGCTCACTCAGCAATAAAAAGACCAACATGACCCCACCAGAATCTAGGGATCCAACACCAGCAAGACCCGAAAAGCACTACATAGACGAAGGAGAGGAGACAGACTTTAAAATTATTTCATGAAGATGATGGAGACCCTCAAAGAAGAAACGACGAAATCCCTTAAAGAAATAGAAGAAAAAACAAAAAAAAAATCCATGAAATGGGGGAAGAAATTCAAGAAATAAGCAAATCTCTCAAAGAATCTAAAGAGCACCAAGAACAAACAACCAAAAAAATGAAGGAAACTACTCAAACAGTTGAAGGATTGAAAGTTGAAATAGAAATGTTAAAGAAAACACAGAATGAAGGGATGCTGGAATAGAAAAGCTGGGTAAACGATCAGGAACGACAGATGCAAGTATCACCAATAGAATACAAGAGATAGAAGAGAGAATCTCAGGTGGTGAAGACTCATTAGAGGATATAGAGTCATCAACCAAAGAAAATCTCAAAACCAACAAATCCTTAACACAAAATATCCAGAAAATATGGGACACCGTGAAGAAGCCAAACCTGAGAATAATAGGTATAGAAGAAGGTGAAGAAATACAACTCAAAGGTACAGAAAACATATTCAACAAAATCATAGAAGAAAACTTCCCTAACCTAAAGAAAGATATGCCTCTGAAAATACAAGAATCTTAAAGAACACCAAATAGGCTGGACCAGAAAAAGAAGTCACCTTGCCATATAATAATCAAAACATCAAACATACAGAGTAAAGAGAAAATATTAAGAGCAGCTAAAGAAAAAGGCCAAGTAACATACAAAGGCAGACCTATCCAAATTACACGTGACGTCTCAATGGAAACGATGAAAGCCAGAAGATCCTGTACAGATGTCCTACAAACGCTAAGGGAACAAGAATGCCAGCCCAGACTACTATATCCAGCAAAGCTCTCAATTACCATAGATGGAGAAAACAAAATATTCCATGACAAAGCCAGATTTAAACAATATGTATCCTTGAATCCAGCTCTACAGAAAGTGCTAGAAGGAAAACCTAGATCCAAGGAAGTTAACTACATTCACAAAGACACAGGCAATATATAATCCCACTTTACAAAACACCAAAATAAAAGGGAGGAGAAAGTACACAAAATAACTTCACTAACAATAAATCAAGCACAAACAAGAATCATCAATTAATGGTCATTAATATCCCTCAATATCAACGGCCTCAACTTGCCTATAAAAAGACACAGACTAGCAGAATGGATACGAAGACAGAACCCTTCTTTCTGCTGCATACAAGAAACACATCTCAACATCAAAGATAGACGTTATCTCAGAGTAATAGGCTGGGAAAAGATCTTCCAATCAAACAGTCCCAAGAAACAAGCGGGTGTACCAATCCTAATATCAAACAAATTAGACTTCAAACTAAAATCAATCAAAAGAGATGAAGAAGGACACTTCATATTCATCAAAGGAAAAGTACATCAAGATGAAGTATCAATTTTAAACATCTATGCCCCAAATACAAAGGCACATACATTCGTGAAAGAAACATTACTAAAGCTCAAAATGCACATAAAATCTCACACACTAATAGTAGGAGACTTCAACACGCCGCTCTCACCGCTAGACAGTACCTCCAGACAGAAACTTAACAAAGAAACAAAAGAACTAATAGAAGTTATAACCCAACTGGGTTTAACAGACATCTATAGAACATTCCACCCAAATACAAAAGGATATACCTTCTTCTCGGCACCACATGGACCTTCTCTAAAATTGACCACATAATAGGAAACATAGCAAATCTCCACAGATACAAAAAAATTGGAATAACCCCCTGTATCTTATCAGACCACCATGCATTAACATTAGAATTCAACAGTAACACAAATTGCAGAAACCCTACAAACTCATGGAGATTGAACAATGCAAAATTGCACCATCCCTGGGAAAAGGAAGAAATAAAAAAATAAATTAAAGACTTCCTCGATTTCAATGAGAATGAAGACACAACATACACAAACTTATGGGACACTTTGAAAGCAGTGCTGAGAGGAAAGTTTATAGCACTAAGTGCCCACATGAAAAAACTGGAGAACAGACATACTAAAGAATTAATAGCACAGCTGTATTTTCTAGAACAAAAAGAAGCAAACTCACCCAGGAGGAGCAGACATCAGGAAATAATCAAATTGAGGGCTGAAATCAATCAAGTAGAAACCAGGAAAACACTGAGAAAATCAATGAAACAAAGAGTTGGTTCTTTGAGAAAATCAACAAAATAGATAAACCTCTGTCCAAACTAGCCAAAAGACAGAGAGAGAGCATGCTAATTAACAAAATCAGGAATGAAAAAGGGGACATAACAATAGACTCTGAGGAAATCCAGAGAATCATCAGGGCATACTTTGAAAATCTGTACTCCACAAAATTTGAAAATTTAAAGGAAATGGACAATTTCCTGGATAGATATCACTGGCCAAAACTAAATCAAGAGCAGATAAACAATCTAAACAGACCTATAACCCTTAGTGAAATAGAAGCAGTCATCAAAAGTCTCCCAAACAAAAAAAGCCCAGGCCCAGATGGCTTCAGTGCAGAATTCTACCAGAAATTCAAAGAAGAGCTAATTCCAATACTCCTCAAAGTATTCCACACAATAGAAGCAGGAGGCTCACTGCCAAACTCTTTCTACGAGGCTACAATTACCTTGATACCCAAGCCACACAAAGACACAACTAAGAAAGAGAACTATAGACCAATTTCCCTCATGAATATCGATGTAAAAATATTCAATAAAATACTCCCAAACCGGATTCAAGAACACATCAGAAAAATCATCCACCATGATCAAGTAGGCTTCATCCCAGGAATGCAGGGATGGTTCAACATTAGAAAATCTATCAATGTAATCCACCATATTAACAATCTGTGAAAGAAAAACCACATGATCATCTCACTAGATGCTGAAAAAACCTTTGACAAAATCCAGCACCCCTTCATGATAAAGGTCCTAGAGAGATCAGGGATAACAGGAACCTACCTGAATATAATAAAAGCAATATACAGTAAACCAACAGCTAACATCAAACTAAATGGAGAGAAACTCAAAGCAATTCCTCTAAAATCAGGAACAAGACAAGGCTGTCCACTCTCTCCATATCTCTTCAATATTGTACTTGAAGTTCTAGCTACATCAATAAGACAACAAAAGGAGATAAAGGGGATACAAATAGGAAAAGAAGAAGTCAAACTTTCACTATTTGCTGATGATATGATAGTTTACATAAGTGACTCAAAAAACTCCGCAAGGTTACTCCTAGAGCTGATAAACACCTTCAGCAATGTGGCAGGATACAAGGTAAACTCAAAAAAAATCAGTGGTCCTATTATATACAGATGATGAAGTGACTGAGAAAGAAATCAGAGAAACATCACCCTTTACAATGGCCAAAAACAGCATCAAATATCTGGGGATAATATTAGCCAAGGAAGTGAAAGACCTGTATATCAAGAACTTTGTGTCTTTAAAGAAAGAAATCAAAGAAGATACCAGAAAATGGAAAGATCTCCCATGATCCTGGATTGGTAGGATCAACATAATAAAAATGGCAATCTTGCCAAAAGCAGTCTACAGATTCAATACAATCCCTATCAAAATTCCATCACAATTCTTCAGGGACCTGGAAAGAACATTAATCAACTTTATATGGAAAAACAAAAGGCCCAGGATAGCCAAAACAACCCTATACAATAAAGGAGCTTCAGGAGGCATCACTATACCTGACTTCAAGCTCTATTATAGAGCTATAGTCCTGAAAACAGCTTGGTATTGGCACAAAAATAGGCAGGTAGACCAATGGAACCGAATTGAAAGCCCTAATTTTAACCCACACACCTATGAACACTTGATATTTGACAAAGAAGCTAAAACTGTACAATGGAAAAAAGAAAGCATCTTCAACAACTCGTGCTGGCGTAACTGGGTACTGGTATGCAGAAGACTGCAGATAGATCCATGTTTATCACCTTGTACAAAACTTAAGTCCAAATGGATCAAAGATCTCAACATAAATCCAGCCACACTGAAACTTTTAGAAGACGAAGTGGGAGATACTCTTCAACGAGTTGGTACAGGAGACCACTTCCTAAATATAACACGAGTGGCACAGACACTGAAATCGACAATTAACAAATGGGACCTCCTGAAACTAAAAAGCTTCTGTAAGGCAAAGGACACAGTCAACAAGACAAAAAGACAGTCCACAGAATGGGAACAGATATTCACTAACCCTACATCTGACAGAGGGCTAATCTCCAAACTTTACAAAGAACTCAAGAAACAAGTCTCTGAAACACCAAAGGATCCAATTAAAAGGTGTGGTACAGAACTAAACAGAGAATTCTCAATAGAGGAGGCTAAAATGGCCAAGAAACACTTAAGAAAGTGCTCAACATCCTTAGCCATCAGGGAAATGCAAATCAAAACAACTCTGAGATACCATCTTACTCCTGTCAGAATGGCTAAAATCAAAAACACCGAAGACAATTTATGCTGGAGAGGATGTGGAGAGAGGGGAACACTCCTCCACTGCTGGTGGGAGTGCCGACTCGTACAGCCTCTTTGGAAATCAGTGTGGAGATTCCTCAGGAAAATGGGAATTAATCTACCACTAGACCCAGCAATTCCACTCTTAGGCATATATCCAAATGAGGCAAATTCATACAACAAGGGCATCTGCTCCACTATGTTCATAGCAGCATTATTTGTAATAGCCAGATCCTGGAAACAACCTAGATGCCCCTCAACTGAAGAGTGGATAGAGAAAATGTGGTAAATTTACACAATGGAGTATTACTCAGCAAAAAAAAAAAAAAAAAAAAAAACAATGGAATCTTGAAATTCGCAGGTAAATGGATAGCACTGGAAGAAACCATCCTGAGTGTGGTAACCCAGTCGCAAAAAGACAAACATGGTATGTACTCACTCATATATAGATTTAGACATGGATCAGGATAGTGCCAGTCTGCACTTCCACTGATAGAGATTCTGGGAAACAGGCAAGAACCTAAAAGATATGCATATATGCATAGTACCCAAGAGAAGAGTATTGATACAAGATCCTCTGAATGGATGGGGTACACAGCGAGGGGTGGGGGGGGAGTGGGAGCTGGGAAGAAGAGAGGGGGGAGAAGAGGAAGAGAGAGTAGGTCATGAGGGAACAGGAAGTTGAGTGGGTGAGGGTAGAATAGGGGGAAGAGGGAATCTTATGTTAGAAGACGGATCATGGCACCAGAGTGACCTCGAGTGATCTAAAGTGATAACACCAATTGGCAAGCTAAGCAATAGTGGAGAGACCACCTCTCATGCCCATCCCTGATAATGAACTTGATGTCTATAACCATCCGGGAGCCTTCATCCAGTGATTAAAGGAAGCAGAGGCAAACACACAATCACTGAACTGAACCCTGTTGGGGAAGTCCTGTGTATATGTCAATAAATTACTGCTGGCCAATAGGAATCTAGATAGGTGGGGCTAGGAGTCCAGGAGGATTCTGGGAAGGAGAAAGACAAGAGAGTCAACATGTGACGCCATGAGGGTAGGATGCCTGGAACTATTCTCCGGTAAGAAACATACTTAGATTAACAATTATGGGGTAATTACTTAAGGCAGAGCTAGCCAGTAAGAGACAAACAAGGCCAACAGCTTCATAATTAATATAGCCTCCTGTGTGTTTATTTGGGACTCATGCGGATCTAGAACCAGGCTGGCGCGGCAGAGCCCAGGTGACTGGCGGGGGATAAACCAAAGCGGCTAGCAAAAGAAAAAGCTTCTCTTAACAGAACCCAAGGAACCCAGTGACAGAGAAAGGAGTGATGAACAAATTTGCAAAGAATGGGCTGGCAAAACCAGCAGAAACAGCTGATCTGAACAGGGGAGAGCTCTTGGACCCCAGGCTGACAGCGGGGAGGCTAGCATGGGACTGGTCTGGACTCCCCAAATGTGAGTGTCAGAGAGAAGGCCTGGGCAACCTATGGGGCCCTGAGCTGTGGATCAGTGTCTATCCCTGGAATACAAATAGTTATCGTATGCCCATAGCACAAAGAGGGATGCACTCTCAGCCTGGACTCTTAGGGGAGTGCCTGGACCCTACCCAGAGTGAAATGACAGACTCTAGATATCCCCTATGTGGAAGGATTTGGCAATAGGGTGGGAGGCTGGGGGTGAAGGGGAGTGCGGGAGGAGGGGAGGGAGAGGGAACTGGCATTGACATGTAAAACAAGCTATTTATAATTAAAATAAAAATTGATAAAAAAATAAAATACAAGTTGTGACAGATTCACTCACTTTCTTGATGTTGGAGTAGCTTGCTAAGAAAAAAAAACATTAAGCTCACATTTACTTTTATTAATGATTTTTTTAGTATTGCGATCACAAAGTGAATTTTATTTTTTAACTCAAGTTTTTGACACATTGATTTTACTTACAAGAATCCCTTGCTTCCTTTCTTGAGCCCTTATGTTTAACTGTTTTAATTTCCCTAATGTGAACTTTCAACTTATATTGCTTCAGATATCTTAAGATATAGTTAAATATGTATTATAGTGTAAAATTATGTGTTTTTATATTTTTATCATGAACTATGTGATAAAACTTTTATATTCCTGAAAAAGAATCAAGAGAGAAAATTAGGCAGTAGGAGTAGCTATAGAAGGAAAATCAAAGAACAAAGAAATCAAAAGAGGAATCTTCACATATGGTACAAATGATTCATTGAGGACAACATTAAGTACTTGCTGACAAGGACAATTGTGATCAAGAATTCCACTTCCAAAATCAGAGTTTCCTTTTAATATATACATGCAGGGTTTAATCAAGCAGGTAAGCAAGCTATTTTACTCCATGTAGACCACAGGAATGGATAAAAGACATTTTGTGTCATAAATTCTGACGTTTACAACTTAGATCCTGAATACCATACCCTTTTCTTATCAAATGAAAAAAATAAGTTGAAGCTTGATTGTCCCATATATATCCTCATTAAAACCCTTCATTATCTTAGAATTGAGATCACCTTCAGCAGGTGACTCATGTGGTTCCAGAAGCCTGCATTTAAAGCACCAAGTTTTATTTGTTAAATTAAAAAGTGAATTTTTTTACACTGGTCTCTTAAATTCCAAATTCTGATTTTAACTATTTCCCTATGAAAATGCTATTATTTTATTGTTCAAAATTACATGCCTAGGTAATCTATGGGGCCTTGGGTAGTATTTATCCCTGGCGTCCAAATAGAATTTGAGTGCGCATGCCACAATATGGGAGGCTCTCTCAGCTGAGACTCTTGGGAGAGAGCCTAGGCCCTACCCTGGATGAAATGACAGTTACTGGAGATCCACCATGGAGGGCCTCATCCTCCTTGGGTATCAGCCTGGAGATTGGTTGGTGGACTGGGGGACCTGGTGTGGAGGGCAGGGGAGGAGGGGAGGAAGAGCAAGCTGGGATTGACATGTGAAAAAAGATGGTTTCTAACCTAAAAACCCCACAAATCATATACAAAGATTATTTTGAGTTAATAAACATAAGAATCATGTCAAAACAGAAATATGCCACAAGAATATAAAAAATTACATGCTGAAACACACAAGCCTTTGTTTACTGACAGTGAGTGTCTGGCCTGCTGATGCTCTGAGAGGTTTGATGGTAAAACAGAATTGGGGTAAAGTTCACTGAATTCTAAGAGTAAAGGGGGGGAACGATAGAGGAAAGGAGAAAGGGAGGCAGAGGGAGCTAATGGCGGAAGGCAGCAAAGGTTAGTTCTTTGTTCCTATGTCAAGAATAGCTAGAAACAGAAAGAGGAAATTACTCTCCTTGCCATATCTAGAAGCAGAGCTGAAAAGAGGTGCAATCAAACTTATGACCACACAAGGCAAACTCAAAAGATGTCCTTGGAACTCACCTAACCTCCGAGCAAGCACTGGATGACAATCAACTGATGGTGAGTCCTGCAGCTGAGAGGGTCCTCACGTTGTTGTTTAAGGCTGAGTAGGTCACAGTTCAAGATTTGTTTTACATCCAGGGCACACAGTGACTCTGCGGTTTGAGTTTTATTTTCTTTGGCCTCTGTTCTACTTCAGCATGTGAGACATTTTCATCTTCACAGTCTGTAACAATCTCTGGTCTGGAAAGGAAATACCCTCGTTAAATAATAATATCCCAGCAAAAGAGAAGGTAAAACTGTACTGAAGTGTGGCTTGTCTTTGGTTCTTTTGGTTTTCTGTTTGTTTGGTTTGATTTATTCAAGTTTGTTTGTTTTTATTTTGTCTCATTTTATTTTTTTAGATGCCTGCCTTTGTGTGTGTGTGAGTGAGTGAGAAAGAGGGTGAGAGTGTGTATGAGTGTGTGTGTGTGTGTGTGTGAGAGAGAGAGAGAGAGAGAGAGAGAGAGACAGACAGACAGACAGACAGACAGACAGACAGACAGGCAGATAGACAGAGAGACATAGAGACAGAGAGTAGATTTTAGTGGGGGTGGGTGGGGAGATGGGGAGGATCTGGGAGAAGTTGGCGGCAAAGGCAAAGAATCTATTTTCAATAAAAAAGAAAAAAAGTTGAATTAGGGCAGTTTTCTCCGATGACTTTACTTCTGTGTTGATGAAGCAGATGAGTGAAAGGAACAGAGGGAAGACCTCCAAAACTGCTGAGTATGGAGGGTAGTATTTCAGGAGCATAGTGTCTGCATTTAAGTGAGAGAATGAGGTGTTCACACAGCAGTGTAGTTAATTTAAATTATGTGTTTTTATTTGGAGTTATAAAGTAATCTCTCTCATTTGAGAGGCTGTCTTATGATAAAGTGTGACAGTTATTAATGACAGAATTGAGACATTGGAATTGAAGATCAAGAAATACATACACATGAGAATAAGGGGAACTGTTTTCATATGTATATATATTAGAAGACTATATGTGCCCTTTGAATATTCTTGTATATGCTTTTATTGATTCTGTATGTTAAGAAAAAAATCGTGCAATCACTTATTATGTCCTTATGAAGTAATTTGAAGCCATTCCTAGGTTTCTCATATAATAATTTTTTTCTAGAAAATTTCATGGTATAATAGATTTCAACATACAAAAATGTGAGAGTCTAATAACATCAATATACTGGGCTTTGCTGAAGGAATACACTCATTTTTATCTCCAATTACCTGTGAATTTCATGATTCAATTTATTAAACAGCTGAGTTATATTGCATTTTATGAATGTACAACATTTTCTTAATCCATTCATTGCATCTGGGCTCTTTCAAATTTCCAGCTGCTGTGAACAGAGCAGCAAGGAATATGGTTGATCAAGTATCTTTGTAGTAGGATATGGCATTATTTTGGTATATGCCCAAGAGTGCAATAGCTTATCTCCTGACCTTGTATTGTGTTATCCAATCTGTGTGGGCTGGTGACACTTCTCTTCAGTTCATTTCAAGGTGACATTTTTTTTAAATTTTATTTTCCAGTTTAAATTTAGATAAGAAACGAGGTTGCTTCACAAGTCAGTTCCAGGTCCCTCTCCCATTCCCTCCCCTCCTCCCGTGCCCTCCTCCCAACCCCCTCCCCCCACCGTTATCCCCTCATTTCCCCAGGGAGGGTGAGGCCCTCCATGGGGGTGTGCATAGTCTGTCATTTCATATAGGGCAGGGCCTAGACCCTTCCCCAAGAGTTCAGGGTGAGAGTGCACCTCACATGACATATTTTAAAGTGACTTGGGAATCATACTGAAGTACAGAATCTAATTTAGAAAAAAAAACACTGGGATTTTGCATTTTTAGAAGATTCTGTGTGATTCAGCTTCTGTCATCCAAGAGCTAATCTTTCAAGGAAAAAAGTTATGTTATTTATAAGACTATTGGCAAAAACAAGAATGTTAGTGCAGTCTAATAAGTAATGTAAGTTATAGTAAAGCCGTTTTGAAGTTAGGTCCACAAATGGAAAAGAAAACATGAGATCTAAATTTAATAGCTTGGTAAGCTCCAGCCACAGTTATATTCAATGAAAATATACACTCAATCCAACATCAAAAGCTATTTAGAAATAAGCCATGCTATTTTAATAGTCATCTTTCCTTATATATCAATATCATTATGAAGTATTCAGGTTTTTTGATAAGATGGATACAGGCTGGTTATTCATTTGGACAATAGGTGGTACCTAATTGTCAAATGGCAACTGTTACTTCCTGTTGTTCTAGAACATTCAAGTCAGTTAAGGAGTTCATTATTGAGCATCTAACAAGAATTGCACATTATGCTAGGCATTAGGGAAAAGATAAATAACTTGAAGTCTTCAGAGACAGAGGATTCACATACAGTTAGTCAATCAGTTATTTGTTGTTGTACAATAAGGAACTTAACAAGCTGGCTTAAAACTATGAACAATTATTTAGCCCATCACTCAGTTCACTAATTTTGTTTGACTAATTTTGGTTCCCGCTATTTCCCTATATATCTATAGCTAACCTTCTGCAGATGTCTATATTTAACCTAAAGTAGTTGTGATAAAGAGATCAACTATTTCTCATCATTTCACATTGAATAAGCAAACACGTGAAAACAGTTGGGCTTTTGGAGATAGAGGGTAAGTTGGAAGGTTTCTTGAACCTGGGTTCTAAAATGACTACATTCTCTTCATACAAAACAATTATCTTTATTCTAAGACAAATAATAACGTCAGTTCAGATTCAAGTCATAAAGATTGGACCTACTTCTAAAAAAGAAATGTCTATTAAGCTACATATGAAGCACAAAATACATGTTTTGGGTTACTGAAACAACTGTTAAACATTGATATTTTAAAGTTAAATTAGATGAACTCTGTCTGCATTGTGCCATTGATAACCAACTAGATTATATGAACTGATTTGGGATGTATTAGTATGACAAGAAATGACTTTAAAGAAAATTTGCTTAAAATTATTACAAATAAAGGGTTGTGTAACTTCAAACCACATTATTTTCTTTCTTATGGCAGCTGAGGCCTGCTTGAAGCCAACAGCACAAACATTTGTCTTTTGAGGCAATGAAACATATGCAATAGAATATATAAAAATACCGAGAAATGCATTCACTTCCAAGAGAGTCCTATTATATTGCTTCAGTTTTATTTCCTAGAGGGAGAAATAAAACATAGTGGCCTATTGATGTCCATATAATACTACTCTTGTCTTTTTCTAGACCCTGGAGGGGTCATTACTTGTGAAACTATTTAAAATGGCTTCCTAAAGTAGACTGAGGTTAAGTTTTATATCTGCCTGAGAGGCCATCATTAACAGAACCTGCATCTCACCATGGCACTGGGTATATATACAGTAGGGTTGGCAAATTTTAGTTCAGAGCAATTTAAAGTGCTTGCCCACCCTGGAGTTGCCTATCCACATACACCTACAGACCAATTTTCCAATGTAGGTTACATTTGCCCATCATTTTCATTATTTAGCGGTCAAGCTAATGTAAGAACATGAAAATGTTTTATACTCTAAACCTTATTTGGAAAAGCTTGTGCTGGAAGGATGTGTATGTGACTTCCACGCATCTTTTTTTTCTGTTTTTAAATTTTTCCTGCCTAAAATGTGAAACCAGTGTGTCCCAGCATATTATGAATATTACACAAGCTTATAACAAAGTTAATCTCTCAGATAACAAATAACTGAGAAAAAAGGGATCGCATATTGGCAATCATTACCTGGCTCTCCATGCATGACTACAGCTCCCTAAATTCCCAAATGTTTCAAATATAAATGAAGAATATAATAAATTTTAATTCTTTTTAAATTAATTACACATCTTGACTTCAGTTTTCCCCTTTGTTCATTCCTCCTGATTCCATTCAACACACATATACCCTCTGTTTCTACCCCCAATATATTCTTCCTCCATTTTTGTTTAGGAAAGGGCACGTCTTCAATGAGTATCAACAAAATTTGACATATCAAGCTGCAGTAAGACCAAACACCTCCCCATATATTAAGGCTGGGCGAGGTGACCCAGTTTGAGGAGTAGAGTCACAAAAGCTAGTAAAAGAGTCAGAGACAACCCCTATTCTCATTGTTGGGAATCCCATAAGAGGCCCAAACTACACAACTGTAACATATATGCAGTGTCTAAGTCAGACCAGGCAAACTCCCTTGTTGTCAGTTCAGTCTCTGTGAGACTCCATTAGCCCTGGTTAGTTGATTCTGTGGATTTTCTTGTGATGTCTTTGATCCCTCTGGCTCCTATAATCCTTTCTCCCACTCTTCTTCCTGACTCCCCAAATTCTGCCTAACATTTGGCTGTGGGTCTGCATCTGTTTCCATCAGTTGCTGGATGAAGCCTTTCTGATGATAATTGGGCTAGGTACCAATCTGGTCACAGAAAGTGGCCAGTAGCTGGGGTCATCCTTTTAGAATCATGGGGACTCCCTTGTGCCAGGTTTTTACCTGACCCTGAAATGCCCTCCTTTCCAGTAATCTCATTCAGTAACCTCCTGCTCCATGTCTTCCCTTCAACCTGACATTTCATATTTCTATCCCCATCCTCCCTCAGTCTGCTCATGAAATCTTTTCTATTTCCTCTTCCAGCGAGATTCATTTGTCCCCTCTCCCCTACATGAGGCCTCCTTGTTACCTTGTCTCTCTGGATCTGTGACTTGTAGACAAGTTATCCTTTATCTTACAGGTAATACACACTTATGAGTGAGTACATACCATGTTTGTCTTTCTCATTCTGGGTTACCTCACTCAGGATGATTTTTAAAATAATTTTATCTATTTACATTCAAATTTCCTAGTGTTTGTGTTTTTAACAGCTGAATAATACTCCATTGTGTAAATGTACCACATTTTCTTTATCCATTCTTTAGTTGAGGAACACCTTGGTTGTTTCCAGGTTCTGGATATTTGCATTGGCACAGGGGATAGCTTTGTGAATGGAACACCAATAGCACATGAACTAAATAAGATAGACAGTTAATAAATGGGACCTCATGAAGCTGAAATGTTTATGTAAGGCAAAGGACACTGTCAATAGAACAAAAGGACAGCCTACAGAATGGTAAAAGATCTTCACAAACTCTACATTTGCCAGGGAGTTCATTTCCAACATAGATAAAGAAATAAAAAACTAGATGTAAACAGAACAAATAATCCAATTAAAAATGGGGTATAGATCTAAATGGAGAGTTCTCAACAGAAGAATATGGCTGAGAAAATATAGGGAGATGTTCAATATCCTTAACCATCCGAAAAATGCAAATAAAGATCACTCTGTGATTGCATGTTAAACATGTTAGAATGGATAAGATAAAGATAACAAGAGACAGTTCATATGGGAGAGGATGTAGAGCAAGGGGAAACACTCCTCTATTGCTGGTGGGAGTGCAAAGTTGTACAGTCATTTTGGAAGTCAGTGTGGTGGTTTCACAGAAAACTGAGAATCTACCCCAAGACCCAAATATACTACTCTGTGCATGTACCCAAGGAGTGCTCCAACATACCACAAGGACACTTGATCAACTATGTTCATAGTGGCTTTATTTATAATATCCAGAAATTTTAACTCTTTTTTTTGGTTTTTACGAGACAGGATTTCTCTGTATTGTTTTGGAGGCTATTAGTCCAGCCCGGCCTCGAACTCACAGAGATCTGCCTGCCTCTGCCTCCCGAGTGCTGGGATTAAAGGTGTGCACCACCACCGCCCGGCCAGAAATTTTAACTCTTAAGTAACAGGATATATCATAAATAACAAGTATTTAGAAATCAACAAGATAATTGATCTTTGACAGATAGGTTCAAGTCTCAATGTCCCTGTTGAAAGTGAAGATGGCAGTGTTTACTTTGTGGGACTACTGTGAGAAGTGAAAAAAGATGATGTCATTAGCTGCCCAGAAAAGAAAAAGTTGGAACATAATCTGTGATATGATCTGAGATAGGGTACTCTGTAACCCATTTGTTGACAGCTTGGTTAGCAAACTGTGGTACTTACAACGTTGGTGTCATATTAAGTTACTTTCCATGTTTTTATTTAATTAGATTTATTTGTTTTTTTATATCTAAGAGTGTTTTGTTTGCATCTATGTTTGTGTACCACAAACATATCTTGTGCACACAGAGGTCATAAAAAGGTTTATGTACCCTGGAACCTGTGTTACAGATATTTGTCAGCCACCTAGCTCCTCTACAAGAGTGTTCTTAACTGTTGAGCTATCTCTCTAGCCTAGCCACGATACTGTTTTGAGACAGAGTTTCTCACTGAACCTGTAGCTCATTGATGGCAGGTTTCACTTTCCAGTGAGATCTAATAATCTACTCTCTCCAATTCCACAGCAGTAGGTTATAGACTCAATCCACGAAGCAGCACACCATATGAAAAGTCTGAGCTCAGCTCTTCATTTTTGTGTGTGTGTGTATGTGTGTGTGTCAGACACTTTACTAACTCAGCCACATTTCCAACCTGACCTCATCCATTTGACAAGTAATATTTTCTTCATTTTCCAGTACAAACACATAGTGAGTGTCCAACTATAGCTATGACAGCATGCTAGGAATCAGGGAATACATGAGTGTGAATTAGACTATGAATGCCATTGATGAGCTAAGAGTACATGTTGAGGCAAAATACATGCAAAAATATGACTGCAATATCAAGTGTGGGATGAAACTATCCAGGAGGAAACAACACAATAGAGGTATTTGGAGCAGTTAAAACATACATACTATTAAGGATGGGGTGTAAGGTTTCTTGAGTGGATACATAAAAGCATCTGAGTTTGTCTTTAAAATAATGATAAGATTTGAGCCTGGGCCATTGGTAGAAAAGTTCTGGTCAGTAGGCACAATATAAGTAAAAACAAAATGATGTTCACAGCACTCTATAAAGTGTGTCTATTTTTATAGCTATGAGAAAACAAGGAAAAGGTTATAATGTTAGCAAAAGATGTTGAGGTCAATTAGTTTATTTTGAAAGGAAAACTTTAGATATGTAAAAGTTGTTGACGTTTTCCTTGGGTGGGGCACTAAATACAATGCCTTTGTTGCTGGTATTGACCTCTCTCTGTATGCCACAATGAATCAAACTAGTTCACACTCGTTTCTGGTCCTTTTCTGTCACAGAAGCCATGCTAACTGCAGCTCAGGCTTTCCTTTGAGTGCCCTTTGTCCCATCTGGATGCATCCTCCTCTTTCAGTTTACTGGCTTATTCTAAATGTACAGAACCAGCATTGGAGACAAAGATCAAATAGCTCCCTTGGTCTCTGAAAGAGTCAGGCTCAGCTTGGCATCTTCTTTCTGAACATTACTTAAATATAATATCAGTGAAACTCATTGGCTCAGTGGAAGGTATGGACAGAAATTGTGAAAGGAGTCCAGGAACGTGCTGATCCCATGAAAGATGACGGGAGGTTCTGGCTGGGTGTGTTAGGAGAAATCAAAGCAGAGTGCTTCTGATGTAGTTCTGGCTTTGTTTTGTTCTGTATAAGTGAATTATATGATATTTTTCCAGATTCAAATTCCTCCGGTCAGCTTTCTACTTAAAGTAGTGTGTGTGCCTCTGTGTGTGTGTAAACAATACTATTATGTAACACAACAACACCACCACTAGAAACACTAGGTATCCCATGTGGGCATAAAAAACTTTTTTTTCATTCTTTGCCCATAAGAAGTCAGGTTATCAAGGGTAGATCGGCAACAAAAAGGTACACAACAGTCACCTGTTACTCTAGACTCTATAGTGTAGAGGGTCTCAGTCTAATCATCAGAGACAACATCTGGGACCCTTTGGCTCAAGAAACTGGGTCATCACAGCCTGATGGTGTTGATGAACTTCAAATATTTATGCAACTTCAAAGTTCAGCTGAATATATGTTATTTCCTCAGAGTTTATTTTTTTGAACATCATGGAATGTAAGTATTTATTATGAACTTATTTCTAACAGTAAGTTATTTTTTTAAAAATCATAAAAATGGTCATTTTGCCTGCATGTATGTCTGCATGCCATATTCATCTAATGTTGATAGAGGCCAGAAGATGGTGTCTGAACCCCTGGAACTCGAGTTCAAGCAGTTGTGAATCACTGTGTGGGCACATGGAATCAAAATTTCGTACTCTGGACACATCCAATGTTCTTAATTCCTGAGCCATGTCTACAACTCCACACATTAAATTCTTAATTGAAGAAAACAAAAATTTCTTGTGTGTCATGTCCTGTTCTAGGTAAAGAGAATATAAGAAGAAAGGAAATTCCTGCCCTCAACAAGCTAACACTGATGACATAAGGAACCTACATACCTGCAATAAATGTGAACTAGAAAGAGAGGAAATAATTCAAGAGTCCTAATGTGTGTGTATTGGATGGGTGATATTGGGTAATTTTGTGCAGGGCATTATGATTGATTCTTGATGTAGGCTGGACATGGAAGACATAGACATTATTAACAGGAATAGAGTAATGGCTTTGTCTATAGCAAATCTTCTGTGAAAAAGTGGGGAACTGAAGTTGATCCCTAGAATTTGTTTTTAAAAACTGGGTGTGGTTTCAGGCTTTTCTAAGTCCCAGTGAAAAAGATGCTGAGAGAGGTGGGGTAGGGTTGGAGCTCACTGGCTAGCCAACCTAACTTACCTATGTGGGGGAGTGCCAGGCCAGTAAGAGGCTCTGTATCAATAGGCAAAATGGTTGTCACCTAAAGAAAGACATCCAAAGTTGGTGCCAACCATCCACACGCAGAGCCACACACATACGTAGGCACCTGTACATATGTGAACTCAAAGAAGCATGCATGAGCACATGCAAAATTGCATACGTGTGTAAAAGATAATTTTCTGATGTCAGATATTTAGATATAAAAAATGAATCAAATTGACCAGAACATAAATGTCCTGGAATTCCAAGCTAAAAATGCCAGTTTGTGTGAGCAATGAGTTTGTGATATCAAACAGAGATATCAAAGGATTACAAATTAGCATACTGGTGCTGGCATAAGTCAGGGAAGAAGCTAAAGAAACAACTCAGAATGAGACTGTATGCCTCAGAGTAGTTTCTTGCTTACATCAGTGCACCTCTCAAGTGGTATTTTGTGTAATGTATTGCACTTGGAAAATGCATCAAGGTGAAACGTCATCACCATATCCAGTGTTTCACATCCAGTATTAAAAAGACAATGGCCTTCACCACTTTGTCTGCACCACCTTGAGAAATTCTGTGCCGTAGGATGTGGACTCATAAAGCTGGTGTGAGAAAAATGTGATTGGACTTTCATGTTCTCAAGATGAGCCCTGGAAAGTATCAAGATGATATGCTGTGAGCACAATGATTAATATGATAAGATAACTGAAGCACTATTGTAAGAGGGAGATAGTGCAGGCTATTTTCTAGGAGCAAATAGAAAGTATGAAATGGGTATTTGTAAACTTTAGGAGCTAGAGGTGTCAGATTCAGATGGCAGGGCTAGGATTATAATTCACATTAGTATTTAAGAAAGCTGTTGGTGTGCATTTGTTTGCTATGGTCTTATTTAGGAAAATAGATACAAGATATTGTCAGCAAGAAGTATTAAGATTAGTTTACTTATTATTTTTATATGACTTATGTTGGCCTTGAACTTTCTTAGGGCCAATGGTAACCATGAATGTTTTATCTTCTTGTCTGCATCAATCCAATGATGATGATGAGCCGCCATGCCCTGTGATGCTGTAGATTTAGCCCACAGCTTTGTGTGTGCTGAACAAGAACTCTACCAGCTGAGGCACATCATTACATTACCTACACATGAAGTTTCACTTCACCTTACCTTCTAGGCATGCCCAAAAATATCATTTTTGAAATTTTCAATACACCTTATGAAGGACAACAGGAACTGTGAATAATAGTAGACAATGTAAACATACAAAGAGGAGGGAATTCCAGGATAGAGGTGAAAAATTGTGATAAGCAGTCAAAGTGTTGGAATTGTATAGTTTGAAATCAGCAATCTCCAAGTCATGGCAAACCTAGTAAGGAGGGATAATAGCTTGCAGTTGGAGAGTTTACACTGAAGGGGAAGATGAAGCCTTGCAACAAACATAACGCATCTCTGATTAGGAGTGAGAGCTCTTCACAAACATGCTCTTTCTGCGTTTCTGATTGGATTAGAGGTTCACTCAGAAACCAGAGGCTGGAAAGTCATTTGGCAAATTAAAATGGCATTAAATTCCCATCATTTTATTCAGTGGTTCTAGGAGAGGATGGAGGCAAGAGAGTTATCCTGTATAAAATTTCCAAAGAACAAATTTGGTAAAAGCTGGAAATTGGTTCTTATATTGTAAATACTTAAACTGAAACATTTAACTAAATGACAAGTGGAAGCAATGTGAAGAAAATAAAAGTAGAAAGATGGGAGACATGTAAAATAGAATAATTATAATTGTATAGCACATTAATAAACCAAAAGTAGTTTGACATATTCTAAAAGAAAGAATAAATATGTTTACTGATCAGACTAGGTGACATTATGACCCAAACAGAGTCATAAACGATATGGCTTTCCCCTAAATTAAAAGGATTTCTTCTGTTGTTTTATTTTGAAACTTCCCAGTATGAGCAAGTTAGTCTTAAATATTTGTTAATAATTAAACTTTATTGTTTAGAGTATAAGGAACCACACATGATCAAATATTTGGGATACATAAGGAAATAACCCAGTATGCCTACCAAATAACACAATCCTTTCTAGAAATGGAAATAAAACCAATGTATAATACTTGATTTTTATACAAGGAGTTTACTATGGCAACTGTCAGCCTTCATTTCAAAAATGGAATATTAGCAGTCTAGGTACACATGTTCAGAATGTGTAGCAGATAATAATCTCAGATACTGGAGAGGTGGAATAGTGATTGGGATGATAGGAGACCTGGAACTACATTTCAAAGCATATATGAGACACAATTCAACAGAAAAAAGGAAAAAAAGTTCTATATAGGAAACAAAACTAATAAAACTATGTCACTGAGAATGCGTATGGCATGCAGGAGCAAAATAACATGTATTTGGATGGAGAATTAATGGAGAAACGCCTCGTGTAGAAAACAGCAGAGACTTAAGATCAGATTGGGTTTCCCTTTGCTTTGGTTGAGAACATATTCCTGCCCAAGAAAGTCTGCTTAGAAAATTAGAATGTGGAAATTTTCATGCACTGTTGCTTTGAATAAAACCATGATGGAAAAATCTCATGCCAAAGGCAATATACTTTGACACAAATAAACACTGCCCTAGACTTCTGGAATAGTGCAGGAGGCAACTCCACATTTGTCCCATTTCCTTTGGTTTTGTATCATTGTGCAAATATAAAGTGGGTATATTAGAGCAATCTCCCATAACATTAACTTTCTAGAGAACAATTTGTTAATGTTTTCCAAGTTGTGAAAACATTTTTAAATCCCTTTTGAAGTTTTATGTCTTAATTATTTCATACAATATATTTTGATGATCTTCCCCATCTCCCTATACACCAACCACCAACCTTCAGGTTCTCTCTCTCTCTCTCTCTCTCTCTCTCTCTCTCTCTCTCTCTCTCTCTCTCTCTCTCTCTCTCTCTCTCTCTCTCTCTCTCTCTCTCTCTCTAGTCAAATAATCAAACAGCTAACACAATATCAACAAGAAAATAACTGAACCAAACAAAACTTACACACACCACTGCCACCACCACCACCAACCAACAACAACAATAAGAAAATAACAAAAACTAATCATCACGGAGTTCATCTGTATTGGCTAACTAACCATTGCATATGGGGCCTGCCCTGGATAGTGGTTGATATACCAGGAAATAATCTACTGGAGAAAATTGATTTTTCCCTTTTCCAGAATGTATCAATTACAATCTTGCTTAGGGGTAGGAATTTGTGTCGATATCCCCTTTTTAGTGCTGAGATTTTGTCTGGCTGGAAACTGTAGTTCTTGTATGTGTTGTCAAAGTCTCTTGAGTTTGTATGTGTATCTCTCCTGTTGCTTTAGAGTCACCCATCACTTCTTTCTCTTGCCATCTTTCTGCCTCCTCTTCTGTATCAAACTTTGATCCTTGAGTATGGCTTCAAGAAGGAATTTCATTTTGGCCGGAGTACTGAAAAGTTGTTCATCTCCTGACATTAATCATGTCAGGTTACTGCTAAAATAAAAGAGTGAATAGAGACAGCTACAAAAATCAGTAGCTCAGGAGTGATTCTATTTTCTCCACGCAGCCTTAGTTGCGACTGAATAAACTAGGCCTCTCTCTTCTGTATTACTTTTAGCATTTTCCGTGGTCATCATTGTTTTTAAACTATTTTTTCAACAGAATCATAAAAGTAGTACAAAATGGAGTATCATATGCTGTTTTGATATATGTGTTCATTTCGTAATTTTCAGACCCAGAATAACTATTTTCTCAAATATCTACCCTTTCTCTTTGGTAAGCACCTTCAAAGTCTTTCCAGTATTTTTGAAATATATAGTCCTTATTGCTATCTGTAATTACACTAACATGCCAGGGATCACAGAAGTCTATGACTCTCATAAAACTATAACCTACACCCATAAATATCTCACCTCATTTGTTTCTACTCAGCCTGGGTAACCACTGTTCTCTGAAAGCAACTCTTTAAATAACATTGGAATGATATGTGGAAATTTTCTCCATGCCTGAGCCTCTCTGTACAATACAGCATCACCCAGCTCTATCTGTATTAGTGCAAATAAGAGTGTATGATCCTTTCTATAACTAAACAGTGTTCTATTGTGTGCACTCTCCATATCTCTTCATTGACCTAGTGGTGGACACACGACTTTTTTTAAATTTGGCTATTGTGCAAAGTGCTGCAGTAGCACGAAGTGTGGACATCTCTTCATGACACTGTTTGCATTTCATTTGGATGTGTATTCAAAGAATTTGGTAAGTCGTGTGGTAATTAGATTTTAAACATTCAAGGATCCTCCAGATTGTTTCCATAATGCCTCATTAATTTATGCTCCCACTGTCAGTGTGCAAAGGTTTCCTGTTTACTTTGCTTTTCCTTCTTGCCACAACTTGCTATTTTTGTCTTTTCTATAACTGTCCTTCTTCCTGTAGTCAAGCAATGTCCTTTGATGTTTTGAATTCTATTCCTTGATAAATAGTAGCTTTGAGCACCTTTTCATATACCCTTTGTACAACTGTGTCTACTCTTTCAAAATCCCATATATGTAGGTGAGTTGACAATATTCTGAAGTGTCTTTGTTTGTCTACTCAGCTGTGGAGTTTTCGTATATGTTCTGCATGCTAATCGAATGTACAGTTGGCAGTATTTGCCTTCCCAGGCTATAAGACATCTCTTCTCTTTGTTGTTTGTTTCCTTTGCAATGCAGGAGCATAGCAGTTTGTTATAATTCTATTTGTCCACTCTGTATTTTTAGTTTAGGGTATTTGAGGGTCTTAGTCCAGAAGCTTTCCTTCATTTCTGTATATTTCCCTCACATTTTCTTTTTCTGTTTTCAAAATCCTGTCACATTTACATTTTTAATCTACATTTTTCTTTTTTTTGTCCCGGGATAGGTCCCAAGCTTCATTCTTTTGTTTGTGGGCATGCACACTTCTCAGCAGGTCCTTACTCAAAAGGTTGTGTTTTTTGTCAAAGTGTTTTTCATGATTTATGTTAAGTCAAATGATTTTCACCTTTCTCCATCGAATGTTTGTTCTTCGATTTGTAAGTTGATATACACCTAGAATTCTGCCACAAATGCAGAGAATTTAGGAGCTCAGGAGGCTTTGTTTGTTTAAGTGAACTATTTAATGCAATGAGAATAACTGAATTAAAATATCTATGGAATAAATTTATTCCTGTCATTGGAGGGGGAGGTAAAGCTCAAAGAGAAAAGTCATTTTTCAAAGAGTTTTCGGCCGTAGTTATACAAATGTTGATGCACTAGGGGGAGTTGAGTCAAACAGTGCTCCAAAAGAGTGTATTTATACTCAGCTCAAGATTCTTTAAAAAGTCTGTTCTTCAGTTACAGAAACTAATATAAGATATACTAAGTCTTAAGTTAGAAGATATACATATTACAGAGACTCCACTCTGATAATAGGCAGGCTAAGGCAATACTTATGATATATGATGTCTTTGATACTAGTATTTAAGAACATTGTGGAAGTGCCTAATAACCCACTCCATCCTGATTTATATTAGCCTATGGATCTGATTACTTGGATATGTCTCTAACTATTGAGTATGCTGAATTGACTTTCAGGTAAGGATTTCTTATCGTTGTTACTACATCTGGAAACTCAGTATAACATACATGGCAAAATGACCCTAGAATAATCAAAATACATATTTCCTCTTACACTTACACTATCTTGAAACTAGTTATGAAAGTAATTTCAATTGTTATTTATTGTTCCTACATAGACAAAGTATCTCATGCAGAACTTGCCTTGATTAAATTGTAAAGGCTCTCTTGGATTAGCATATTCCTGTCAATCATACTCCTCTCAATGTTGATAGTTTATCATCAACTTCATGTCTTCTAGTTAATTCATCTACTGAAGGTTGCTTAGCTCAGGGATGTATTTCTAGCATTTCACATTTCAGGTTATTTTCATGAACTCTGTAAACACAACAAATGATAGGAAAGTCACATCAGCTTTACATTTAAAGGTCATTTAGCCAAATAAGAAAAGCCTGTGTGTCCTAAAACATATTTTATGCTGTAAATATTTAATTTCTTAGAGGGAGAAGTATACAGTGACTTTTCCTTCCAATACTTTGCAATTTAGTTTTATGTCACTAGACTAAAATGGTGTGTTCTGATTTCTGGAAGGGTAGCCCACTAGAAACTAAAACTCACTGGAAATGGAATTGTTCAAAAGTCTTAGTTATATGAAGTCTTAAATTTTTAATAAAAGAGAATTATCTAGTAAGATAGTACAGTGTCAACTCACATGTGTCCTTTCCCAGTGATCTGTACTCATATAACTAAGCAAAGCATAGTAGATAAGAAACTTTTAGTTACATGATTACAGTATATCAAATTCACAATCCACAGAAGTCACCTTTCATCTAAATTATGTATTCTTTCTATAGTTCCAGTGAATGATGATATTCTTGGTGCCTTCATAAACTAAAAGGAGACAGGACAAAGGGCTATGTATTGCTCATTTCACAATGGATAGTTGTAGGCAGACAGCACGCTCATTCACGAGAGTGGCATTGCTCTTTGTCAGCTTGGACATAGGATCTGCAATCTTTACAGTGATAGATATCAACCAATGCCTCTCATGTTTCCAACATATGGCATTGACAAAGCCTTGCCTCACAATCCCATTGAGTCTACATTATGATCTATAATCAACATAGGAGTGCATAGAGTAATTATAATGTAACCATACAGATCCAGAAATGAAATACTCATAAATTGCCAAAGATACAGTATTCTTTTGCATCCTGCTGATTAGACATGTTAAGAATGTTTTTTTAGTTTTACCAATTATATATGCTTCCTTAAGTAACACGTACTTGTTATTATTTTTAACTTTATTGATTCGAAATAGCACTACTTATATTATTGTACACCTTGCTAACTTTGATTCATTTTATAATTGTAAGATTTGATCATGTTGACCATGATAGATATATCAGTGCATTTTTGTGGGACTTTAAATACAGATTTGTAAGAGTACACCACAAGATTTTGGTTCTAGTAAAATCCAGTTACATCATATACAAGTATATTGGATACCTGTGTTTATCATCATATCAATAAAGTCATGTAAATAGATAGAAACCCAGCCGGGCGGTGGTGGTGCATGCCTTTAATCCCAGCACTCGGGAGGCAGAGGCAGGCAGATCTCTGTGAGTTCGAGGCTGGGCTGGACCGATAACCTCCAAAACAATACAGAGAAACCCTGTCTCGAAAAACCAAAAAAAAAAAAAAAGATAGAAACCCAAGGATGCATCTACTACATCATATGAGCATGCACTTTAAATTTTATCAGATATGTCAAAGTATAAAAGAGCAATTTATCTTAACTATGATACCTTCAGCAGTTTCTAAAAAGTTCTTTGCCTCATATTCTCTCCAGCTTCATTATAAGAACTCTATTTTTTATCTTAATCACGAGCATCATTTCACTGCCCAGGGAATCTTGAGGTTACTGTATTTTGCCTGGTTTTGGCAGTATAGTCTGGTATTTTGTTATAACCCATGGTTCTATACTTTTCCTTTTTTGTCTATTATTTTTTACACTTTTTATGTTTAAATATTTTTTTACTTTTTAAAACATTATTTTTAAATTTACATACCAATTCCAGTTCCCTCTCCCTTCCCTTCCTCCTCTGCTTCCAATTTCCCCCCATTTCTGTTCATTCATTAAAGAGGGTGAGGCCTTACATGGAGAGTTAACAAAATTTGTCATATCAGCAGGACCAAGACCCTCCCCCAGAATCTAGGCTGAGCAAGGTATCCCTCCATAGGTAATGGGCTCTAAATGCCAGTTCATGCTCTAGGGATAAATCCTGGTTCCACTGTCAATGGCCTTTTCAAAATTGAAGATAACTTTCACTTTTCTTTACAATGACTTCTCCAGTTTTCTTAGTCATAATGTTTCTTTTAGGTCACATATTCTATATGCATGTCATAACTGGCACCTTCATTAGCAGTGGGAATGAAAATTTAAAAGGCTTTGTGTGATTTGAACATTAGAATAAATCATAGCTCCGGTGGTTCTCTTAGTCTGAAGGAAACTCTTATAAAGTTTGGACTGGCATTAGCATTTTAACTGCTTTGCTACAGTGTTTTAATATAGGCCACAGAACTGAAAGTCACTGTACAATTGAGTTCAGTGGCATTCATACCAAGTGCTTTGAACAAGTAGGTTCATTTATTCAACTCACTGGGTCAATTAATAACTGTTATAGCCTAACTATACATTTAACAAGTGTTCTTTTATTGGGAAACTATATTGAAGGGGTGGGCAATAGAAGTAAATTTTTTCTGGAATCTGAAATTTGATATTTTATAAGAAGGTAATTGAGTTTCAATATGGAGTGTTTCATAAGATTATGTCTCATATGTTAAAAGTCAAGTTTCATATAGAAATGATCATAATGAAGAGAACATGGTCTTTATTCTCTATGAATATTAGTTAATAACATCAGGCAACCATGCTTTATCAATATAATTAAAAATAATCAAGCACTTAGTTACATGGGTCATAGGCCCAACATTCTGCCAAATGGACATAGTATTGAAATGATTTCCTGCTAAATCTTATACTTCTTGGTGAAGTTTCTTGTAACCCCTAACCTGCTCTTACCAACATTGAGAATGCAGAATAGGTGGTAAATTCTTTTTGGATTGACTAAGTTCTTTTTTTAAATTATATATATTTTTCTGTGTTATTTCTGGCCTTGGTGTGGAGGTTCAATATGCAAGAAGCTATGAGAGTTTAAAATGATGGTAAATTTTTGACTTGGTTTGCATTGTGATGAGTGATTGTATACTCTGATCACTTAAAATCTGATAATGGCAATTGTAGGCTTCAATGGACGCTGTAACGATACGCAATTACTGAAAGTAAAGCTAAGTATTTAATGTAGAAATTACTCACAAGATACCAAACCCAGAGGAGCCAAGCAGCTTTCAGTTGCCAAACAGGAAGCCGAACTCCAGGAAAAGAGACCGAGACTTCCTGTGTGCTGTCTTTTATGCCTTCCCCCGTAACGCCCCGTAACGCCCCTAGCCAGGGCATGGCTAGTGACGTAGTTCCGCCTACGTACGTATACGTCTTTACGTCCAGCCATATACGTCTTTAGTCCTGCCTAAAGTGGGTGTGGTTAGCGGTGTGGTAAACCGCCCTTTTATTACCTCATCTGTATGCGCCTCTAATGTTTAATGGCGGCATCAACCATAGGGGAATGCATAGCAACCTTAGGGAGATCATTCCGGCATTTGAGAAGCTTTGGGAAACTCCTGTCCTGACCTGTTGCCTGTATTTCTGATTCTGAAGTATCAGATTGAGCGTCTTCTAATTCCTGCAGTCTATTCATCATTGTTTCTCTGAGCTCTTGAAGTTCTTGGGACAAATAATTTTCTAAGGACGTCATGAAATCTTTCATTTTTTTACATTCATCATTTACATGTGATTCCAAATTTCTAATATTCTCATCCTTAGCAAGTACCTCAATAGCATATAAACTGCCTTCCACAAGTGATATTCTATCAGTTAGTTTATCATTGCTCTCTGACATGGAACAATTCTTTTCTGTTAGCATTTCAATTTTATGTTCCAGTCTTTGTAATTTGCTAGTGAAATCATCAAACATGGAACCGTGGTTTTCATTAAATGTTTCAACATTATGTTCCAATTTTTCAATTCTATCTGTGGAACACATTTTTCCTGAAAGTAATTCAATTTTGTGTTCCGTCTCTTTAAACCTGTTCGTCAGACCTACATTATTATTTTTAATATCCTGAATATTTTCTACCAACCCTTTCTTACTCTCCTGCAATGAATTTTGCATTTCCTGAATCCTTTGTATTAAGATTTCAAAACTATCCTGCAATGACTGTATGACCTGTATAAGTTTAGTCCTATTTTTGAGCCATTTCATTAACAAAATTATATTGATTATGAAGCTAATAATCACCATCATGGGTAGGAAGTACCTTTCAGGTAGGTCCTCAACCCTTTCTAAAATCCCATCCATACAAAAAACAAGAAAATTCTTAACATCCTGCATCATAATGTTAGCTGTTGACATTGTATAAAGCAGTTACGTTCGTTACCAGTGGAGTAATTCAGGCCGAAATCAACAGGCTGCCAGCAAAAGAGCACGTGGCCGAAAGTCAGCAGGCTGCCAGTAAAACGGCACGTGGCCGCAAGAGAAATCTTGGAATACCGCCTAACCTTACCGGCAGGTAGAAGGTGCTGGTTCCTGGCGGCAGGAATCGTGCCTTGCCGAGCGAAGTGGTGAGGAACTTAGCGGAAGGAGAGTCCATGTGTGCCTGGTCGGGCCGAGAGAAGCCGCTTTTCTGAGTGCCTGGATCCGGATTCCAATCCCGCTCCCGACACCAAATTGTAGGCTTCAATGGACGCTGTAACGATACGCGACACACAATTACTGAAAGTAAAGCTAAGTATTTAATGTAGAAATTACTCACAAGATACCAAACCCAGAGGAGCCAAGCAGCTTTCAGCTGCCAAACCGGAAGCCGAACTCCAGGAAAAGAGACCGAGACTTCCTGTGTGCTGTCTTTTATGCCTTCCCCTGTAACACCCCCTAGCCATGCCCACTTTTGGGCCTACGTATGTATATGTCTTTACGTCCAGCCGTATACGTCTTTAGTCCTGCCTAAAGTGGGTGTGGTTAGCGGTGTGGTAAACCGCCCTTTTATTACCTCATCTGTATGCACCTCTAATAAGTCACATGTTTAATGGCGGCATCAGACTTCCTCCTACAGGCAATAATATGTATGACACTTTCATAGTTAGGCAGGTTCTCCACCATCACATATCTCTCTTTCCAGGCACCTAGATGCCAGAAATATATTAACTCCTAGTTGGCTGCCGCGTGTTAATTGCTTTGGATGAAATTATTTTACATTCGTTACCTGGACTTTTTTTTACACACAAACTTCTCTGGAATATTTTCCTTTACTCTACCATCAGGCTATCAATACTGAACTTGTGCCTATCTCTGAAGTTGGTGAGATTACTGTACCTTCCATACCCATCAAAACCCATGTGCTTCATGGAATTCTTTGCACCTTGAAGTGAAGGAAATATAATCTTTCTTCCAGTTTGTACTGTTGTGGTGTAGAATATTTGTTTAACAATGTAACAATGTGTTGCATTTGTTAGTGTTGCAGAATAATTTTTAATTATATAAAGATGTGTTACATTTGTTTATGCTACATTTGTTTAAATATGTTTAGATATGTTGCTTTTATCCTGCATTTGTTTAACTATATAAAGATGTATTACTGTTTCACAATGCTTCCCTAGAGCACCTGGTTAGTCTAATAAAAATATTAAAGTCCAATAACTAGGCAGAGGAGCATTTGAAGACGGTTAGCAGAGTGTAAAGGGGGGTAAGCCAGCCAGGAGCTAGCCAGACAGACATGGGGGAAGCAGGAAAGCAAGGTGGACAATGAGTCTCAGAAAGCGAGGAGGCAAAGGATTCTCAGAGAAGCACATATATTAACAGGAATGAGTTAAATTAATTTTTAAATGTTAGCTACAAACAAGCCCAAACTAAGCCCAAACTAAGACTGAGCACTCATAATAAATAATGAGCCTCTGTCATGATCTGAGGACTGGTGGTCCAAGAAAGCCTACTACAGTATAAATTTTATTCTATTAATAGACTAATACTAACAGCCTGCTTGCTTTGTAAGAAACTATTTTAGAAACTAAAAGTACAATTTGAAAACAAACACATCATTTTTGGGCTGTGTTTTAATTTAGATAGAAAAATCAAAAGATAGTTTACTAATAAATATAGAATATTTGACAAGGATAATTGCTATGATAAGAAATAGTAATAAAAAACCTTTGAAAGGGGATAAAGGATTGCAGGAGCTGTAATTTAGAGGGAAGGGAAGTCTCCCTTTTTTAATAGTTTGGTGTTGAACAGATTTACACCACATGAAGGAGTGAGTTATGCAAGTATTAGTGTGAAAACAATTTTTGAGAAAAGAGTTATATTGGACAACTCTCAAGAAGTGGGGACATATCTGTATTTGTTTGAGAGGAAATAAAAATAATGGTATAGTTGTCAGGTAAGTAAAACTCAGTAGTGGGAGATGACTCAGGAAAGCAAGCAACTGGCAGGATGTAACTCGATTGTAAAGGGTGCTGGAGGCCACTGAGGAGACACTGCATTTTACTTAAGCGCAGTGTGAGATCACTAGGGAGTTTTGAGAAATTGTCAGCAATAATTGATCAAGTATACTCTGCTTCTATGTGGAGAATGGACTGTGCACAAGAAGGAGGCATAAAGATACCTGACATCACACAAGAGATCACTTCAGTCGTTGATGCCCAGAATAATGGCTTCTAGAATAAAGATAATTGTGTGACTACGCTTATGCCAAGTTGACACAAGCTAGAGTTGTCTGAAAGGAGGGAACCTCAACTGAGAAAAAAGCTTCCGTAAGATCCAGATGTAGGGCTTTTCTTAATTAGTGATCTGGGGGAGGCCCCAGTCCATTATGGGTAGTGACATCCTTGGACTCGTGGTTCTGATTTCTATAAGGAAGCAGGCTGAGCAAGTCATGGGGTGCAAGCAAGTAAGCAGCATTCCTCCATGAACTCTGCATCAGCTCCAGCTCCAGTTCCCTTCCCTGTTTTAGTTCCTGTCCTGATTTCCTTCAGTGATGGACTAAAATGTGGGGATATAAGTCAAATAAACCCTTTTATCCCCAGCTTCCATTTGTTTTTGTGTTTCATTGCAGCAGTGGAAACCCTAACTAAAACAACAATGATAATAAATGTAGCAAGAACTTGTCAGAATTTAGACAACATTCAAAAGACACCTGATGAGAGCTGCTGGTGAATTCCAACAGGTTTGAAAAGTAGAATGTAGGTAAAGATGAATCTCGGACTTTAGCTTGAGACATCAAAAGATAAAATGAGTCATTTGTTGATGTAAATCCAGCTGAGGAGAATGGGAGATAACCTGTCTGGGTTTTTACATGTCCAGTTTGAAACATTATAGACTATTACTTTTATTATAGATAAGAACAATGAACTTGTCACAAAGTCTGATGTTTAGAAGGACAATAGACGAATACTAAAGGGGGAATTCTGGAAATGTATAGCAGTTCCAATGCTATAAATAACAGGTTGTCCATATTATAATACTTTCCGCATTATTGTCTACCTAGTTAGAATCATTATGCTCGATGTGGAGTTCAAAGATAAATAATGTAGTATGTGCTTAGGTGAAATTTTCTACAGTGTGGGAAAAGTAACTATCTGTAGTATAATTCACTAAATTTATATATTATGCTAAGATAGGTGCTACAAATATTACAGAAATCAGGAGGAGAGAGATGTTGCCTATAGGAGAGAATTTCCACAGAAGTATCCCAGAGGGGAGAAAACACTTCTGGCTTGGTCCTAACCACAGTCAGTACAAAGAGGCAGGAGTTTCATGCAGAAGGCAGATCGTTAGTCAAGGAACATGTGGTGTGACATTCAGAGAACATAGAGAGACTGTGTATTGGAATGGCCTCTTATTCAGGGAAATGGGAAAAGACTAGGAGACAGAATAACTTGGAGACAGATGGTCAGGGACTTCTTCCCAAAGATACAAACTTACCAGGCAAATATCAAATGTTCTAGTATTACAAAGAGCTGAAACTGAGTTTTGGCACTTGGCTGGTGTTCAAGTATTGTCTGTCACATCTCTGCTAGGTGATGCTGAAGGAGACCTCAGCTGCTGAGAACTGAATCCTGCAGTAACTCTCACAAAATCCCTGAGTTATGTACAAAAGTCAAGCCAAATACCATTGCTATAGGTTTTATTGTCCCACCAGGTCCTGTCACCCTTCTCAGCCCCAAATGAGCACATATACACTATATTAATTATTAATCTGTTGGCCAATGAATAGGGTTTCTTATTGGCTAGCACTTTCTTATTATTAACCCATTTCTATTAATTTAAGTATTTCCATATGGTCTTACTGGAGAAGGGTCCGGGCTTCTTACTCCTTTGTGATCCACATGGTGGCTGTTTTGACAGACATTCTCTGCTACTTTTCCCAGAATTTTCCTAGTCCCTCCTATCTTCCTGCATTATTGACAAATAGTTTTTTATTCATCAACCAATAAGGAAAAGATATACAGAAGAACATTCCCCATTAGAATAGAGTTTCTTGCGATATTGTTGTCAACTCACACTGTGGTCATCTAAACTTTAACTGTGGAATTGAGGAAAGTCAGTATCCCATACTGAGGAATGGGGATTCTGTGTGCCACATGATAGCAGATGGTCTTTTAAGGGACACTGTATTACTGAAGGTCTAGCACTGATCAGTGAATAAATTACATAAGACAATAAGTTCTCAAAACAATATTTTTGTCACTTTTTAAAAAGAACTGTCTTTTCCTTCATGGTTTGACCATAAGCATCAGAGCTCAAAATATTGCTTTTACAGAGTTTGTCAGACCTGAGATAAATGATGAATAGTTGTTTTATTGGGGAAAAACTTACACAGATAAGAGTAAACAACTGCCCTGGCCTTCCTGCTCCAGAAGATGTAGTCTCTGCCCGTCTCTCCAAGACCCAGGAGTGAACCAGTCCGCAGCTCCTCTACCTTAAATGGGTCATGTCTCCTGATGAAACCCTGCCCAAATGGTGTGGCCACTAACACAAGTTCACTGGCAAGGCAAGATGCTACTACAGACTAGCATTTTATCAATTCCCTAGTGTGTAAATGTCCCCAGATCAGTCATTATTCCGCACAAACTTAATTGAATAATAGACCATGCACTGGAAACATCTCAATAAAAAGCTTGCTGTGGAGAAGTCAGATAATCCACACCGAAAGATTAGTCTTGTGCAAAGTACAAGTGGAAATAAATGCTGGTCACTACTTCCTTTGGTATTTGCATCCTTGAAAGCCTTCATCCAGTAACCGATGAAAACATATGCAGAGACCCAGAGGCAAGAATTGGATAGAACTCAGGGAACCCTGTTGAAAAAAAGGGAGAAAAGATTATACAAGCCAGCTGGAGTGAAGGATATCACAAGGGACCCCACAGAAACAACTATCCTGGGCTCATAGGAGCTCACAGAGTCTGGAGCTACAGCCAGGGATCCTGCATGGGACCAACCTAGGGCTTTTACATCTATGTGTGACAGTGTGCAGCTTGATTTACCTGTAGGACTCCTAGGAGTGGGATCTGGGGCTGTCCTTAATGTTTTGAATGGCTTTGGGGAACATAGTCCCCATACTGGGTTGTTTTACCTAGCCTTAACACAAGGGGAGGAGCTTAGACTTTCCTTAATTTCATACACCATGCTTTGTTGATGCCCATAAGAGGCCTGACCTTTTTTGAACAGAAACAGAGGAGGAGTGGGACAAGCAGACAGGTTTTGTGGGGGAGGGAATAGGAGGAGAGGAGTGAGGTGAGACAGTGGTTGAGATGTAAAATAAATGAATAAATTTCATTAATTAAAAGAGGAAATAAAGACCACTTGTTCATATAGTTCTTCAATAACGGTGAAGAGGATTTACCCAATGAGAATGTTGATCCTCTCCAGATACTCATTAAGAACACTGCTGGCAGCCAGGGCTCCAGCTTGTAAGGTCTGCTTGAGGAGCAATAGAGATGCTCAGGACATTTATTTAATGTAGCATATAGTCAGGAGCCTAAAGGACCCAGAGATTCTGCATAATGCTGTCATTACCTCCACATACAAGAAGAGCTATAGAATAAGAGAGGAGAAATTCCTAATCACTGGTACACTAAAGTGACTTGATATTTTGTTTCTTGAAATTAAAGCTTCTAGGTAACAATCATTGATCAGCTTAAACGGAGCAGGGTATAAAGTTCAAGGTAAGGTGATAATTAGAGGTCAAGAAAGGTGAGCAAGCATGTACAAAGAACCTAAACAGTGATGTTTGCTTGTCTACTGAAAGAGGATTCTGCTAGGTACGTCTGACTAGACTGGAACTCAAGCCTGGCCCTTCATTCACAAAGACATGCCTGTCTCTGCCTGTGAACTCCCAGGATTAAAGGTGTGTCCCAACCTGCTAACCAACTCAAACACTATTTTGCTTTAAACCTGAAATAAAAAATGGCATTAGTTTTGAATTTCACTTGAGGTATGTCACTACTGATGGGGGTTGAATGATTCTGGATCTATGTAGGCTGCATTATATTGGAAAACTAATATTTCAGTCATCGTATAAATCTGGTTCAGTTGCCTTGCTTACAATTATTCTATAGATGCACTAATTTATTAGGCATATGGAGTTTCACAGAACATGCTCTCTGAATTCTCTTGCAGAGAAGTTGCTCTTCTTTGCTTTGGTTGCCACACTGTCTTATTTGTCTAATTCAAGACTTGGTAAGAAGCAGATTCAGTGCACTATTTCCCTACTGAAGTTGACGGTATTTAGTTATCATAGCTACTATCATTCCCCAAATTGTACCAGTTATCATATTTAAAAATACCCTTCTTCACCTAAATATATGGTAATAACTGGAGGTGTGACAATAGGGCTTGACCCTTGGTTGCTTCTGCATGAAGAAATGAGAGAAAAATTGCAAAAAAAAAAAGGCAACGATCAAATGTGTAACTAGTAAAAAAATTCAGGGAGAGTTAAAAACTGGAAATAGAAAAATTTCAAAACATACAGTAACATTTAAATAATAGAGCTTCCTCTGCAAATGACAGAAAGAAGCTGCATATTTACATATAAGAAAATGGGACTTAAGCATGCAAAGATTAAATGGAAAAAATGCATCAGGTGGCATAGAAATTTCCACAAATCTGACTGACTTCTCAAACTTGTTAGCAAGGTTTGTGTTTTGGGAGAAAACACTGTGGTTTGGAACCTAAAAGCTAACAGAATTCTATATAGAGCTGTTTCAAGAGATATTTCTGCACAATGAAGAAATGCACCAGAAAGAACTCACAGGACTCATAAAGTTGCTGATGCAACTTGAGACCAGGCAAGGAAGTTAATTGGGCTGAAGACACTTAATTAGGGTTCAGGTGAAAAAAATTAGGACAAAACAGTGGGGGGAACATTAAAAAGCATTTACACAATTAGCTGTAGCATATGGGTAGTATTAAGTAGACAATAACAACTTCAATGGAACAAAAATAAATAAATAAATAAATAAATAAATAAACAAACAAATTAGTTTGGAGAATGTCTCATCAGTTACAAGCACTGACTGTTACCTCAGAGGACAGGGGTTCGATTCCCACTATGCACAGGGTAGCTGACAACTATCTGTAACTCCAATTCTAGAAGAGCCATTGCTTCTTATGGCTTCCATGGGAACAAGGCATACATGTGGTGCAGGTACATATGCAGTCAAAACTTTATACACATTAAATAAATAAAATAAATCTAAAAAAATTCTAGAAGAAAAAAGACAGCTATTTTTATTGATGAGATGTAGATAAATCATTGTCTAAAGTTGAGAATCTGTGATACAAAGAAAACATAGGTGAATTGCTAGGCATTTCATTCCTATATATTTACCAATGCATACATATATACATGTTTACATTCATTCATAAACATTTTATTTTTTGGCTAGGGTTCCTAGCCAGAGATTGTTATGCTATGAACAATCAGTGGTTCAGGAATCACAATACAGTTTAGTTTCCTTTCTCCAAATACAAATAATTTAGGCAAAACAATTATTTATTTTAACCCAGGAAAATTGAAATACAGATTGAAGCAAAGTTTGTATATTAATGGTTTATACTGAGGGTGCAATCTCAGGGAACCGAGAATGAAAATAAAATAGTAAGACTGGAAAGAGAAAATATACTGTGCTGGTTGTAGAACATTGGGGAAATCCAGTTGATGGAATTCCTAAATAACCTTGCTGAGTCCCAGGAACAACAATTGTACCATAGAGATTTGTAAGGGAAAAAAATATAGGAATTACCCAATCTGCTGTATTATTCATGCACCTGCGCTCATCATCAAAGTTTGTCTTGAAGAACATTTGTTTCCCTGCACTTGCATGCTGTATTACCTTCTTCTGAAAATTAAGATTGCTTAGGTTCGGATGGTTGAGGGTGGTACATGGATGGCACAGTTATGTTCCATGCCAGGTTGTGTAGTGCACATTATGATGAGCCAGATTTCAGTTATTGTATTTTTGATCCAACCACTGAAGCAGAAGATGAGGCTACATAGAGTTTCTGGTAGCAAGAACTCTCACCCAAGCAAGGAGATGGTCTATGGC
The DNA here is from genome assembly GCF_017639785.1 of Mesocricetus auratus. NCBI lineage: Eukaryota > Metazoa > Chordata > Mammalia > Rodentia > Cricetidae > Mesocricetus > Mesocricetus auratus. The sequence goes on from NW_024429266.1 coordinate 84,623,856, forward strand.
CATTATACTGAGCAGAGAAGGTATACTGACATAGACAATATATATCCAGTAGGGAAAAAATTAGTCACTATTTACTCCATGACTCACTTACCCCAGCTGAAATCTTCCTGTAGTAAATTATGCCTTATGAAAGACACACACACACACACACACACACACACACAAACAAGCTTGTGTGTATGTATATCTGCAAACTAGGATATATATGGAGCCTCCACCCAACCACCAAGGTCTTCCCCCATTGCTTTATCAAGATGCTTGGTTGGCAATGAGACATACTAAGATTTACAGACAGGAAAGAAGATGCTTATCTGCTGAGAACCTTTACTGTGGTGAATAATCTCCAATGTGAATTAATGATAGACAAAGATAGATACACCCACATAGTATCTTTCTTCCTGTACTCATGGAATCTTCCAACACAGTTCAACCTCTGTTGATAAAGATGAAACACATTTATTAATATTCAAAAATGAGAACACACTCTTGCCTTGGGCAACTCTTGACATTCAAAGCCTACAATCCCTTACATGAATTGCATTTTTGCCCCTCCTTCCGGAGCATAGCACTTGACTACTTTTATTGGGGAATCTCTAAGTTGGATTACCAAGCAACAGAGATGTTGGTTGCATACATCCCTATACAATGACAAGAATTCTGCAAATTCAACTCCCTTCACTATCTCTTTGAGTATTAGCCATATTTTCATTCACTGAGTTGTACATAGATATAGATTGATGGAGATACACTGAAAGCACAGAGACAAGCACGTGGGCTTCCACATTAACTACCTAATGTGATTCAGTACTGTCATAGAGCCTGATCTAAACTGAGCAATGGCTAAGGTTGGTTGGTCAGGTGTAGATATGTGGAGACAAAAAATACTGGATTTAACCAAAATAGTAGTCTTTTTGTTGTTTCCCTTCCTCCCTCCCTCCCTGCATTACTGCCTCCCTCCCTCCTCCATCTCCTTCTTTACTCCCATCTCCTCTCTTTTAATTTGAGACATAATATTTATATTTATCCTAGGCCAGCCTAGAACTCACTATGTAGTTCAGGCAGTTATCAAAGTCTCTATCCCTCTGCCTCAGACTGTTACTTTAACAGTTGTTTGGTGGCATTTTGCAAAAGCAAAATAATAATTTATTATAAGAAAGGTCACTTTTAAGTTTTCTTTAACTGTTTTCTACTTTTTAGGATGCAGATGATTGCATTTTGTCTGATATTTCCTTCTCATTATTAATGAAAATATTAATTAGATGATACTCATGTTTCAGTCTAGCCACTGTCATTACTATAATCACCTTCATTATGTTTTTAACACAATTATGTTGTCATCAGATAGACATCTTGTCAATCACATTTTCTGAAAAAACATTGCCTGAATTTCCATAGAGTAATAATCTTCAGTGAAATCTTGTGTAATATTTCACAAGGAAGTCACATGAGAACTTCCATAGAGTTTAATTTCAAGTTTCATTAATTCAAAATTAATGGGAAGGAGAAAAACAAAACTAGAACACACATAAAACAAAATAAAATAGGAAGGGATTTAAATGGTGCAGCATTTTATAATTTCACAAGGTATTAAGCATGGTAGTGAAATTTTTTTTTGGTAATACTAGGGATTAAACCTGTGACTTATAGTTAGGTCCTATCCTTGATCTATACTTAAAAATGAATGATGTTGAAAGATGTTGACCAAAATGGGAATGAAAACCCTGGTGACATTTTTCTTCAAGAAAACATTACAATTTATTGCAAACTTCTCAAATATATCCCAAGCTAGGAGTAACATGCAGAAAGGACTGACAATGTGTTTATCAGCTACGATTGGGGGTATCCTCATCACAAACTTTTCTAACAGTATCATTAATATAAAGGCAGGAAATAAAATGACTCATAACTAAGTGCTGGATCTTAAATTACTTTCATAGAGCGATGTGCGTGCATGTGCATTGCCTGAAGAAGATCGTGGCAGCAGCAGAGCACAGCTTAGTGTGTGAAGCACTCATGTTTCTTTCCTCTCTGCAAGTCAAAGCTGCACAAAATCCAGGGATCAAACTCCTTATATCAGCGTTGATAGAGGATGACTTAAAACCTTCCTAAATGATTATCTAGAAAAGTGAAGAGTCACCAACAGAGAATATGTCTGCTGTGGGCTTTGCAAAATCTGGGCTTTTTAAAAGCAGAAGTAGTTTATCTATAAAATGAAGTGCAGTTAGAGGGGCCTGCAGGTGAGTTTCCTGGAAAATAGTTGTGTTAAAACCCCATTGACCCCTCCAACAATCAAAAAATGTAGTTTATTTGTTCCAGTTTATTTGATTTTTCTGTAATATTTATCATCCTCCTTCTTCCAACTTTATCTCATTTTGTCAGACTGAAGGTTCTCCATTGCCAGCCACAGAATGGGAGGGGAGACTGAATCTAGAGAAAAGAGTACTCATTACCAGCCTCCCCTTAAGAACTCAGAGCTGAGCACAACCATCTGAATTGAACCAGTCTTTTCACCAGTATTTTATGCCACTGCACTTTTATTTACTGAAGTTAGACACTATTTAGTTATTCTAATTATGTACAGAATCTTTTAAAATCTGCCAACAAACAAACATAATATAAGAATCCCAGGGCTGGGGAGAAGTTTCACTTCCATTTTTTGTGTATTATTGATAGCAGTGCTAAAGGGATAGTCAGGTTCAGCACTAATGTCTTTTAAGACCATGTGATGTGAGGTTAGTATCTCAACATCCTACAATGAACACAGAATGCTCCACAACACACACACACACACACACACCACAACACACACACACACATGCATGCACGTGCACACACACCACACCACACACACACACACACCACACCACACACACACACACACACACCACACCACACACACACACACACACACACACACACACACACACACATGCAGGTGGGTTGCGTTAGCTTGCCATTTGGCTCTTTGGGAATGACCATGTTGACACGGATGCACACACAGCTGACATTGCCTTTTACAATCCAGAGAATAAAGGCTTGGTGATCACCCAACACCTCTCTCAGCATTCTGGAAATGTGAATAGTCCTAAGAATAAGAATAAAAGTTGTTTTTTTCCCTTTGGTTTTTCCAGACAGGGTTTCTCTGTATTGCTTTGGAGGCTATCCTGGACTCACTCTGTAGACCAGGCTGGCCTCAAACTCACAGAGATCTGCATGCCTCTGCCTCCCGAGTGCTGGGATTAAAGGCGTGCGCCACCAACGCCCGGCAAGAATAAAAGTTGTTTCTGATGGTTACCATTTCAGGCTATTTTGGTGTGCTTCTTCTCTCCTCTATTATTTCATGTTAAAAAAGACAGGGTTACTGTAGAAGTAATAGTCAGAAATATAATAAATTAGATTTTTCACTTCAATGATAGGGATGCTGTATCCAGGATCACTTTTCTTTTATTTTGATTGATGTGCCAGAGCTCTTTGACTTTATTCTCATTAGCTTGACAAAGGAAACCAGGGGAGATTAGTGAAGGCTGGATCCCTCAATGCCAAGGCTGATTTCTAAATATCAACAGTTCTGTTGGCTCATGAAGAGAACATCAGAGTTACAAGGCAGAAGAACTCATTTCCAGAAGCTAACAGACTTTTTTTCTGCCCACCTTTGTCCTGGTGGTCTAGAAATGCCTCACCAATTTGTGCCCCCTCTTTATATCATTGGTGTTTAAATCAGCAGTTGGATATATACAGCTACACTTCTGACCTACGTTTATCTTAATTAAAATACTTATGATACATTTGGTGAATTTGCCAAGTATTTTCGTGTGACTTGGGGATGTTACAATTTTCCAGACTACTAGAAGCTTTCTTTGCTAGCTACTTTTCTCATTGTTATGACAATTGCCTGAGAGAAATATTAAAAGGTAAGAGCTCATTTTCTTCCATCGCGGTGGTGGGAACATGAGGATGGTAGTGAGAGTCCATTACAGTGGGAACTGCACAGTCCACTGTTGGGCAGTCCAGGAATGATGGGAGATGTCCTTTTGTATATACTTTTCTTTTATTGGTTGATGAATAAAAGCACTGTTTAGCCAATATCCAGGCAGAAAACAAAGGCAGGACTACCAGACCAGGAGAAGGCTGAGGAGAGAAAAGCCAAAAAGAGACACCATGTAGTGGAGGGACGAATAACAGGTCTGGACCCCCCTCCGGTTACATAAGACCAAGTGGAAATACTTACATTAGTAGAAATGTGTTAATAATTGAGACAGAGATAGCCAATAGGAAGCCCTAGCCATCAGTCAATAGTTTTATAATTAATACGTCTCTGTGTGCTTATTTGGGGCTGAAGGGAAGCAGAGGCAGGACCTGGTGGAAAGGAAACTCCCATCTTCACAGAGAGAAGGAACAACAGCAACTTGTGCTCACACTGCCTTCTCCTCCCACCTTTTTTTATTAAGTTTTGACTACAAAACAGAATTGTATTATCCACACTCAGCATAGGTATTTCATCTTCATTTAATCCTTCCTTGACATTCCCTCTCAGATCTGCCTGGGGATGTATCTCATAGATGACACTAAATTGAGTACTCACACTAGTGTCATTTTTAAAAATAATCTAAGATGTAAATGAATATTCTTTTATAGGCCAGAAGAAATCACTATTGGTACCTTATAATCTAGGATGTATTGTCTCCAGCTTGTAACTCAAAACTCGAACCAAGGAGGTTGTCAACTGGTGGAAACTGAATTCTGACTTACAGAAACCATTCAAGTAGTAATCTCAGAATTGGCAGCCTCACTTACTTCATAAATTTCAGGATTACAAAATATTTTTGTGTTTGTTCTTCCTATGTGCATGTTTTCTACTAAAGTTGCTCTGTGGTTCAAGTAGGCAACCACAACTCCAGCAAATGAATCTGAATTCCAGGAAGAATGAGAAGAAAAGGAAGAGTTAAAGGTCTTTTAGGAATCAGTATATGCCAATTTTTCTCTTTTAACATTGCCCAAATAAGCTACATTTCATCATTCATGTCCATGTGTTGGGGAACAGCTGAGCTTCAATGGAGGGCCAGGAAATTCTTTAAACAAGCATCCATTCTGCTATTATTTAGTGATGATTTTGCTGTGCGAATTTTTTTCTTGGCAGGTCATTGTAATTAGCATTTGTGATATACAGGGTGCACTAATGTTAATTAATTATAGCTCCAAAGGAAATTAAACAGTAGCTGTTTAAGAAATAGCATAATTAAAATTCTATCCAAAGTGACCTGTGAGGTCATATCTGGGTTTCTACCTAAGCAGGACCCTAGGTAGAATTGGAAGGGTATTATGACTTGAGTTACAATGGGGTTTCAAGTGTTTGGAAAACATGGACTTTAGAAAATCATTCAAATAAAAAAATCTCTATCAGCAAAAAACATTTAGTTTTCACTGTCAGTGATACAAGATTTAATGGCTCTGGAAAGTTAATCTGTTTCTCAATTCAGCATCTCATGGGATGAAGATTTGTTTGATCTATGCCTCCAGCTAATTTAGAAAAGAAATTAATTTAGAATGATCATATACATTTTATGCTTCTTTCAATGTGACTTGATCAAAGAATTTAAAGCTGTGATGTGGCCCAGTTATTTTAGTTTTATGCTGCTTGGGATTATCAGAAGCAGGGATGCATAGTCTTTCAAGGGGCTGCAGTTCTTGGTGGGCTGTGGTGGTATTTGATTTTCCAGGGTAATACACTTAAAGTGAAGATCTTCAAGTCCATTCACAATATCAGATAACAAGAACCTCTCAGGCATTCCACTACAGTGGAAAAAGGTATTTCTTGTATTTAAACTGACTGTGCAAGAGACTCAGTACCCAGCACGGTCTTGACCCTTATGCTCATCACTCCACCCTCTCTACAATTGGATTCCAGGAGTCCAGCTAAGTGCTTAACTGTGAATCTCTGCTTCTGCTTCCATCAAATACTGGATGAAGGCTCTAGGATGGCATTTAAGGTAGTCATCGATCTCATTATAGGGGAAGGGCATTTAAGGTAGTCTTTCCACTATTGCTTAGATTCTTAGTTACGGTCATCCTTGTGAATTCCTGGAGATTTCCCTAGTTCCAGGTTTCTCTTTAAGCCCTTAATGGCTCCCTCTATTAAAATATCTCTTTCCATGTGACCCTTCTATGTTATTCCCCCAACTAGACCTTCCTGATCCCTCATGTTCTCCTCCCCAATCCCTTTTTCCCCTTCTCTTTCTCTTATCTTTCTCTTTTCTCCTACATCTCTTCCCCTCCCCAATTTACTCAGGAGATCTTGTCACTTTCTCCTTCTCAGGAGGTCCATCTATGTCTCTGTTAGGGTCCTCTTTGTTTCCTAGCTTCTCTGGGTTTGTGGATTATAGGTTGGTTATCCTTTACTCTGTGTCTAATACCCACTTATGAATGAGTACATACCATGTTTTTCTTTCTGTTTTTGGGTTGCCTCACTCAGGGTGGTTTCTTCTAGTTCTATCCATCTGCCTGCGAATTACAATATGTCAATGTTTTTATCTGATGAGAAGTACTCCATTGTGTAAATGTAGCACATTTTCTTTATTCATTCTTTGGAAATCCACAGAAACAGCTGACATAAGTGGGAGCTCACAGACCCCAGGCTGACAGCTGGGGAACCAGCATAGGACCAAACCAGGACCCCTGAACATGGGTGTCAGTTGGGAGGTCTGGGCAGTGTTTGGGGCTTCTGGCAGTAGAACCACTATTTATCTCTAGTAGAGGAATGGTTTGGGAGCCCATTCCCTGGAAGGATATTCTCTCAGCCTATGGACATGAGGGAGGGCCTAGGCCCTGCCCCAAATGATGTGAAAGACTCTGATGATCCCACTTGGGATGGGATAGGGGCATGGAAGGATGGGAGAGAGAGGAAATTGGGATTGGTTCATAAAATAAGATTGCTTTTAATTTAAATAAAATTTTATTTAAAAAGGAAAGTATTTTTTGTGCCTTTGACATGGATTTCTTCTCCATTCCCTATTCCTATTATTTAAAGATTTGGTCTTTTCATAGGTTCTCAGACTTTCAGCATGTTTTGTGTCTGGAGATTTTTAGATTTAACATTTTTTTGACTGAGGTATCCATTTATTCTATTTTGTCACCAATTCATTATATTCTGCCTTCCATCTCTTGCGTTCTGTTGATTTAATTTTTCTAAATTTTTCATTTCTGAGGTTTCCTAAGTTTGAGTTTTCTTCGTTGATTTTATTTTTCACTTTCAGATCTTGATCTGTTTCATTAATTTCCTTCCTCTCATTGTTTCTGCTTTCATAGATGTGTTCAAGGGAGTTAGTCATTTCCTAGTTTGAATCATTATCATATTCATAAATGTTATGTTAAGGATCTCCTCTTACGCTTCAGGGTTGGCTGTAGTGTGGTTGCTGTAACTCAAGTGCACATTGTCTTGGCTGTAATTAATTGTGCTTTACGCTGTCATCTAGGCATCTGAGTTTGGGTTAATAGTGATTCTAGGTGCTGATAGACACTCTTGTGTGTGTTTTGTTCCTTGATTTCTGTGCTTTCTCTGTTTCTAAGGAGGGTGTAGTGATTGATTGTGAGTTACCCACTTGGACGACTGTGTAGAATGTCTTTCTAGGTATTGGGAGCTAACACCTAGGCCTGGAATGCTAACATTTGGTAATGGGTATGGGTTGGAGTTGGTGATGAGGAGTCCTACAGTAGGTAGGAAAGTGGGGTGTTCCTCCAGAATCCACTTAGTCCCTGGGAATGGGTACAGAGAGTGAGGCGAACCTACTGCAGGCAGGCTGCTATAGAGATGGGGTGAGACTGGGGCTTAGATATGGAGGGGAGGAATCTCACCTACCTGCTTCTCTGGCAGGCATGGCAGATTCCCGGGAACACCTGTTAGAGTTGGGGCCTGAAACAAAATGATGAGTAGGGAGGAAGGTTGAGGGAGGTCTTCCCAACCCACTGAAATGAGGACAGAGAAGGCAGGGAAGAGGCTGCAAATGGTTTGTTACAGATCTAGGAGCATGAGAATGAGGGACAGGATTTAGAGGAGAGGAGGGGCAGGTGATGATCTGCAGCTAGGTCACCTGCTTCTCTGGCAGTTTCAATCCACTCTTTTGTTAAGATAGAGCTGCTATACATCCTCTGGGGATTCAAGGATACATCTTTGTCTTCTACCTAATCATGAAACCTCCTTTAATATCATTTACAGAGACTAACACCTGCCCATCTATATCACAGGTTTCCTGTAATTTGATTAGTGAGTGCAATGTTTCATGCTTCATCTTTGTTTACAATCTGTGATTATTGTATTCTACTATAGAAGAACCATTTCAAATTTTTAAGGACTTGAATATTTGATTTATTTACGTTCAAGAACTTAAAATATTTCTAAGTAATTTGTGCCATTAAGTGTTTTGCTTGGGACAAATGCTGGGCTTAAATTTCTAATAGACACCCAAATGTTGTGCATACTAAAGTAAATTCTAGCTAAATTAAGAGTTTATAGCAGAGATTCAAACTGATCTACAAATTTCTGGTTGTGATTTTGTGCTACAATATGGACAATATCACTGTTGATAGAAATGATTGAAGATCGCATGAGATCCCTCCATGTCAATTTTGTGCATCATAAAATAGATTAAAACATAAGAGATTAAATTGCTTAAAAACCATATGGTTCTATTTCTTTTTCTCACATAAAAAAAGACAGGCTAGGTGGAGATAGCTTCGAGTTTTAAACATATCTAGAACTTCAGCTGATTTCAGTTTTCTGCTGCATAATCCCTATTGACAGTCCTTAGCATCAGTACTAGATTTTACTTCAAGTAACAAATTCATTTTCACAGAGCTGATTGGAGCAAGGGAGACATGGTGCTGCTACTTTCCCCTTTAAACATGCATCCCAAATTTTTCACTAATCCTATGACCCATTTTACATATCGGAGATAAGATAGATGACCCTGTCTCTTTAATGTTTCCTGAAAACTGTTGTTTTCATTTGAACAAGCTGTTTACAGTTTTACTTCTGGGGACCTGCTTGTATTGGAGAAGTGAAGTTCTTGGTGATACTGAGAACATTGAGTCGCTAGAGTTCCAGGGTGTGCCTAATATCTACTGTAAAGTTGCATTTCTGGTTCATTCATCAAAGATCTTCACACCAGTCCTTTGTGAGCTCTTTTAGAACAAGATCTTGCCTTATTCTGTGAGTTCAATATTTTGTGAGTTCATATGGTACTGTTGCACAAAATCTCTTTACTGGGATCCACCTCTGTAACACTAGACACATCCCCTTTCTTTCCATAGAGTTTACCAGCAAATCATATTTGATCTTCTTTATCTAAGTGAACAAATATCAGTCAGTGATGTATAGCAAATATTAATAAGCAATCAATCCAATTTATTACTCTCTGAGTTAGAAAGTCTGGAGAAAATTTTTTTATTCATTGAATTCTTGGTTTGTATATCACCTCTGACCATTTTACCAATTGTTAGTGGATAAAAGTCCTAGACACAGAAGCTGGTACAAAAGGTGCTTTCATGTGTTGTTTGAAACATTTTTAGAGAGAGTGAAAAAAGACAGAAAACGTATAATTTATCTATGAGTTAAAATGTATACAGAGATACTTTAGGTTTGAGATTTCAAAGGAAACACTGTTTCTTTAGCTAATATTTACACAGGATTTAAAAATGATAAATAACTCCACTGCAAATAAGACCCTAAACATCTTTTTGTGAATACAGAGACAGAAAATGCACACAAGTGAACAAGCTAGCATATAAGAAGCATTTTTTTATTTTATAAAAAAGGAGAGTGAAGTGTTACAGTAATTAACGGTCTAAGCTTTAGTTTTTAAGGTAGAGGTGATTCAATAGAAGGAATGGCACTAGCCTGCAACTTTCAATATAGTGAAATCTGATGAAAGTATACAGATAAAAATTGAAATACTTAGTCAAGCAGAGGTGATACATGCCTTTAATTTTAGCATCCAGGAGAATTTCTGTGGTTCGAGGCCAGCCTGGTTTACAGAGCAAGTTCTAGGACAGCCAAGGCTAGGCAGAGAAACCCTGTCTCAAAAAAAAACTAGAAAGAAAGACAACATATGAACATGAAACTTATGAAAATTAAAGTATTTAATTTATATACTGAGAATTCTGTGTATTTATACAATAAATGTTATTACCTATGCCTAACACTACATCTGCCCTTTTTCCCAGAAACTCCCAATTTCTCTTCCTATTTTCATATATCTTTCTACATGATCTATTGAGTCCATGTAGGTGCATGCTATAGGACCATCTACAGGAGTCAAGCAACCTATATGAGGCCACACGTTTGAAGAAAACTGGCATTTCCTCCTCCAGCAGTCATGAACTACCAATAGCTCTCATCTATGTGTGGGGACTCATGAGCTGCTCCCCCGAGATCTGTTGGAAGTTTAAATGGTTTGATTTTACATATGTCTTATCCAGGCAATCACAGCTCCTCTAATTTGTGAGTACAAAGGCCCTGCTCTATCCAGAAGACACTGTTTTAAAACAGTCTTCCTGTTCTGACCTCTAACTCTTTCAATCTGTGAACTCCTTCTTCAAGGATGTTTCCTGAGTCTTGAGGGAAAGGGGTACTAAACAAGTCTCACTTGGAACTGAACCCTCCCCAGCCATGCACTTTCTGTGCTTTGACTAGCTCTAAGTATCTGTAGTAATTACCACCCACAACAATAAGAAGCTTCTCTGTAAAGGGGTAAGAGAGTCACTAGCATATGAGTATAAAAATATGTCTTTAGAAGGTAGTGATGTTAGCAAAGTAATAGTTCATGTCCTCGCCTAGGTCATGTGGATTCCAAGACAGAGTTATGGTTCTCCTCTCTGGAGCTAGCCTAGACCTCAACCAGATAACTGTTGGTGGTCACCAAAACATTCACACCACTATTGCAACATAGGAATGTAAAGCCAGGCAAGTTGCTTTTGTAGTTAGCAATGTCTTCAACTGAGTAACACTGTTGATGACTTTTCTCTCCCTGCAGACTGTGCAACACCTTCTGGGACTAGAAAAGTTAGCCAGTAAGAGGAAGCTTCCATATCCATAGCAGCCCGATTTCTCTGAGTATGAAATACTGACTCACTGAGTATAGAAACGAACACCAGTACTTTTTAGTGAAGGAACTTCATGCATATGCTCTAGTAAATCATAATAATCACAATCACAAAAGATTCTATCATCACTCTGAGTATCTGTACTGTTCTTCTTTGGATACTGAAGTCTATTTTGCAGATTAGCAATGGAAGGAAGAAATGCCATAATTATAAAACAATCTCAAAAATAAAAATTAAAAGAAAGAAACCTTTTTTCATGGAGTTTCTAAAACACATGCTCTTATTCTCCATGGCAACTGAATGAATACAATAGCCATCAGCAGAATTGGCACCCTTTGGTGATAAGGAGGTGGGGCTTAATTTTCTTTCCCTACATAATGGGACTCCTAATAACTAACCCAGTTATTGTTCCCTTTCAATACATGTTTGTTACAAATATATTAAAGTTGGAGGAGGTGCATTTGCTTCACCTAGCTCTGCATTCAAATGAGTTTGTTACAAATGCATTAATATTGGAAGGGGTGGTCTTCCTTCAAATAGCTCTGCCCTAAGTTTGTTTTTTATTCCAAGCAATATCCTTTTGTTACTCTCAACCTGGCTGTGTGTCTGATTGTCCAATGGCAAGGGATACCTTGTACAAACCACTTTATTAATCATTTTATAATATTTGAAATAAATATGCTTCATAAACGGTAATATTCTGCTTAAAATGGCAATTTAACATTTGGTGTATTAATGCAATTAAGCATGTATAAAAGTAAAGTGGTGTTGGATGGGAAGATCAAAACCTTACAATTGCATACTTGGGTCTTACTGTGTTTAGTTTAATGGAGACTTCATTCTCATAATTAAAATACACTTTAGCACATCAATTTGGGTTTTATTGCATTGATTTAATGGATGAAATATGCTATCTATTGAGTTGCCTAAAATACTTTTCCTAAGGCTGCCGACAATTGTAAATATGTGTATAACACTTTGAAAACTAAAATTAAGAATTATGAATTTTTTATCTATTGAAAATTCTATGAAAATATAGTCATAATGACTTTCATAACATGTTTTGAGCTACCTCCTTAAGGAAAAAAATACAATTTTATTAGTTCTTTAGATTTCAGAGAACATGGTGTGTATTCTTTGTAGTGTGAAATAAAATTTCAAATCTGAATATCATAAAGTCAAATAAGTAGTATATATTAGGAAATATAACATATATAAATGAGTAAACTGAAAATATCACTGTATCATTTTCTAATGATACATGAATAATAATTCATACAAATAAAAATACATTTCTCTCTTACCTTGTAAGAGAGAATAATGAAACAATGGTGAAAGTTATAAAGGTTTAGGGAAGGTATATGGAAGATATTTTTACTATTATTTACCTCTTCTGTAAGTTTCATATAATTTTTTAATAAAGTTAGCAACAACAAAAGAACTAAATATCAGTGAGATGTCTGTTTTAAACCTTTACAGATGACATGAAGAACAGGTCAAGCATGAGTGTTCTGAGGACTTCAGTGACAATATTAGCACGGCTTTGTAGGCTATCAGATCTGGAATACAGGTTGAGATGGGTTACTTTATTCCTTGTTTCTTCAATCAGTTGTAAATCATGTATGTTCATGAAGCATTTTGATTCCTAATTCATTTGTCTTTCCAGCACTTAATGCGTGAGTACATAAAATTCAAAATAGATGTTTCTACTTAAATTAGATTATTCAGTTAACTTGTTTACTAAATTTGTAATTTTTGGTTTTTATTCCCAGAACACACACACATACACACACACACACACACACACACACACACACACACACACACACAAGTGCTCACACGGGCACACATACTCACACACTCACAGAACACTGTATACCATGATAACATTCCTCAGGCTTACCAACAGTAGAATTAGAATCAGACATTATGCTCTGGATCATGTTCATTTCAGGTAGATGATAATGCTACTCTGAACATAAATTTAATGCCTACCATTGTTGAAGGAAAGTAACATAAATTAGAATTGGAACTACCCAATTAGGAATCTGAATTTTACAGAATTAATATGTAGGTAAAATACAGCAGAAATATTTGCACATCCATGTTTATTTCACCATTATTCATAATAGTAAGGAAAGGGAACCAGCCTAAATACATAGGTATATATCCACATATATGGTACATATATCTATCAAAATTTTATTCAGCCATAATGCAAAATAAAACCATGGTATTAGCTGGAAAAATGGGTGGAACTGGAAATCATTGTGTCAAATGAATAAGCCAGACTCAGGGAGAAAATATTAAATGTTTTCTTTTATATATGGAATATAGATCAAACTAGAAATGGAATCATAAAAGGAAAGAGATAATATGGAAAAGATAATAAGAGAATAAAAGATGACCATTATGCATATACCTGCTCCAGCATATGTCTCCAGCAAATTGGAACAGTTTTTCAAATATTATAACATAAAACACATAACTGGTATAGCATATAATCCCACAGGACAAGCAGTGGTTGAGAGAACTAACTGCACTTTAAAAGAAATGCTCCATAAGCAACCAGGGGAAACAAAGACCCCCAAACATACTGTGCATAAGGCTTTATTAACATTAAACTTTCTTAATGATAATGAGAAGGAACAAACAGCTGCAGAAAGACATTGGATAACAGAAAAAAACTTCTGAACTAAATCAGTTGGTTTATTTCAAGGATGTAATGGCCTCAGTTTGGAAACCAGGATATGTACTACGCTGGGGAACAGGCTTTGCCTTTGTTTCTGCAGGAGAAGAAAAGCTTTGGGTTCCATCAATATTGATTAAGATTTGATCCAAACAGGAGAAACTTTGGGAGGAGGAAAGATGACAGCTCATCCACAAAGTCATATTTCATGAAGTATATGGAGACCTCACAAAGGAAAAGGAAGTGTTTTGCTCCTGTCTTAACAGGAAAACCCATTTCCAAAAGGTAGGAAGACACTGAATGTGTAGATACCCAAAGAAGAGAGGATGACTAGCCAAAAAAATCAAAGTACAATCTGATATTTGGTATCAACGTTTAATTCTCTCAGCATATATGCTTATAAAATCTATTTCTCTTTACTTCCTTTTGGTCCCAATTAACTTAAACAAATGCTGGCTTTGAGCTGGATATGGCTTGTCTCCTCTAAAGTTCAAGCATGTTGTTAAAATGAAATTCAGAGTTTCTGTATTATATCAAGGAGTCAGTTGATGTAAGACAGAAGAAAACAAAAATCTAGGGACTGTCATCCATTTATACTCGGTCCTTTCTCTGAAAGTCTGATTTCCCTCATATTTACTATCTTCCTTATTGTTGCCTTTCCCAATATACTTACATATAAAGTTGAAATTTCTTTATTGACATTAGTTTTTGAGTTTTCCACAGATCCCAGTGCAGATTCCAGGAACCTGTGGGGATGAAGGAGCCGAGTTTAGCAGGCCACCTGTAAGAGAGAATGCGGCTGTTCTAGAAATCCGGGGCTGGCCCTTGAGGTGTTGAGGCTGCAGTGGCAGTCAGACATGCCAGCAAGCAGGGTCTCAGCCACTCTGGGGCGTGTGGGGCTAGAGCCAGCAGTGGGGAGAACAAAGGAGGTGGAACCCCGTTTGGTGGAAGAGAACCACTCTGAGCAGAACAGAACTGAGTTGGGAAACCCTGGTGATTTAGGAGGGAATATTCCAGGGACTCTGATATGCACATAGGCTGGGTAAAATTACTTCCTGACTCCTGCCACCAGATATTGTGGAAATATGAAGCTACCCAAAGCAGGGATGTCATATGTTTTATTGAGGGAGTAGTTACTTACATGAGAAGCCAAGAAATTACCAAAGGTCTGCTCGCTGTTCTCAAGACTTGACCAGAACCCAAAGAGAGAGTGTCTCCTTCCCCCTGCCCCAGCTCTGTTATCCAGTATGTTCTACTTACCTGTGACCACGCCCAAATGGGTGTGGACAGCGCTATGAGTATGTAAGATCTGTCTCTACAACTTATATCTTTTCTAGAAAATCTAATAAAAAGCATTTAAGTCATTATATATTATCTAGCAATAGAACTTTGAAATAAAATCTATCACAACTGTTAACTCCATAAAAAGTCTAAGTTTTAATTTAATTGGGTTAATTCCACTCCAGTATTTAATTTGTTTCGCTTCTGTAACTTGGAGGGACAACTCAATGAATAAGAAGAATTCTAATGTGGACAGGAATTTCTCATTTCTCTTACTTTAAAGAGAACACCTCAAGTATGCCTATTTTATTTTGGAAGGATAATCATCAGGTAACCATGATTTTAGAATCAAATCCCAAAAGATCTGAAGTATATTTTTCTGTTGTAGCATAATTTTCCTTCTCATCTCATTTCCAAAGTCATTTTAGTCATCTTTCATCTTACATTTTAATCCCATCGAGTTAAACAAAAACATATTAAGGATTACCATAATAGTTATATGTTAATTAGCAGGGCGGTGGTGGCGCACGCCTTTAATCCCAGCACTCGGGAGGCAGAGACAGGCAAATTTCTTTGAGTTCGAGGCTGGGCTGGACCGATAGCCTCTGAAACAATACAGAGAAACCCTGTCTCGTAAAAACCAAAAAAAAAAAGATTTTAATAATAGTTATATGTTAATTTTCTACATGTAGTATATCACAGAGGTTATGACATTATAAACCATATATATATACATGTATATATATGGTGTGCATATATGTACATATAATACACACCTGTATGAAGCAGAACTTTCAAGAATTCAGAGTACACTAACAGTTCAGTTAGTGCATTCAAGTCCTTGCCATTTGTTTTGAAAGGAAAGTCTTTACATTAATATAGAGACTAGGGTAAAGCAGAGGGATTTCTGTTAAGTATGGATTCAACCAATTTAAAAAGATATCTAAAATGCAGTTATGCTTCCACCTCAAGTGCTTGGCTTCAGGAAGCTCATTGCTCACAGCCCTAGTACAGAGGGCTTTAAAGAGTCAACTTTGTATGCAAGCTTTGTTATGTCAAAAGTGTTTCAAAGGACTGCATATTTATTGAGAAAGCTTCTGCTGCAGTGGGTTTCCATGTAGTTTTCTGATGGGGGATGTCCTTCTGTATTTATGCTTCTCTTATTGGTTGATGAATAAAGCACTGTTTGACCAATAGGGGCAGGAAGATAGGTGGGACTAGGAGACAAGGGGAATACTGGGAAAGGTAGGCAGAGAGTGACCACGAGGGGACACCATGTAGAGACCAGGAGGATAGAATGCACCTTGTGTACTCTGGTAAGATAAGGCCATGTCGAAGTATATGCATTAATAGAAATGAGTTAATGGTTAAAACATAGCTGACCAATAAGAAGCCAATAGCTTTATAATTAGTGTATGTCTCTGTTTGCTTATTTGGAGCTGAGAAGGGCAGAGGGACCTGGCAGGACAACAGAAACCTCTAGCAACAGTTTTCCACTGGATCCTTAGTGTCAGTTCCACCTCTCCATGTTCAGTCTTAACCTTTCTCTCCCATTCTCCTCCCTGTATATTCTACCTATTTTAATTTCCCCTCTATCTCTCCACAACACTACATTCAATTTCCAAAGACTGGAACAAAATGATTATGTAAGTAAGGAGTGAGTAGGATCTCTTGTCAGTGAAAACGGGCTGTATATATATGATTTAAACAAAAGGAAACAATTCCCACTTAAAACAAAGGAATCTAGCAGCGTGAAGTCCTGGGCCATGCAATGGAATCCACAGTATCAAGGCAGATGCAGCTAAGTGTTTTCTGCTCTGCTATCCTAAGCCCATGCCAGTTCACCTCACATGCTAGGATGACTTTGGGAGCTGCAGTCTGCCAATGTGTATTTGGACCATTGGAAGTAGAAAGTACAACAGAAGATAAATGAGTCCTTCAACAGAGCCCGTTGTTCTCATTATTCTGAAAATACTTAGATCATTTCCCACTGAGTTCTAGCCACACCAAGTTTTTGGTTTTTAAGGAGTTAGGAAGTTAATGTCTGTCATTTGTTGCTGTTATCCTGGTTTCCCTTATCTTCTGTCTAATCCCTTCCATCCCGAGTTTGTTCTACTTATATTCTGTTCCATCTTCTCTCTGGACAGATCCACCAGAGTGGTTTGTCTACTACTTTTTCTGATACTTTGTTCCCCTGATTTGTATATGGAAATACTTCTATAAAACAAACTTCTCAGAATCTATGAAACCTGGGTATACTTAGGCTTGTCATAAGATACATTCCTGCAAGGCTGCAGCTCAGAATGCAATGAGGAAAAGTGTAGAGAGATGCCTTTTTCTTGTCTGTTGCTTTGGTTTCTCCCTACCAGTTGCCTGGGCTCTGCCAAGTTGTGGTCCCCAAATAACACACAAGACACTGTATTAATTATGAAGCTGTTGGCCTTGCTTGTTTCTTACTGGCTATCTCTGATTTAAGTATTTACCCCATAATTGTTAATCTAAGTATTTCTCTTCCCAGAGAAAAGGTTCCAGGCTTCTTACCCCTATGGCAGTTACATCTTGATTCCCTGTGTTTCTCCTACCCAGAGTCCTCCTCGACACCTATTCCCACCTATCTTGCTTCCCTATTGGCCAACAGTGCTTTATTGACATATACACAGGACTTCCCCAACATCTCCTGCTTTCTGTTTAAACATAAAGAAAGGTCTTAACTTTAACATAGTCAAATTATAAATAACAGAACAGTTATCAAGTAAGAACACAGTTACAATATTTTGTCTATCAATGTTTAGCAAGATTTAAAGAAAATATCATCCATCCCATCCTTGTGAGTTCAAAGTTCTATATGCAGCTTATCTTTTATCATAACTAAGGAAAACTATGATGATAACTATCTGTCTTCAACTCCACCAAAGACCACAGAAGGATAATATATAAACACTAGGATTGACAGAGACATCTTACTGCCTGGACAGTCACCCGAAGTTCCTCTGTAATGTTGGGGCATCCGTCTTTATCCCATAGGCCACACTGTGTCCAGAAGATTTCTCAGCAAAGCAGGAAATTTCAAACTGTCCATCTGCATTGGCAGTATTTCAGTCATTTATCTGTGTCCTGCAGAAATTTTCGTAGACTCTTCCATGAATCAGGAACCTGAAGGACTATTTAAGTTCAGCAGTCACTTTCCTGTGGGTCCTGCATGTCGAGTTTATACAGCAACAGTCAAACAGTCCAGGCAAGAGTATTTACCCTATAATTGTTAATCTAAGTATTTCTCTTACCGAAGAAAAGGTTCCCGGGCTTCTTACCCTTATGGCAGTTACATCTTGACTCCCTGTGTTTCTCCTACCCAGAGTCCTCCTCAATTCCTAGTCCCACCTATCTTGCTTCCCTATTGGCCAATAGTGCTTTATTGACATATACACAGGACTTCCCCAACAGAAAAGCATCTACCAAACATGCCTAGAAGTCCTGTTAAGCCTGAAGCAGCCAGTGTAGAATCTGTTCTCTGCAATGCATAACTTCAATCAATAAAGACAAGACAGGGTAAAATATGTTATCTAAGTGAATAAAGCAGATTATGTTTCTTCCCAAATCTGAGAAACTCTGACTGATACAGTTCACACATATTTACATTTATAATAAGCACTTAATAGAAAGTTTTAAATAATATGCTTAAATATTTAAATTTATTTCGGAAACTGGAAAACACATTTTTTAAAAAGTTAATGCATTCAAAATGGGGAAAAAATCCAAGGCAAAATAAATCATCCTATGTAATTGTATAAACGAAGCAAGAAACTTTCCAACCATTGAATTTATAATAAATGTCAAAGTCTAAATTCTAGAAGTAGATAGAAAGCATAGACAACACAGAACAGTAAAAAAATCATTAATGTATACTCTTTGGAAAGGATGTACTTAAGGAAGATATATTATTATATGAAAAATAATAGATTAAAATGTGATATGCAAATTCATTTGCAAATAGATATGTCCAAATATGAAAGAGCTCTCCCCTCTTTCCAGAGAAGTGGTTGGCAAGCTGTGGGTCATGATCACTAGAAAACATGTATTTCTGATGGTTTTAGGAACCCCCAACCATAAATTTATTTTTGTTACTACTTCATAACTGTAATTTTGATACTGAATTCCTAAGACCATTGAAAATACGCATTTTCTGAAGATTGCAACATACAGGCTGAGAACCCCTGCTCTAGGATCGAAGGGAAAAAAGTCAAGAAAATTTGCCAAATAATGACTTTGCAGTTAATCACTGTGAGGAAATCAAAGTAAAATTTCAAACTGCACATCACATCTCATGCTGTAGCTAAGAGAGAAGAAACTCATTGATGTTTTTATATAGTCAAGGACCCTAATCTACAGGATCGTACCATGCGTATTGCCTGGGACTTCACACCACAGAGACCTAATTAAGAAACATCCTCACATAGTATCCTAATATAGTCATTTCCTTATTGAAATTCTGTGCTTAGGTAATTCTAGACTGTGGAGAGTAGACCATTAAAGCTAGTCATGAGAGTCTGAAGGAAAATATGCAGATAAAAAGACTGTAGAATTTCCTTAAAGCAACAAAACATGGATTGATCAAAAAATTGATTAATGCTCAATTCAAACACAACAAAAGAGAGAAAATAAAAATTTCAGAAAGGGAAAATATAATAATAATAATGAAAAGCAATTAAAGCAAAAGCTGATTTTTTTACTAGATCAACAAAGCAACTTCCTCCTGTCCTGTCATTATTGACATTTGCATAGGTAACTTAATATATTATTTTCATAGCTTCTTATATGTTTACCATTTAATAATCATCCAATTTAATGCACAATAGAGAATTCAAAAGAAGCACATTGCAAATACTAAATAACAAAATGATATTGTAACAAGGGGCAAGATAGTTTAAATATTGATTATTATTTGTTCTACTTATTTTTTACTAGGACTAAATTTCTACCTTTCTCATGGACATTTACCATTTTTTATTTTTTTTTTACTTTTCATACTACCAATTCTTGGTAAACTGTGGGCATTCCGTATATTTTTAAGTTTTAAAAAAGCAAATGAAGGGTCCGATTATGATATATTTTAGAACAATAAGAATAAATAAGGCATCTCTCCCTAGTAATAGGCATCATCATATTCCTAGGAGGAAGTAGGTGCTTTATATTATGCTACTTTTTGCAGTGATACAAAATTTGAAATGGAGTAGTGTACTACACTCAATTTCTTTCTATTACTTTAAAACAAGTATCTATTGATTCAGGTTATAGCAGAAGTGCAGAGCAAACAGGCTAGACATAAAAGGAACAGTTTTTCTAAGAGAAAAGTAATATGTCATTTGAATTGGTGGGAATTAAGATGGAATGGCCTCTTAGAGTAGAGAAATATATTTTGAATAAGATCAATACCCAACATTTTCTTTGCAATTCCCGATATTGCTGCTTATACAGATGTGCACATTGTACCCAAGTATAAGAACTTAGAACTGTGGAGGTATATGTGCCTATTATTGTGTGAGCAGGTATGTATGTGAATTTATAAATGTGATATGGCTGATAATGCATGTATACACATGTGCATGGGGATGCCAAAGATTATCATACAGTTTTGGTTCTTAGGAACAATTAACTTGCTTTTTTTTTTTTTTGGTGTTGTAGTTTTTGTGACAAAGTGTCTCACTGAGGCCTGGGATAATCCTCCGTGATATGTAAGTTGAATATTGAGCTCTGAGGATTTTTCTGTCTTCATCTCCTTAGTGCTGAAAATATGTATTTACAACACCATGTCTGGCTTTAAATTAATGATTGTGTGTGTGTGTGTGTGTGTGTGTGTGTGTGTGTGTGTGTGTGTGTGTGTACCCATATGAATGCAAGGAGGCCAAAGATGACATGAGTTTCATGCTCTATTGTTCTCACCTAGTGTTTTGAAATGTGCTTTCATTGCAACTGGAACTCACTGATTGTATACACATTTTGGTCAGGAAGTCTTTGGAAAACTCTTCTATTTGATCCCTCAGCACCTGGATAACAGATTTGCTCCATGTTTACATGAATGTCAGGACTCTGAATGAGTGACTATCATATTACTAGCTCGAAGGTGTTGTATGTTATTGTGTTCTTATAATTAGAATTTCAAATTAAAAATACAGAAATCAGATTTTAATACCTACTTAAATCACCCTGTAATGTCACTCACTTAACTTGAATGCACTTATTCCTCTGTGAAGCCACCTGCAGAGGGGAGATGGAGGCCATAACAGCAAAGAACTGAGGTGAAGGCAAGGTTTAAATGAGTTCACCAGACCCAAGATAGATAATAAATAGGTGTTTGTTAGAGAAGGACTTACACAGATAAGAGTAAATAACCGTCATGGTCTTCCTGCTCCAGAAGATGCAGTCTTTGCCCTTCCAATGCTCTTCTCAACCCAAGAGAACATGAGTCAGCCCCTCCTCTACCTTATAATGGGCCGCATTTGCACTGGAAACCATGCCCAAAAGGCATGACCACTAATACAAGTTCACTGGCAAGACAAGATTCCACTACCCTGAGGTTGTTGCTCCGAATTTTTTGACTGGGCATAATATGCAAGTAATCTAGCCTGCAGATAATGTCTGCAAAATTCTTGGTACAATTTCCCCTTGGAGATTCTAGTAGCTGCTATTTTGTAAAGCTAATATAGGATTATGACAGAAGAAATTTAATATATATATATTAGGTAATTAAGCTTCTAGACTGATGGGGAATCTGAGTTGCCAAATATCCTCAGCACTTTATTGCTTTTTCTACCATGTGCTCTAAGCTCCTGAGTATACAACAATATTTGGAAATGTGTATTTAATAGCCGATAGTATCAGTCCTAGTGTATAATTAATATCAGTGTTCCTCCCGTGGTGACTAAATAACTTTCTTCCTAACCATCTATGTAATAAAGTTCCTTAACACTTTTAAACCAATATCCTCCTCTTAACATTAGAAAGTCTACATTTGTAGTCTTTACATTTGTGGAGATTTTAATATGGATCAATTCTGATGAATTTTCTGGAAAATGCTTCAAAAGGTTTCTCTTTAGTAAACAGCACACAGATTTTTCTTCTAAATATCTAACACACTTTCTCATAAATTGCTTTTATAAAATGAAGAATCTCTACACTAATACAATGATTCTACTGAGTGAAGAGTTTTGTTAGTTGATTGATCATATGTGATTTGCCTTTATAAAATGATAGGACTGTTTTCTTGTCTAAGAAATCATGCATCTGTCTTAAGAATGTGCTTAGAGTTTCCTGTTTATACATTTGGTCAACAAATAACTGTATTCATACAGGTCAAATTAGCTATTGCAGAATTAAAGAAATAATCTTGCTAGAATTCGTTGTTTTATGTCTTTAGTGATTCTGGCCATTATGCAGGTGAATTCCCCACTGTTACAGGAACCACAACCCAGAATTTGCCGTATGTTCCCAAAATAATTTAGTTGGACTAGTGGATCCTAAATGTTAGTACTTCATGGTATTTGTTTTTTTTAATGATTTAAGAAATGAAGAAAAATGTGTACAGGAATTGATGTGTTACAAGGCTTGATTAAACACTCAAGTTCTCAAATTCAGATTCTTATCACTTGGAGGAGCTTTCCTGTTATATACTTTTGTTTCCCATTAGGAACATGGGTTTTTCTTCTCCATACACTAGGCATCCCTTCCATCTCCCATAAATACTGACTAGTCTACTCAGAGAGAATTGTTGAGTGTCTACAAACACATCTTTGCCAGAAAAGAAAAAGGAAACTAAATGATACCAACTACTTTGTCGTCTCAAGAGGGTGGTGAGAGTTGGTAGGCAGCACTTATTACATGCTGCTTCTTGTTCTGTAGGAGAATAAAACACATATATACAACCAACACTTTTATAATATCTCACATCTTAATAAAATGAGCACGGCATTTTTCTACTAATGCATGTCTTACCTGATTCACAGCCAACTTACCAAACATGATTAGGACTTGAAATATTTCTCTTATAATAAACCACATCAACTTAGAGACTTATTTTGTGTATATTTAGTTAAATACTGGGAGTGTTAAGTCTTTATTGTAACATGAGAATGATTTCAGCACAAGTTTCTAATGTGTTGTTTGAGGCTCCAAATACAGAGTACCTTGTCCTTCAGCTTTGCTTTTGGCTGCAGTTGTTTTTAATGCAAAGCTGAATCTAATGTTTTCAAGTATTCATTGCACCTCATAATTACCAAAGCAAGAATGCATCCATTCTGCACATTTGCTATTCCTCTTTTTCTTGATTGCATATTACCTACCATCTTGCTCACCTCTTGCTTTTCAACTTACACTTGTGATAGGGATGTCTTCATTTATTCTTCTATTTTCTTTCTTCATACTCTAAGCCTTAGGGTGCAATAGCTTTGTTTGTGACCTCTCTGTTATTGATTCTGGTTTCAGGAAGGTCAGCCATTCATTTGAGGTAAATCCAGAATTTTTATCTTTTATTTGTCTTACAATCCTTAGTCCTCTTATGCCTTGAACAAATTTACAGTATTGATTCAGGCTTGCTTCTTGACTCATGTAATCTATCTACCATTACACTTCAATACTTTTCAATTTGCAATCCCTGTCTCTCTTTACTCCTCCTGTCTTTGTTTAACATTAGCCTTGTGAGTAATGACTTCAGAGAAGGTTTACATTTCTATCTTGTGCAAGACACCTTCAGCCAGACATCCACGATAATTTATCTTAAATATAAAATAGTTTTGTCATATTCAAACATTCCTTGAACTTCATTATATCCTCCTACTTAAAAAAAATACCAGTGAGTGCAAGGTGAAAAGAAAGTGTGCAACAAAATGATCATCGACTGACCTGAATGCTGTGGTATGTTTGCAATTAATTGATTAGAGATACTCACATCAGTTTCTTAATTAGACAAACATTTGTAAAGCTCCTAAGTCCTTATGATTTCCAATCCTGTAAACTGCTTCTTCCAACATTTCAAACTTTCTGCCACTATTACTGCATACCAGATGGATACATTTTAACCTCTTTAACAGATAGTACTTTAGTACATTTTTGAGTAACTAAGTGGGATCCTGGCTCAGGGGTTAAAAAATGGTCACAGTGTCTTCTGAATCACTTGCTGTCCATGAGTCACCTGTAGGCACCTTTTCAGCTACTCCAAGCTCTCTGCTGTCATCCAGTTGTTAGGGGTTGTACTCCCTTATTTGGAGTGTATTAAAAAAATAGAATGTAAGTGTCTCCAATGACTGGAATGCCTGACCAATATTCCTGAAGAAACAAATGTGCCCTGTCTCTAAAAGATGACTTTATATTGTGAGCTTTAGTCTTCTTTCTGCAACATTAAAGGCAAGCTTTGCAGAGATAATAGCCT
Organism: Mesocricetus auratus; assembly: GCF_017639785.1. Lineage (NCBI taxonomy): Eukaryota > Metazoa > Chordata > Mammalia > Rodentia > Cricetidae > Mesocricetus > Mesocricetus auratus. The sequence continues at coordinate 84,648,338 of NW_024429266.1, forward strand.
CTCTTATCACCCTTTGATCTCATAAAAGGAAGGCTTCTTTGTGTTTAATATCATTGATCAATGGTATATAAATTATACTTGTGAACAAAACACCTTTCAATATCTTTGGATATTAATGTCCTTCATAAAAGATGGGTGGAGTAGAAATATTCAGAGGTCAAAAATGGCTGAATTGGGATGAAAATTGATGAAGCCAGTACATTTACAGGATTGAGCAGAATGGCCTCTAAGTCCATTATGAAATGCTTACCTATGAAGAGAAAGACCTCAATTGTATGATATATTTTGAGTTTACTGCATGAACCTTGTCTGTTCAAAATATCCCAGTGGAGTAGCCTTACTACTTGTAGTAGTTTATTACAGTGAGACTTCTATTGACTTAAATTTCTGTCTTTTGTTAATATTATATTATCTTGATTGTGCCAACTTAATGGTAAACTGACTAGAAGGTTCATTAACAATCCTCCAAACTTTACTTTTGGATCTTTAAGATGATTTAAATCATAGAAGAATTTTATTTAATTCTAGAAAAATTTCAGCTGCTAATTTATTTTAGGCTGTAACAGCTTCAAGGGTAAATTGGGAGAAATTGGGTGTCTTGTTGAGAATTTTGATCCATGAACATGGTAAGCATTCTCATATATTTCTATTTTTAATTTCATTTAATATTGGCTCATAGTTTATAGTGTTTACTTTTCACAAATTTTATGTTATAATTTTAAAACTATTTCAATTTCTGGTAGCTTATTTCAAGTCTACATATTAATTTTTTTATTTTGTACATTGCTGAAATATATTAAAATCATCAATCTTCAAATTGTTCTAGAGTTTTTTATTGTCTTAAAATACATTTTAGTGGTTCTTTAAGAATATTGTGTTATTGGAACATAAGGACAATTTTACTTCTCTTTCTAGTATCTAGATACTTTACCAATGTAGTCTAACATTGCAAACTTCAACTTGCAGCAAATATGAGGTCAAAATGATAGCTGAATCCCTGACTTGTTTCTCCTGCTGGGGCATTTCCACATTTGGTCTGAAAATAGATGTATACTTTTTTAGAGGATCTTGTTGCTGTTGTGAAATTTCCTTCTCCTCCAGTCTTGATGTTTTATTCAAGAATGAATACTGTTTTTGTTTCAGTAGCCTCACCCTGTCACACCAGAAAAGGGAAACTGATTTACTGGGAAGGCTGCTATGGATTGTCAATACACAAAACCTGATGCCTCCAGGAGCAATCTGATGTGTTAAATAAATTATTCTCTGTTTTCTTCCCTGGGTCCCAGATGGACTTATTGGTGCTTTTCTTGAGGAAATACAGTCATGAAAAAGCTGTATTACACACTTGCAATCTATGTTAATGTTATGATTTGCCAAGTTTGTATCACCTGTTCACTTTTAATTGGTGGTGGGGAGAAAAGACTAAGCCATATATCAAACCTTCTGAAGTGACCTAGTCTCAAAGAACCCTAAACACATGTGCATATGAACACTACTAACATAATAGATTAATTATATATTTTAAAGAAGAAAAGGTCACCAATTCCAGAGAAAGCAATGAGACAAAGAAAGGGGTGGAAAGGAGAAGTGGGAGTGGGAATGGTATGAAAACAGCACTCACATATGCAATTCTCAAATATTAAAAAATAACTAATAAAATGTTTTACAAAACAACAGGGACTTTAAGAAATATTTTGAAGGTAAATACTTCAGGATTTGGGTGTTTGTGTGTGATGATTCAAAATAATCTACACCATACAACAAACTCCCATGAAGAGATGTTTTTTAGAAAGTAAAGATTCTACTCATTACAGAAAGGAACTTTAACTCTATTTCACATGAAATATGAAGTTAAGAATGCCATGGGTATGTTTTAATTCACTGGAAGAAAACACTAAGGCAGGATGATATTTTGATAACTGTATATTTGGACAGTGCTAGCTTCTTTCTGGTTGGTGGGAAGGGTCATGATCTGTGGGTTGTGATTGCTCAGTTTTTAGGACAGACTCCTTGAACATGGCAAGGTTCTGGTGATGTTAGAAGTGGATCTTGGATACCTTCTTGTATGAGTGTTGTAACCACATACAAACACTGGAGGCAAGGTTGTGTGATAGACTACAGACAGATAAAAAGATGTGAACTTGAGAATATAATTTGCAGCAAAATATTTTTTTCACCAAATCAAAGAACAGATGCAAATGAACAAAGATTTGAGATAGAAATATACCCCTCGGGGTTGTATTTTTGCTAGCTTATTCCTGTCAGTGAAGTTCAAGTCTCCATTACAAATAACATACTAACTATAACCTAGTGGAACCGAATGATTATTCAGTTCTTCCAAATGGAGAAGGGTGCATGAATTCACTCGTTACTGTCACGTGAAAGAACCAATAAAGTCTTCTTTAATTTCTTTCTTTAAAGACTCAAATTTTTTGCTATACAGGTCTTTCACTTGTTTGGTTAGCATTTTCCCAAGGTATTTTATGTTGTTTGTGGCTATTGTAAAGGGTAATGTTTCTCTGAATTCTTTCTCAGCCCTTTTTTCGTCTGTATATAGTAGGGCTACTGATTTTCTTGAGTTGATCTTGTGCTTGCCATTTTGCTGAAAGTATTTACCAGCTGCAGGAGTTCCCTGGTGGAATTTTTTGGGTCACTTATGTAAACTATCATATCATCTGCAAAGAGTGAAAGTTTGACCTCTTCATTTCCAATTTATATCTGCTTTATTTCCTTCTGTTGTCATATTGCTCTACCTAGAACTTCAAGTACAATACTGAAGAGGTATGGAGAGAGTAGACAGCCTTTTCTTGTTCCTGATCTTAGAGGAGGTGGAAAGATCTCCCATGCTATTGGATAGGTAGGATCAACATAGTAAAAAAGACAATCTTAACAAAAGCAATATACAGATTTAATGCAATCCCTATTAAAATCCCAGCACAATTCTTCACAGACCTTGAAAGAACAATAATCAACTTTGAATGGAAAAACAAAAGACCAAGGATAGCCAAAACAACCTTATTCAGCAAAGCAACATCTGGAGGCATCAGCATCCATGACTTCAAGCTCTATTATAGAGCTGTAGTCCTGAAAACAGTTTGATATTGGCACAAAATAGACAGGTAGACCAATGTAATCGAATTGAACATCCTGATATTAACTCATACATGTATGAACATCTGATTTTCGACATAGAATCTAAAAATATACAATGGATAAAAGAAAGCATCTTCAACAAATGGTGCTGGCATAACTGGATGCTGGCATGTAGAAGAATGTGCATAGATTCATGTCCATCACCATTCAAAAACTTAAGTCCAAATGGATCAAAGACCTCAACATAAATCCAGCCATGCTGAACCTGTCAGAAGACAAAATAGGAGGCACCCTTGAATGAATTGGTACAGGAGACAGCTTCCTGAACATAACTCCAGTAACACAGACACTGAGATCCACAATTAATAAATGGGACCTCCTGAAACTGAGAAGCTTCTGTAAGGCAAAGGACACAGTCAGCAAGACAAAAAGGCACCCCCCCAATTGGGAAAAGATATTCACTATCCCCACATCTGACAGAGGGCTGATCTCCAAAATTTACAAAGAACTCAAGAAGCAAAGGATCCAATCAAAAATTGTGGTACAGAACTAAATAGAGAATTCTCAATAGGGGAGACTAAAATGGCTTAGAGACAATTGAGAAAGTGCTCAACATCCCTAGCCATCCAGAAAATGAAAATCAAAACAACTCTGAGATACCATCTCACTCCTGTCAGAATGGCTAAAATCAAAAACACCAATGACAGTTTATGCTGGAGAGGATGTGGGGAGAGGGGAACACTCCTACACTGCTGGTGGGAGTGCAGATTTGTACAGCCACTATGGGACTCAGTATGGAGATTCCTCAGGGAAATGGGAATCAGTCTACCGCAAGACCCAGCAATTCAATTCTTAGGCATATATCCAAAATGCCCATTCATACAACAAGGATGTCTGTTCCACTATGTTCATAGCAGCATTATTTGTAATAGCCAGAACCTGGAAGCAACCTAGATGCCCCTCAACTGAAGAGTGGATAGAGAAAATGTGGTACATTTACACAATGGAATACAATTCAGCGGAAAAAAAAACAATGGAATCTTGAAATTTGCAGGCAAATGGATGGCACTAGAAGAAACCATAGTGAATGAGATAAACCAGTCACAAAAAGAGAAACATGGTATGTACTCACTCATATATGGATTTTAGACATGAATCAGGGGAGTGCCAGCATACAAACCCACTGCCAGAGAGTCTAGGAAACAGAATCTTCATCCAGCAACTGATGAAAGCAGAGGCAGATACCCACAGACACACACTGAACTGAACTAGAATCCAGTGTCAGAAAGAGAGAACTGAAGGGCAAAGGAGCTAAGAGTGGGCTGGTTCAACCCACAGAAACAGCTGACCTGAACAAGAGGGAGCACTTGGACTCCAGATTGATGGCTGTTTGGAAAGCATGGGACTTACCCAGATCCCCTGAATCTGGGTGTCAGTGAGGAGGCCTAGGTGATTTACTTACAGGGCATTTGGTAGTATTTACCCCTGGGTTACAAACAGACTTTGAGTGTCCATGCACTCAATATGTGAGGCTCTCTCAGCCAGGACTCTTGAGGGAAGGCCTAGGCCCTGCCCTGGATGAAATGACAATTACTGGAGATCTACCATGGAGGGCTTCACTCTCCTTGGTGGTCAGAGTGGAGAGTGGTTGGGGGCTGAGGACCCTGGTGGGGAGGGTGGGGGAGGAGGGGAGGGAGAGGGAGCTGGGATTTACATGTGAAACAAGATTGTTTCTAACCTAAATAAAAAAAAAAAGAAGGAAACAACCAAGTCAGTGCTGTTCACATAGCAGTGTGTTAATCTTGTTCTTCCGTATACAAACATATTTACTAAATATACCCCATTCTACATTTCTTTCTTACTGGTTGTACATTACTTTTTTTTGCATTTCTGTTTTCAAACAACAAAATGTAAAGTGTCATTTTTGTCTTACTCACCTCAGACTCCCATCAATATTTTCTCTATTACTCACCATCCTGATGGTATTTAGAATGTAAAATAAATTGTTTAATTTTTTAAGCGATGCAGTTTTCATAAAATACAAACCAGTAGTCAATGAGAAGAAAAATGCATGAAAGAGTCAGATTGCTTGTGGATTTTCCAGGCTTGCAGAAACTTGGGCATGTGAGAGTTATATGTAAAAGTGATTAAATTATCTGATGTCCTCATTCACATAATAAATGATATTACTGGATAAGTGAGTGTTCTTTAGCTATGATATTCCTTTTGCTAACTGACCTTTGAAAGAGTGGGAAGAGTGTGAGTCCTTCAGCTACATGATACAAAATTCTTCCAGTTCCTTGAATTACAAAATTGGTTATAGCATGCATAAATCTGAAATTTTCTGATTTCCAGATATCTTGACCAAACAATTTATCTGGAGTCAGTGTAATAGCATCTATTTATATCTGATATTCTTTCCCAGGACTTAGGAATGTCTGTCATATACAATGTGTAATTTATAATATTCATGCTATTCTTACTTATATTATCAAGTATATACAACCTTTTAAATTTCATTATTTCAAGTATAAAATTCACACATAGTTGGCATTGTTTTCAAAAGATCTTGAAGTGTCAGAATTGTCCAATGACAAATTTAAGAAAGATTCTTACTTCATGTTTGGCAATAGTTGAGCAAAAACTGGAGTAAATAAGGCTTTATATTGTCATGATTTCACAAAGCTTAAAGGCAGGGAAGTGAAATCACAAGAATTAAATGTGTAAAGGAATCCATCTCTAATGAGTGTGTCTCTCACAGAATAAACAGCAAGTGCTTATGCAGTCAAGGCTACCACTGAAAGGTGCAGAATGGGTTTTGGCACAGGAAGAGTTAAGTTGTTCTCAAGAGGCCTAGTATCTTGGTGTTCTAGTTGGGAGTTTCCCTTGGCATTACCCCACCACCACCACCTTTTTAGTCTCCTTAATAGGTGCCCTTTATTGTTTTCACTGCTACTATTAATCCTTATCATCAGCCTGTGCTTACATGGAATAGACCTCTGACTAAAGAAAATGTCAAAAGCATAGAACGCAAATTGACAGCATTATATAAGAGAATACAGACTTGCATGCATACGTGTGTGCAAGTAAATGAACTACCAAAAGTGGACAAAGGGGCCTGCATGTAACAAATATCAATGGAAAACCCATGGAACTGGAGAGACGGCACAGCATTAAAAGGTACTCGCTAATGTTCCTAGGGACTATAGTTCAGTTCCCACATCTGATTCCCTCATTGGTCTCTATAGCACAGGTACTTAAACACACACACACACACACACACATGAGTACGCGCACACATAAACACATGCACACGCACACACACAAGCGCACACCACAGAAAATTAAAAATAGGCAGATGGCATATTCACGATTCTATGGGCTGGGATAGAGTTGTAATTCCTCTTCTCATATCTATGTCTAATACCAATGAAGAAGCTACTTCAGCAAAGGAGGATTCAATCTGCCAAACAGTGTGGACATTTCAGCAGGAAGTTATATTCAGTAAGAAGTTATATTCAGCAGGAAGTTATTTCAGGATGCTTTGAGACAGTGGTCAATCATATTGCATCATCATTGACAACGTGGCCAAGCCATCAATCCTGAGGTCTTCCCCTGGCTGCTTACTCCAGTGACATCCTTCTCCAAGGCCCATGCAAGCTGGGGACCAAGCATTTAAACACATGCACCTAGAGGAAATTTCATATTCAAACCACAATAATGACTTTGAGCACGCAGAGGGAAATCCCAGAAAAGTAAAACAAACAAAAAATCCAGGATCATGGATTCTAAATGTTACTATGTTGTGTTTTCAAACAATGAGGACTAAGACATCAATGGAAAAACATTCTGCTCCTAGGCTTCTTGAGCACTCTCAATAGATGTCTACGTTGTCCTGTCATCTGAGAAGCTTGCTGGTCAGCATATGCCAATTATCAGAGTTTACATATGTTACTTCATTGGATCCCAACATCTATATTAGATCAGCTGAATGGTAAGCACAGTGACCTCTTGAATAGCTATGTAAGGAACTCCCCAAGTCTCTATGTATGCATATAGCTCTGAAGGTAAAAACAAAGTCTTTCAAGTAAGATTTATGAAATAATTGGATTGCAGTTTCTTAGAGACTTGGCAGCCATTGGAAAGGACTTTCAGTTAGTTAAGATGAATTGACTACAAGGAGTTCTGGTGTCTATGCTAAACCTAATCCAGCTTACTCTGGGACAGAGGACAAGCCCCACACAATCAGGGAAAAGGGTCACACCAGTTGGAACAGGACAGTCTTCCCTCTCACTTCCTGCCAGTGGTGCTGTCAGAGGAGCAGCAGGTGGCAATTGAAGTTGAAGGTGTCAGTTCATCAGGAGAAATTCCCTGATGGATGAATCTCAGATAGCAAGGCCCTGAGACCATAGATCCCAGAGTGCCTTTTGCTTCTGCTCTCCCTTACATGTTTGATACTGCCATCTTTCGCTGGTATCTGGTATGGTGTGAATGGGTGTGAGGAGATCCCCACTTCATGTAATACAGTGTATTTGTCTCATGGAAACCTCCCATTCTGACCATTCTTACCTGTGTATTACTATGAAGATGGTACTTTCCTAAGCTGTACTATCTGATTGATAATAATAATGTTACTTTAGATAGTTTTGATGATAAAAACAAAACAAGGAAGTGTCATACCACTAGAACACATGAGTTATTTTGAGGAGCCATATAGACTGTGACTTAGGTTAATGATTAAGAAAAACAACTGAATCCTGTAGGGAGAGATCTACATACCTGTAGCGCTGACCACAGGTATATAGAACATAAAGGGGATAAAAGAAGTAGGGGGAAGAGACTCTCTCTTTTTGTTCTGGTTGGGGCCTGGAGATCAGTGTGTGGATCTTTGGTTCTCGACTTTTTTGGCTTCTCACATAAGTGATTTCTCCCTCAATAAAATATCATAGCACATCCCTATTTTGTGTAGCTTAGTATCTCCACATTAGAATCCCAGTAAGCCCAGCTAGTTTAAATTCTATTAATCTTTGTGCTGAAAGATACGGTCACAAGTTTCAGTGTGTATCATTGGCTGGAGCAAAGCCTTCAGGTTAGATAAGATGTTTTGATAATAGCTTTGAGATGAACAACCCCAGAAAACAAGCTAAAGCTCACAAGGACTCATACCTGAGGTAAAAACTACAAAGAAGTCCAATTGTCACTAGCTGACATACTTTCCTTGCTAGAATTGGTTGATGATCAAAGGTGATGATAAATTCCTTGTGTCCATTCCTGACTTCAATTTTCTATACAAGAAACTATTTATAAGTGGTTATGCACCCCAAAGATTTAAAGTAGAGCTGACTTATTCTTTTTCATACACAAATACTTAGATTTGTGATTCCTTTAGTATTCCTTGTAAGTTTACCTTTCAAGATAAGTAATAAAGTGACTGGTCCTTTCTTTTTAACTGTAAAATGCAGCCTGCCAGTAAAGACCTGACTGAAAAGAATGTCTTGCTTGACTACACAGCTAATCTATAACAAGTTGCTTGGGTATGAAGGTACATGGCTTCTTGGGATTATTTGTTTATTACCTATAATACATAAAAATTTAATCATGAAAGGGATATGAAAACATGGTGTTTTTCAAATATGTATTCATTCACTTGAAGAGAAGAATGTAACCACATCATAATTTTTATATTCCTTGAAAGATTTTGCTGGAGTGTACAAGCTGTGAGGGAAAGGGAGTTAGAAAGAGCTAATATGGATTAGAAGGAAATAGAAGGAAAAATATCAAGAGAGTTATGAGAAGAAAGAAAATATCAACATAGACAGGGGGATATTTCCAGAGATAAGAATATAGAATGGATAATACAGAAGAATAAAGAAGCAATCCATTAAGAGTGAGAGTGAGTTTCTATTCCCCTAACTTCCTCAGATAAAAAAGGCCTAGAACATTGACCCAGTATATTCCCTTTGAGCCCTCTGCTGCTGGAGGTTGGCTCCTTGGGCATGGATGACTTCCCTGTGTGTGTATTGAGATACTTCATGATCACAGATGCCCTACAGCTATTTCAAATCTTTACCTCAGGGACTAAGAGATGTCAGGGAGAAATGTGGAAATACAGATGGATTTCCAGACAACATTTCATTAGGAACAAACAGTATTTGGGCTCAAACTATCTTGGTTGAATTCCTGGACATGTGGAATGAACAAAGAACAAACATCCTTTGTGTGTGTGTGTGTGTGTGTGTGTGTGTGCGTGTGTGTGCATGTGCGTGTGTGTGTGTGTGTGCATACATTAATGTGTGAATGTGGACACATGTGTAATGGTCAGAAGATAACTTCAGGTGAGCCTCTGGGAATTCTCCTGCCTCCTCCAATTTTTCCAATACAGGTACTTGCATTATGCAGCTGGGTTTTGCATGGGTCCTGGAAATTTGAACACAGTTCCTCCCATCTGAACAATCATCTTTTCCACTTAGCTTTTGCCCTGTCTCCAAACATACTTGTGAAACCTGAATTTTCTCACTTGCCAAATAGAAATCAAACAGCACCTTGGACGATGACTGTAGTGAAAACACAAACTTGATTGCTTGCAAGCCTTGCAGGCTCCTACAAAAGTGTTCACATGCTAATGTCTATGCTTTCATTCCAACAGATTATTTGTTCCAATTTGAACCCTCTCTTCATGCACATGCCAAAAGGAAAAATTCTCTCCTCTTCCAGAGACTTTAACAGCTACCAACACCTGCTGAGCCTCAGAACTAGAAGATTCAATTTGATTTGTTTATTGATGATAATTTGGGAGTTAAAAAATCCAGCTACACACCACAGAGTAGTACTTAGTTCTCAACTGTAATTGCACATAATTTCTCTAGGGAAATTGTGCCAAACATCAAAAGATCCAACTGAATTCATTTTTAAATCTCTGTAGTTTCTCCTCGTAAGGCACCGACATTATTTCTTCCAACATTTTTTTTCTGCTGATCAAATTTTTGTTTAAATTCTAAGCCTTCTGGGTCACCTTGAAAACTCCTAACCAGCAGAGAATTTTTCCCCTCAAAAGAAATTTATCCCATGGTGACAGCAAAATACTTCTATCTTCAAAGCCAAATTCTTTAAACAAAGTAAAACAAAGCAATCTCAGTGATTTCGTTCTTATTGTGGGCCTGATGGACTCAGTCTCCAGACACCAAGCTGTTTCTCTGTTTGTTTCGTCCTCTTTTTAGTACAGTGCACGTCACTGCATTGACTAGCATGAACGATGGGCAGAAATCATGTCTTTCCTGAGGGAATTTTCAAGGATGTAGAGAAACTTCAGGTAAGAGAATGCTGATTGGCCTGTCCCCCCAGATTGTGAGTCATTAATTGAATATATGCAGTCTGGCCACTCTGCAGCTAGAATGCCTAGAAAATGATGAGTAGAGATGGCATGAAGGAAAGGGAATGATTTTCTCTTTATGGTTTTGACTCAAAAACAAGTAATGTGCACACCCTACTTCTTCTGTTTAAACTGTTTTTCCTTTTTCCTTCATCCTGTATTCTATTTTAGGTAGAGAGTAGAGGGAGGCATTTTTCAGTGACTGGTCTATAGCAGGTGGGGCTGCCAGCATATCCAAATGCCCTGTATTCCCTCTCTCCTGTATTCTCTCCTCTGTGTTCATCTTCAGTTCAAATCTCTACTGAGCCAAATAATACTCGCAGGAAATGATTTTACTAGACACATTTGAATTAATTAGGCATTGAATGTTCTTTAGGAAGAATGTAGAAGCTCTACCAAAGCACAACTGTCTGAGTCAGCAATGTTGCCCTGAAATTTAAGGGACAATATGATAAACTTAAATATAAAAAGTATATCTAGTGTTATGTTCCAAAATGCTAGCAAACTTTAAGACAAAAGTGTCTTCTCCAGAGGCCTTGCAAGAGTCAATAGCAGAATATCTGAAAATTCATACTCCTTTGCAGAAAAAAAACTTTTTCTAACCTTTATTATTCATTTTGGCTTATTTATTCATTGAGAATTTCATACAGTACTTTTTATTACAGTACTTTTTATTTCCTAATTCCTCCCATATCCTCCATGTCTCGCTAGGCATTCAAGCTCATGTTCTTCCTCTACCTTAAGAACAGAACAAAACAAAGCAGGAACAGAAGAAAGAAAACAGCCACAAAAGAAATAACGTCTGATTAGTTTTGGTCACCTGCTCCTGAGCATGTGGTTTATCCTTAGTGTAGTTGACATGACCTGTGTCATTCCACTGAGAAAGCTGATTTTTCCTCTTCCAAGTAGCTATTACTTGCTAATGCCATCTTGGTTTTGATGGGACTTTGTGCCCACTTTCCCTCCTCCATGCTGGGATTGTCTTTGCCACAGTCTTTCATTTTGTTTTCTCTTGGACAAGAGACTGAAATTTTCTACAACTCATATTTCCTTCATTAGCAAATGGTGATAAAAATAATACCTACTTCATCAAGGTTTTAACAGGAAAAGATGGGATAGATGACAGGACCTTCATGTAGAATGAACTTAAGAGAACTTAGATATTCACAACTTCCCTTCAGCTATCTGTCTTTAAGTCATTGATCTCTTCCAATAGATAGGTTTTTGTGTTGCTGCTGTGTTTTTGTATTGCTTTGCCTAAGTAAAGAAGCTGTCACTGATAGACCTTTGGAATAATAGGGAATTTGGTTCATAGTTCAAAAAGCCACTGAGACTGTCTATGTGCAAACAATCTGGTTATTTGTTGCTCACTGTGATATATAGTATGTAAGATATTGGCATAACATGAAAAAAGACAACCAAACTTATAATACTGAACACTGTAAGTAATTGAAACAATTTATGTGTTTTGAGTGAAGAAGTGAAACAATATAATATATTACCTATATATAGCAAGTATTAAATTAAAAAATTGCACACAATACATATTTAATATCTTTCAATTAAATTTCCATCTTCACTGCAAAGAAACAACTCCCATAATTCAAGGTCAAAAGTTAAGCAAATAAAATAAACCTAAGACATAGATTCAGACTATAGATGGCAGTTTAGCTTTCTTCATTCTACTGGTTATGAGAGACTGTAAACAATCTTGATAATCAAGTACAAATTGCAAGTAAAATGTCATTATCTATTTATTCATGAATCATTTTGTGAATGTGCTACTGTTTGTGGTACTGCACACAATCCTAGTAATGAAATAAAATAAATTATGTATGTAATACATATATACAATATAATGCACATGTGTATGAACACTACAATTCTTAAAAGACATTATCCTCCTTCTAATATAAATCTAAAAGTCCCTAGCTTTGGCAAGAGACAAAGGGCAGAACCTGTGACTAGAGATCTATTTCTAAATAATAAAAGTGAACATAAAACCACAAGAGATGGGATACAGAGCAGGGTAGATTTTGAACAAAAGAACAGATTATTTCAACGCAGGTTACAGACATAAAGCATTAATACAAACAAAATATAAAAGAAACTAAGAAAACTAGGGAAGTTAGGTGAACATACTTAAAACATTGTCAATGAGTAATATATGCATTAAGGACTGCTTGTGGAATAGATACAGGAACTTAAAGTTTATTTAAAGGATGTACAGGAGGACTGGGTAGGTGATTCAGTTGGAAAATCCACACCTTTCTTCCAGAGAATTTGAGTTTAGTTCCCAATAATCATATCAGGCAGCAGTGGCTCAAGGTAAAAGGGATCTGCTCCCTCTCTTTTGGCCTCTATGGACTAGAAATAAAATAATTAAAGAAAAATTAATTTTTAAAAAATATCTTCCAATTTGAAACAACGTTTATAATACATGGAGCTATGGCGATTGAAATAAGTCACACAAAGACAAAAGTACACTACATGATCCCACATGTGGAACCTAAAAATATAAAATACACAAAACCTGACAGTGGAATGGTGGTTACCAATAGTAAGGACTTGAGAGAAGTTAGAATTTAATAAAAGGATGAAGTTTCAGTTCTATAAATAGACAAGTCTAGAGAGCCAGTGTATTCTTTATATGTTTAATAGTTAACCTAGCATGTGAAGTAGACTTGAGTGTAGACTTCCATAAAAATTATACAATAAATAATAACTAGTAACAACACAGTTTACATATTGCAAGACTCTACCCTAAAGAATTATTTATACCTTTTCTTAACTATCCCAACACATCTTACAGCAATTGATATAATTCATGCATAAGGCACATAAAGCAGAGATCTTGAACCCTTTCCTTTGTGACTCTGAAGCTCCGATATAAATGAGGACCATTTCCCAGTGAATGGGAGAGGAGCTTTGTACTACTCTCTTCTCTTTCTGCCTGCCTCCTTTTGGCTTTCCTCCTTCCTCTCTGTTTTGTTTGTTTGCACTAGGCTCCCTTATTTGTGTGCATGCAAATATGCATTAAGAATGGAATGAAGTAAGCTATTAGAGTTGAAGACAGAGTAGGCTATCTTCAACAGTATTACAGATGGGAATAATATACACTGGCAATTAGCTGGTTCTTTGCTTTCACAAAGAACCTTATTTTCTCTATTACACTTCTTAATGATATTTCTCTGTGTATGTGGAGTCAAACAATTAAAGAGAAGTAGATCTAGGGCTGGAATCAAGATAGACACATACTTTTGAAAATAATCATGGGATATATTCTGTTCCTTATTTTATAACACAAAGAAGCATAGAAGGTAGGTGAGTACTTTAAAACACATAGCATTTCTCAGTGTTTGTGGTGCTGCTTATGGCTAAAAATAGTCATGGACTGGTAAGGATAGAGAAACAAAATTAGCACATAATCTCAAGGTACAATTAAAAACTGGAATCATGCCTAGCTTTTGCTTCTATTTTTCATTTGTTGAAAATACATGTTATTTTCATACAATATATTCTGTTTATCATTTCCCCACCCTCAACAACTCTGAGATTCTGCCCTCCCATCCAGACTCATGCCTTTCTGTCTCTCCTTTGCTAATAAACAGGAACCTAAGGAATAATAATAAGATAAAATAAGACAAAAAATGGTAAGGGACAAAATAGACAGAGTATTACAATGAACAGAAGAAAAAGATCCAAAGAAATGATGCCTACTTTAATACTACTGCTTTAAAAAAGCACAAAATAAATAAAATAAACACTTCAAATAAATGCAGTTTCTTGTGCCTTGTTAAGACTTTCTTATCTGCGCATCTGAATGCCAAGAACTATTGTTGATGCCTTATACATTCTTAAACTAAGGAACCATGAAGCCAAGGTCTAGGAAAATGCTGTAGGGAAACCCCAGTGCCTATGAAGTTTCCAATGCAATGTGCTGGTTGCATTCCTTTTCTTAATGAAGAAATAGTGCCAACCAAAGTTTCCTATGGCACAGCTCCACAAATGCAACAGGTTCCCATTCAAAATGTTATCTCCAAAAACTGCTGAGTGTAAAATACAAGTTGATATTTCCATACAGCAGAATTCTATCATTTAATTTCCTCATGGAAAATGTAAGCACAAGACCATACAAGAGAAAATAAATATATCATGTTTGATATTAAATCATTTTGAATTTAACTCCTGAGACAATATCCAAATCTGAACAACTCTTTGTCATCTGAGGCATTCAAATATATATATATATATGTATATATATATATGTATATGTATACGTATCTTGCCCTTGCCTCCCTTTCAGCTCATGTGAGTTTTTCATTTTTTTCTGAATGAAATTGATCTCTCTCAGCAAATTGGTCCTATAAAGTATGTACTTATATAGATTGTTGATCTTCTACTTGAAGTTACATACATATGACGTCATATCTTTCTTAAAGTGCTATGAAATCATAATGTGAAATTTTAGGATGGGTTTCCACTAGAAATACTGAGCCTGAAGAGAAAGAGTAACAGTGGAGTCTGACTTTCGATTTACTGACCTGTCACCACCTTCTGTTCATTTTGTCTCAAATGATGGTAAATTTAAGATAAAGCACAAATCACTTGCATGAGATGTGTTCTTTTATGACTGACATGCTACCTTGTCAGTCACTATTATTGAGATTTTCACCACAATCTAAGTTGTTTGAAATTGAGAAATTATATTCAGAAGTTGACCTTAAATGAGCAAAAGCAGATGGAACTTATAAACTGGGGAGGTTTTAGATCAAATTAAGCTTCTTCCTGATACATATAAGGAACATGTAACTTTTGTCCATTTGTTTTATTATTCATCCAATAAACCCAGTAAAGCATAAAACAACTCTTTGTTCATGATTAGATATACAGCAACTGGGCACCTGTGGCCTTGAGGCAATTGTGTTTGTTATTCCCAATCGTATCTTTCCTCATAGCTGTGATTATTATGTGAGTACTGTTAGAGCTGATAAGAAAATACCTAATTAATGATTGGTTGTCCATTTTCCTTACCTGATTTTATGACTGTCGCATTTACTCATGGGGCTGTTAGACTGATAAAAAGAAAAAAAAGTTTGAACAGAAGAAAAAGAGCCCACTAAACATAGGCTCCCCTGCTGAAAATTCAATTGCATGACTGAAACACACTCCTGCTTACCAAAAGAAATAGACTAGTATGTGGATGCCTTCCATCTTCCCCATGGAGGAACTGGCCATTCACAAACAAAATAAATGTAAACAATGGGCTATGAATACTGCTAGTATTCAGGCACCTGTATTTACCTGTACTTGGTACTCTGACAGGAACTGCTCTTGGGTGCAGCCACTAAGAGCACACTCACCGTGTTCCCTTTTATTAAAAGGGTCCAGTCCACCTTCCCCCTCTCTTTCTCTTCTCCTTCTTCTTCTTCTCCTTCTTCTTCTTCTTCCTCTCCTCCTCCTCCTCCTCCTCCTCCTTCTCCTTCTCCTCCTCCTCCTCCTCCTCCTCCTCCTCCTCCTCCTCCTCCTCCTTCTTCTTCTTCTTCTTCTTCTTCTTCTTCTTCTTCCCCTCCTCCTCCTTCTCCTCCTCTTCCTCCTCCTCCTCCTCCTCCTTCTCCTTCTCCTTCTCCTTCTCCTTCTCCTTCTCCTTCTCCTTCTCCTTCTCCTTCTCCTTCTCCTTCTCCTTCTCCTTCTCCTTCTCCTTCTTCTTCTTCTTCTTCTTCTTCTTCTTCTTCTCTTCTGACACTCCTATCCCCAGAGGCTGGTTTACCCTCTCCTATCCCCCTTTTCCCATTCACTTCTCACCAAAAAAAGGAAGGAAGAAAGACAGACAGACAGAAAGAAAGAAACCCTCCACTCAAGCTCTGTTGCATGGCATCTTTCTCTCATGGGCCACTTTTTAAAATTACACTTATTTGGGCACGAAGAAATGAACTTGTAGGTATGTCTATTTTGACACAACATGTGCAAATGCTCCTGGTAGACAGACAAGTATTGAAAAGGCATATTGCGGAGCCCAGCTTCAGGTGAGATTGGGTCTCCGGCTGGGACCGCCCGCCCATCACCCATCCCCCTCCATCTTCGGGGCTGCTCCCAGCTTCCAGAAGAGCTGCCCACACAGGAAAGAGATCAGCCCCTCCAAGACCCCAACCCAGCGAGCCCAGCTTCAGGTGAGATTGGGTCTCCTGCTGGGACAGCCCGCCCATCACCCATCCCCCTCCATCTTCGGGGCATATTAACAATCTGCAAAAGAAAAACCACATGATCATCTCACTAGATGCTGAAAAAGCCTTTGACAAAATCCAGCACCCCTTCATGATAAAGGTCCTAGAGAGATCAGGGATAACAGGAACGTACCTGAATATAATAAAAGCAATATACAATAAACCAACAGCTAACATCAAACTAAATGGAGAGAAACTCAAAGCAATTCCTCTAAAATCAGGAACAAGACAAGGCTGTCCACTCTCTCCATATCTCTTCATATTGTACTTGAAGTTCTAGCTACAGCAATAAGACAACAAAAGGAGATAAAGGGGATACAAATAGGAAAAGAAGAAGTCAAACTTTCATTATTTGCAGATGATATGATAGTTTACATAAGTGATCCAAAAAACTCCGCAAGGTTACTCCTAGAGCTGATAAACACCTTCAGCAATGTGGCAGGATACAAGGTAAACTCAAAAAAATCAGTGGCCCTAGTATATACAGATGATGAAGTGACTGAGAAAGAAATCAGAGAAACATCACCTTTTACAATAGCCAAAAACAGCATCAAATATCTGGGGATAATGTTCACCAAGGAAGTGAAAGACCTGTATATCAAGAACTTTGTGTCTTTGAAGAAAGAAATCAAAGAAGATACCAGAAAATGGAAAGATCTCCCATGCTCTTGGATTGGTAGGATCAACATAATAAAAATGGCAATCTTGCCAAAAGCAGTCTATAGATTCAATGCAATCCCTATCAAAATTCCATCACAATTCTTCAAGGACCTGGAAAGAACATTAATCAACTTTATATGGAAAAACAAAAGGCCCAGGATAGCCAAAACATCCCTAAATAATAAAGGAACTTCAGGAGGCATCACCATACCTGACTTCAAGCTCTATTATAGAGCTATAGTCCTGAAAACAGCTTGGTATTGGCACAAAAATAGGCAGGTAGACCAATGGAACCGAATCGAAAGCCCTAATTTTAACCCACACACCTATGAACACCTGATTTTTGACAAAGAAGCTAAAACTGTACAGTGGAAAAAAGAAAGCATCTTCAACAAATGGTGCTAGCATAACTGGGTACTGGTATGCAGAAGACTGGAGATAGATCCATGTTTATCGCCTTGTACAAAACTTAAGTCCAAATGGATCAAAGATCTCAACATACATCCAGCCACACTGAAACTTTTAGAAGAGAAAGTGGGAGATACTCTTCAACGAGTTGGTACAGGAGACCACTTCCTAAACATAACACCAGTGGCACAGGCACTGAGATCGACAATTAACAAATGGGACCTTCTGAAACTAAAAAGCTTCTGTAAGGCTAAGGACACAGTCAAAAAAGACAAAAAGGCAGGCCACAGAATGGGAAAAGATATTCACTAACCTTACATCTGACAGAGGGCTAATCTCCAAAATTTACAGAGAACTCAAGAAACAAGTCTCCAAAACACCAAAGGATCCACTTGAAAGGTGGGGTACAGAGCTAAATAGAGAATTCTCAGTAGAGGAGGCTAAAATGGCCAAGAGACACTTAAGAAAGTGCTCAACATCCTTAGCCATCAGGGAAATGCAAATCAAAACAATTCTGAGATACCATCTTACTCCTGTCAGAATGGCTAGAATCAAAAACACCGAAGACAATTTATGCTGGAGAGGATGTGGAGAGAGAGGAACACTCCTCCACTGCTGGTGGGAATGCCGACTCATACAGCCTCTTTGGAAATCAGTATGGAGATTCCTCAGGAAAATGGGAATTAATCTACCACTAGACCCAGCAATTCCACTCTTAGGCATTTATCCAAATGAGGCAGGTTCATACAACAAGGGCATCTGCTCCACTATGTTCATAGCAGCATTGTTTGTAATAGCCAGAACCTGGAAGCAACCTAGATGCCCCTCAACTGAAGAGTGGATAGAGAAAATGTGGTACATTTACACAATGGAGTATTACTCAGCAGAAAAAAACAATGGAATCTGAAATTTGCAGGTAAATGGATAGCACTGGAAGAAACCATCCTGAGTGAGGTAACCCAGTCGCAAAAAGACAAACATGGTATGTACTCACTCATATATGGATTTTAGATATGGATCAGGATAGTGCCAGTCTGCACTTCCACAGATAGAGAGTCTGGGAAACAGGAAAGAACCTAAAAGATATGCATATATGCATAGTACCCAAGAGAAGAGGATGGAGACAAGATCCTCTGATGGATGGGGAACACGGCGAGGGGTGGGGGGGGAGTGGGACCTGGGAAGAATAGAGGGGGTAAAGAGGAAGGGAGTTGGTCATGGGGGAACAGGAAGTTGAGGGGGTGAGGGTAGAATAGGGGGAAGAGGGAGTCATAGGATCGAAGACAGATCAGGCACCAGAGTGACCTCGAGTGATCTAAAGGGATAACATCAATTGGCAAGCTAAGCAATAGTGGAGGGACCACCTCGAATGCCCATTCCTGATAATGAACTTGATGTCTATAACCATCCGGGAGCCTTCATCCTGTGACTGATGGAAGCAGAGGCAAACACACAACTAATCACTGAACTGAACCCAAGGAACCCAGTGACAGAGAGAGAGGAGTGATGAGCAAATTGGCAAAGAATGGGCTGGCAAAACCAGCAGAGACAGCTGATCTGAACAGGGGAGTGCTCTTGGACCCCAGACTGACAGTGGGGAGGCCAGCATGGGACTGATCTGGACCCCCCAAATGTGAGTGTCACTGAGAAGGCCTGGGCAACCTATGGGGCCCTGAGCTGTGGATCAGTGTCTATCCCTGGTATACAAACTGTCTTCATGTGCCTATAGCACAAAGAGAGATGCTCTCTCAGCCTGGACTCTTAGGGGAGTGCCTTGACCCTACCAAGAGTAAAATGACAGACTCTAGATATCCCCTATGTGGATGGATTTGGCAATAGGGTGGGAGGGAGTGCGGGAGGAGGGGAGGGAGAGGGAACTGGGATTGACATGTAAAACAAGCTATTTAAAATTAAAATAAAAAATGATAAAAAAAGAAAAGGCATATTGCAAAGCACTAAGCAGTTGGTAGACCTGCACTTCTTTGTGTGTATGTGTGTGTGCGTGTATGTGTTTTTATCATTTTAGTCTTTTTTCTTTTCTTTCTTCCTTTCCGTCCTTTCTTTTTTCTTTTTCTTTTTTTCCATATATTTTAGATAACTTTTTACACATGCACTTCTTATACTACTAGCATAAGCATCCTTTATATGGAAATGGCCAGAACTCTTTTCTTTATGTTGATTATGTATACTGATATCAAACTTAAAACAAAATATTTAATCTATGTATTTACCGAATAATTCAAATGAACATGAGTCATTTTATTTGTATGTAAATAACACATTTGGTATGGCAATTGTATTTTTAACAACAAATGTATGAGGAGAGAATGTGGCAGTGTTTTACATCAAGCACATTTCTCTGTCTTTATGATAGAGAACATCTCTGACCATGAGGTTGCTTCTAGATACATGTTCAGAGACATCATTCTCTATTTGGGGGAGAGATGAAGAAAAAGAAATGAAACTTTGTGTGTGTGTGTGTGTGTGTGTGTACATGTAGAGGCCAGAGGGAAACTTGTAAAAGTTGGTTCTTTCCTGTTACAACTTGGATTCCAGATCAAATTTAAGTTTCCATGCTTAACGGCACGCACAGGCCTTTAATCACTTAGCAACCCTGTTGGCCCATCTTCACATTTCTTAATAATCTTAAGGTTGTTCAAAATCTTTCTATCTGCCTCTTCATCCTATCAGAATCTTTCTGATCGATCTACCACTTCCCTTTATTTCTCTTTTGAAATTTATGGCAAAATCTTAACAGTAAGTTTTTATTTAAAAGTAAACACTCCACTGTAAACCATGTCACAGAACAGTCCCCTTCCAAAAGGAAGAAGAGGCACACAGTGAAGGCCAAAGCAATACTGAAAACCATCAGAGAAATAACACACCTTGGAACTCCAGAAACATTATCTGGGTTCCTAAGGCCTTTTCCTGTCCTTCAGCTTTGTCTTTCCTGCCTACCACATCTCTAGTTGCCAACATCTTTGTTCAGCAGATAGTCAACGGCCTTGATATCTGAAACTTACTAACAATTACATTATTTCACTACCAAGGCTAAAACATTCACTCATAGACACCTCAGCCCACAAATACTCTCATTGGGCTGGGACGATAATTCAGTCAGTAGAATGAATGCTGACACACATGGAGACCTGAATTTAAGGACGAGTATTCATATAAAAACCATGCATAATGGCATGTCTTTGCAATACCAATGATGATAGGATAGAAACAGCAATATGACAAAGTTTCACTGGCTAGCTCCGCTAATATAAACTGTAAAGACCCAGGCCAATGAAAAATTCTGAAAAAGCCAAGGTGGATGCCAGCTGAGGAGGAGTGACACCCAAGGTTGTCCTCTGGTTTCCTCACACATCTGCACATACATATGTGTTCACATACATAGACACAAACGTGCATAAAAGTATTAATTCTTAAATATACTTATGACAGAAACTTCATTTATATATACATTTGTTCATCATTGATATCATATCAAAAATTATGAAAAACAATCAATTTTCTGAGCAGTAAATTTTGTTAATCAGCTAAAGATATGGGGTGATATTTAAGATAAATTTTCATTTCAATTTGGGATAGATTATATTTCTCCTCCTGTTATGGAATACTGAAATGTTACTACAAAGAATCAATATTTGGCAGTTCTGTGCCCCGACTAGGACCAGTCATGAGTGGTATTATTATTAGTTTTGAAACTTGAGGACAACTTAAATGAGTTTAAGGAGAAAAATCCATAACATCCAAGTTGTAAGCTCAGCAGTCGCCTGGAGAAACAGACTGTACAAGAGAAGGAAAATGTCATGTTGTATGAGTTAAACTGGTGAAGGTGAGACACATGGTGGACCAGCAGTCACAGGGCTGGGAGAAAAATCTTAGAGAATCAGAAGGAAGCCCAGGGAACATACTTAGGTTCAGTCCAGCATCACCACAAGAGACAGAAGAGATGACAAAGAAAATCACACAGTTAAGGACGTAATGTCGAACAAAAACAATCTTCCAAGGTATTTTTAGAAGCTTCTTGTTATTAAAGAACAACAACAGAAAAACCTTTATTAAGTCTGAGGAGAAGTTTCAGACAAATGTTCCACTATTTATGATTCATTTTAACCTTTGGGACAATTTGTACTGAGCTTGCCTATTTTATATTTAAAAATGCCTAAGAAAGAACAGAGAAAAAATATCTACAATTTTAGCCTCATTTTAACACTGTCTAGCACGTTTCTTCCCACCAATTACTCTCACATCATTATTCAGATGGGGGCATAAAGTCATTCAGTCATAACTTCCTTCTGTATTCATATATTCCTTTCTTGATGTGCCTGTAGCTAGTGGCAGTGTTGATAGCCAATCCTGTTCCAAATTATATATGGGGTACAAGGGATGGAGACAGATATTACCTGTCTGGATGATTATCTTATCCAAAGTAACATAGAGATCACAAACTTTATTTGTATACAAGTAACTTTCCTTCATCAAAAAAAAAAAGACTGCGTTGATTGTTAGAAAGTAGCAATAGCTACAGACAGGTTCCAGTAAGATACATATTGACTCCAATAGGCAAATTACCACTGAAAGTTAGTATATAACTAAATAAACTCAAAGCTGTTGAGGCCAGATAGTTATGCACCCATTCTTTTGCTTTAATATAATTTCTGCCCTATGACTGGAATAGAATTATTGAACTAATACCCAAATTTCAATATTATTGCAGTGGATCCCTATGCTGTTTTATACACATGAGTCATATGAAACTTTTTTTTGTTTTGTTTCGTTTTTTGTTTTTCGAGACAGGGTTTCTCTGTGGCTTTGGAGGCTGTCCTGGAACTCACTCTGTAGACCAGGATGGCCTCGCATATGAAACTTTATACATACATATATACCTAAACATATATATATATAAATATTGACATATATATGTATAAAATTATCGACAAATATTACAATGTATTCCTATGCTGTTTTACACATGAGTCATATGAAACTATATATATATAATTAAATATATAAACAAATATATATATATAATTATTCACAAATATACTGTCTTTAGTCTTTTGTGACAATTTGACTCTAATGATCTAGAAATATTTGTCATCAGTGATTTTTACCAACAATTGATATGTTTTTAAAAATAAATGCTATTGTCTGTAGACAATAGCCCTTTCAATCGAGGTGTTTAAATGTGTTAGGTTTTGTTTGCCACAAAAGAACAAAAGTTTAGTTTCAGATAAAATAAACCAAGATTACCTTGCAGGCTAGAGGTGGACTTGGCAGCTGAGACATCAGGGCCTTGAATATTATTCAGGAAGACTTTTATTTTTGAGTCACGTGTATGAGTTTGTTAACACATGGAGCCAGGAAGCAGAACTTTGTCTGCTGATTGCCCTCAGCCTAGTAAAACTCTACATCCTCCTGACTGAGTGAGCATTCTCTGTTACTCAGATTCCATATATAAGGTTTTGTAGTAGGCATAAAGGGGTCAATTATTGTGGCCAATGGGAAATTATTATGGCTGGCTGCCCAGAATATCCACACAGATCGTAGGAAGTCATCTTAGTCAGCCATAACAGGATACACAAAAAATACCTCCTGTTGAAATTGGACTTTACTGGATAGCAAACCCTGGCTTGTTTAAGATCTCTAGTAGTATCTTGTGTATCATTATCATGTTCTTTTCTACCCTCTATTCCTTGGTTAGCATGGAACTAACTGTGTTAATTGAAAAACAACCAAGCCCTTAATTTCTTACTTTCCAACATATTTTTTCTGCATAGTCTAAGAAACAAATGAAAAATAACAACACATATGCATACACATATGCATATAAAAGCCCTACATACTTTTGTTATAGGTTATTGAAATTCTTATTTATGATAGCAATTTCTTTCTGGAATGTTATAACATTTAGAAAATCTGGATTTAAGTGGTAAGTGAGGATGTGAGAAAGATTTTGAAAATCATAGTCTCAGCTAGTGTAATAGGGAATTTGATAATTTTATACCCATCTAGTTTAAGTTGATTAGAGCTTCATTTAATTCCCTGTCTTCCGCTAATCATTAGTGTGTTTTATCATTACAAAACAAAATGGAAGTTCTATAAAAGGAAAAGCAAAGCCTTGCTTTCAAGCACTGGCTCACAAATTGGCTCAGGGAAGAGATGGAATCTGGAAAACTCTGAGATATGGAGGGTAAAGCAGCCAGATGGTGTTGCAGGAGAGTAGCTGACGTCAGGCCAGTGCAAAAATGTGTGGATTTGAGAGCAAGCCCTGAAGGACAAGGTCTCATTGTTAGACAGTCAATCAAAAGGACCCTCTTCACTCCTAGGGCAAGCCTCTCAGTGCATCCAGGCCCTTAACATTGTGCAAGACAATTTCCATTATCCAGTGAAGAGGTTTGATTCACAATGAACTGGATGAAATTTGAATATCCTTCAAACATACCATCACAGAAACAAAATGGTATTTGATTGTATCTGGGCACCTGGTGCTCTAATCATGCTGATACAATACTTATTCAAGTGGGTGAGTTCCTTTCTCCAAATAGAAGATACTTTCAAACCTGAAGTATTCTGACTTTCCAAAAACAGTTTGTCAGAAAAGTTGGTAAACAAGGTTCCACATTCCAAAGCACGCCTGAATTGCATCCCCACCCCCATAAGCACAGAAGAAGCCCCTTGCCTCCTTGAGTGGGGAAACAGCTCCCTGGCCTGTAACTTGGAACTTCTGTTACTTTGCACAGAAAGTGACTCAATTTCTTGTGCTAGCTCTAAGTTTTGATAGCACTTTCCTGGACAACCTGGGTCCTCTATTCCTCACAGCTGTGCTTCCTCTTTTATTTCAGTTACTGGCGAATTTCAGACGCTTGATACATATTCCCTGGGAGTGAAGCTCCTCTCAGGCCTGTTTATGTATGACTGCATGCTACTTCTCAGTTACATGGTAATATTTTCAATAATAGATCTTGGCTCAAATCAGAATCTAGTGTTCTCTCTCCCTGCCTCTCCCCCTCTGTTCCTCCCACCCCCTTAAAACAGTGGTTCTCGACCTACCTAATACTGTGACCCCTTAACATAGTTCCACATGTTGTGACACTGAACCATGAAATTATTTTTGTTGCTACTTAATAAACTGTAATTTTGCTACTGTTATGAATTGTAATGCAGATAGTTGACATCCAGGATATCTTGTATGAGACTCGTGCGAAAGGGTCATTTGACTTCCAGGTGGAGAACTGTTATCTTAAAAGCAGGCTGCAAGCTGGAAACTGGAAATGCTGCAAGGGAGCTGATGGGATAGAGAGAGGAAGAGAGGGAGAGAAAGAAAGAGAACGACAGACAAACAGAAAGGCAGACAGGGAGGGAGAGAGAGACAGAAGGAGGGAAAGAGATAGACAGGAACTGAGGGAGACAAAAACAGAGACAGAGCGAAGTAGAGATAGAGAGACAGGGGAAAGAGGTAGAGAAATGAGGGCAAGGAGAGGAAAGATGGGTGTAGGGTGGAGGTGTACAGAATGAGATGGAGAGAAAGAGATCTTAGACCCAGGAGATCATTGGGTAATTTAAGTTCTGCTGGCAGAGATACTTTCAGAATCAATGCAATATTTGTTTCTGTTTGTCAAAAATTAGTGTGTGTGTGTGTGTGTGTGTGTGTGTGTGTGTGTGTGTGTGCGTGCATTCATGTGAAGAGCACACTTGTTAATGTCTCATTCCACTGTGTGGGTTTGCGGAATTAATCTCCAGTCATCAGTTTTAGAAGCAAGCACCTTTACCTACTGAGCCATCTTGTGGATCCCTGAGTATAACTTTTTAAAAGGGGGATTAAAGGAAATCTTGTTTTATCCAGTGTCAAACATCAATTAGAATAATTTGTTACTACAGACAGTGAGTTGAACATGATTCGGACACCATAACAAAATTTATTAGACACAATGTTTTATTGTAACATATTGCAATATAAAGAAGAGTTTTTTCACAGATATTTAAAAGTTTAACTACAAAGACAATAACTAATTTTAATTAGGTTATCATCAATTTGCTCTGTTGTCAAAGGGAAATTATAAAATTCTGCAGGGTCACATTTTCTTCACTAAATATAAGATGGTAAGTTTCATTCAAAGTACATTCAATTTTCCTAAGAGAAGTTGACTTTCTTCCTACCTACTTATTTTTGTCTATAAGATTCTTCATTCATGTGAGTTCTTACCAATGAGATCCATTAGAGGTGAAGAATTCAAAAGATGTAGTCTATAAAAGACAAAATTTTATGTGGATCAAGACACATTATCCTGGGCTCTTTGGAGCTGCTTGCCTGAAATGTCCATGAACAAATGTGTAGTTTTCTCCTGTGGACATTCTATCATGGTTTATCCCTATCTTCAATATGCCGATCTGGAATGTCATTTGCCATCACTTTCTCTTTTACTCAGCCAAATACACATTATTCTTCTGATTCCAGTCCTCAGAACAAATCACTGAATAAAAGGTCAGCCTGGCTTTAGTTATGTGAATTGCTAATCCGTTTGATACTTTATTATATTCAGTTAATGGAAACTCACTGACTTTTCAGAAACTGATTCACAAGGAAAATATAACAAGAAAGGAATGTCTATTTGCTATCGGATAAAGACTGAGAATGACTTGGACAAGTATCTTTTAGTTAGAATTGACAGAAAGGGTTTGATTGCACAGGAACTCATGGGTGTCTGAGGGTTGACTGTTTATGCACAGTTTCTATTGCTGTGATCTGAGGTTCTGCTGTGGCCATGACCACTGGTCTACCTACGTGGCCACACTGTCCAATGTGGATTCCCCTCGTAAATTATAGGGTATATGGAGGATGATCACCATCCTGTGAGATTTCTAAGGTTATGATAAAGAAACATCTCTGGCATTTTTTGCCATGTAAAAGCAAATACACCAAGGGACCACATATCTTCATGAAGTTGTTTATTAAGTTTCAACTGAATTTACTATATCCGGGGCACTTGTGTCTGTTGATTACCATAGTGGGCAGGGTGGGCCTAAACATTCATTTTATACATCTTCCCTAGAGAACTCCCAAATTTGTGCATCAAATTTGTAATTTATCTATAATCTTGGGTTTTGTTCTGGAGCTGCCCAGTGTTTCCAATCAACTGGAATTTGAGGAAGAGAAAGGGAAGTCAATTTTGCAAGATTATCATCTTTTGTGTTGTAATGATGATACTATATGTATCTTATTGATGCAAAATATATACAAATGCTGCTTACTGCCTCTTTCTGCATTTAAATTTGATTGTGTACATTGTATGTGCCATTTAATCATGAAAAGTGTTGAAAGTAGTGAAGGAAGATTTTGTCTTTACTACAAATGAGAAAATCAATTTGAACAGATTTAACTATTTTTTCAACTAGGATATGCAATAGTACTTTCTAAACAATTTACATTCATATACTAATAATTGGAGAAAGTTTATAGTGTGATGACACTATCTAGGCCATTTGAGCCTAGCATTTTAGTGACAGATTTTCAAATTATGTAACTAAATACTCTTGCTTTTGTTCCATTAGGATTTGGTTAAGTATTTACAATTACAACTGTTAATATGGTCTCTAAGCCTTTCTTCAAATTAAGTTTTAACTGTAAATAGAGCGCTGGGGACCCATTATCTCCTACTGAAAAATAGAATATATAACACCTGTGAATAATATAATTGCATTTACCAGAATCATTTTTTTCATTCTGAAGTTGCAATACTCTAATATGAAGGATAAAGGGAAAGAATTCTATAGTTCTTACAATTCCTAAGTGCAAAGGCTTTGCATTTTTTTGTTATTTTGTGATAAGGTTTACAAAATAAAGTTTTGCAAAATAACTTAGATTAATTGATACTTTTAAATTCCAGTGATGTAGAAATTCAGTGTATAAGATGTATACCTCAATCATAATATACATATCAAGATAGAAAACAGTATATAAGGAACTGTAGACTGTATTTCCATGTACTTATAATGGGTTGCTCATGAAAGACCTTAGCAGTATATAGAATTTTTGACTACCGTATTCTTTGCTTAATTGTCCATTACTAATTCTTAGTTATTTTTCATTTTACTTCTTAACTCCTCGAGAGGTTAATGTTACTTCAATATCCCATTGAACAGATTTCAGCAGGTATCTTCAATACATCTGAATTGGTGTTCTGAACCTAATCTCTATAGTCTCCCAATTTATTGAACATCTCAGTAGATGCAATTTCCTCCACATAACTCATCTTTATGTAGCCATGTGTTAACTCTCCCAGAAATGCTTACATTAGGTTCATTTGCCCATCATGAATTGTGCTGCTCCAAAACAATACATCATAGACACTTTGGTTCTTTTCACTGGCAAACATATGAAGCTTTTCCTGATGCATCTTGGGTCTCAAGAGTAGGGAACTTCTCATCTTACCTTAGGAAATATTAGAGAGCTGTTAGGAACATTTATCTTTGTACTGAGCTCCAATTACTACTGCAAGACTATCAATTACTTTGGTACTCCTGTTTCTCTGTCTGAAATGAGAGCGTTTTCCAAAGTTACCTTTCCAGAGTGTGGGGCAAATTAATTTGACCATGCACAGTGAGCTATTCCTGCAAAGGCAATCACTTGTAATCTTGGGAACCCTCATGATTCCACCATGAAACACTTAAATTCGTATATAGACCATCATAACCCTTCCTTTTTAAGACGTTAAAGATTTGCCTTTGACTAGTTTGCTCAAAGACTTTGTCCAGTAATGGTCGTTAATATCTTTTTGGTAAGTTCAGAATTTGTCATCCAATAGGCACATTGCAATCTCTGATTTCTTGAAAATCTGCAGGTTTTGAATTCTGTGGGATTTGTGCTTGTCATCCTAAACTCACACAGCGCATTTACTCAGCTCGAGACTGAACCTACTTTCTAGCTACCTTTATTTTTATATTTCATTAGCCTGTTAGAGAAACCCCCTTAAATACATATGCCTAAAATAACTATGGATTAACATCACCTTTCAGCACTCTAGAGACAGTGGGACTGGGAGAATAAAGCCAAATAAGTGAGGCAGACTGAAGTCTTGTGTAATAGCCAACTTGATTCAGAGCATCAGACAATTTATATTCTGAGGGTTAAAAGGAATTACATGAGTAAATTGTGCAGTCATAAAATTAAGACAAATGTAGTAAAAACATGATATTCCATAGAGGCATACAAACAAATAACAGTAGTCTTGTATAATGAATAATATGAAGCAAACTCATACCTATCCCCTACCCATGGAAAGAGCTTGAAAACACATTCCAAGAACAATTCCATGTTTTGAAGAAACTAAGGTCACAAAACTCTTGTCTTCTTTCTTTGGGGTTTTCTCATAAGCATTCAGAATTCTTTCCATGAGACACCATTCTTGGACCATGTTCTGAAAATCAATCATATTAATATTTTATTTAATAGTGACAAATTAATAAGCATGCAGACTTCTTTCTAGATTTACCAACCCCATGGTTTATTTATTAATACATAATTTTATCTTTCATTTATTCTTCTTATACACTGACATAGATTGTAGCTTTGTGAATTTAAATAACATAAAAGATAAAGATAAATTTCTATTCTCTCTTTCCTTCTCATGTTGACTTCTTATACCATCTGTGGCTTTCTCCTTTATTTTTTCTTTGATTCTTCCTTTCCTCCATTATGATTATGCTTAAATTATTTCTCTCTTCAGAAATAAAGTTTTATTATGTCTAGCTTTCAGATGCTTGATATTTTTAGGTCAAACTGCTTTCTGCACCTTTCTCTGACTTGTAGCATAATTATAATTGTTGTGCTAGCTATCCTTTAAGACATTTTAAAGCATTTAAAATGCTAAGGGACACAGGATTAAGGATTGGCTGAATTCACTAACAGGAAGCATCCCGCCCCTAGCACTCTCTGCTCCCAGTCCCCTGATGTGTAGCTCATGTGGCCACAGGGAGGACACTTTTCATAACAATGAATTCTTAATACCAGGTGACCTCTTTTATCATGTAGATGCTCTAGATCCACCGCAAAGTTATTTCTAACAGGATTAGGTGACACAGAAGGAAATATGCCACATATTTGAGAACATATAAATTCTAAAATGAGACAAATTTTAATGTAAGATAATTTGGTTTGAGTTATCGATGCCCTAAAGTTTCTCTATTCTTATATCCATTGAACCAAAGATTCCAAGGGATGGAATATTTCACTAACTTAACATATTATCAAAATATTCCACTAACTTGATCATATTAACCCTATTCTTGTTTTAAAAGAATCGACAGCTAAATAAATCTTGGTGAAACTATGATCTCACGGAGTCACACACTCTCAATGCAGACCCTAGACAAAATCCTTAGGTGGTAACAATCAATTCCCCCCTTTAAAAGACTGAACTAACAAAAAATTAAATATATGAAACTATTCATTTGTTGTATTTCAAATCCAACCACAGTGGTAGAAATAAAAGTTCAGGAGTATTACAGGCCTTCATGGATGGGAGCACAAGGAGGATGTTCTTGTGGTAAATACATGTTCAATATATAACCTTTCTGTTTGCTCTTGTCCTTGACTTTTCAATCAGCATATGAGCTTTGTGGCTGCTTGAAATTTTTAAGACTTGTAATATTTGTGCATGTGGAAAGTTAGCTTTTACTACTTGTACATAAGACTGTGCCTACATAGCTGATTGTCTATTGCTGCATCTACTCTGTTTATCAGCTTGCATACACCAACTTGGACATACACTACATTCCTTATAATAACTGTTTTCTGAGACTGACAAAAATAAAGGGCTATATCATAGGTACTTCTTATATTTACTTCACATTTGAAAAAAAACTTGTTGAAGCTAAAAACGTGAAGAAATACTTGGCTGTGTTGTAGTAGATAAAAGTCCAGACAATAGGACATGTAGTTTCAATGGGGACAGTGTGAGAACCTTGAGGTAGAACCAACTAAGACAGCGTCCTGGCATTAACATGTCCTATAACTGACAATTCTATTTTTCCATCCTATGAAGACAAAGATGATACTTTTATTACATATCAGTGAAAGACATAAATATGGTTAGAACTATATAACAAGGAATAATCACCTTCAAACTGAAATCATAATGTAGGCAAACAATTCCCCTAGGACACAGTGCTGATTAATACATTTAACAGAAAGACAATTACTTGAAGAAGATGTAGTGTTAAATATGATTTTGTTTTAAGCAGACATAGTGCATAAATACCTCCCATGCAGAAGTATTTTCCTTGATAGGTTTTCCACATTAAAACAAAAAAAGAAGCTTCCATTAAAAACATCTTTTGGCAAAAACGTCTGGAAAGTTTTGGAGAGACTGTCATAGATCAAATGGTAGATTACATTTTTAGCTGCTGCTCCAATTGTCTGTATTTGGAAATGGAAAATACAAGGGGAGGAACTGGTTTCTGGCTTATGTACATCTTTATGATATAAAACAGGGAGGTGATTCCCCTAACACCACAAATAATATGTCTGTCTATATCATTAATAGTTATCATTAAGCAGTTCTTAACAGTAGACATGCATTTACATTTGCATATATTATTCATATATATCATCATAATACATATGGGATTATTTATAGCTGATGTGCATGTCTGTTTTTTTAGTTAATTGGTTTAAATGTTTGACTTTTCTAAACTTACTATTTATATATATAGTGATATTTACCTTCTCTTATCCCCCCTCCAATTCCTGCTTATTGCTTTTTGTTTCTCGACCAGCCATGCTCTTACTTTCATATTTTTCTTTTTTCATCTGTTTTGTTTAGGAGCCCATAGGTCACTGTCATATAGTATGTAGAAGAAACCCTTTTAGCACTCTCCCTCATCCTGTCTCTCACAGCCCTACTTCCTCCCTGACAACATCCCATTGCTCTTAGAATGGGAGATACAGAAGTTTTGTTGTTGTTGTTTTTTCAGTAGCCTTAATTTCAACTACAGGCAGCTGACTTTTGACCAGGCTGCCAAAAAGCATACAATGTAAAAAATGGCATGGGGAATACTGGATATTCACCTGTAGAAAAATGAAACCAGATATTTTTTGCCTGTACAAATATTAATTTTACAGGGATCAAAGACTTTAATGTAAGACCTGAAACTCTGGCAGTGCTAGAGGGCAAAAGTTGATAATGCTTCATGATAGGGTTTCTTCTCTGAAAATGATTTAAATTATTCAGAATATCAGATAAGATTTGATTGCAAAAAATTAAAATGTATTTGCACAAAAAATACAATTAAGTGAAGAGACAGCCTACAGAATAGGAATCCTTGTTAGTTTCTCAGCTGAAAGAAGGTTAATATTTAAAATATGAAAAAATTAAAATAAAACCTCAAATAATAAGTCAAATTATCCAATCAATAAATGGGTTGTTGGAACTATATTCTTCAAAGAATTAAGTACAAAAGTCAAATAAACATGAAAAGCATTCCAAATCACTAGCCATCAGAAAATATAGAACATCAGTCATTAAAAAAAACCCAGACAAATGAAAATCAAAGATTGGTGAAAATGTATACAAAGTGAAACATTTTTGTTGTTGTTGTTATTTTTTTTGAGACAGGGTTTCCCTGTGTAGCTTTGTAGATCAGGCTGGCCTTCATCTCACAGAGATCCAGCTGCCTCTGCCTCCCAAGTATTAGGATTAAAGTAGTGCACCACTACCACCTTCTCAAAGTGCAACTTTTAAATGCTGTCAATTTAAATGTATGTCAGTTTCATAAAAATGGATGTGACTGGTAGTTCTCAAATCAAGCGAATTAAGTCAACCCCTGAAAGGTACATATCACACATTTTTCTCTTACTTGGGGAGTCTAGATTTTATGCAGATATGGAAAATTTTGCATATGTGACATGAAAGCAAGGGAAACTGCCTAGGAAAATGAAGAGGACAAATGGAGAGAATAAGAAAGAAGGGACTGGAAAATGGGAAGAGAATATGATCAAAGTACTTTGTAGAGACACATAAAAATCATCTTATGAGGCCCTCTCCCTCCCTGAGGAAATTAGGGATATTGGAGGGGTTGGTGGGAGGAGGAGAGGGAAAGGGACAGGGACCTGGAATTGACATGTGAATCAACCTTGTTTCTAATTTAAATTTAAATTTAAAAATAAAAAAAGAACAGAAAAAATGCAGAGCCATAAGAGTTAAAGGAAAACATCATCAACAACAACAAAAATCATCTTATGAAACCTAGGACCTTTTACAATGAATGCGCACCAAGAAAAGATAATTGATATACATATGTCGGTTTCCTCACCTGTGAATTAGTATCAATTGATGGAGTCAATACATAAAATACCTAGAGCATGTTGTTTTAAGTGTGTTGGGACTGTACCATGGCATCTTGTATTGTTGAGTAGTGCACAGACTGTGTGACAAAAGGCATCAGTTTTATTGTCTTGGGGACTCTTAATTGACTGTTGGCTATTATTTCAATTATTAAGCATGTGAAAACAAGAATTAAAGAGCATCAATAAATTTATAATATTCATGCACCTACTAAGTGAAAGTTTAGATTTCAATTTGTATGGATAATTCGTGGTTGCCTTCCTTTAGGATGGTGATGAAATGCACCAATTTGAGATAATAATACATGGCCTAGTTTTGACCTTTGACATTAACACAAAAATCTCAGGATGACACTCATGGTAAGTGTCTGCTTGTCTTCTATGCAAAGAAAGGACAGGGTGTTCACTTCATTTCTCATGAAAGAATAACAAGTCTAATAGAGATCTGAGGATATTCTTCAAGGCATATTCTTCATGGTTGAATTCAGCCACAGTACTTACTGTGAAACAAGCAAAGGCTTTGGGGTCACACTTAACTCCTGGCTACAATGTGTTCACATGTGATGGAAAACCATGTTTAGAATTCATGTAGTTTGAGATGTAGGATGTGAGAATCCTGTCCAGCCAGTTTTTAACCTTAGCTTCCTCCTTAGGACAGTGGTACGTGTTGATATCTTTGAGTTCACTGACATTGACACCATCTCTCAATTCTCTAGGTGCTGGTTACATTTTTCTCACATATGTCCTTGCCAACATTTATCATTTTTACTTTTCTGTTTTTCTTTCCTAATTTAGAAGAGAGAGAAGGGGGATGAGGGAGTGAGATAGAGAGGTATGAAAGGAGGGAAGGAGGGAAGTAGGGGATGGAAAGAGAGAGAAAGAGAGAGAGAGAGAGAGAGAGAAAGAGAGACAGAGAGAGAGAGAGACTCATTTTCTTTGCTCTTCCATCTGGGAGTTAGTTCAGGCCTGTAATTTCAGCATTCACAATGTTGAAACAAGGGGATGATGAGTTTGCGGCCAGCCTGACTTAACAATTGTGTTCCTTTCTTCCTTTCAAGTTCTATGTGTTTTTCCAATATAAGCATTGTCCTTTTACCTAATTATCTAATTATTAACTGGTGTGTAAAATGCTTTTCCTACTTGTGGATATCAGTACAACTGACCCTTATTCAAATAGTGCCCTAGTGACTTAAAACGGCTTTCTCTTACTTTAAAGTTATCTTTCCTTAGTTCCTAATGATCTAAGCAGTCACTTTACATCAGGAGTCAACTCAGTAGGTAAGTGTCTATTTATTTCTCTCGTTCCCTCCCAAAGAGCTCATAATGAAGAGTGAGCTGTCACAACCAGGCTACGGAAACAAGAACACCAGAGCAAGCATCTTGGTTAATCCAGTCAAATTTCACCAATGCATTTAAAACATCACTATGGTGACTTACCCAAAATGCTCAGGCATGTTTCTCCTTTGACAGCTACATGGCTCTCTCCCTCGACTCACTCTGTATTCCTCTTTCCAGAATTATTCTAGTCCAACCTATACTTCCTGCCTTGCTACATCCTGCCTGTCCATTGGCCAAAACAGCTTTATTCATCAACCAATAAGACAAACAGGTATTCACAGAGTACAGAAGGACATCCCCATCTCTATGGGGATTCACCAAAAGAAATCATGTCAAAAGAATTTTACTTTGTCTTGTATAGTAAAGTGCAAGAAAACCAGATGCTTCCTAGGGTAATACTTACAAATTACCAAGAAATATAGCATGGTGACTTGATACTTCATATCTTGTTCACAGGAATATGCTAAAATTTGCTTCTGACCTATCAGACATAACTGCAAGACAATACTTTGATATATTGAAAGTATTTCAGTAGACAAGGAGTGTTGTCTAGGAGGGCTAATGCTTTCGAATGAAGATAATACTGTTACACACATTCTCAGG
This sequence comes from Mesocricetus auratus, assembly GCF_017639785.1. NCBI lineage: Eukaryota > Metazoa > Chordata > Mammalia > Rodentia > Cricetidae > Mesocricetus > Mesocricetus auratus. Next base: position 84,683,388 of record NW_024429266.1, read on the forward strand.
CCTCTAGATTCCCTAAATATCTCAGCTATCTTGTCATTCTTGGCCTGGAAATGGTCTATCCTGGGGGAGGCACAGTCACTGCCATTGCCTATGTAAACCTCAAGATTTAATACATCTTATTTGTGTGAGTGTTCCTGCCAGAAAAATCTCTGATTGATAAGGCTGCTTTTGTGTTAAGATTCACCTAAAATTATGGATTCAAGAAGTATCAGCTGTGTAACCAGAACAACATTATTTAGCCTCAATGTCAACTGGTTCATCTGAGCATGAAGACAGTAAAACATTCCTCTCTGAGTAAGATGAGAATTGGAGATATTATGTATACATAACTCACTGTTAAGAACATATTTCAATCATTACCGGTCTCTCTTACCTTTATGTATGTTCAACCAGCTCCCCCAAAGAGGTGATAGAACAGAGATTAGACAAAGAAGGAAGGTTTCAAAGATCTCATTCGATGACAGCTGTGGGTATTATTACAGAAGTCTTCTGATTCTTTTTATTTTGAATCCATTGTTTCCTTACCTGTAATCTCGACATGTAAGTCTAAAACTGTGTGTTTGCCAAGTACGTGGCAAGGTGGAGAGAATATAAATACTGGTATCATTTGTGAAAGACAGTTTCAAATTAAATTTAAAAGGGCCTTTCTAACAATTCACACCAAAGTGAAACAGTGTGAATGGCAAAAGATTTTCCAAAAGTATTCAATTTTCCTCTCTGGGTGTTTCTGTGTCCCTGTCTTCCAAGTCACATGCACACAAACAAACACATGCACTCATAAATCAAAACGTTGTGGTTGGTGGCATATGCTTTAAGTCTTTCAATCAGGAGGCACAGGCAGCCTGATATTCATGCGTCAAGACCTAACTGATCTGTATAACATGTCCCAGGCCAACCAGGGCTATAGATTCTTTCTCTTCATCCTCTAGCAGAAAGATCAGGGAAAAAGATCATTTCTCAATCACACTTAGAATTTTTTTCACTCAAAAAGTCTGCCTTTATCTAAAAATCCAAAAATTCAGTTCCATGGAAGGGACTTAATTTTCATGTATATTCATGTGCTGTTAAGACATTTAAATACACAAATTAAATTTAGTAATATTTTCTTCTATTGAAGAAATAGATTCAAAGGATTTAATTTAAGAAATTTTTAGGTTAATGATTTACTATCCCTGGGAGGCCTTCTCTTCTCTGAAGGGAAAGAGAGGAAGGATGGATTTTGGGGAAAGGGGAGGCATGAAGGAGGGGAAGGGAAGGAATGTAAGAGAGGAGAACTGCAGTGGGAATTCATTGAAAGCAATATAAATAAATATTATAATACCAAAAAATGAAGTAAGTATTTCTGAATTGTGTTTGGAAGGTGTACCACAAGAGGTGAATTCTCTGTCAATATTTCTTCACATCCTACCATGTCACAAACACTTAGCAGGATCACTCAAGAAAATTCCATCCTCCATGTATAGGTATACATTGTTTTCATCATTGACAATGCATCTCAATAGGTTTCTAACCTTAAAATTCTTGATCAGTCCCATAATAAAACCTAAATGTGTAACTGCAGTCCAGTGTTCTGTCTCACTGCCACTCTCCTGTAACATGTTCATCTCTTACACTGTGAACTCTTTCTGCACAGGCCAACTGAGCTCGAGACAGAAGATGCTAATGTATAAAACTCTTTATATCTTGAGCTAGTGCCAAGAAACCAGCAATAACAATTAAACTTTAAATCCTTTTTGTAAGAATTTCTGAAACTGCAATTCAAAATTACTGGCACTAAAACTCATAGAAGTTTGGAAAAAAGATGACAGTAGGCAGTTTAATCATAGAATAGACACTTCACCAATGTGCTAGACCCACAAATTCTGAGCAGAAAATATAAAGCACCTATCAAAGTAACAAATATATTTTTCTTTCTCATTATTAAGTAAGTTTTAGAGATATAAGTGATTGAAAAGCTTTAACACCTTCTAAGAGAGGTGATAATTAAAGAAAAGAGTTGTAGAAAATTGGAGCATAGTTTGGCTTCCTAGAGGGTAAAACTTACTGGTTATTGGGGTGAATACATGTTTTCAAGGAACACTAATAGGCAGACAGTAGCCTCTGAGTCTACGATGCAAGTGTGTTAAGAAGCCAAACTCAATGCATTAATATGAATAATATAAAAGCCAAGCACTTTGGCTCCTTTTTGAATTCTCAACACACCTGGATTTATCTTGTTGAAAGATAACTTCAAATTGTGTTTTAAAAAGAGGGAAGACTCACCATTTAACAACCTCAACTCTTAGCAATTGTGGATACATATGTGCTGGACTATATGGGATTAATCTCATCAGAGAACAATGAGGGTTGATGAGCTGAAGAAGCATTACTTCCATTTTTCTTGTATGAGATTCCCTATTAAGCAAGTTCATATTAACCCAGAACTTCCCAAGAGTCACTCAGAAAGATGTAATTTCCAAGACACATTGTTACACTATATTATAATTACTGAGGTGGGACCCTGTGCTGTCTATTTAAAGTTTCCCAAATGGTTCATATGAAGCTTTCATGACCTGTCCCAAAGAATGTATCCCAAGAGGTAAGTTCTCTATGGGGACCCAACACAGACACCTGAACACTTAGGCCTTATGCCTGTATAGGGACTCTTCTGTCTACATGAAGTCCTAATTAGGGAAAGAGATATCAGACTTTGTGTTGCATGATGCTGTTTCTGGATATAACCAGCATTATAGTTCCTAGGTTCTTTGCTTTGAAGATAAAGAAAAATAAGTAAGAGTTATTTATAGCTCTGCTTGATGTCAAATACTAAATCAGCCACCAGATGGGAGGTTATCTGAATTGTTGCTTTACTAGTATGTGGTATTTCCACATTAATGTGAATGAGAAGAAATCTGTCCATAAAATCACACTGTCAATAACACACTGAGGAAAAGTACAAGACCTAACAACACAACAGAGTAGTAAAATTCCAGCAAAGTAACATAATACGAAAACAATATACAATGCACTAAATATTGTATTTGGACATTTTCCCTTCCATATAGTCAATGGTATGAAGTGGCATAACCTTTATTCTGAGATGTTTGTTCTTACTTAGATCAGTTCATTGTAGTTATTTTTCTTATCTTATTTTCATGAAGCAGATGGCATATCATACACTTTTAATAAGTAGAAATTTGTGTCACATTTTAGCTGAGTTTCTCTTTTAATTGACTATTGCGTCAACTAGCTTCATTGTTCTAGCACTGAATACACACAAGTGTAAATGGAGCATTGTGCACATGACATGACATAATTTGAATAGACTTCTGCTTTCAAGTCAACAATGCACCCACTATACCATTTTTATGTGTCTAAAACTTGGAGTAGGAGAACTAAATAGGAACAACCAAAGAAAGTGTTCTTTAAGTTAAAATGAACTCATGTTCATCTCCTATGCTTCTCCCAAACCAAAGTAAGAGGCAGGATTTCTGTTTCCATTATGGTAAGGTGCTATGACAGCAACTTAAGATGATCAGTAGGCTTTTCATGAACATTTGCTATGATGATGTCAAGTGGCACATAAAGCAGGCAATGCATGGACTCAACTGAGGCATCTCAGATTCTGGGGAAAGTGTTAAATATACATTAATTTAAATTTGAATGTGTCTGTTGATTTGCACCTTTGTGTGCCTTTCCCCATCCCTGTCTGACTTAAATCTAAATTAGTGATGCAGGTGTACTGTTGCTTCTTTCTTCCTTTCTTAATTGAAATGTGAGATTTTGCACACAAAATGAGAGATATTTTGATGCTCAAGCAGGCTCTGGTATAAGTGATGTCCTGAACTCAAACATGATTTTAATGTCATTAGTATCAGTTCTAACCCTCTTGAACAACACATTTTTCAAATTTTTGATTTATGATAGTACATTTGGGAAGACTGTCACATTAATCCAACAACATGCTTGATTTGATTTTAGGAAAAACTGAGATTATGGTTTTCATAAAGTTCATTAAACCAAACAGTAATCATGTACAACAAAAATATATTTTTATTATACAAGGAAAATGGCATTGCACAGATAAATGTCTGTGCAAAAAAAGTGCTCAAGTTCCTTAAAAATGAGATGAGCACTTTTTCCACTGAAGTGTCACAATTAAAATTGTAATTAAAGATATGCGTATTATATTAACATTAGTTACAAATCTGTTTTCAATATACCTTAGTACAAAGAATGTAACAAGGACACAATTATTTCCCAATACTGTACTTTCTGATAGAGGAAATATGGCTTTCATTTTAATTCCAAAATGGAACTCATTACAACACAGTGGCTACCTTACACTGTTAATGGAGTAAGACTAAAATCCATGGGACATAAGCACTGGGACAAGGACAATGTCTTGAGCCTTATTAATATTACAAGCTTATTAAGCAACCTGATACAGTGGATGGTTAGAAAACCTTTAGTAGATATATTAGAAAGTTAAGAAAAATATGTGTATGCCTTATAATTTTATAATATTTAAAATAATGTTTTGTTTAAAGTTAATTATAAATTTTGTTTTTCAACAGTTGCTTAGATTCAGAATGCAAACAAGTTTCAGAATGATGGTTCTCCTCTTTCTGGCCTTCCTGAGAACACCAGGTTTGAGTATCCTCTCCTTCCGGGATCACATGGTGATTCTCTATTCTTGACTACATTTCCAGAATCCTCCTCTACTCCTAGTCCCACCTATCTTGCTTCCCTATTGGCCAACAGTGATTTATTTATCAACCAATAAGAAACATATACACAGAAGGACTTCCCCCATCAACCCTCCATCCACTCCTCAGAGAGGGTGTGGTCTCCCATGGAGGATCATCAGATTCTGTCACATGATTTGGAGCAAGACTTAGGCTCTCCCCCTGTATCTAGGGAGAAGGAATCTTTCCATAGGGGATGGGCTCCAAAAAGCCAGTTTATGCACTAGAGATAAATACTGGTTCTACTGCCAGAGGCCCCATAGACTACCCAGGGCTCCCAACTGACACAGGGGGTCTAGTTCCGTCCTATGCAGGTTCCCCAGCTGTCAGTCTGGAGTTCATGAGCTCCCATTTGCTCATGTCATCTGTTTCTGTGGGTTTCCCCTACATGGTCTTGACCCCTTTGCTCATCACTCCACCCTTTCTACAACTGAATTCTAGGAGTTTTACTCAGTGCTTATCTGTAAATTTCTGCTTCTGCTTCCATCATCTACTGGATGGAGGTTCTATAATGACATTTAAGGTATTCATAAATCTCACTATAGGGGAAGGACATTTGAGGTAGCCTCTCCACTATTACTTAGATTCTTAGTTGGAGTCATCTGTGTGGATCTCTGGAGATTTCCTTAGTGCCAGATTTAAAGAAAGATATTTTAAAAGGTCAATTGGTATGAATCAGACAAGGCTTGTTTTCTAGATAGCATAAAGTCTATGTAAACTACTATTTTAAAATTACTTCTGTTTATACTACCAGTGAGGTAATAAAATTTGCTGCATATTATCCCCATGCAAATAAAGTTAGTGGTATACAAGTTTATACAAATAGAGCAGCAGTTGAATTAATTCTAGATTATGAAGTATGATTTACTAAAAAATACAGGCTAAAACAAGCAGCTTTTAACTTGCAGGCACAGAGTGACATGCAGCTCTTATAACAGTAAAATAAGATTCATTATTGCCTGTCCTCTGAAGCTATTCAAAATATACTGTTATACTGATCTAGTCCAGTCTTACTGTTTACTGATTAAAACTGTTAATCAATATGAGTTCCTGGTGTGACTGTTTTTCAACATTGTACTGGAAATCAAGATAAACTAATAATATTATGAGATAAAATGATGTATACATTTCCAAAGTCTAGCTTGTTCCTTATTTATTGAGGTACTAATCTAACTTGAAGTATCTAATAAACAATGTAAAGTATACAAACTAGAGATCACAAAAGAGGCTCTAGAAGAGATCAAGAACAAAAACTAAAGTTCTTATGAAACTAGTAATATCTGTAATGGTGTCCATCTCATTTCTTCTTTCTCTTAAAACCATTATCTTAATTTCCCTTTACCATAGTGTTTCAAGCTTTCAAAGAAGCCTATCCATCAAACCTGGGTGAAGCATGGTCAATAGTAAGGCCTTATATAATATATCTGTAAACCAAGTTTCTTCCATGCAATGTTTCTCAACCTTCCTAATGTTGATAACTTTGATACGGTTTGCCATGTTCTGCTTAACCTTCAACCATTTAATTATTTTGTTGCTACTTCATAACTGCTGCTATGAATGATAGCATAACAGTCTTATATGTAATCCCCAAAGGGGTGGAGACCCACATGTTGAGAACCCCTGAAGGCATGCTGGCCCTTCCAACTGTTGTGGGACTGTTGGGATCAAGGAATCTCTGCAGTTTGTTTAGTCCCAAAGCTGCTGGTGTATTTTATATAATATTGACCTGATACTCAGTCTAAAATACACACCACAGGAGGAAACAAATAAAAGTCATAGATGGTAAGTCCTGATGCTATTGCTCCACTTTCAGATTATGCTAATAACTAACTTTTTCTTACTTAGTCAGTTTTGAGAAGTATTCTGTCCCAGACAACTGAGAGATCCTCATTATTGTATAGGAGCAGCAGCAAGCCAAAAATTAAACACAAGCAAAATAGCATCATTTATATTATAAACCATCATTTATGAGACTGGGTAACTGACAAAGTGTACACTGATGTATAGTTGTAGCAATCAAGAGCTAGTAGGACATTCATTTTTTTATCACTAACTGATAAAATGTACTGCTCCAGATTGACATGCAGAAAAGAGTGTAACTTGGAAGGGATTGAAGGAAGAAGGTTAGTGAATAAAAATAAGATTGACTATGAACATCCACAATGACTCTGAAAACCACACTATGGGGCTAGATCAAAAAAGAAGTTTTGTTGCAGTCAATGGTGACTTTTTTGAGGAAGTACTTCAATGGTTACTGGATCAAGAACTTGCTTTTGATGTCTCCTGCTCTTCTGCCATCCTGCTTCATTTGTTTTTCTAATTTGGGTATTGCACAAGTATGTTGAGTTGACGGTTAATTTTCAACGGAACTCCAGTGACCATATTTACTAGGAGTGTCAACATCATATTCCTAATGTTTGCGGTTTTCTCTGACCTGCCGACAGCTGGGTCTCTTGGCAGCAATTATGGAAGATGTAAAAGTTGGACACAAGCTGTCATCAAAAAATAGCAGAGGTAACCAGGGCCAGGGAAAGGCATCCTTGGATGCTGTGAGCAATCGCCTTTCTGTCATGTTGATTCTTTGCTTTTTAAATTTCACAATATGTTGAGCTTGGCATATGTGGTTTGTTCTATACATGGTGCTGTAATGGCAATTTTATATTTATTTTCTAACAGAGAAAAATGAGCCTAGAAGACCATCTTAATCCAGAAAGAAAATGAAATAAGGTTCTGCTGCTGCTGCAAGTTCCTTATCCTCACACTGTCACATATTGTCACTTATTATCCAGGGTAAGAGAGTAAGAAACACACTTCTTCAGGCTGTCTGTCTCTACACATGAATTGGGAAAATGGAGAGCCACTGTGCATTTTTATCACTTTTTCTGTTTCATCAGTCTTGGCAGCTTGTTGTCATCTAAAGCAATACAAATCAAATATTTTTCAAGATGATATTAATTCACTAGAGTGCAAGATACTGATTCAATATTGCAAAAGTAAACTGTGTATGTCAGCCAGTATAGATTTGAAAGCTGAAGCAGCAAGACCTTTCCTAGTAGGTGTGTAGCACAAGCATTTTCATTGTGACCCTTTCACCCATTGTGGCAACAGAAGTCGGTGAGGGTGCACAAAAGCAGAAGCCATACATTCACCCAATCCACTGCTCTGTGGTTTAACAAAGTCAGAAGAATGGATTCACTGGCCATAGCTGTAAAACAGCAGCTGTTCATGAGACAATGTTCAATGCACAAGGAAAACAATGTAGCAGGAAGTTCATACTGCTTGTCCTTTAAAAAAAAAGAACTCATCTAGGTATTGAGGGCAAAATAAAATTAAGAGAACCAACAGTGCTCAGTATTTCTTTCTGACACTCTTTGTTGAAATTTGCAACTGGTGGTGTAGTTTGTTCTGGTGCTGAGGTTCAGAAGATCCCGGGGGCTCTGAAATGCTACATTTGAATGTGAATTTCCCTCTTCAACATTTGTTTCTTAAACAGACAATTAATATTATCAAAAAGAAAATAAATAGGAAAGAGAAGTTCAAACATTTTTTCAAATTCACTATACAGAATCACCCAGGGTAAGAGTTTCCGTGGGGATTGCCTAGATACGATTGGTCTCTGACCATGCCAATGGGGTTTGTCTTGATTACTCATGAATTAACGTGGAAAGATACAGCCTACTAGAGGGAACATCACTCCTTAGTCATGGGACCTTGACTATGTCCAGTGACAAACAGTCAGCCGTGAAAGCATGCATGAAAGTAACATCATACAGACTGGACAGGTGATATTTAGCAATATGCTGAACCCTGATGTATTTTCCTTTTAGTCAGTTGTAGGTCTGATATCACATCTACAGATGACATCATTTTCACCTAGACATCATTTCTTTCTACAATGTGAGGCACCAGGAATGGATTCAGATCATCAGTCTTAACAGCAAAGTTCCCTTACTCTCAACCATCTTGCTGGTCCATGATGAACAACCTTAAAGCGTGGATAATGGTTTTAAGAATTTTATGAAGCCTAGAGAGATAACCAAACACTCAAGAGCACACACCACTCTTCAGGAGGACCTGAGTTCATATCCTCATCATGCAATTTGAGTGACTTACAATCACCTACAACTCCAGCTCCAGGGGAATCTGATGCCTCTTGCCTGTGGGCACTCACTATAATGAGCACATGACCACATGAAGCAAGGCAGATGACAACTACACATAATTAGACATTTTTAAATATAAATATTAAAAATGTTTCTGACTTTAATGCTTTTATGTTTAGTATTTTAGAAAAGAAATATGATTGTCTCTGTATTCCTTAAACTCCTGCTTGCCTTTGCTAGGATAGACCAAAAATTGTAACAGGCCAATGTTTCCTTTGGAAAAGAAGTCCCCTACCTATGTATCGAATTTTCATATTAAACACAATGGCTTAGGTAGGGGCCACTGTCCATTTCCAGCACATCTCCTACTAAGACCCATCTGTTCCCACCACTTCTCAGCTGTGTCACAGCAATAGCTAAGCTAAGCTAAGCCTTTTGAACATTTAACAACCCAGTTATAGCCATTTGTTTCCCTGAACAGAAGCGGGCAGGAGGGATGCAAACCAGTAACAATAAAAACTGAATTCAGATGAACATGGACATCTTCACTTCACATCTGCCTTCCCTAGCTCTCCACATCAAATCTGCATCTTCTGGGCATGACGCCCACCCTCATTACCAACGTGATGTCTGCATCGCTTTTTGTTTATCATAGACCAACCACACTGTTTTCATTGTTGTTTGCTTTTCATCTCTAAGGAAAACTGTGGTCTCGTTGAGACCCTGAGTCATACGGAAAACAGTATAGATGAAATTGATGGGTGTCTTGGTCCATACTTGTAATCCCAGCACGAGAAAGACAGAACCAGCAGTGTGGTTGCAAGTACAGGACCAGTTTGGTTTATACATAGAATTCCAAGCCGACTATGGCTATGTAATGAGATACTGTCTGATTTTTTAAAAAATAGAGTTGAAGGGGGTCACAAAAATCAACACTCACTCCCAATATACATATTAAAGAAATAAAAAACAGTATTTACAAGAAAAAGTTTTATAAAGTAGACTTTAAGTCTACTTTATATACTTACATACAAATTTCTGGGAATACATTCATATTCACTTACAAGTGAATCTAAGGACTGACAATGAATTGACAGGATGCCAATCCTATCAAATCCCTCCCAATAGAAAGGCAGATAAAATTCCTTTCCCCTGGGAATATTCCTGACATTGAGTCACTTGAGGGAAACATTTTACTTGATGAGCTGGAACTGAACTTTTGTCAACTCTTATGGACAAAGCCTGTTGGCATGGTAACTGTTCCCCTCCAACTTCATTTATGGCTGAATCTGAATGATTCAATTTAGTAAACAAATTTGGTGTTTATAATATTGGAGTTCGCAGGAGATTGCAATGACAATATAGGTAACGGTCATTTATTCTTCAGCCATTTTCCTCTAATCAGTGTGCTAACTCTAGTCCAATATCAAAACCAGAATTTTGTCAATTGGCTGGTGTTTGCATTATGTAAAAACCAAAATAATTTCTCCTTAATTTAGAAATAGCATGTAAATTTTAGTTGGACCCCTCTCCTACCACACACACATACACTATAACACTTCCGTCTGGTTTCCATGGATTCCATATATGGATTGGCTTGATCCATGATTCCTTTCTTTCTTAGTGTATTTAGTTATTTGTCTCCAGCTCTTTTCAAAACTTGCTTTTGTTTTGATCTTTTTCGGTATTCCCTCTTGTTCCTGAAACAGTTTTATTTTTGTAGTCTATTCTTTCTTGTTGTTTTGACTGGATAATTCCCATTGTTTGGTCGTGTTTCCCTATCTTTATATATCTTTTATGCACTGAGTTTGTTATTGTTGTTTCTGTAAATTTTTATTTCTAAATTTTACATTTGGTTATTCTTTGTAATTTATAACTCCTTTATATTTTCTATTTTTAAATTTGTTACAAGTATGTTCAAGATTGTTGATTTGTAAGTACTTTGTTATGGCCTATTTAAAATATTTGTCAGAAAATTATTATATATATTTTAAAGTCAAGTTTGAAAATGTCTTCATTTCTTGTTTAGATTCTTCATGGTATGATTAACTGTTCAACTGAAATATTTGCATTTAGATGTTGTGAATAAACTTATTTAATGTAGTGTTTAAACACACCTTTTACAAACAGCTGTAACCAATGAACTCGATTTCTTCCCAATCCTGCTTGGGGGAAGAAATTCAAATTCTTCACTACTCCACTGATACTCAGGGTGATGGTGGGATAATTGTTATACAATAATGACGCAAGCCTCTACAACACCAACTGGGCTGGAAGAAGACCAGACTCCTAATCATTGCTTTTATAGTGACCTTCTTTCACAACGGCGATGGGTAATATGACTTCCTGACTTCCCATGAGACTTCTTCACACAACACTCACATCAGGAGTGTACCATTGGTCTGAAAGAACAGTGCTGGATTAACACCTTTCTCTTTTGTCTAACTCCATGTGGTGGAATGAATGGGAAGCTTGACAAAAATAGGAATCTAAGCTGTTTACCCAATTCCTTTGGGAGAATGGACTAAAGAATACCTTTTTTGGCTTTGGGATGCTTTTTGTTGTTTCTTTTCCTGCAATATTTGCAAGAAATAGAATGTTGCAAACATTTTTTTAGTTTTGTATTATTTTGCTTTGTTAAGGTGTCCTTTCCTTGTTCCATGACTAAAGAAGACAGTAGAGATTTTTTTTGTTATTGTTTGTTTGTTTAGTGTTCTGTTTGAACCGCTATTTTTCCCCCAGTTGAAATGAGGTTGTGAATGAAAAGGAAACTAGAGTGTCCTTTGCATTGTTTCTCAGGATATAAGGTCCTAGCCCAATTGTTTTCTCTTGAGCTTTCAGAGTTTTATTTGGGCCATGTGTATACCGTTTGGAAAATTCATGGGACCAGGGGGTTGCAGAGAAGGCGCTCTACTTCCTTTCCTCTGGGAACTAGTTACAAATGTCTTTTCAACAGTAATTTTCAATAATGAAAATTTCAATATCATGTTGCAAAGATCCCTTTGGAGTTGAAATCAAAAAATAAGGAAACCATGAAGAAACTGATGAATGGATATAACAGTCATGACTATGACTATGACTTGGGAGGGTACTCAGTGCTGATTAAAAAACTGTTTGCAAACACCTATGACTAATGAGGTCATAAAGTCTCCTAGTATTGGAATTCACACAAAGCTTCAGTTTTGATGTTTTATATTTTAGAAAACAGAAAATGTTAATAAAGTATATGTTTCCCCCAACTTTTACTACAGCGAACCTCTTGGATTTATTTCTCCTCTCACTGGAATAATGCCTAACAGTGTTTTTGAGGAGTTTTTAGCATCCATTTCTCTGATGCTTGGTGGATAAGAATGTTTTTATTTTAAACTGTTTTGTGCAATGTCAGCAGTATTCTTTACTGTGGAGATTAGAATTAAGATTTCAAAACTCTTTATATGAGAGACTAGAACATGGAAAATTTTTATTTCCAAGTTTTAATATCCATAAAATGTATCTTGGGGATATTGGAACAAATAAAATTTCAAATAACTCTGTGGCTGGCCGAGAAAACTTCATGCTTAGACAGTAGATTAAGTAACAAATGAATAGACTTCAGAAACAAAGTCTAATCACTGAACCCTTGGTTCTATGAGCAGATTTGTCGATGAAGCAATTTATTGAGGTGTCCATAGTGGAATGAACAGAATATGAGGCTGGACACTCACCCCCATTGCTTTCCACAGACTTAGACAACTGGCAAGCTTCTCCGGGTCTTCATCTACTTGCATTCAAAGTATAAATACTATTGTACATAATCATTATCTAAGGAAAAAAATCTCCAGACAACTGAACTATATTTAGCACCAAAACACTTAGGTCTAAAAACATGAACCAAATTATTATTAGCCTAATTTTGATTAGTATTATCTCAAATTTGGTGAAATATCTAATTGTAGGAATTATGCTGTGTTTAAGAATTATATCAAAATATCTTTTTAGACTCCTTCCTTCCACAAAGGAGAAATTGAGCCTTTCAATGTACCTGATCTAAAATTTTCATTCATGAGTCATGGGACCTTTGACTTGCTGCATAGCCTGCTGGGAAGACTTCTCAACCATGGAGCAGGGGACCCAAAGATGCTAAACAAAAGAGCTTAGAGAGCTGAGTGTGAAAACACCAGGCTGATAAGAATCATGAAGAATGGGACCCTGAGTACAATTGGGCTGCAGGCTGGCTCCTTCTGAGGCCCTCTTCCATGAGGAATGTGTGCAAGTTCCTATCTTCCTGAAGCTAATTTTATTACATTAAAATGTTAGTGGTCACAACTTCTATGGAACCTCCACACATGTCAGGAAAGAACTGACCCAAGACCACCGTATAGAAAGAAAGCTAAATTTGCTTTATCTAACAACTGTGCCTACATTTTGGCAGCTGTGATAAGAATTAGTCTGGTGACAGAACAGCAGGCTGACTACATAAATATGCGAACAAAGAAAGCACACTACGATGAACAGCAGGCAAGACACCTGCAGTGTGACAACCAAGGAACAAATGACTTGAAGGCATTGGCTGTTAAGGTGGGCAGCTAACAAAGGAGGAAACAGAGATGAGCAAAGTGGGTGTGGGTGTCAACCACCTCTGATTGGATAGAAAACTTGTGATTGGAACAGGATCATGTGTCTGCTTAGGTTAGAGGACCACACAGATTCGGGCTTAATTTAGGGGTTAACAAATTTCAGCCAAGTTGCTGTCTCAGTGACCATTCCTGGCTATTTCAAAGAATGAATTTCAAAGACAGATGATGTGGGCTTTAAAGAGGGTCTTTTATTACAGAAGGTAAGCTTAAAGGAGAGTTTAGCTTGATTAGAAGCTGAGCTCCAAAGAGAAAGCAAAGATCCAGAGGGGACCAAAGTGAAGCTTCACACTAAGCTATCCATTGACAGCTCTTTTTTTTTTTTAATTTTATTTTAAAGGGACTTCATTCAGAAACTGGATGAAACTGATGTACTTTCTATTGAGATTGGTTGATTTACGGAACACACCTTGTGCTCAGTCAACTGGAGATTTACATGAAATGAGATCTCTGTGCTCTTCCAAGGAATAGAATCTTTTAAGAACACACCACAAATATTTTGTTTTGTTTTCTTACCATTCGAATTGATCACTGCTCTGTGCCAGTTAACCAAATTTTTTGTCCATTTGCCTTCTAGGATCTTTAAGACTTGCTGATCAAAATTTTACCTCATATATGGATTAGACATTTCAAAAAACCTGGGATTGTTTGATAAAACATCCACAAACATGCTTACCAGTAAATATAAACAAACTGCTTCTCAATCTGAATGTGTTATCAGTCTCCCATCATATGCCTTTCATGTTGTCACTACCATTCTGCTCCAACACTAGCCTCTTTCCTGTCAATGTTATTGTTCTCAGTCATAGCTGCCACCAGGAATTTCTGCATATTTACTATTGTTTACGAAACCACATCAGCTTCCTTTATGTATTGCTTTCTTGTCTCTGGTGTTCTTTTTCATTCATCCTTTATGTGTATACATTTCTCTGTGCTGCAAATATCCTTTTCATCTTCCCACTGAAGAGTGAGGAGAGCTAAACCACAGGCCTCTCACCTTCCTTCCTTCCTTCCTTCCTTCCTTCCTTCCTTCCTTCCTTCCTTCCTTTCTTTCTTTTGTGAATTCACTCCTAGGAACAGAAAGAAACCAGAGTAGACTAGATCTTTGGTTTAATTTAGTTTCCCAGGTGTGCATATTAAGCAATATTTAGAATTCAAGATTAGTCCTTCAGACAATATTCTTGAATCTTTCCTTCCCCAGAGACATTTCTCGGATTCAGTCCCTGTAATTTGTGTAAATAAACAGTTGAGTTCTTCCCATGGTTCCTTAAAAAATTCTGCTGCCCTGTGCCAACCCCAGCTCGGGTTCAATTTTGTTCATCTCTTTAGAAGTGTTAAAATTGGCGGCACTCCTTGTTAAGTTAGGTGCCCATGGTGTGTGGCCTGCTGGCATACTTGTTTAGGGAATATTCTCATTAATAAATTCTCTACCCAGAATTCTCAATAGAGGATTCTAAAATGGCTGAGAGGCACTTGAGAAAGTGCTCAACATCCCTAGCCATCCGGGAAATGCAAATCAAAACAACTCTGAGATGCCATCTTACTCCAGGTCAGAATGGCTAAAATCAAAAACACCAACAACAGTTTATGCTGGAGAGGTTGTGGAGAAAGGGGAACACTCCTCCACTGTTGGTGGGAGTGCCAACTCGTACAGCCACTTTGGAAATCAGTATGGAGATTCCTCAGAAAAATGGGAATAAGCCTACCACAAGACCCAGCAATTCCACTCTTAGGCATATATCCAAAATGCACATTCATACAACAATGATATCTGTTCCACTATGTTCATAGAAGCATTATTTGTAATGGCCAGAATTTGAAAGCAACCTAGATGCCCCTCAACTGAAGAGTGGATAGAGAAAATGTGGTATATTTTTACACAATAGAGTACTATTCAGCAAAAAAAATGGACTCCTGAAATTTGCAGGCAAATGGATGGCACTAGAAGAAACTATCCTGAGTGAGGTAACACAGTCAGAAAAAGACAAACATGATATGTACTTTCTCATATATGGATTTTAGACATAGATCTGGGGAGCGCCAGCCTATAATCCAATGGCTGATGGAAGCAGAGGCAGAATCCCACAGTTAAACACTGAGCTGAACTCAAGGAACCCAGTGACAGAGAGGGAAGACTGATGAGCAAAGGGGTTAAGACTAGGCTGGTTGAAGCCCCAGAAATAGCTGACCTGACAAGGGTTAGCTCTTGAATCCCAGACTGATGGCTGGGAATCCGGCATGGGACTGATCAAGACCCCTGAATATGGGTGTTAGTGAGGAGGCCTAGGCAAACTATTGGGCATTGGGTAGTAGATCAGTATTTATCCCTGGCACACAAATGGACTTTGGGCTCCCATCCCAGATAGAGAGATGCACTCTCACCCTGGACTCTTGGGGGACGGTCTAGTCCCTGCCCTGGATGAAATGATAGACTATGGACACCCCCATGGAGGGCCTCACCCTCCCTGGGGAAATGAGTGGGTATTAGTAGGGTTGGTGTGAGAGTGTGGGAGGAGGGAAGGGAAAGGAAGAGGGACCTGGGATTGACAAGTGAAGCAACCTTGTTTCTAATTTAAATTTAAAAATAAAAATAAAAAATAAATTCTCTACGCAGAATTGAATAAACTTAAAAGTAGAGTATCCTGTAGCTTCTCTGTTGCGATGGAGCATCGCTGTGGGGCTTTTCTTGAGAGAGTGTGAAGAAATATCTTTTCATCCCGGATAAGGCACTAATGATGTACCACAGTAATAACCACACGAAAGTATCACTTTGTGCAACAATGGTGTCTTACTAGCAAAAACATGTGTGAGGCACACATATAATTCCCTGGCAGCTGCATCACCAAAACGGCTTTGGTATATCACAGAAACTGCACCCCGAGGTTCCACACAAATACCAGGCAGAGCCACTGAGGAAGTTATCTTGCTCGCTGTTTGTACAGCACCAGGGAGGGGTATGATATGTTTTACAAACGTCATGAGCTTCCTCCCTCAGCATTATGAGACTCCCTCCCTCAAGATAAAGACTTTCAGTTTAGAGGAAATAACAACATGACAAGTATTTAAAATATGTGTTTTCAAAGAGTGTTGCTCTCTCTGCCTTTTGTTTAAAAAGATGGAGATTTTCTGAAATTATTTACATGGTAACCACAGTTTGGAAATCATTTTTTCCGTTCCTTGCTTTCCATTGATGTTTTTCTAAATGTGGTGGCAATATGTGAATCCAAGGAAGGCATACTAACTGTTAAGGTGAATCGTCGTCTTCTTAATGGAGCAAGCATTAAAAGTAACGTATCTTCTCACCTCCAGAAGCCATTCTTCTGTCTAAGCATGTCTCCTATGATATATATATATATATATCATAGACCATGTTTGTGTCCTAGTATGAGCGAGCAACAATATTTGACTTGATAGCAACCAGAAATATGACCACATTGCTCATGAACCATACTCTGTACTTGATGTACCTAAAAACATCTACATTAATACCATTATATCTGGCAATTAAGTGTATATTCCATCATTTTCAAGCAAAGATCCTAAATGATCTCTTATATGTCATGAACTAACTCCAATTTAAAAATTTTTACAAGCGGTAATTTCCAGAAACCTTTAACTACTGATAGGGATAGGCAGGTGAGCTTACAGTGCCTTTCCAGTCACCAGCCACACAACTCATCCTAGCAAGTTCCTCACAGAAACACCTTCCCCAGTATTTAATCTGTTTCATGCTGTGTGGAAGTCATTTGTCTCCTAAGTGTTTTTAGTTTAATGAAATTATATGTGCTGCCATAACTAGTGCTAGTTACATTAGGAATAAATTGTGTTTTCCTTAATACTCTCAAGAATTAATAGAATTCAATAGCACATAAGAAAATGAATGAAAATATTAAACTATATCAATTAAAAAATAAATTATGCAATGTGTCAGCATGCATTTGGCACAAATATCATTTTCTTCTTTCTGAAAAACAAATGGTTTTTCTATTATTATGAACTGATTGTCATAGTGCAGTCAAAGATATATATCTATAAAAGTGCATGCATGTTGGAATATTTGATGTGTATTGAAAATATTGACTGTCCAGAAGCCATTCAATACATAACTGAAACTTTGTAAAAGATCTTGACATTTCAGTGTTTGGAGTCACCCACTTTCAATATAGTACACATTACAGAGAAAAGATAGATACATATTAGCTTCATATGGAAATAGTATATAGTTAAAATAAAGGACAATGGAAGATGGGGAGGAAGCTCTGGGGTATCAGGAGGAAATGATCAGGAGAACGTGGCAACATGAGCATAGTATAGGACTCACAATAAGGAAGATTTCTTAGTTAGTATCCCATCCAATTGGATGTTCTTTTTCCCTGAGAGCTAGGGCAGCCAATAAAACTGGTTTTGCCACAGAAAGACAAGATGAAGTATTGCCGCGAGTTACATCTGAAGACTGTAGTACTCCAAATATCACAGTTAGAAAAGCCAGTGTGTTGTGATTACATAATTCTCTAGCACATGTGACTGGTGGGTCAAGAGATGAATGCAAAGGAAGTGAAACAATAGAAATGCAGCTGGTGTTATCTATTGCAAGATGGACAGCTGAATAGTCTCTGTAATTAGCCATCAAAACCAATTCAAGGCAACGACAAATGTCAAATAACAATGAAAACACAACTGGAAGCATATAAACAAGAAATAACAGCAAAAACAGGCAGAGACAAATTAGATGCTTTTCTGGTCCATCTTCATTCTTCATCAATTGAAAGTATCTGTTAAAATAAAATATCTCTCTCTGTCTCCCTCTCTCTCTTTGTGTGTCTCTGTCTCTGTGTCTCTGTGTCTCTGTCTCTGTCTCTGTCTCTCTCTCTCTCTCTCTCTCTCTCTCTCTCTCTCTCACACACACACACACACACACACAAAGAAAAAACAGGAGATATTTGAGTCCCAACCCTCAATTCCCCAGAGTCCTGACTTTGTGATTTTTCCCATATTGTCAAAGAGGTAGGTTGACAGACCTTATATTAGTTGTCATGGGTTAATACTTAAGACAGAACTAGCCAATGATAAGGCAACAACATAGTAACAAATAGAGTCTTCCTGTGTTATTTTGGGGGCTAAAGTGGCAGCAGAACTCAGGCAGGTATCCTGTAAAAGGGGGTGGGGTGGAGAAATAATGGGGGGCGAGGGAGAATATGAGGGAGAGGGAACTTGGATTGGTATGTAAGATAATAGTGTTTTAAATTTAAATAAAAAGTAAAAAATCCTTCTTTAAATTGTAATATTTAAGAGATGAAAAGTAATGTTATTTTACTTTGGGGATGGTCTATTTGGATTCTAGTAACTTAATCTCAGTTTTAATCACTTACCATTTACTATCTATAGTCAACACAGGTGCTACAAAAGTTTGCTGAGGCACTATCCATGCTAGACTCTTCAAGTCAGAAAACTCTAGAAACATCTTTTGAAATTTCAATACTAAGCATTTGCCTTCAATAATGTCACTTTTAATGTGCTCACTGGTGAGTGAGGATATTCCACTAACAAAGTCCATTGGCTTTGGGATGCAGGACAGAGTCCTTTCCCAAGACTTTGCTTCATCAGTTTGATAGAGTATTATATCAATGTTTCAGATCCTCTCCAAGATTAAATGCCAATGTGAATATATATATATATATATATATATATATATATAAGAAGGATGGCACAAATGGTGCAGAGTGCCCTGAAGTACTCTTACGTTCTTTTGAAGATAATTATCCCAAGACTCTTAAATTTTTGAAGCACACTTAACATTTTTTGTTGGACAAGGCTTCCTGATCAGTAAAATTAAATAAAAATTAAGTACACTTAACATATTCAAGTTGGTATTCACACCAAAATGATTATATTTGTGCAATTTATTTGGGTACCTAGCATGGAGAAGGCACTCAACATATGAATGCCTTTGTGTTCAATTGTCCCCATAGTCATCCTGTTATAATATTTTATTATGATCATAAAACCTCAAAAGAGCATGAACGCTAGTCATACGGCACAATGCAGTCTGGCATATCCCTTTTGTTCTTTCAACTTAGCTGTTAAACACTATCATTTCTTTTTAGTCGTCTGCTATAATTCAAGTATTATAGTGAGTACTCTATATGCAGAATATCGCTAATGCTTCTTGAAAATATAATGAGGTTAATATTATGGCAGTTGTACAATAGGAAAGTTGAGAAACAGGATATTAGTTGAACATTTTCATGTTAAAATGCTTAGCCAACGAGTCTATTATTTAAAAAGTGTGGTCAGTCCTAGAGGTAATGATGTCCTTAAACAACACCATCTCATGACTCTACTTTATAGGTGAGTAGTTCTTGATTCCATGTGGACTGCTGTCTTCAAAAGGTTGTGTCAATGCTGCATTAATGGTGTCCTTTCATGATGACCAGCAACAGGCATCTTCCTGGTTGAATCCTTTCAGTCAGACACACACTCATTAGGACATTAAGGAGGAAAATGGTAAATGTCAAATATGTACATGTAAATGCACTAGGACCCTCAGCAATGTCTCTTGATGATGGCTGTCTACAGCCATGTGACTAAGCTGACCGTACTTATGCTATTTTAAAATAGTCTTCACTGTTAAGGAAACTGAAAATTGCATTAGGAGAATGTTCACAGTTAACAAGGCTCCCCCTGCTTTGCTCAGTCCAATTCCTGTATCTTCCATTGTTGGCTTAATCTGTAGCACGAACCAGCTTCAACCTATCTTTACCCTAGACCCACACCTCACTTCCCTCTAGCTCAGAACTTTCAGAGGTAGTTATTCAGAGCTTTGAGTCATTAAGTAAAATAGTGTTTATAGCCACGTGATCATGAATTCAGAAAGGTTTAAGTTAAAAGTTTCTTTTGGGGGATAGCTTTATTGCAAATGTCTCATACAAAGGTCACCTTGCTTTCCACCATGGAAACAGTATGAGAACAGAACATCAGGTACCCAGTGCACATCTTCATAGCTTAAGAATGGATGCCTTGAGCAGCATCTTGAAAGCCTATGTGGTGTTTGAAAATCAACAACAGATCAATAGCTAGGGAAGGGTATCATGCAAATCAAGATGCTCTGCCAGTCAAGACTTATGTACCATTTTGCACAAAAATCCAAGCAATAAAGCACTGAGAAACCAGTAAGCCTTTAAATCCATTTTTCTACACAGATTTTTGAAATGTCAAAATGAATGTACTATTAAGATACCCCTCATTACTAATTCAAGTGATGATTCTTTTAGCCTACTCTCATCCTGGATTCCAAGTTTGCTTATTGGATCACAGTTAGCATAAGTATGTTAGCAGTCTGTGAGCAATAAAATTTACCTGAAAACTATTTATTTTATTTCAACATACAAACAGTTTGAGCAACTTCTGTGTGTGGGTTTTTTTGAATCTTGGTAAATACAGAAATGAATAATCCATGGTTTCTGCCTTCATGTGGCTGGCATTCTGAGAGACAGAGGTCAAAGAATGTCAAGTGAAGTAAGGTCTATGACAGAGGTGCTCAGTGGAGAAATATCCTTTGCAACCAGGCTTTCCAACTCAAATGGGAGAAGATTTGAGAAGTAGTATTCTTGAACTTGGGTTTGTCCTATGACGCTAGTTAAATGATTAAGTGAGAAAGAATAAGTGGGATAAAAGATCAGGAAAAGGAAAAGTGTAGCACCATAAAAGCAATGCCTGAGTACATAATATTTTATAGAAAGGTAGTAAAACGTCCCTGTAAGTAAATAAAAGATGAAGCTAAGGCAGAAGGCTGTGGCTATACCATAGAGCGTCATACCTGATCAGATATCTTATTATAATGGATACAGTGATAGTTAAGGATGGTCTAATATTAGGCTTATTGTAGTTTTATAAAGCTTCTTTGGTAGTATTATTGCTGATAATTTAGGGAAGTCACAAAATTTGAGACAGAAAAATCATCTAAGATAATCATTGGGAAGATGTTTTTTATTTTTCAGGCATAATTTGATAACTTGAATTAAGACAAAGGAAAACAGTGTTAATAAAATAGAATAAATAGATATAGGAAATAATATAAGCAAGAGATACATATCTACATATATGTGTATATATGTAGGTATATATGAAGAGAATGTGGCCAATGTATAAATTCTTAGCTCAAGTGATGGAACAAGTTTGGACTGGAAAAGGTTATATTGAATTCACTTGTAAAATTTGGGGTGTTTGTGGAGCACCTGCATAGAGAAGCAGACACATTGATTTATCAGTCTTATGTATCTAACTAGAAACTCCAATTTTATATGTGAGTGAAATAACTTGATTTAGGTAAAGGGCAGGGCAAGACTTTACCCTTGCAATACATCAATATTTAATAGAAAACAAGACCTTGGTTAGAACGATGCTGGATACTGTAATAGAAACACAAGTAGTGAAAGGAATGTAGGAGTGAGCAAAATCCTAAATGTTATAAATGATAAAATATAAAATATGGCCAACACTACAATGAAAGTCTCAGTAAAAAGTGTCTGTGTATTATGCTCACAGAAACAAGACAACCATGGGCTAAGAAACATAGAACAGGGCATTGGATGGCACAGAAATGCATTAATGGAAATCACTAAGGACCCTTTCTAAGAGTTACAGTCAAAGGACAAGGCAGGAGTTACACTGTAGTTGTTTGTGGTATTAAATAAAAAGGGGGGTTTGTAGCACAGAAATAAAATTAATCATCCTGGAGCTAATTGTAAGTGAAGGGACACGTAGACTGAGATGTAGGTGGAAATAAACATATTTGTTTTTAAGATCTCATGAATCTATTTCCATTCTTCAAATGTATGTGGTATATGAAACTTATAAGGTACCAAATCATCTGGTCAAAATTAGTTGCAAACTCCCTTCAATTCTAGCTTAATTTGTCCTCTTTGAAGTTAATTTTGCTACTAGGCTTGTTTTTCTTATGTCTTGGACAGAATAAGTATTTGGATCTTTCTGCATTTGTATATGTTCATATATATTCATTTTTAAAGCAAACAGTGGCATGTCACAATAGCATCCTAGCCGTGTCGTTTTGAAAGGTAGCAGTGAATCCTCAGTGTTGTTCTACCTTAGATGCAAGTAGTCACGGCCATTCCTTTAATGAGATCTACAATAACATGAAAATCCCAGTAGTGACTTACAAATTTATAGCTTTCAGTTGCTTGTTTCTTATCATTACTGAATTTAGTTCTTGCCCTGTCTAAGAACTACATATTTATTTTATTTTCATTACTATCCGTGATTGGTCTTTCCTCAGTGATAATTGTGTTGTATATCTATTAAGGAATTTTTTGCTCTATAATGTGTTCTTAAAGTGTGAAACTATACTGAATACTAATAATACTCTAGTTGTTTAAGCAAAATTTATTGACTGCTTACTATTATCAATTTTTTTATAGTTTCATTACTCACTACCTCATCTAGTTTTATTTGAGAATATTATTCTTCATTGTTTCTCTTTTATGAAACAGTTTAGTGCTGAGTATTTATTTATTTATTTATTTATTTATTTATTTATTTATTACATTGGCTTTTGCTTTGAGACAGAGTCATACTCTGTAGCTGAAGATGGCCAGGAACTCACTGACACTGAACCTGACCACAAACTGACAGAAAATTTTCTACCTCCACCTCCAAAGTTCTTGGTGGATATGCTTGGGTTTTGGAACCTGGCTCACCTATCACTTCTTAAGTGAGATATATAAATCTAAATTTTAAAGCAAAGAGATGTGTCTAACAAAGCTAATGTTGGTTGAGACACCTAAGACTTGATAATCAGGAAAGAAAGAGGCAACAGTGCATACAAAACCAACTAGGCAGGGGTTCTTTTTTTTTTCGGTTTTTACGAGACAAGATTTCTCTATGTTGTTTTGGACGCTGTCGGTCCAGCCCAGCCTCGAACTCACAGAGATCTGCCTGCCTCTGCCTCCCGAGTACTGGGATTAAAGGTGTACGCCACCACCGCCCGGCTAGGCAGGGGTTCTTAAGAAGACAAGATAGAGCGAAATAAAAATGTACACTTGGGCCCTGTCCTGGAAGGAATGACAGACTATGGACACCCCTATGGAAGAACTCACCTTCCCTGAGGAAAGGAGGGGGTATTGGGTGGGTGGTAGGGGGGTGGGAGGAGGGGAGGGAAAGGGAGAGGGATGTGAGATTGACATGTGAAAAAACCTTGTGTCTAATTTGAATTTAAATTTTAAAATAAAAAAAATTACACCTGGTGGCAGAAAAAGGATATTTTCAAGGTAAAGTTGAGGCAATTAGCCTATATCTGGGAACAGAATAAACTCCAACTAAATAGCAGGAATAAAGAGAAAAGAAAAATACCAAGTTCAGGGGGAGAGAACTTCCCATGTAATAGATGGGAAGGAACTCTAACAGTATTTCTTATGTGTTCACACACACACACACAGACACAGACACAGAGCACACACAAACAGGGCATGCATAACACACATAATAAACCCACATGCACAACATATACACAACACACACACACACACACACACACATGTTTAAAGAAGTAGGGTCTCTCCATGTAGCCCAAATTGAGGAGCCTCCTACCTTAGCTTTCTAAGCAATAGCATTATAGGTAAATCACACCTGGTTTATATTTTCTGAATGTTGCTGAATTATAAATTGATAAATGTACAAACTGAATTTGGCACATTAAATAATATTGAGAGAGTTTACAACAGGCAATATTCAAAAATTTCTATGGAACCTCTAGTAAAAACAGGGACTATCTACTGGAAATAATACTTACACATGAATAAACATAAGTAAGTGCACTTATAAATGACAGAAATCACACTTAAACCCAGTTATCATGTTTAGATTTCATTATTTTATAATATGTCTGTTCATTGACGTGTTCAGCTGTAAATATTAACAATTGTCTCTATAACTACTACTACAGCCAAGACATTGCCAATAAATGGAGTTTTTATTTTTTTATATATTAAATTAGAAACAAGCTTGCTTCACATGTCAATCCTAGCTCCCTCTCCCCCTCCTCTCCCACCCCCATCAGCCCTCCCCCAAACCTTCCTCCATTCCCTACTCCGCTGTCTAAGGAGGGTGAGGCCCTTCTTGGAGGACCTCTAAAGTCTGTCATATGATCTGGGGCAGGGCCTAGGCCCTCCTTCATGTGTCCAGGCTGATACAGCAACCCTATAAATGGAGTTTTCAAAAATCCAAAATGCTTAAGGAGTAAAAAACATAATTCTTTGGATGACAACATTATAAGAACTCTAAATAATATTACTGGACAATATTTCTATTTTTTAAGATGTGATAGTTTTATTAGACAAATCCTCATTCCCTAAATTTTAAGAATCATTATTTCTGTCAGAATGGCTAAAATCAAAAAAACAGAAGACAATTTATGCTGGAGAGGATGTGGAGAGAGGGGAACACTCCTCCACTGCTGGTGGGAGTGCTGACTCATACAGCCTCTTTGGAAATCAGTATGGAGATTCCTCAGGAAAATGGGAATTAATCTACCACTAGACCCAGCAATTCCACTCTTAGGCATATATCCAAATGAGGCAAATTCATACAATAAAGACATCTGCTCCACTATGTTCATAGCAGCATTATTTGTAATAGCCAGAATTTGAAAGCAACCTAGATGCCCCTCAACTGAAGAGTGGATAGAGAAAATGTGGTACATTTACACAATGGAGTATTACTCAGCAGAAAAAAACAATGGAATCTTGAAACAATGGATAGCACTGGAAGAAACCATCCTGAGTGAGGTAACCCAGTCGCAAAAAGACAAACATGGTATGTACTCACTCATATATGGATGTTAGACATGGATCAGGGTAGTGCTAGTCTGCACTTCCACTGATAGGGAGTTTGGGAAACAGGAAGGAACCTAAAAGATATGCATATATGTATAGTACCCAAGAGAAGAGGATTGAGACAAGATCCTCTGAATGGATGGGGAACACGGCGAGGGGAAGGGGGGAGTGGGAGCTGGGAAGAAGAGAGGGGGTGAAGAGGAAGAGAGTTGGTCATGGGGGAACAGGAAGTTGAGTGGGTGGGGGTAGAATAGGGGGAAGAGGAAATCTAGGATAGAAGACAGATCAGGCACCAGAGTGACCTCGAGTGATCTAAAGGGATAACACCAATTGGCAAGCTAAGCAATAGTGGAGAGACCACCTCGAATGCCCATTCCTGATAATGAACTTGATGTCTATAACCATCCAGGAGCCTTCATCCTTCATCACTGAACTGAACCCAAGGAACCCAGTGACAGAGAGAGAGGAGTGATGAGCAAATTGGCACAGAATGGGCTGGCAAAACCAGCAGAGACAGCTGATCTGAACAGGGGAGAGCTCTTGGACCCCAGAGCGACAGTGGGGAGGCCAGCATGGGACTGATCTGGACCCCCCCAAATGTGAGTGTCAGTGAGAAGGCCTGGGAAACCTATGGGGCCCTGAGCTGTGGATCAGTGTCTATCCCTGGAATACAAGCAGTCATCGTGTGCCTATAGCATAAAGACGGATGCTCTCTCAGCCTGGACTCTTAGGGGGAGTGCCTGGACCCTACCCAGAGTGAAATGACAGACTCTAGATATTCCCTATGTGGAAGGATTTGGCAATAGGGTGGGAGGGTGGAGGGGAAGGGGAGTGCGGGAGGAGGGGAGGGAGAGGGAACTGGGATTGACATGTAAAACAAGCTATTTAAAATTAAAATAAAAATTGATTAAAAAAAGGAATCATTATTTATGGAGCACATAGATGAGGTCTTTAGGATAGTAAGTGTTGTTGGAGACAGCAATGCTAGCATAGTGGTAGTCCACACAATTTTTAATTTTATTTAGTTGTGCTATAGATATTTATACAAAATGCCCAGACTTTCAAGACATTGAATTAAGAGTTTGGGTTTTAGCTGAAACTGTTTATAAGATTGAATTGTCAGGTGAATGGATTGCAACAGAGGATGGTTTAATTGATGCTTAGTTCTTTGTTTGAAAGGGAGAACATATTATCAGAAGTAAAGTCACACATTGGTAAAAATTCAAATGTCAGAAAGCTGACTGAACTCAGTGAAGCTGGAGTAAAACAAGTATACCATTCATTATAGGCTAAGAACAACGTTTGGATGATAAAAAGTTAAAGATTTTCCATTAGTGTACTTATCTGCTGTACTAATGATCATACTGATGAGAAACTAATTAAAAGGTCACTCTTACTGAGAATTCAATCCTTTGAACATCTTGTTATATAGAGATACAAGCTTCTGCTACCATAAAATAGTATGAAAAAAGTTATATCCTGACAGATGAAAATCATCAAGATACTGAGTGAGGTAACCCAGTCACAAAAAGAGAAACATGGCATGTACTCCCTCATATATGGATTTTAGACATAGATCTGGGGAGTGCCTTCCTACAATCCTATGGCCAGAGAGTCTGGGAAACAGAAACTTCATTTAGTGGCTGATCAAAGAAGAGGCAGACTCCCTCGGTTAAGTACTGAGCTGAACTCAAGAAAACCAGTAACAGAGAGGAAGGACTGATGATCAAAGGGATTAAGACTGGGCTGGTTTAACCCCCAGAAACAGCTGACCAGACAAAGGTTAACTCTTGAATCCCAGGCATCAGCCTGGGAATCCAGCATGGGATTGATCAAGACCCCCTGAATGTGTGTGTCAGTGAGGAGGCCTAGGTAATCTATTGAGCCTTGGGCAGCAGATCAGTACCCATCCCAAGTATACACACAGACTTTGGACTCCCATCCAACAATGTGAGGTGCACTCTCACCCTGAACTCTTGGGGAAGGGTCTAGGCCCTGCCCTATATGAAATGACAGACTATGGACACCCCCATGGAGGGCCTCACCCTCTCTGGGGGAATGAGGGGATAACGGGAGGGGGGGTTGGGGGGAGGGCACGGGAGGAGGAGAGGGAAAGGGAGAGGGACCTGGAACTGACTTGTGAAGCAACCTTGTTTCTTATTTAAATTTAAACTGGAAAATAAAATTTAAAAAAAGCAATAAAAAAAAAGAAATTGCATGATTTGTTCTTACTGATTACTTTCCTTTAATCTGGAAACACAAAACAAGTTCTATGTTCTGGAAGGAGGCAAAAGCAAGAAAACTGTCTCCTTTGGGTAACTTGCTTCAAAATGCAAGATGGAGACCACTAATCAACAAAATAACTCTCACGTATAAACAATACAAGGAGGACATATTAGGAGTGTATGTCACACAATATTCCAAATGACATGTTAAACTATCTCAACATTTTTTTTACATCTGTCTTTTTAATTTTTTTTATTTATGTTAGAAACAAGCTTTTGTTTCACATGTCAATCCCAGCTCTCTCTGCCTCCCCTCCTCCCCTGTCTTCCCCACCAGGGATAAATATTACCCAAGGCCCCATAGATTACCTAGGCCTCCTCACTAACACCACATTCAGGGGGTCTGGGTCAGTCCCATGCTTTCCACACAGTTATCAACCTGGGGTCCAAGAGCTCCCTTGTTTAGGTCAACTGTTTCAGGTCAACTGGTCAACCAGCCCAGTCTTAACTACTTTACCCATCAGTTCTCTCTTTCTGACACTGGATTCCAGGAGTTCAGTTCAGTATTTGTCTGTGGGTATCTGCCTCTGCTTTCATCAGTCAATGGATGAAGATTTTGCTTCCCAGACTCTCTGGCAGTGGGATTGTATGCTGGCACTCCCCTGATTCATGTCTAAAATGCATAAATGTCTGAGTACATAACATGTTTTTCTTTTTGTGACTGGGTTACCTCACTCATGATGGTTTCTTCTAGTGCCATCCATTTGCCTGCAAATTTCAAGATTCCATTGTTTTTTTTTCCGCTGAACAGTAAGTACTCCATTGTGAAATGGAACAAAGACCTCAACATAAATCCAGCCAATCTGAAAGTGTTAGAAGAGAAAAAAATGGAAACCATCTCAACTTTAACTGTCTTGAAACACTAACTTCCTTTTATACATTTCAAACTCTCATATAACTTGAGCAACAGTCTCATATACATAGAGGGGGATATAATTATGAATAACATATCGTAACGACTATTGGGATAACAAATTCTGTGCTGGTTAAAGGGAGAAAAATATGAAAATGCAGTGATTAGTGTTACTGTTGAAATCTGCTTCATGTTAGTTACCACACAATGTAAACATGTGTATTCATTGTGAAGACAATATGTATGTTCATCAAAAAATTAAAAATTAGAACTGTCATAGGTAGCCTATCAGTTTGACTTCTTGCTATATACTCAAAGGAATGGACCCATTCTCTCTGAGTCATCTTCATTCATGCTTACAGTGGCATTTTTCTCAGGAACCAAGAAGTGGAAACAATCTAAGTGCAACATGAACTTGTGGACAATGGAAAGAGAGCACAGATAAAAGGTGAACACTATTCACTGGGAAGTGGTGGTGCACACCTTTAATCCCAGCACTCAGGAGGCAGAGGCAGGCAAATCTCTGTGAGTTCAAGGCCAGCTTGGTCTACAAGAACTAGTTCCAGGACATCCTCCAAAGCTACAGAGAAACCCTGTGTCGAACTGCCTCCCCTCCCCAAAAGTGAACACTATTCAACTATTTAAAGTGACATCCTGACATTTGTTTAATAGATAGACCTAGAGGTCACAATGTTAAGTAATACAATTAAGACATAGAAGGATGTTGTTTTTCTGTGGAATGAAACTCATGCATGGAAAAGATAACATGTTGTTCTCATTGACTTTGAAGGTAGAGTAATGGTATCCAGAGTCTGAGGATCTCAGAGAGGAGAAAATGGTGACCAGAGTTTTATTACTGCATACCTCGCCATAATTACAAAATTGTAAATGACCTTTCTTGGTATTGTGTAATACAGATAATGTACCACATATTTTAAAAAGAATGTCTTATTACAGTGAGCATATGCAGAAATTATTTTAAAAGCTATTCATTTGCATATAATCATTTATTTTGTTATGTTCTTTACTGTATTTTTTACTATTGTTTTGGCCATATGGCGGCAACAAAATTTCTTGATTCTCTTCTACAGTATTCATTAAAAATAAATTGAACTATGGCCTATTGTCTGTGCAATTCACTATAAAACCTAATCATTTTATTTTTCAACATTCTTCAGCAGTGATGTTATATGTGGTAGTGTTGGTTCTGTGATGACTGTTAGCCCTACAATCAATGTTCCTTGATTGGTCCAGCCACAGACTTTTGTGTCTTTTATATACTGATTATAGGACATTATAATTTAATGAAATGTTTATTTTATTATTAAATCATAGAAGTTAGAACTTTACAAGACATATTAAATTATTTTTATGTCTGAAAATTAGCAACTATCATTGCCTTCAAGAAAAGACAACTGTTCCAATATTAATTTAAAACTATCACATACTACCTTTGAAAATAAAATGCTACATTACTCTACAAAATTTGCCACAAGACTTCCCAGTAAATACTAATGCAGAAACTCATTCTTTGATGTATTAAATTTAGTGTTTTAATTTTGACACATTCTCAAGTACACAACTACACAAATATGCATTTAAAAACCAGTGTGTAGACACACAGGGGAGGGCCTAGGCCATGCTCCAAATGATATGACAGAAGGCCTCACCCTCCCTGGGAAGCAGAAAGGGGATGGGATAGGGCATTAGTGGGGGGCAGAGGAGGAGTGGAGAGAGAGGGAACTGAGAATGACGTAAAACAATTTTGTTTCTAATTTAAATGAAAAAAATCTGAACAAAACCTTGTGTGTGGTTCTGTACATAGATCACTACTTACTATTAAATCAAATTGATCTACAGTCTCACTTTCTTCTCTCTCTCTTCTATAAACATATTGTATATAAAATTAACATAAAATATACATACACATCTTAATTAAGCTACTTAATCTAGATAACAAGCCTGAACTTGTGACCCATTTTTATGTTTCTTAAGCTTCACATTCACATCTGGTGTTTGTCTACTATTTTATGCATGAAATGCCTGTTTCTCCCAAATTGCCCATGTCAAACCCCAGCATGATATCATTTGGAGGTAGATCCTCTGTAGATAATTAGGTCATGACAGTTCAGCTGGTGAATAGAACTGGTGTTCACTCCTTATTTCCACTTCACAGAGGATATAGGAGAGCCTGCTTCTTCTCCATCATAAATTACATGCTGAGGACACAGCGTGGCTATGTGCAAAACTGATGTGGGTCTCAGCAGAAACCAATATAAAGAGAACTAACAGGTAAATGTACTCTACATTAAAATCAAATTGGAAATATTAGAAACACATCTGAATATACCAAAAAGTTTCGAGGAGATAATCATAATCTGATTCTCAAATTTAAATATATAGAAAGAGGCTATCACACTACAGCATTTCATACTGTAAATATATGACTGAGTTTAAGAAAAAATGAGGATATTTGAGCTTATTAATGTTCGGATCTAATCCTAAATTAATTCCAAGCAATTATTTGCTTATTTTTTTAAAAAGCAATTTAACCTGTTTGGAGGAATTCAAAGATTTACTAAAAGATAAGGGACTCTTATGAATCTCAGAAAAGATGTTTCCTCAAGAGGTATTATGAGTTATTGGAAAGCCAAAGTAATTAAGATGGTGTACAATGGGGACAAAGTTAAATAAACTAACAACACACATTAGAGAGTTTGGCATAGAGAGTAGGTTAATTGAAAAAGGACTCTTAAATAGATGATGCTGAGAACAGATGGGTAACACGGCGAGGGGTGGGGAGGAGTGGGAGCTTGGAAGAAGAGAGGGGGAGAAGACGAAAAGAGAGTATGTCATGGGGGAACAGGAAGGTTGAGTGGGGGTAGAATAGGGGGAAGAGGGAATCATAGGTTAGAAGACAGATCACTCACCAGTGAGACCTCTAGTGATCTAAAGGGATGACACCAACTGGCAAGCTAAGCAATAGTGGAGAGACCACCTCCAGGAATGCCCATTCCTGATAATGAACTTGATGTCCATCCTGGAGCCTTCATCCAGTGACTGATGGAAGCAGAAACAAACACCCACAGTTAAACACTGAACTGAACCCATGGAACCCAGCGACACAGAGAAAGAAGGGATGAGCAAGCTGGCAAAGAATGGGCTGGCAAAACCAGCAGAAACAGCTGATCTGAACAGGGGAGAGCTCTTGGACCCCAGACCGACACTTGGGAGGCCAGAATGGGACTGATCCAGACCCCCTGAATGTGAGAGTCAGTGAGGAGGCCTGGGTAACCTATGGGGCCCTGGGCAATGGATCAGTGTTTATCCCTGGAATACAAACAGACACCGTGTGTCCATAACGCAAAGAGGGATGCTCTCTCAGCCTGGACTCTTAGGGGAGTGCCTGGACCCTACCCTGAGTGAAATGACAAACTCTAGATATCCCCTATGTGGAAGTAAATGGTGATAGGGTGGGAGGCTGGGGGGGGGAGGAGGGGAGGGAGAGGGAACTGGGATTGACATGTAAAACAAGGTATTTAAAGTTAAAATTATTAAAAAAAATAAAAAGCAAAAAAAAAAACAAGAAAAGAGAGAAATTGCACCATAATCGCACTCCACTTTCACAGGACCATCCCCACATTGAATGTATGTGTGTGAACAATGGAAAGTAGTAGAATATTCTTTACCATTACATAGCAATAGATCTTTATGAAAGCATACTAGGAAAATTCCTGAATTGAGGCTAAACAGATTAAAAACAACAACAAAAACAAGACAACTGAATAGCAAAGACTGAATATCAAATTATAATTTGGAGTGGAAGAATTTAACAAGGCAATAGACAAAGGTGGGTGTGTAGGGAAGACAGGGTGGATCTGGGGAGAATTTGGGAAAGGAGTGAATTTGAGCAAAATGTGCCATGAAACGCACAAAGAACTCAGATTTTCACATGAAAATGTGGAATTTTACATAAAGGTATTTTTCAAAAGTCTATGTAAAATGAAGCTGTATTGATTGGTTGGTAGGTTTCTCCGTAATGCAATCATATGGTGATTGTGAAATCTGGTTGTTGATCCTCAATATCATTGTCAATTTCCATAAAATTGTTTGTTCATTTTATAGTTTAGCATTTGAAACACAGATGGGAGTTCTTTGAATGCTGAGTGAAACACTGTAGATTGCAATCTTCTATGTGAATCCATCATTTTTTAAATTATTTTATAGAATTGCCAGTGTCTTCTGAATTGATGTCCTTAATCCAGAGGCTTGCTGAATTAGTTCTAATGAAACTATGTTCATTAATAACATTATTACTTGTAAATCTTACCTCACATCGAATAGATCACTGCAAAATGCATGCCATCTAGACTGCATTTTATGTCATCTGTTTTAGGTTTTCTAGTTTTGTTTTTTTCCTTCAACCCTATGATTCATTTTTGTGTTGATTTATTGAGGGTATGATGTCTGTGTCCAGATTTATTTTATTTTGATGCAGTAATTGTGAGTAGGTTCATTTTTATGGTGTTGACTTTGCTACTTTATTAAAGATCAGTTGAGTATAGCTATGTGGACCTATTGTGACTCTTTATTTTGTTGTATTGAATTAATTGTCTGTATTTGTGCAAAAATACATTTACCTTTACAAGTAATTCTCAAAGGCATGCAGTATCAGAATGGAATTTGCTTATATTTAATTATGTTGAATAATGCGCTTTTAGCCTTTTCACATAAATTTAACAATTAGTTTCCCAAGTCCTTTTTTTATTTGTAGTGTTGATGATGTTCTCATTCATCAACTTTAGTTTAGATGAAAGTTTGTATAAAAGCAGGTTTAAGTGTAAATATTATAATTATGAACTTACACATAACCAAACCTGGTATGCTCATATTATTAGAAAATTAAAACTATATAAAATAGGCATACATCTGTAGAACTAATACATATGAACATGTCATAAGCTACGTTATGATATTTCTGAATCAATAAAGTCTTACTGAAAACATGAAAGCTATTTCATCTGGCTAAACCAGATAGTAATTGTATTAGAAGATAACAACTTATAAATTAAAAAAATTTAAAAAAAAGTCCGGAAAACAGAACCTTCATCCAGCAACTGATGAAAGCAGAGGCAGGTAACCACAGACAAACACTGACCTGAACTCCTGGAATCCAGTGTCAGAAAGGGAGAACTAAAGGGTAAAGGAGTTAAGACTGGGCTGGTTTAACCCACAGAGACAGTTGACCTGAAGAGTAGCTTTTGTACCCCAGATTGATGGCGGGGTGGAAAGCATGGGATTGACCCAGATCCCCTGAACATGGTGTCAGTAGGGGGCCTTGGGTAATATTTATCCCTTGTGTACAAATAGACTTTGAGTGCCCATCCCACAATGTGGGATGCTCTCTCAGCTGAGACTCTTGCAGGAGGGCTTAGGCCCTGCCCTGGATGAAATGACAGTCACTGGAGATCCATCATGGAGGGTCTCACCCTCCCTGGGGATCTGAGTGGAGATTGGGTAGGGGACTGGGGGACCTGGTGGGGAGGACAGGGGAGGAAGGAAGGGAGAGGGAGCTGGGATTGACATGTGAAACAAGCTTGTTTCTAACTTAATTTAAAAAAAAATTAAAAAGATAACGTATTATGTTGATATTTGGAAAATCAAAAAGATCAAAAAATTCTAAATTAATGCTTTGTATCATGTATGGTAGCTTCTCTGATTAAAAAAAATCTCCCTCTGCCATTTCCACAATGCCTGGAAACAAGCGGTTTCATCTCTTCTTCCCATTATAATAATGAAACGCCTTGTTCTGCTTTCTAGATATATTAATTCTTTTTAGTCCTTGTTACTATAAGGGAGGAAAATTACTTTTATATGACTGCTTTGGAAGGATAATTTCATATAAACCACAGGAAGTAAGGCAGAATATCATGGTAACGGGAGCACATGTTGGAGAACTTACCTTATGGCAGACGGGGGACAGAATAAAAGGGATGTGGGAAGAGGCAAGGTAACACTAAGCTCTTGAGGCATGCTCCCAGTGGTCTACTTCATTCATCTAGCCTACCTTCCACCATCTCCATGTATCACCATCATGTCATGCATTCATCAGTGTATTCTGATCTACAAGTATTCAGTTGTCTCTGAAAACGCCATCACAGATACACCACTGCCATGTATCCATAACCTCCTAGACACTTCTTAATCCCATCAAGTTGACAATGAAGAACGACCATCATACTAGATAATAAATCCCCTTATATATGGCCACCACTCTAAGTAGGTCATTTCAACTTGACAGTGTTCACCTTTTCTACAAGCCATTTGCTCATAAATGCCAGACTTCATGATATATGTATACCTTAGCTGATATTTAATTTTTTGACAAGTTTGCCAAGAGTGATTTTTTCAAATGGAATGAGAAGGTTAGGGGCATATAAAAAAAGGCCAGATATTTTTTCCAACTGTTCCAGCTAAACTGGGATAGGAGACACTCTGAGGCTGCTGATTGAGAAACAGCCTTTGAAGTGGTGCTAATGAAATAAGATAAACCTGTGAGTTTATTTACAGGAAAGTGCAACTTATTAGTAGAACTTATCAGCATTAGCCATGATTGGCAGATTCAGCTAGTGTCTGATGAGCACAATTTAGCAAAACATATATCTGAAAAAAAGACCTATTTATTGCTTTATCGTGGTAAATTGAACACTTAAATGTTGAGAATTCCCATTTAAAACTACTGGATGGCCCTGCATATGAAGTGCCCATCAAATTTTTAATATATTTTGTATTCGCCTTCTAATTTTATTATGTTTCTTTTTTTCAAATACATTAGAAGGTAGGACTCATGGAATGGTGACACACTGATGGATACAAAATGAGAGTGGATATGATCACTTCATAAGCTCCATCATAAACCAAGAGAAATTGAGGGAACGGGCAGATTGGTAATGAAGAATCATTCCTGTACTCTCTGGTAAGAATTTTACAAACACAACTGCTCATTTTAGCATGCACATGTCTGTAAAGATATCTCTTCCTGACTCATAGGATCCTAAAACCATCCATTTTTGACTCATTTATATGTCACTCCCTCTTACTCTTACACCAAAGTCCCGACTCACACACCCTGCTGCGTAGACTCTTTGATGTTTAAAGTTTTTCAATTTTAACAAGCAAAGAAGAATACCTGTGTTTCTCTCCCATCCCTGTACATCAAGGACATTACTTCCCAGATTGTTATTCCAGCTTTCCCAGATGTTGTTCTGATTTCCCCTCCCTGAATCTGCCTGTTTCTTTAAGATACCCTAAAAGTAAAACAATGCTTTCACTATGCTCCCATTCTGTCTTAATAAGTTGCCTGCTTCCTGTTTTCACAAGATGGTCTACATATATGATATTTTGAACATAAAAATAAAAATTAATTATCCTTCCCAACATCCTAAAGGTCAGCGGTTCTCAACCTTCTACTGCCGTGACCCTTAAATATAGTTCCATACTTTCCTACTCTTTTATTTACTGCATCCTCAACTTTCCTGCTGAGCAAAATATCAAACTTCGTCTTTTTCTGGTAACTGTCCTTCCCAAAAGCATTCTGCATTTTGATTTCTAAGGTAAATTGCTGGTGTTCTGCCTGTGTTTATAACCATGATTTGACAACTTGTCAAAAATCTAACTCAGTTTATACAGTGTATGTAAGTTATGGTGAGTGCGGGAGAAATAGTTGTCCATTGTAATCTAAGGGTGAAGAGAGATCCAAAGTCCCTGGTAGTAAACAGATAGTGAGAGAGAACAGACAGTTTTCTTTAAGGGTGTGAACCCTGGTAGGTACATCATCAAAGGACATATTAAGTTACTTTTAGCTTTTACTTTTGAGATTACATTATAATTGCATCATATCCCCATTCCTATTCCTTCTCTTCCCTTCCCTCCTTTCCTCCCCTTCTTCCCTTCCTCCAACGTCTCCCATGAACCCCTCCTTGCTCTAGGTTCTATTCAGTTCTACAGTGTTGCTCATCTTCCTGATTTCTTCATTACAGGGGAGAAGACAACCGCAGAGTGGGATTTGGGAGCCCACCTTCAGAGTTTGCTACTCTGATGAAAAAGGAAGAACAACTTATTTTGGAAACTCGCTAATACTGTGGTAGCTCAAAGGGAATGTGTACTCATTGTCAAACTTTATATATTTTAGATTCACAATCACAGGGAATATTCCAAATTTCATTTTATTGTTAAAGCCTTGCCTTGACTCAACCTGTGTGTCTCTTTGTTGTGCGAAAATTGATGAATGTGTAGTCTTTCCCAGTTTCCAGATTCAAGAAGCCTCCATCAATCCCAACCTTGAAATTGGAACTACAATAAAGTAATGGTTCCTATGTATTTACTACCTGTTTGTAACTAGAACACCAGTTGTTCATAGAGTTAAAATTCCATTTCTAATTTGTCTTATGAATCTATTTACTTATATATATATTGTTATTTTGGGGGGGTTGGGGGGAGGACACGGGAGGAGGGGAGGGAAACAGAGAGGGACCTGGAACTGACTTGTGAAGCAACCTTGTTTCTAATTTAAATTTAAAAATAAATAATAAAAATAAAAAAGAAAACACACAAAAAATAAAATTTAGTGGCTGGGTGTTGGTGGTGCATGCCTTTAATCCCAGCACTTTGGAGGCAGAGGCAGGCAGATCTCTGTGAGTACGAGGCCAGCCTGGTCTACAAGAGCTAGTTCCAGGACAGCCTCCAAAGCCACAGAGAAACACTGTCTCGAAAAACCAAATAAATAAATAAATAAAAAATAAAATAAAATTTAGTAGGGATCTTTCACATAATCTTTAATCTGTACCAAAAGCTTATATAAACATTGTGCCATTATGAAATTTTCTGCATGTTAAGTATAAAAATTGTGATATCATGAGAACTGCCATTGTACTTAAACAAAACTGCTTAATGTTTGAATTAAGAAACTGAATGTCAAAGTTTTCTTAGATATTTGTAAGTAACTTTGAGAAAATATTTTGACAGTGTGGATTGAGATGCACTAATTAAAACTAATGATTGTTTCATGGTAAAAAAAAAGAATAAAAAATAAGCAAAAAAATAAAAACTAAAAAAAATCACCTAAATGACTTTTATGTGGATATAAAATAAAGACTGTATTTATCATTCCAAGAAGGAGGACCAAATGTGTGTGTAATTTCATAACTCCCATAACTCCTTACTCTTAAATCCATTATTTGATGGTCTCCCCCTCTTTTTGAAATATTCAGGATGATTTTTGACTTGTATTTACTATTTTACCCTTATACCTCTGCTTGGAAGACATTAACTTACCAATCAATGTTCTATCTCTTTTCCAAGACTGATGAAATTCTGTGTTGCTTCCTCTCTGTCAAGTTGCATTTTGTAACTGTTTCAAAGTATAAGACCCTGAGATAGACAGCTGCTTCTTTGGAAGATAGAATACAAGATAGTTTACTCACAACCAGAAACTGCTGATTTTTATGGATTATTGCTAGAGAATTCTTGTTGTAAGTGCCTGAAAACACCAAGGATAATTTAGTGCTCTCTCACTGTCTATGGTGTTGATTCTGCCAACCTTGCAACATGAATGATCAAACCTCAGAGAGAGATATTGGGGTTCAAGCTGAAGATCAGAAAGCAAAACAGCCAGATGCCAGAGACTCTTACCTCAAGCAAGGCTGGGGAAGGGATCCTTTCTCAATGTGACTAGAGACTAATTGCTTACCTGGGATTAAAGGCTTGACTGTTTCTCCTTTAGAGTGATTTACTCTCATGTAGTCCTGGGTAGCTTTGGACTCACAAATATCCATCTGCCTCTGTCTCCTGAGTCCTGAGATTAAAGATGTGTGTTACCTCTGCCCAGCTTCTCTGACTATGGGTAGCTTTGCATTCTAGTCTTCAGTGACATTATTAGATCATAAATAATATATCACTATACAACCTGGTTCTGTTACCATCTCTGAGAGTGGTAGCAAAACAATTCCCAGGAAAAGACAGAAAGAGGAGGAACTTGCAAGGACTCTTTCAACTTCTCAGTATCAGAGAAATTTTACTCCTTTCTGTGAGTCACCATGATGCTTCTATCTTTCTTCTTATCCATTGCCATTTTTCCATTTCAGTTCTCCTGGGGCTTGCCTGTTCCTCAGCCTGCCAAAGCATCTATGTGCTACACTTTTAAATTAGGCTAAAAGGAAAGAAGAAAGAATAAATTGGTCTTGACTGGCAAGGAAATATCAGCTCTGAGTTTGCTATTTCTTGAGATCCCTGGACCATCTTGGAGGTATGTCATGTGTGTAAATTCTCTCTACCTGGAACTGGGACAAACAGTAGGATTGTGATCAAAATTATAATTCTAAGAGTAAATACTTTGAATTGATTCTGAATCTTCCAAATATATAACATTTATATTTAGTATGGAGAGGATTTCATGTTTAAATTTAATTTTACTCGTAATATGCAGGTATGTTTATACATGCCAAATGGTTTTGGTTACTGGCTCACTCTGTGATGAAAACATTTCCAGCAGACTTAATAAAAATCTTAAAATTAGTTTTATTTTATATGTGAAAGCCAAGCTGTGCTCATTTCTCTATTTTCTGGAGCCAGTATTTTTATTCCTTGTTCTTTTTTTCATCATTTTCAGATTTTCCAGGGCATGCTAAATAATCCTTAGTGGATTTTAACTCATAATATTCTCTCCAACATCCAAAGGTGGATTTTAAAATGATTTTTTCCTGCTGACTATAAAATTCAGAACGAGTTGAAAGTACAGGAATATTTCTGTAATTGTTGTAGTTTATTACTTAGTAGCATGGAAAATCATGTGTGTTTGACTACTACCAAGGTCACTTAAGAAGAAGAAAGTCTAGTAAATGAAGAAAGTTATATTGGAGATGCTATTACCATCAAGCAAACAGCTATATTGCCTATCTATCCTTTTCACAGCAGCAGTCCTCACAATATAGAGAACATTTTGAACCTACACGTTACTGTCAATCCACATATTACATGAGCACGGAATGGATGCTGAACCAGAGCCAGCGAGGTTCATTTTCAAAGTTTAGGCTAGTTGTTTACAAATTACAGATTAGCAATTGCAGAGTGGAAGCCACTGAGCAATCTCTTTCCCCCATCGTCATCTTTTAATTATAGGAAACTAATGCATGAAGGGAAAATAAGGCTTAAAGAAGTTCAGTGATTGGCTAATGATATTTTCTCTCAAAAGGGAATGCATTGACAAGAGCTGTCTGACCTCAGAGTCCATAAATTGAACTTGCAGCTAAAGTGTGTGCTGTACCATATTAAGATGTTCATTAGTAGTTATACTTCATGGTATAGAGGCAGCTACTAAATCAGCAAAAGGAGGTGATCTATGCTTATTAAACCATCTCAGATTTGCCCACTCAAACTCAATCTAGAACTGAATAATGCATACACACTTCATCAGAAGTTGCACAACACATACATATTTGTGTGATGATTTAATCCATTTGCACAGCATTCTCTCTAAAGATGTTCTGTGTATTTATGTGTGGTGTGTTTTGTGTTCATGTATGTACAGATGCACAACTGTGCATGTGTATGAGACAACCAGAGGATAACCTTCATGCTGTTGTCCAGGAACTGTCTATCTTAAAGCTGCAGGATCTTTTATGAGGACCTTCGACTCTAAATTAGGATAAGCTTGATAATAGTTTGTCTGCCTCCTCATTGCTGGTATTACACACATTACACCAAGTCTGGCATTTACTTGGGTACCAAGGCAAAAAATCAGATGCTTCCCTGACAAAGAGTTGGGTTATCTCCCCCAATGTGCACACAATTTTGAGCATATCTCATTCCTACTATCCTAGTGACTTTTATGTCACTGTGAAGAGACATCATGACCAAGACAACCTGTAGAGGAAAGACTTTATTGGAGTTTACAGTTTCACAGGATTAGTCTATGGACACCATGGTGGGGAACATGTCAGCCAAAATGTAAGCATAGCATCGGTGCATCACCTAAGATTTACATATGACCCACAAGCAGGACATGGAGTTGGAGACACTAACCCAGCAAACTGGGAATGGCTTGAACTTTTGAAACCTCAAATAATACTCCCAGTAGCATGCCTCCTCCAACAAGGGCTTACCTCTTAACCCATGCCAAAGAGTTCCACCTATCAGGGACCAAACATTCAAATATATGAACTTGTGCAGACCATTCCAACTGCCACCCCCTAGCCTCTCTTTCTTTGTAACTAGGCATTAGAAAAATAGCTGTTCTAAAATGCTGAGAGGACTCTGGAACATTTAAACTCTCTTCTTTATTTATAAGACCCAGTTTCACTTACTATGTACCTGTTTCCGAAGTCCCCAGCATGATATATGCACAGCTGATAAAAAAAACTAGAATAAAAACACCATGAACCAAAATGTACTGTCGTTTTAGCTATGTGAAACATGAACTTTCATATATCATTACTTACATATTCCCTAAGCAGGAAGTCAATGAGGTCATGAGTCTACTAATGTACCTGTCAGAAACTGATTAGACAAAAATAAATTCTTTATATTCTCCTATAAAAATTCAAATCTGTTCATTTGTGACTCTCAAAAATCTACCAATTGGAACAATGCTACCTAATAAAAAACTTAGACTTAATTAAAATTTTTGCTTTAAAATGAGATGTAAGTATTTTGACTTCTCCTTGTCCTTTTCATTGATTTTAAGTACATAACACAGAATTCTGTAAAAGAATCACAGAAAGCAGGTTAGGGGCTGGAGAGATGACTCAGCAGTTAAGAGAACTAGCTGCTCTTCCAGAGGTCCTGACTTCAATTCCCAGCAACCTTATGGTGGCTTACAACCATTTATAATGATATTTGGGACTCTCTTCTGGCATGCAGGCATACATGGAGGCAGAATGTTGCATATATAATAAATAAATATTTTTTAAAAGAAAGTAGATTGGAAATTAAATGTGCAGTTTAAAAGCCCATTATACAATTGGCGAGTCCAACATTTCATTTCCTCTGCTGTTTGTCATTCTGAGTTAGCACATCTGCCTGGAGCAGTGAAACAGAAAGAGCTCCACGGACTCTCTTAGGTTCTCTGTTGAGACACAGGAAATTGTGCCCCTACACTCTTAAGGGCTCTACGTTTATGTTGGATTTTCTTCCTTACTTTCTTATTCTAACTTCCCCCAAGAAGTACCATGGTATTAGTGAGGTAAAAGAAACCCAATCCCAGAGAAACCAAAGCTCTGATGATGGGAAACTTTTCTTTTTTTTATTTTATTTTAATTTTAAATAGCTTGTTTTACATGTCAATCCCAGTTCCCTCTTCCTCTCCTCCTCCCGTACCCCTCCACCATCCCCATCCCCCCATCCTCCCACCCTATTGCCAATTCCTTCCACATAGGGGATATCTAGAGTCTATCATTTCATTCAGGGTAGGGTCCAGGCACTTCCCTAAGAGTCCAGGCAGAGAGAGCAACCCTCTTTGTATTATGTACACACGATGTCTGTTAGTATTTGAGGGATAAACACTGATCCACTGCTCAGGACCCCATAGGTAGCCCAGGCCTCCTCATTGACTCTCACATTCAGGGGTTCTGGATCGGTCCCATGCTGGCCTCCCAGCTGTCAGTCTGGGGTCCAAGAGCTCTGATGGGAAACTTTTCTTTGTGTTCTACAAATCTCTGGTCCCATGAGAATCAAATGAGCTCATTATATTTGTTTGTTTTTATCTTCTTGCCACTTAATTCCAGTCACTAAAAATAGGCACAGAATTGCATACAAGAGTGGGACAATGGGTCCCTCTGACTTTGTACCAAAGGAACAGTAAAAGGGATGCTGACACATACTGAGAGAGGCATGAAGAGGAAGGGAGGAACTCAAGGGCATGAGTGTCGAATCTGCTGCAGCAGGGATCCAGTCGTTTTATGAGATCAACAGCAATAAGGAATGAATCAACAAACCACCAGATGATCATCATAGATGTTAATAAGACTCCAGATTCCCCTAATATGTTATTCAAAATATACAATTGCAACTGAAATTATTCATCAGCATATAAAAATTAAGAGAATCTCAACTTACATTGGGAAGCTTTGGACCCATCCATGAGTTATATAGAAGAATTCAGCCAGGCTATGAAACAGATAAAAAGATGAGTAAGACATTATAACATCATTGAAGTCAAAAGATAAAGTTTTAAAAATAGCCAAAAAGAGAGTGGGGTGGAGAGTGTCATTTAGGATATTTAGAATTGAAAGACAAATAACTAAACTTGAACTGGATAGGCACATGGATGGGAGCAATAACATAAATAGTCAATGAACTTGAAGCTAGCTCTCTATAACAAGAAATTATTCATTCTGAAAGAAAGTAGTAATAAAAATTTAAAAATCAAATCTCTTAAACTCCATTGTAGTTTGCTTGGAAATGAAAACTATTTTTTTTCCATATTCTAGGAGGCTAAATTAAGGATTTAGGAGGCTTACATTATTATGTATAATCTTGTTTATGTCATCCTCTCTGCTCTAGTGACCTTTACTGACATTTTCACCGATGTGAAAGACCTCATCCACACACAATATTTTTGCTTCTTCCCTAAACATCTTAGGCTGTGTTTTTCCCTCTCACAGTCCTAGCCTCATAGCTATGTTCACATCCTTCAGTTTCATTTTAGTTCAATTTTACATTTGTGTATGTGTGTGTGTGTGTTTTGCATGTGTTTGTGTATAGGTGTATGCACACATGCTTACTTGTTGAAGTTGAAGGTTAGCTCATGGGAGTTGGTTCTCTCCTTCCACCACAGGGGTTCTGAGGATTGAATTCATATGTTCATGCTTTAAGCCAAGGACCTTTACCAGTTGAGCAATCTTGATAGTCCTGTCACTATTTTTTAAAAGACAGGAGTATGAGTAACCTTCTTGGCTTATTGATG
Organism: Mesocricetus auratus; assembly: GCF_017639785.1. Lineage (NCBI taxonomy): Eukaryota > Metazoa > Chordata > Mammalia > Rodentia > Cricetidae > Mesocricetus > Mesocricetus auratus. The sequence goes on from NW_024429266.1 coordinate 84,726,774, forward strand.
CATGAGATAAGTTCTTTTCTCTGACTGACTAACTCTCAGTTGTCTCATAAAACAGTTATCTCTGTGACATCGACAAGAGACAAGTGTGCTTGAACCTGAGTTCTATCAGTTTTCCTGAGGCCAAGCTTAATCATTGTTTATTCACTCAAGTCTTGCCAATATGGTATTTTAGACTGTGTCTATTTGAGAACCAAGAAGTATTCAGGAAATATGATAGAGAAATATTGCTAATTTACTGATTTCTCTATCCTCAACTGTTATGTACATAACAAGTTTACTTTGTAATATTTTTGTCTTGTTGTAAAATATTTTCCTTCAGTTAAAATCCTTACAGTTTGATAATCTTGAAGTATTGAAATTTTTAATTTTTTAAAATTTAGTTACGTAATCTCCTGCTTCTGTTTCCTCCCTCCAACCCCTACAATTCACCTTTATCTTTGCTATCTTTCAAATTGATGGACTCTTTTTCTTTAATTGTTGTTGTTGGTGGTGATGTGTGTGTGTGTGTGTGTGTGTGTGTGTGTATACTCCTAAATTTATAAACACAACCTTCTAAATGTATACAATGTTACTTGTATTTAAGTTTTCAGCTATGACCATTTTGTTATTGGATAATCGGTTGCTGTATTATTCCCCTGGGAAGACTATTTCAGCTTTCCTTAACTGCCTCTAGTTCTTTGCATAGGGTTGATAATAATATAGAGTTCCATGTTAGCAAGTATACTGCTTCCTTCATTCCCCTGAGACTTTTTCCATGGAAATCTGTAAAATGACAACCTTAAATGTGAACTTGTGGATGGATTATAAAATCTGATCATAAAGAAATAGTATGTCCCATAAAGGAGGCTCGTTTATTTTATTCTCTAGAGATTTTAAGATAAAAAGTAAAATAAAATAAAATACCACCACCATCACCACCACCAGCAACAGCAACAAATATAACTGCCCAGATAAAGATGGAAATGTCTTATACAATTTTTTTTCATTCATAGACATTTGGTGATGGGGAATATTCTGTGTATATTTTTCTATTACTGGTAATGAATAAAACACTGGTTGGCTGAGTGGCCAGATAGGAAGTGATGTAGCTGGGCAGAATCAGGATATAGCAGGGACAAACAGGAAATCACTGTCTTCTCTGTGGAGATGCTGAGCATTCATCATGCAGCAGGCAAAGGATTTTCAGGTACAGCATTCCCCGATAAGTCAAGATCACATGGAAATACTTAGATTAATAGAAATGGGTTAATAATTGAAGCAGAACTAGCCAATAAGATATCTGAGCTAATAGCCAATAGTTTCTTAATCATTTCAAGTCTTGTGTGTTTATTTGGGGGCTTAAGGGACCCAGTCAGGAAAAAGAACATATCACTACAATTTGGAATAGTATTTGAGCTTCCAGTGTTGTCTTTTTGCAAAATCAGGCAAATCTAGGTCATTCTCTGGCTACTTGTCCTGGCTGATGCAAACAATACAATAGAATTCAGTCATTGTTGATGACAGATAGTGCTGCCAATGTAACTCTTTACCAGATTGTGCAGTGAGCACTTTTGCCAGAACAAGGCAAAGCACAAGCACTTGCAGGGCCATACTCTTATTTCATGCAGACATTGGGTTTGAATATATTTTGTTCTTATTCTGCTAAGTAAAAATAAATAAATTAATTCATTTGGGTTATTTCTAACAACATCAACAGTTTCCCATTTTTATTAAAGATTCTACTGCTCTTGGATACATTGTCACCTTATTGATATTGTTGTTTATTTCAGGCTTTCTTGATATGTGACCTTTGGGGTAAATGCATTAAGTTCACTGGGACTGCATTTTTAGTCTACTGAACTGGGGTTTTTCTGACCGAGGGTCATTAAGCATCCATTACACTCTCAAGATGATTCAAAATCAGTAGTTAAAGAAATCCCAAACTGTGGTAAATAAATTCCGTTTCAAGCTCTTATAATGACCAGAACATATAATGTTCAAAACTAAAAGAAAACTATCCAACAAAGATGAAGAATAATTAACTACTCACAAATTTAATATTTTTTCACGTCCATTAGCAGCCCCTATAAGGGCCCAAAGTGAAGTAAAATAGCATACAATCCAAATGTTGCATTATACAGAACGTCAATATCAGCTGCCACCACTTGCTGAACACTTATGTGTGAGAGCCACTGTGCTCTGAGTTTTCTATGGAATATGTGTGTTAAGCACTTTTGCTTAGAGTATTCAAGAGGATATGTTATCAAGTATGCTATCAGCAAATGTAGGTCAAGCTCTCAATCTCAGCCCACAGCCAAATGCTCATTTCATCCCACAGCTTCTCATTGCCTACTCCAAGAAGTGAATCCCACAAATTAAATGTTCAGCTAGAATGCATTATGAGGACCTCTATTATGTCCCATATGCTCATAAATGCTTGCTGCCTATCTGCATTTCCACTTGTTCCCCAGGAAGAGGAAAGCAATTCACTCAAATATCACACCTTCCTTAATCTCATGCAGACACCGAGTACAAAGCACATTGCATTAAAACTGCATGGCTCAGAAACAATCAGATGTAAACTGTCATGCAAAGAACACAAGAATCATTTGCATCAGTTTCCTTGTCAAGTTTTATGTTTGATTTTGTAAAGAAGAAATATTCACTGTGGCCTTTAAACAGTAATTTAATTGTACATTCAGTACTGAGGAGGCTTCTGAGATGACAATTAGGTTGCTCATTATCTTTATGGTTCTTCTTGTGTGTGGGCTATGGACATATGTTTTATCCTATCATTTGTCAAGCATTTTTATACTTCCTAGTTCTTAGGAATCTTATTATTAAGTTCTCATGACAGTGTAAGTTTAAAAAGCAGCTTCATTTACCTGTCCCCTCTTAGGCGTGAGTACTACAGAGTTCTGTTTTAAGCTACCAATCACTTAGCAAAATGCTAAGTACTTAGGATATAGTTGTGATGATTTAGTCATGGCCTACTTTGCTAGCTAACCTTCTTATGGCATCTCCCCTTCTCTTTCCAACACAATCATTTTGGAATGTCTAAGAGAACAAAGCACTGTTGTATTTATACATGCATTTCACATTATTTTACCTACATAAAATTCCAACTTATCCTTCTTAAAATTTCTTAGAAGCATCCATTTGTCCCAGCACCATCTGTAGAAACTATTCTTTTTTCTCAAGTGTATATTTTTTATTTTTTATCATCTTTGTTAAATATCTTCTCCTTTGTTCCATTGATCTAAGTGTGTGTGTGTGTGTGTGTGTGTGTGTGTGTGTGTGTGTGTGTGTCAGTATCATTCTGACTTACAACTTGTAATCTGGTGTTGCCATTCCCTCCAACAGTGGTGTTTTTGTTTAGGACAACTTTGATTACTTGGAGTTTCTTTGGGGGGGTCCATATTTTGGGATTCTTTTTATTTAATTGAAAAATGTTGCAAGAATTTTGCTTGGCATTGCATTGAATCTGTAAATTGCTTTCGGGAGAATGGTCATTTTTGCAATTTTACTACGATCAGTGTAAGAGGATGGCAGTCTTCCCATCTTCTGATGTTTCCCTCAGCCTCCTCCTTCAAAGATTTAATGTTTTCTTTGTAGAGGTCTTTGAAGTCCTTGGTTGTGTTTATTTTTAGTTATTGTTTTTAGAAACTCTGAAATATATAAATGTTTCTGTGATCTCTTTTTCATGTGTTCTGTAATGGTATATAGAAAGGATACTGGTTTTCAAAGTTGCTTTGGATTTTGTCACTTTATTGAAATTGTTAATCACTTTTAGAAAGTCTCTAGTTTGATATTTTTTGAATCAGTTATGTAAATGGGGAGCATTCTGAGCTCTTACTTTTCTATTTGTATACTTTTAAATAACAGCTAAGACCTCACTCTCTATATTGAAAAGGAGTATGGATTCAAGACAAAACTTTCTTATTCCTGATTTTAATAGAATTGCTTCACATTTTTTTCGAGGAGGATCTTTGTCTATAGTTTGTCATAAATAGATATGTTATGCTGAAGCATGTTCCCTCCAATCTTACATTTTAATTTACTTTTGTCATAAGATGGTATGTTAGGCTTTTCAAAAGCCTTTTCTCCATTTGTTTTAATGAGTATATGAGTTTTACATTTAAGTGCATTTATGTGATTTATGCCATTTATTGAGTTCTTTAAGCTAACTTGATCCTAGTGGGTATTCTTTTTTTTATATATTCCTGTATTTGGTTTATAATTCAATGGATTTTTCTTCTCTATTATCCAGAGATATTGCCCTTTCTTTTTCTTTCATGTTGTGACATTGTCTGATTTGGGTATTGATGTTATACTAGCTTTCTAAACCTGTGTAATTTCTAGCAGCATTATAAATGCATATTCTTATGCCCATAGGTAAGTACAAACCTCAACCTCATATTAAAGAAATTTCTTTTTTTTCTCAGACTGAAAATATTACAGAAATCCACAACTTGTCAAAATGAAAAGAACAAATGATCGTGGAATACCCTATCACAGTTGATACTTCTAAAGTGAAAACCCTGAAACCTAACACTCAGAAAATAGTGTGAAAGAAGAAACAGGATGATTGTAAAAACCAGAGGACCAAGATGTCTGCTGTGAGATGCTTTCTTCTCTACATAATAGGAAAGATGCTCCCATGAAATCTCAAAACTGTGGTCATTTAATATGACAATTCCAACATTAGATGAAACTCCACAAGGCAAATCTTTTGTGACCATACCTATCAATAAGGAGTTAGTCAATCGATGGCCTCTGAAAGAGGGAGAATTAGCCTTTTCTAAGAATAAATCTACTTATTATACAATCAATCTATTTGTTCCTAAACACATGCACAGAGGAGCAATACTAAATGGGCCCAATAAAATATATTTATTCAACAGTAACTAAATGAGAGGTCATGGATTTAAGAGAGACTAGAGGCATGCAGAAGTTTTTTAGGGAAGAAGAAAGGGTAGACATGATGTATCTACAGTACTCAATTGTGAAATTCTCAAAGAAAATGCCTTTAAATTCCCAGGAGGCATTTCACATGTTAACTTCTCTGCAAATCGTTCTTAATCTCATTCCAGACAAGTTAATATGTGAAATGCTTCTTGGGATTTTAAGAACAAGTGTACACTGAGTAAACCTCAGATTTGTCTACTGTTCCTAATGACTCAAATCTTTTCATTGCAGCTTAATTAGAAAAATGAAAATTTATTAACTAAGGCAACACCATTATAGTAGAAAACAGCATACTGACTGGCAAAATGAGTAGTAATTAAGTCAGCTTGTCAATAAAGTGAAACTAATACTTCTATAGGGTTTCAAAGCTTCTGGGGTAATTGTCTCATATACATTAGTTGCCAGAGTGACGTACCTAAGATGATTCCCTTTCTTTTAAATTTGGATGCATTTGAGCACTTTTCTTCCTTTCTTTTGTCTTTGCATAACCTCATATTTCATATTTGTTTCAGTTGCAAAAGAAGAATTGTAAATGAATAATTTTACCAGCTTTAGAGAACACCTATAATTTAATCTCTTTTGTAGGAGTCTGAAAAATGATTTGTGTTTTTAAGAACTGTTGGTCATAAATACCTTTCATTCTCACAAGCATTTATTCTTAATGAATGCCACATATCAGCTTATTGGGCAATACCCCATAAGTATTGCCCAATGCTGCTACAAAATATCAAAAAGGTTTGTTTGAAGGAAAGATTGCAGATACTTAAAGGAAAAAAAAAGATACTTCATGTTTCTAAAGAAAAAAATGATTAAATAAATATATGGGTCCAATTTTAAACACATCTCTATATCTTATACAAAAATGAATAATCGATTTAACTATTTTTGATGGATTTTTTATAGATAATGAAGTAAGGTTGATAAGTAGGAGGAGCCATGAGTAGATGATTAGACATTTTAAAAGTGATTATGATATTTAGCTTAATTTTGTCATCTGGCTATTTAATAAAAAATAAAGTAAATAAGACATGTTCCCTACTGCCTATACACTGTATTATTTGAACTAAAACTGTCTTATTAAATTATATAGAATTTTTCTAGCCAAACCTAGTAACATTTTTTTCTCATCGTATTCTCTCAATTTTCCTATAAATATCCAGGGAAATCAATTTCCTTGATGATATAAGAGCACCCTCACTTCAACCAAATATATCCTTGCATAGCCTCTGAACAGAGCTAAATTTTCCACAGACTACTAAGTTGAAATCAATGTTAAAAGTCTCATTAAAAGTGGAAAGCAACTTCAAGAGTCATCCTTATGCAGGGGTGGATTCAGAAAGAGGAAAAATATCTGTCTTGACAGCTGAGATAACAGGGTCCTCACCCTATTTTGTGGGAGGTAATTGATACAGCAGATGCTGGTTGATTCATAAAGACAGAGACCCCACATCTTGAGTTCAGTGGAAAATAACCAAGATGTCATTTCTTGTTTTTTGTTTTTGTTTTTTGCATTTGAGTCTGTTCTTTTTTTAATTTAAGTTAGAAACAAGCTTGTTTCACATATAAATCCCAGCTCCCTCACCCTCCACTCCTTCCCTGCTCTCCACACCAGGCACCCCAGCCCCTCACCCTGTCTCCACTCTGAAACCCAGGGAGGGTAGGCCCACCATGGAGGATCTCCAGAGTCTGTCAATTCATCCAGGGCAGGGCTTAGGCCCTCCCCCCAAAGTCCAGGATGAGAGAGCATCCCTCATTGTGGGATGGGCACTCAAAGTCTATTTGTACGCCAGGGATAAATAATACCCAAGGCCCCATAAATTACCTAGGACTCCTAACTGACACCCACACTCATGGGGTGTGAGTACGTCCCATGCTTTCCACACAAACACCAATCTGGGAACCAAGAGCCACCCCCCCCTTGTTGAAGTCAACTTGTTCTGTAGGTTAAACCAGTCCAGTCTTAACTCCTTTGCTCATCATTTCTCCCTTTCTGTCTCTGTATTCTAGTTCAGTTCAGTGTTTAGCTGTTGGTGTCCGCCTCTGCTTCCCTAGTCTCTGGATGAAGGTTCTGATTCCCAGACTCTCTGGCAGTGGGATTGTATGCTAGCACTCCCCTGATTCAAGTCTAAAATCCACATATGAGTGAGCATATGCCATGTTTCTCTTTTTGTGACTGGGTTACTTCACTCAGGATGGTTTCTTCTAGTGCCATCCATTTGCCTGCAAATCTCAAGATTCCATTTTTTTCCACTGAAAAGTACTTTATTGTGTAAATGAACCACAATTTCTCTCACCACTCCTCAGTTGAGGGGCATCTAAGTTGCTTCCAGGTTCTGGTTATTATAAATGATGCTGCTATGAAGATAGTGGAACATAAATCCTTGATGTATGAATGTGCATCTCTTAGGTATATGCCTAAGAGTGGATTTCCTGAGGAATCTCCATACTGATTTCCAAAGTGGCTGTATGTGTCAGCACTCCCACCAGCAGTGAAGTAGTGTTCCACTTTCTCCACATCCTCTCCAGCATAAACTGTCATTGGAGTTTTTGATTTTATCCATTCTGTATATTGCTTTTGGTAACATTGACATTTTTACTATGTTGATCCTACCTATCCAAGAGCATGGGAGATCTTTCCATTTTCTGGTGTCTTCTTTAATTTCTTTCTTTAAAGACTCAAAGCTCTTGTGATACAGGTCTTTCACTTGTTTGGTTGGCGTTACCCCAAGGTATTTCATCTTATTTGTGGCTATTGTAAAGGGCAATGTTTCTCTGATTTCTTTTTTAGCCCTTTTATTGTCAGTGTATGCTAGGGCTACTGATTTTCTTGAGTTGATCTTGTATCCTGCCACATTGCTGAATGTATTTATCAGCTATAAGAGTTCCCTGGTAGAGTTTTTTGGATCACTTATGTAAACAATCATATCATTTGTAAATAGTGAAAGTTTGACCTCTTTCTTTCCCATTTGTATTCCCTTGATCTCCTTTTGTTGTCGTATTGCTCTAGCTAGAACTCCTCAAGGACAATATTGAAAAGGTATGGAGAGAGTGGCAGACTTGTCTTCATTCCTGTTTGTAGAGGAATTGCATTGAGTTTCTCTCCATTTAGTTTGATCTTGGCTGTTGGTTTGCTCTATATGGCTTTTATTATGTTAATGTAAGCTCCTGTTATCCCAGGTTTCTCCAAGACCTTTATCATGAAAGGGAGTTGGATTTTGTCAAAGGCTTTTTCAGCATCTAGTGAGATGATCATGTGATTTCTGTTTCTCAGTTTGTTTATATGGTGGATTACATTGATGGATTTTTGTATGTTGAACCATCCCTGCATCCCTGGAATGAAGCCTACTTGCTCATGGTGGATGAGTTTTCTGATGTGTTCTTGGATCCAATTTGCCAGTATTTCATTCAGTATTTTTACATCAATGTTCATGAGGGATATTGGTCTGAAGTTCTCTTTCTTATTTGTGTCTTTGGGGGCTTGGGGATCAAGGTTATTGAAGCCTTGTAGAAAAAGTTTGGCAAAGACCCTTCTGCTTCCATGGCATGAATTACTTTGAGGTGAATTGATATAAGCTGCTCATTGAATTTCTGGTAGAATTCTGCACTGAGGCCATCTGGCACTGTATTTTTTTTTGGTTGGGAGACTTTTGATGACTGCTTCCATTTCCTTAGGGATTATAGATCTATTTAAATTGCTTATCTCACCTTGATTTAATTTTGGCAAGTGATATCTGTCTAGAAAATTGTCCATTTTCTTTAGATTTTCAAGTTTTGTGGAGTACAGCTTTTTAAATTATGACCTGATGATTCCATGGATTTCCTCGGTGTCCGTTGTTATGCCTCCTTTTCATTTCAGACTTTGTTGTTTTGCATGTTCACACGCTGCCATTTTGTTAGTTTGGATAACAGTTTCTCTATCTTGTTGATTTTCTCAAAGAACCAACTCTTCATTACATTGATTATACTGTTTTCTTAGTTTCTACTTTATTGATTTCAGCCCTCAATTTGATTATTTTCTAGTGTCCACTTCTCCTGGATGAGTTTGCTTCTTTGTTTTCTAGAGCGTTCAGTTGAGCTGCTAATTCTCTAGTGAAACCATTATCCAGTTTCTTCATGTGGTCACTTAGTGCTATGAACTCTCACAGCACTGTTTTCAAAGTGTCCCATAAGTTTGGGTATGTCGTGTCATCATTTTCATTGAATTATAGGAAGTCTTTAATTTCTTATTTTATTTCTTCTTTGACCCAGGAATGGTGTGATTGTGCATTATTCAATTTCCATGAGTTTGTAGTGTTTCTGCAGTTTGTGTTGTTGAATTCTAATTTTAATGGATAGTGGTCTGATAAGGTGCAAGGAGTTATTACAATTTTTAGTACCTCTTGAGTTTTGATATATTGACAAGTATGTGGTCTTGTTTATTGGGTCCATTAGATTGGAAAATCTTTTCCCTTCCCTTATCTCTGAGTTAATGTCTGTCTTTGAGGCTGAGGTGTGTTTCTTGAATGCAGCAAGAGGATGGATTCTGTCCAAGAATACATTCTTTTAGCCTGTGTCTTTTTATGGGCGAGTTAAATCCTTTAATATTGACAGATCTTAATGACCATTGATTGCTCATTCTTGTTTGTTTTGGAATGGTTGATGGTGGTGGAATTATATGTGGATTTCCTCCTGTTTTTTATTTCTTTTGGCTGTTGGTATGGTGGGATTATCTATTGCCTATATTTTTCTGGTTGTAGTTAACATCCTTGGGTTGGAGTTTTCTTTCCAAAACTTTCTGTAGGGCTGGGTTAGTGGATATGTATTGCTTGAATCTAGTTTTGTCATGGAATATCTTTTTTTCTCCATCTATAGTTTTTGAGAGCTTTTCTGGGTATAGCAGTCTAGGCTGGCATCCGTGGTCTCTTAGTGTTGGTAGAATATCCATCCAGGACCTTCTGGCTTCATAGTTTCCATGGAGAAGTCAGATATAATTCTGATAGGTTTGCCTTTAGATGTTACTTGGCCTTTTTCCGTTGCTGCTCTTTATTCTGTTTGTTAGGGTTTTTTTCATCATTATGTGACAAGGGGACTTCCTTTTGTGGTCCACTCTATTTGATGTTATGTAGACTTCTTGTACGTTAATTGGCATGTCTTTCTTTAGGTTTGGAAAGTTTTCTTCTGTGATTTTGTTGAATATGTTTTCTGCTCATTTGAGGTGTTTTTTCTTTCACTTTCTTCTATACCTATTATTCTTATGTTTGGTCTTTTCATGGTGTCCCATATTTTCTGGATATTTTTTGTTAGGTGTATGCGCCTCTAGTAAATCACATGTTTAATGGCGGCATAGACTTAGTAAGTCACATGTTTAATGGCGGCATCAGACTTCCTCCTACAATTCCCCTTTTAGTCTAAAAAAGGACAACTAACTTGTGTCCATGAACAAAATGTATCAAACATCTATTCTATCTAAACCTAAACTTATCTTAAAGAAACACCCAAATATGAACACCTCCTTCCAATCCCAACTCTAAAATAATTGAAAACTAACACTAACAGATGTAATCTTATAATATCAATAGTAGGGAGAGGGAGCGTGGAATTCTCAAAACTACTTCCTGCTGAGATGGGACGATGATAATCTCATGGGGACCTGTGAAAAGAAAATGTTAGTATAACAAAATCTCAGTAGATCAGACAGTCTCAGTTTGTTGCCTTTTATGAATTTTTTGGTTTGTTCTTTCTTCCATTTCTTGCATTTTTTGGTTTGCTTTTTGTTCCATTTCTCGCATTTTGTGCTTTGTTTCTTCTTCCATTTCCTGCCTTTTTTGGTTTGTTTCTTCTTCCATTTTTTCATTTTTTGCTTTGTTTTCTACCATTTCTTGCATTTTTGCTTTGTTTCTTCTTCCATTTCCTGCCTTTTTTGGTATGATTCTTCTTCCAATTCTTGCATTTTTGCTTTGTTTTTTCTTCCATTTCTTGCATTTTTTGCTTCATTTCTTCTTCCATTTTCTGCCTTTTTTGGTTTGTTTTTTCTTCCAATTCTTGCATTTTTTGGTTTGTTTTTCTTCCATTTCTTTGAGGATTTTCCAATATCCTCTTTTAGGGCCTCTATCATTTTCATGAAAGTGCTTTTAAGGTCGTTCTCTTCTGCTTCGTCCGCATTGGAATGTTGGGGTCTTGCTGGTGTGGAGTCTCTAGAATCTGGCGGTGTCATATTTGTTTTTCTGTTGCTGACTGTGTTTTTGTATTGTCTCTTTCCCATCTCTTCTTCTAGTGGGTGCAGAAAGAGCCCCTTACTGGTCTGGGGACCAGAGTTCCCTTTGGTGGGTGCTAGCAAGTCCAATAATCTGGTGGTTCTTCTATTCCTTGTCCGAATGCTGGTCCCGTGGGTGGAGAAGAAGAACAGGAATCTGGGGCGCTTATCCTCTTACCTGGTCCCCTGGACCCTATGCTGGAGTCCTGTTGTACTTGATCCAGAACAGCTACTCCCCTGGTCTCCCTGGGTCCTCTGGTTTCCTGGTCTCGTTGGTGGGAGAGAAGACCTGGGGTCTGGGTGCTTGGCTCCCGCCGGGATTGGGAGCTCTGTGCAGGTCCCAGGCGATCTGCAGGCACTGGAGCACAGGCCGGGAAGCCGGCCTGTTTACCTGATGCTGCTGGAAGAACCGCTGCTTCCCTGGACT